>NC_061772.1:28755572-29363584 GCF_022458985.1 Mugil cephalus
ACAAACACACACACACTGTAAAGACTTCAGCAATATTATAGCGTTGCTTCATCAGATCCAGTCCTGTCTTTAGTCCAGTTTTGTTTCAAATGAAAGTTTTGTGCGTGGCTCATTATAGTAAAATAACAATAAACTGTGGATCATCTTATTTTGTAAAGCACCTGAGTGACGGCATCTTCTTTTTATTGGCATTTAAACGCAGCCCTGTCCCTGCAATGTACTTATGTAAGGCTGTATTTTTAACTTAAATTAGTGTTTGTTTTTTTAAAGTGAAGTGTCAGTATTTGATCGGTGACGGTGCAGGCGCTGGCGTCACACCTCCTCAGGGTGATCAGGCTGCTCCACAGACGAGGACAGAGAGGTTTAAAATTAAACATTAGAAATGAAATTAAAAGCAGAGAGCGGCCGTCACGCCTCAGTCACTGCGGCGTTAGCACAGAACCTCCCAGTCATTTGTGGTGGAGCTGCTAAAACGAAGCTTAAATGACATGAAATCAGTCTGAAAACAATAAGTCATGACGCACGCAGATGTTACATCAAGAAATATCAGGTGACTTTGAAGCAGACGTGTGTATGTGCAGAGTTTTAAACTAATTGCACATGTTTACATCGATCTGTGGACTGAGGAAGGTTTAAGATGTGTGCACAACAGTTTTAATTAAACTAAGTGCAGCACTGAAGGAGAAGGTAGCATAGAAAAACACCCTTTAACAGGTAGAAGCAGCAGGTTGGACAGTTAGAGAGACAGAAAACAAAAAGATGGAGGTGAGACAGAGCAGATTAGTTCACAGATGCACCCAGATAAAGCATTTAATCTATAAAAGCTGTTTTGTTAATAAAAACCAGGTTATGCATCATACAAGGGAGATCGGCTGGATGAAAGGGATGAACGGACCCAACATTACAAGCGTTAAATTCAGGAGAATGAAGCACAGACTCATCTCAATCAATGTAACAAGCTTAATTTACATCAAACTCAGGTTTAGATGTGAAAATAATACAGATGTGACGTCAAACATGTGAGTTCAAAGCAGACGTGTGTACGTGCAGAGTGTTTGCATCTGTCTGCAGACGGAGGAAGGTTTAAGGTGTTTGCACAACGGTTTTAATTAATACAATAACATGACGCATGAAGACATCAAACTTATCCCGATGACTTTAAACTATAAACGTATAAATATAATAACACTGGTGTTTGTGCAGAGTTTTAAACTAAATGTATTTACATCTATGTGATGACTGAGGAAAGTTTCTATCACCTTACAGCAGAGTTTAAAGTTGTGAAACACGACTATTTAATTCAAATTAAACCCAGAACACCACTAAGGAGAAGACAAGAAAGAAACCTTGTACCATGTAAATTGTACATCAACCAATCATCAGTTATCTATGTGTGAGTGTGATGGGAAAAACAGAAGAGAACAACAAAAGGAAGCAGATTAATTCACATCTGCATAAAACATTTAAACTATAAAAGCTTTTATACTAATAAAAACTAGATGATAGAAAGGAGATCGACAATGGATAAAAATGATAAACAAACCCAGTGTTACAAGTGTTTATGTCTCGAGAATGAAAATGAGATAAGGCAGAGTTTTAAACTAGATGCATGTGTTTACATCTGTCAGCTGACTGACAGATGTAAACACATGCATCTGACTTTATAAGAAAATCCAAAAGGCAACGAGAGATGAGCAGAATCTAAACATCAGAAGAAAAAATGTGTCATAGTAGGTGATGCATGACAACAACGGGCACTAAAACTGGATCAAATATGATGAATAGAGCCAGTAATAATAAGAATGAACATGATGCACCAAACACATCCACGTGAGTTTAAAGTTTGGTTGCATGTGTTTACATCTAGCTGCTGACTGAGGAAGGTTTCTCCCACCTCAGAGCAGAGTTTTAAGGTGTGTGCACAATCATTTTAATTAAAACTAAGCCCAGAGCAGCTCTGAGGAGAAGGTGGGAAGGAAAACAAGAGGAAACATCGAGCTGCAGGCGAGAAGGAAGAAAGAACTAAAAACTAATAACAACTAGATGATGCATGGTACAAGGGAGATTAACAATGGATAGAAGTAATAAGTAGAGCCAGATCTACTAGGGTTAATTTCATGAGAATAAACATGAGCACAGAGGCAGAAAACTTTGACAAATTATATAACAGGTGGAGTAATGTGTGAACATATGAGAGGTAATAGTGGAGGAACTGGTTGGATGCTTCCAAAGCTGATACCGCAAATGATTGTTAATTAATTCCAGGAGGAAATGAAGTGCAGTAAGTTTCAGAACACATGCACCTGTCAGCCACATCATTATGACCACTGACAGGAGAAGAAAAATAACATTTAAACCATCTGGTGACAGTTCAGTGTTCTGCTGGGAAACTTTTGGACCTGACATTCATTCATGTGGATGTCGCTTAGACCTGTAGCACCCACCCAGGGTGGACACAGACACACACACAAAAACACTTTAGAAACAACTCAGAAAGTCATTAAGAACAGCTCAAGGTGTTGACCTGGCCTCCAAATTCACTAGATCCCAAACTGATCAAGTATCTGTGGGATGATCCACTGAGGCCCCTCTCCTCCCCCCGCGGGTCTATATGTGGGGCTGTTTTTTACTATTTGTTGTAATGTTCTGTATTTATTGTTGCACTTTGCGATTGCATGTCACAGGTCATAATGTTTACATAGGTCATAATGTTATGGCTGATCGATGTTTATCTCCCTTTTTTGGTAAAAATAATTGCAACCAATTCAGCTATAGATAATTTCAGAAGTTTATTCACATGTGAAACAAACAGCCATAAAAAAAAAACAACCAAGGTCAAAAGTCAACAACATCCACAAATGAATCTTCGAGTGTCCACACAAATAAACCGACCACTTCATGTATCTGGAATTCAAACCCAGCATCCTTCTGTTTGCATGTAGGAAATATAAAACACGTTCCCCGACGGCATGAGATGGAAGTGAAGTGGTCATGGAGAATGTGTGTAGGACGTTGTGTATAATCTTATTTCAGGCTCAGATTTGGAGTCTTTAGCTGGAGAATAATGTCAATTCTGCTCGGTGCACAGTTTTTGGCAAGAAGGTTTGTTCGACATCTTGGAGACTTTGTCGCAGTTTTTCTGTTGATTCAGTCTCTTCGTGAAATCCAGAGCGACTCCACGGCTCAGGCCATCTGCTCCGTGTTTTCTCCTCGATGTTTAGAAACTTTACTGAACGTTCGGGATCCGTCCGAAGTGGTTGCTCTGACGGCATTAGAAGAGGGTTAAGAAGCTAAGCATGTGAAATATTTACACAGAACTCCATGAGAGCGTGGTATTATGGCATCACATCTGATTTGGAGCCAAGAAAAATGTAAATAACGTCCAAACATTGTGAAGTAACTGATGAGTAAGTTGTGAGAACTTGAGTCTAGTTATAAAACTTTATATATTTTGCATTTTCTCATGCAATTGTAGATTTTTTATTCTTTTTTTTAATAAAAAAAATAAAAACCTGAGAAGAAAACACATCCACCGGAAGGAGTAGGAACAAAGAGACAAAAAACAGAGGGAGGAAAAACAAGAGCAAAGAGATGAGTCAAATAAAAGCAGCAGCAGAAGGAGGACGTGGACTTCTTCCATTTCTTCAGGCCTGTTTCCATTTTTAAGTCAGTCGCAAATTATGATTACAAGCTCCTTTTCATGTCTGTGTGGATGAGGACTTAACTTTACCTTTTTCCTGCAGTAAAAAAACGTGTCTCCAGAACTGGAGTCTTGCCGTTTTTTAATCATATAGTAATGAGTTAATGAGATACAGAACATTTCCAAAACTTCACCACACAAACTCTCCTCGTCGTGACTTTTTAGATTTTTCATTTCCCCAAAGAGATTATAGGAGGGCAGTCTCATTCACACCAATCATCAGTTTTTTTTTTACACCACAAGGATTTGGTTCAAAAGGTCAGGGATGAAGCATGAATACAAAATTCTGATGAGCTGCATCCTGTATTAAACTGGGAAGGGCTGGTTATACTTTTACTGCAGTGCTGCTCTTAGCTGATCCTTATAGCTGCTTTAAAAGATTTTAAATACGAAACAAACCAGGCTGATCCAAAAGGCTGATCTTTCTTGAAGACGTTTCATCCAAGCGTTCAGTTCTAAAAGACTGGTGGGGAGATTAAACAGGAACATCTGGATGATTGGTGTCTGTTAACTGGAGGCATCTGTTTTCTTTCTGCAATGAACAGTTTGACATAGTTGTCTTCCTTTGCTCCTCCTTGAAACTCTTCTAAAATGTGGCTAAAATGTGGCCGTTGTTGTTCCCCACCCCACCCACTCTCACCTCTACCCTATTCCATCTCAGACATGGTGCATTCACTGACATCAAGGAAAAAAGAAAAAAAAAAGCTCTACAGCCACAACAAAAATTTCAACTAATAGAACTGAACATAAACACATGAGCTTATTAATAACTGTGAGGTGGAGATATGTTTCTAGAAATCAGCACCATTTAACATCACTCCACAGAAAGTTGTAAGATCATGTAGCACAATATATTTCCGAAGCCTTTTCCGTGTATAGCAGCTAAAGGTCTAATTCACCAGTAAATAGTTGATGTGCAGCCTCCTTCTCTCTGTTACAGACTGGACGTTTTATGAAGTTGTTAACTGACTGTTGTCCCTCTTTTAGCATTAGCGGATGCCTTTTCAGATTAATTTCAGTACTTCAAGACTGACTTACATATTCTTCATGTCACGGTAATATTAGCTTCATCTTTAGTGAAGTATTTCCACACACTTGATGAATCGCTGCTACTTTGCTCTGATGAGCCACAGGCCTCCTCACCTTCTCGTCTTCCAGGAGGCACCCATGTTAATAACAATGATAATAATGCATCGTTTTTATGTAGCGCTTTATCATAGACACTCAGGGATGCTTTATATTGGATACATTACTCATTCACACACACACAGACACACACTGGTGGTTGTAAAGTACCTCAGTAGTCAGACTACAGCCTCTCTGACCACCAACATCACTCACTTGGAATCATACCAGTGGATAGGGTGGAATCGAGCCTCTCTACCTTTTGGTTATTGGTTCCCCAAGTTATTATTGTTCCATGATCAGTGACTAGTCGACTTCCTGCTCAAAGTTTCATGCTGCAGCATTGACTAGTCGGTACAACCCTTAGTGTCATGTCAGTGTATATGTAGTAAAGTGGGACTAGGACAAAGAGTATTTCACACCTCGATATTGTTTATTTTTAAAGATATTGTGATGTTTTCATGTCCAGAGGCTCCAGTCTCTGAATGGGGTGAATCTTCTTGGGCACAAATTACGTCTTCTCAGTCAACAGAGGATGGTTTTCCAATTGGACGTAGATGTCTTCCCTTACTCCTTTGTCCTTCAGGTTGTAGTTGGACTAGTGAATCCACGCCTTGTTAATTTTTTTTTATATCTCAATACTCAAAACACTTCACAGACACAATGACACATCCGCTCATTCGTTTACACAAACGAATTCACGCACCGCAGGAGTAAAAATATCCGTTTTGTTTTTCAGATCTCTGTGGTGATATGGACACGGAGATTTATTGTACTTCAAGAGTCTCCCAGTTGGCTCTTATCTACAGATCCCAAGGTTGTTCATTTTTGGACCACGGGACGAACAATAAAACAAACACGACTCGGCCGCTTTGGCACAACAAATATCAGCAATAAATTTCACGGTATTGCAGCGATTGGTTATTGTCAGAGAGGAGATCAAAGGAGGAAATAAAAGAATATAAATTGTACTTTCAAAAACATGCACGATACAAGAATGTAGTTGGCCACTGACCCAGAGGAAAGGTGGAGGGGGGGTAGCACAATTAGGATGATTCATCTAATTGTGCACCAAGAATATCTATGACAAATTTCATGTTAATCCAGCCATGAGAGCTCGAATACGCCGGGAATTTGCCTCGTGGCGACACGACAAAAAAGGTCACTGGCTGTCCAGAATGTGAGGGCTTCATATTCTGTGGAGCATGAATGTTTTCTGGAAGTATCACAACAATATGCTAATGAAATTATGAAAATATTTATGTGTAGACGGGAAGACATTAGGACTCAGAGACATATCGGTATAGACTGGTAAATTAACACGTGAACAGAAAGGGCAAGAATCTATTTTCTTTAAACTTGTGAAACCAGAATTAATCAGTAAAGCCTGTGATTATCTTTTAAAGAACATTATCTCTGTGGATATTATTATGCTCTGTGAGAAATGATTTTAATACTCGAGGGAGAAGTCTGAGGTGAAGCTCCTCTGTGTCTGAGAGAATCCAGCTCACAGTGAAATATTAATGATGATAACAGCTTCTCCAGGAAATAAGAAAAGTAAAAAAAAAAAAAAGAAGTGTGCAGTTATAACGAAGGGCAACACAAACCACACAAACCCTGCCTTTAGATCCATGATGATTCCCCAAGAGGTTACATCCTAAGCACACAGTGAACATGACAACGTCAGCGTCGTGCTCGGGTCTCTTCTGCATTATTGATGTCGGAGTCCAGGAGGAGAGGAAGAGAGATGAGCACAGTGACGTGGAAACAGAGCGGAGTCGAGAATTTGTTGAATCCAAATAAACGGGCGTTCAGTTATTCAATTTAGTAATATTATTAAAGTGAGGCCAAGTGTCTGCTGCATGGGTTAAATTAGTTTAACCTTCCTAGTGTCCCGCTGGTCAAATTTGACCCATCTTAAATCATCACATAATGATATACAGTAATGAGCCACAACATTATGACCACTGACAGGAGAAGTAAATAAAATGTATAACATCTTGGGACATTTCAGTGGGGAACATTTGGACCTGACATTCATTCATGTTGATGTTACTTAGACATGTAGCACCCACCTAAACCAGACCAGACACCCCCACCCCATAGCAATGACTCCCCTTGATGGCAGCAGCCACCCCCAGCTTTAGGAAGCAGAAAACCAATATCTAAGGCAAAGACACACTGAATATTCAGTTTTCTTGGCGTCTCCTCCAACTCACATCCAGGTGGGTTCTCCAGTTCAGACCTGAAGGATTGACCTCGGTCACTGAGAACATTTAAAGCTATATTAAATGCTAAAATGCTAACAAGCTGTTCAGGTTTTTTCGTAGCATCTCCATCCTCCATCCTGGAGTTGGTTGGCTGAGACTTCTCCTGGTTTTCCTCTGCAGACGTTGTTGTTGTTGCCGTTTGAAGCACGGGTCTCCATTTCAACTCGAATAGTGTTTACTGTACGACTCAGGCTGTGGTTTCTCGGATGTGTTTCCACGCAGCATTTGGAGAATTGGATGCTGTGTGGGCTCTGTAGTAGGTGCAGCAGGTACATTGAGAACAGCGACAGGTAATTTTGGAGCTGCCCCAAGTACAATAGGAGCTGCAGTGGGCTTCTCTGGAGCATCACATCAGGGTGTGTTAGAAATTGTCTCATTTTCTTGGTGTGGATTGCAGTAGTTTAGGTGTCCAATCCATCGGTTTTGGTCCTGGTTGGACTTTAGATCTTGTGTCCATCCTATTTGGCCTTGTCAAAGGCCTCATTCTAGCGTGCTCTTCAGAAGTTGGCGGAGGTGCTCTGGGTGCTGCTACAGGAATCTCTGGAGGTGCTCCACGTACAGCAGGGGCTGCAGCAGGCACTTCTGGAGATGTCGTAGGCACATCTGGAAATGCAGCAGGCACTTCAGTAGCTGGCTCACGTACTGTGGGAGTTGCGACAGGAATCCCTGGAGCTGCATCAGATACTGTGAGAGCTGTGGCTGGCACTTCTGTTGCTGTACCAGGTACCTCGGTGGCTGTGGGGGACAGTGTAGGCGAACTGGCAAGCGGTGCAGGTTTGGTTTCCTGTGCTTTTGGCATGATCAAACCGAAGGTGACTTTAACTGTTGCCATCTTGTCGTTCTGTTTTCGGAGTCTCCTCTTCAGGTCAAAGGCCTTGGTTCTTCTGTGCCTCCTGGGGTTGAGTCTGCTCTGTCTGGAGCGCTGGAAAGTCTTGATCATTGAGCCGGACACTCAAGTTCTGCTCAACCTCGTCAACCTGGTTTCTCCTGGAGTTCTCCACCCTCAACTGTGTCTCTCAACAATCTTTTTTTTTTTTTTTTTTTTAAATCTTTCCTAAGCTTTCAGGGCTTCCATTTGTCACTCCTGCCTCATTCATGTATTTGAATCTAACCTCTTATAGTTTCATCTTTGTTCCATTTGGATACACCGTGACCTGGATGACTGACAAGCTTCAGGACGTCACGCCGATAGTAAACCTGTTCTAAATACACTCATTGGCAGCTCTGCCAGATGTGCGTGGGGAAATTGGAAGCTAAAAACGGTATCGGGTTGCGTTTTAACGGAGCCCCAGGATGTAAAGCTTTAATCTAAAAATCCTCATTGAGATACAACTAAATCTAAAAGAACATTGGTTATGACGACGTTCGTGAAATGGATTTTGTGGAATGTTCCGCTCTCTTAGCAAAACTAAAGAATTACTTGCTGCTTTTGAGCACGTTATTACGTGAACAACTCAACTTCTCTTTCACAGGAGAAGAAAAAGTCTCAACATTAACACAGACTGTGATTTAATGGTTCTGTCATTCATCAGATTATGTATAAGAGTTATGAGATTCTTGCTTCTCCTGACTACCATCAACAGAAACCGCCATCTATAAATATTAAAGTCGACTTATATGAGGCCCAGTGACTTATCACAAACCTTTTAGTGTTTGTATTCACGGCTGCTCATGCATAATAGAAACCAACCAATAACAAACGGTCTGCAGAGCCGCACCACAAATTATCTTCACTGAACGGTCATAAAACACTTTGTTTTAATCATTTCAACAAACAGACACACACGCACAACATGGCCAGTTGCACCATAGGCACTTATCGGCCATAACATTATGACCATCGAGGTTGGATTCCTCTAGACCTCTGAATATATGTTGCTTTAAGACATGCAACAGGAGAGATGAGGACTTTAGAGCCCAGGTCAACGCCTTGAGCTCATTGTTGTGTTTTTTTGTGCTTCATTATCCTGCTGAAAGAGGTCATCAGGGAATATTGATTCCACGAATAACTGAACATGGTCTGTCAACAGTGCTTTGTTTAGGCAGCATCCTGAAATCTCTCTTACAGAATCAGACCTGTACAGTAGCTCGTCCCTTGGATCAGACCAGTCAACTAGCACAATAATAATAATAATTTCACATCGAAAAACATTAAATATTAGTAGGTGTAGGTAGTCTTATGCACTGTGAAACCTTTCTGCCTGAACGAGAACATATTGATCTGCAGTAGCTCGTCCCTTGGCTCAGACCAGATAATCATGCATCAGTGAGCCAGGACCAACCACGGCCACATCACAGATTCACCTCTTCTTCTTGCTTGGATCTCTTTACATTGGCACTAACCACTGAAAACCAGGAAAAAAAACCCACAGAAGCTGCAGGTCTGATCCAGTCGTCTGGACTTCACAGTCGCTCAAATCCTCACATTTGTCTATTTTTCCAGCTTCTCACATCGAACCAAATGTTAACTTCCTGCCTAACACAAGATGCAAAGTGGCACCTGTCGGTCATCATAATGTCAAAACTGATAATTTCACGTCAAAACACGTTAAATAAACATGTTCCCAAAATAGAAATCGGTATTAAATCATAAAGTAGTTGAGATGAAGACTTTCGGTTTTTAAAAACCTTCTTGTGTTAAATGTTGTCATGTGTTGAAGTTATTAAAGAAGGATGCTTCTTCTGAAACAAACAAACAAACAAACAACAACAACAGATTCATGGTGGTTAGTCTGGGAATAAGGCTGCTTATCTTATTTCCTGGACAGCAATACTTCCTCCAGACAGCGAGGATTTGTTATCGATCCCTCTGGGAATTACCTCCAATTCGGATAGAGATTGCATGCGTGGATGAGGGCCTCTTCTTTCTTTCTTTCTGTTTTTTTCCCACCCTGACATTGTGGCGCTTTAAAACCGGCAGCAATCAGCCGTCGGGAGGAATGTTTGCTTGTGTGTGATAATTCGACAGAATGACAGATAGAGCGGCCGAGGGAGAGGAAGGAGCGGAGGATGATTGAGAGCGTGATTGATGGAGACAAATGATACGAGTCTGAGACAGAGAAAGACGATGTTGGGTGAAAAAAGCGCTCGATGCATCAAACCCAGACAACAGCTGGAGGCGGCCATGTTCATTTCTAACATGTTTAAACGTGGAAACGTGGAAACATGAAGTACTACTGTAAAGTTTTTGCATCCTTCATAATTTTTGACATTTGTGCATAAAAATGACTCAGAAGATTTTCACTGAAACTACAATATTATACCTGTGTTTGTTTATTCACCTAAATATTAGTTGTTTATATATGAAACGATATGTGTATGTATGTATCCATGTTTGAATATGTAGATATGTCGATATTAAAGACCCTTTTATTTAAACAGGTCTTCGGTAAATTGTAATTTTATGGCTTTTATTATGGTTTTTAATCTGGATTTCATTCTTCTTATGTTTTTTTTTGTCTTGACTCTATTGAATGTACTTTATTTTACTTTTGTTTTATTCTTTTGTGCAAAATTTTGTCTTTTTACTATTTTACTGTGAAGCATTTTGTGGTTTATTACCTGTAAATGGTGCTGTAGAAATAAAATTAACTTACTTACTATATACGTGTATATGAATGCATGTATGTGTGTATAACTAGTAAGGAGTGATGTAAAAGGAGTGAGATGAACAACTATTATTAATAATTCTTGCAGAAGGGGCGGATTAAATACGTTACTTCTTCCCATCACTTTTCGGACATAATATTTCGGATATTTTTGTGCTGCTTTTTATTTTATTTCATCTTTAAGATTGTATCAACTGTCCATATTTTATATTATTATTTCTGTTTATTTGCTCATGTGTATATATCATGAAATCAAATCAAAATCAAAGTGAGCCAATATTACATATCAGAGAGTTGAACCTCTAGGATTACAAGTTCTGAAGTGTTTCCATCAGTGTGGTTCAGTTCCTGGTTTAGTTTCTATAAATCAGAGATTTGTCTCAGTCTGATCTTCACATGTTTGTGTTGAAATGTTTGATGACAACGGACGAAGGAGCTTTGTGAGGAGCTCAGATATAAAGAGTTGTTGTTGCTCATCAGGCTGGAAAAGGTTCCACAACCATCTCTAAAGAGTCTGGAAGCCACAGATAATCCACAGTCAGAGACACTGAGAACAAGTGGAGGAGATTTAAGACGACGTTCACATGTGAACATGAGTGGTCCACCAACAAAGATCAGTCCATGATAGTGTGAGAGTTCCCAGAGGAACCCAGGTAATAATGTTGCGCTGAGAAACTTTTGTTTTCCATTCAAAATGATTCAAATCGTGAGAGTTTTAAAAAGCTCTTATTTTTGAAGCCAGTTTCCTGTAATTCCACAGTTATTTGACTCAGCATGAAGGGATTAGGACGTATTAGGAGCTAACGTCGCTCATGAGCTCCCCCTCTGTGACAATAATCATTGATCTCTGATGAGATCCAATCTGCTGCTGGTGCATTTTTATTTATTTATTTATTAATTTATTTTCTGAGAACATACCGTGAAAGGACAGAGGACTGGGCGGCGCGGTGGAGAGGAGGTGGTGAGAGTTTGCATGTCCTCCCTGTGTCTGCGTGGGTTTCCTCCAGGTGCTCCAGCTTCCTCCTGCCGTCCAAAGACGTGCTCGTTAGGTTAATTGGTGGTTGTTAATTGGCTGTAGGTGTGAGTGGCGCGCATCGCGGCGCAATCAGTCCATACTTGACCTTTTCCTCTGAGCTCACGTCACATGTCGTTATGTTTGCAGCTGCATTAAACAAACCAGATCACTGTCACTCAGGTGCCTCCAGCAGAGTACGAGAGCAGTTCATCACATTACGAATGGACAGGTACCCTCAGGTTTGACTAACGCTTTTATGCAGCTACTTAAAGGAGCGTGTTCGATATTTGTTTAGAGGTTTTACTGTGGATCAAACACATGCTAATCTTCCTGTGCAGTGGACTGATGGTCGTTAAAGCACAAAACATATATCCACCAATAGCAAAAAGATCATTGCATCATACACCGATCAGCCACATCATTAAAACCACCCTCAGGAGGCACATGTCCCGTCCATGTCCCATGTTCTTTGAGGTTGAAGCTCCTCTGTGGATCATCCCACAGACACTTGATCAGTTTAGGACCTAGTGAATCTGGAGGCCAGGTCAACACCTGGTGCTGTTCTTCATGTTTATTCATGTTCATTAGAGTCATAATGTTATGGCTGATCAATATATGTGACCTGTTGTGTCATGATGGCCCAACAACAGGCCAGTGTCTGCGTCTCACGTATCACAGGATGTAGAACCGATGTGTAAAAATGTCAGTGACGCAAGTTAAATTAATTTTTTTTTTTTCCTCCTCCTGTCTCGGATTCTCAACTCATTATTTACAGCACAGAGATTTATTTTTTTATTTAAAATTGTCTTCACGCCTGAACAGACACGAAGAAAAACAACGAGTCCAGTCTATTAGATATTTGCAGTGAACGCTGGTGCCCTCTAGTGGCGCTTCCTGAGAGCTGCTCTGAAACAAACTGTTGCATGTTTAGATTCAGAATCAGATTCACACTTAACATGAATAAAAACGAATGTTTTTTATGTTCATTATAATCATGTCTTTACAAAATACATAATTATTTATTAAAGAAACAAAAAAATAATGGATATCACTAAAATTAAAAAAAATAACAACCATCTCCTAATTAGCAGAACAATAATAACATGAGCTTATTCACAATTTATTTTGATTGTGTTCTTCTTGTTAAGTTGAGATAATCATGACAGATTTTTCTTTTTATCAAATTTTATATGGAAAATAACAAATTGTATATGTGTCTGAGGAATCACGTTAAGTTACCCATTACAAACAAATCACAAGGAAGTGAGTTTAATCCAAATCACATGACCTTCTACAAGGTTTGTTCTTTCTCCTCTTTATTAGTTATTTAATATAAAGTAGCGTGGGTTTATCACATGGTTATAGGCGGCGGCCATGTTGATTTTTGACCTGAAAACAGACAAAATGTGATCAACTATGAAAAACTGCAATTATATATAGACCCTGTTACTGTCAGTGATTCCCAGGTGATGACAGTGTCAAACAGGGCTGGTAGATTGGGAGTCGAGAGGTTGATTATTTTGGAGGATGAGTGGGTGATTTTAAGTAGCTTGTTTCTATTGGTGATGGGGATCATGGTTTAAGTATCAGGTGTCACAGTAATATGATGATTGGTTCAACAGAAGGAGCAGAAGGTGGAGCTTGACAGAGAAGAACCTGAGTGTACGGACGGTGCAGAGTCTCTGCTGGTTAAAGTTCAGGTTATAGAATAGATGAGACCATGCACATCTGTTCAATTCAATTCAGTTCAATAGAATTTTATTTGTCCTGAAGGTAATTCAGTCTGACAGCAATAAGCAGTGTCCAAACCAACATTCGACAACCTTTATAGACACATGCACAACTTTAAATCTTTAAAAAAATAAGAAACGCGCCATGTACAGTTACCAATAGTAAAATTAGCTGTTAGATACCAAAACATGGTTTGTGCCCATTTGTAAACATGTATATTTCTGCTTTAAAGTTGGACATTTTAACAAGAAGGTCAATGTATGGTATGAACATATTTTATAAGCCTTTAGTCTAGATAACTAGCTAGCATAAGGCTAGGTTAACTTCAAACTTCATTTGTAAAGCAGTGTTGGCTGTGTTTGAGATCAAGGTTCACATTAATGATGGTGTGACTTTATTTTTCTATATAAAATCTTAACAAACGTCAAACAGAGACATTGACATTTACCTCATCACATAATAGGGAGGAATCAGCTGACGTCCAGTTCTTCCTTTTAATCTTCTGCTCCATAACTTTCTCTGTTTTTATTCACTGGGGAAACGGTGGAGTTTCCTCCGTGTTTTCCTGATCCTGTGGCATATTTTAACTTTTAATCCAACTTTATTATCTATTATTGTCACTTCTCTATTGGTGAATATTGGTTAGATGTATCCAACAAGGCGCCCATGAAACACGTGACCAGCTCAGAACCAATCAGCGTAGAGGGACAGATCAGACGGTTCATTCCCTGGTTGGACAGACTCTCTGTAATGAATGACTCTGGTATCGACTCGCTTTTGGTGCCTCCAGTGGTCACTGAAGGAACTGCAGACACTCCTGCATTGAATTTCCCATTTCAGACCCAGATGATGCCACCAAAGTTTAGGAAGAAAAATCTCAATCAACCACATTATATCAGCAATCAGATTTTCCAAAGAATCGGTTAGAAACACGACGCAGTCACATGAACTGGCTGAAGGTTTATTCCCACTTATGTGAAGAATGGGTCACAACGTGGGACGAGTTCAAGCGTGAATGTCACTCATGTCACCGACACTTCCAAGATGATTATTTGATCCGGAACTGCTGTTTATTCGTCTGTTTAATGAGCGTCTGACTCATCCGAGTTCAGCCGAGCGCCAACGTGCCAATTACGGCTTAAAGAGAAGCGAACGCGTGACGCAGTTCAATGTACGTATGATTCCCAAAGTCCCGTTAATAGACGTTAATAACTCTCAATGTGAGACCATTGAACTGGTGACAGGAAACATAACGACGTCTATTCACGAGAAATGAAAATGAAAAACTTTCGCTTGGTTAATTTATTTTTTTTTTATTTAAAAATATATAGAAACAGAACCACTGTTGTAAACATACAGTACCATGAAACAGCGTAGATACACACCCTGTTCAACTTCAACCCAGCCTGGGGAAAGAAAAAGAAACACAAATCACACTTCACGGCAGCACTTTACCCTCAAACACGTTAGAACTGTACACGCTGTGCTCGAATTTAGACTTTTTTTAATATCAATAACCTGTTATTTTAAACCTGCGTGTGTTGGTTATCAGTCAACTCATTCGATGAAATAAAAAAAAAAAAATACAAGAAGTTGCGTAGCTGGAATATGAGGAAACAAAAAGCCTCAGCTTCACTCTGAATTAACTCCAATAAAACTATTTCACTTCGGTTTGTGTAGAACGTCACTTTGTCGTGTTATAAATCGCTGTCGCAGCCGAACTGTTCAACCATTTTTACCAGAAGTCGTCAACGTATTATTTGGAGAAGTTTATCTAAACTTTAAAACTTTTTTTTTATGGCTAAGAAAGAACGAAGTGGCACCGTATAACTTCAGACAGAAAAATAAATGGTGACATTTAAGGATTATCAGGTATAAATTGAAAAAGTTGAGAAAAATTAAATGACAGAATATTATCTGTGTTTAGTTCTTCGTGTTGCTGCTATTTTTATGCTCTCAAATCAGCAGAGACGATACAGATTATTAAAAAAACCTGACTCAGTTCTGACTAACCAAGTTATCGGTGACTTTAAGTCGTCAGTTAGAATCTAAAACAAATCACTTTTAGTAGAGTCTGGACAAAATAAATCCAACTGTAGCTGTGACCACAGTCCCATCGAGATCACGACAGGAATGAAGGAGGTTTTCAGGCGACAGTCAGGAGACTCTTTATATTAATGGAACAAACATCAAAATAATTCAATATGTTTGTAGTTTTACTTTTAAACGTTGGCACGA
The DNA here is from genome assembly GCF_022458985.1 of Mugil cephalus. NCBI lineage: Eukaryota > Metazoa > Chordata > Actinopteri > Mugiliformes > Mugilidae > Mugil > Mugil cephalus. Next base: position 28,771,260 of record NC_061772.1, read on the forward strand.
TCTCTGCACACTTTAACTGAAAATGTTAATACAGGAGTGAGTTTCTTTTGCACATCTAGGACCACGTTTTCCCGTCTTTTGGAGATTTTTTTGCCCCGTTGTATCATCTGTATTATGATATTAACGTACTGTGAGAAGTGCATCATGATGGTTAATTATGAATTTCAGCTTCAGCAATGATGGTCAGCTGCATAACAGTCTGGTCCCGACACAGTCCTGAACGCCTTCAGTAGTTCCATCGAATGAAAGCGAGTCACCGTCGCCTTCGTCTCTACGAAGAACCGTCTCCCAGCTCCTCGTCCTGGAAAGGGTAGCTGAGCGCAGGAGGGAAGCCCTGACTCCGAGGCTGCTCGTCCAGCAGCACCAAATCCTCCACATCTCTCCCTTTGTACCTCCGCCTGCAGATCTTCACAGTCACTTTCCGCCCCTGAAACACTTTCAGGGCTTCCTTGGAAGCCATGGCCTTGGCGGCGGACTCGTCGCGGCCGTAGCCCGTGCCCATGTAGACAGTCTGACAGCGGATCTCGCACACGTGGCCTTCCTTCTGCGTGCGGCCCTCGGGGAGGCCCGTGATGTCCTTCAGCGGCACGAACACGCACGTCAGGGTCTGTTTACAGGACTCCACGCAGCTGCGCAGGATCTCGAAGTGGTCCAGGTTGGGCCCGAAGCCGCCCGCCGACACCAGCTTCCACGCCACGGCCTTGTAGAGGCGGTTGAAGAAGGGCTGGTGGTCGGCGGGGGCCTGCGGAGGGGGGCCCCACTTCTGACCGGCGGACCAGGCGGACGTCCTCCCGGGGGGTCGACAGTCGGCCTCGTTAGCCCCGCCGCATTTGGCTCTTTTCACACAGCCGTCGGCGTCGCCCTCTGCAAAATGGCGACACAGCAGGATCAACATTTAATGAGGAAACAGACTCAGGCCTCAGGTGTGGGCGTGCGAGAAAACAACAGCCGTGTATCAGTAATTACCCTGAAACCCTGCTGCAATAAAAACAATACTCAAATGTCGTTTGCTGGTTTATAACGAGCAACGGAAAGTGTGTTTTCTCACTATGTGACATATTTATATTCAGTTTTGGATATTAGAATTCATATAAACCCAAAACATAAAGACATTACAGGTAGGATAAAGCATCAAATAGTTTAAAGGCTGAATACTGGTACTGTATAATCTGTTAAATGGACTGATTGGATGGATCTGATTATTATATATTTATTTAAAAAAACAGCTAGTTATTCTGACTTTTATTAATGAAATCTGGAGGATACAAACAGAACAGACATTGTGATCTGTAACCGTGGCCAAGACTTAAAGGGAAATAATAAAAAATAAATAAATTGCACCGCATTACCTGATGTGGCACTTCGCTTTCCTCTGGCCATGAGTTCTTTTAAGGTTTTGTGAACTGGAGCATCTGGGACAACTATCCCCTCGCCCATCTCATTAATCTTCTCCATTACAGCCTGCGGATAGCTGAGGGATAAAGGGAGCAAAAAAACACAACATATATTAGAGTCACTGCTCATCTCATGAAGAATGATCCAGCCCTGAAGTGTTTCCACCCCGATCAGTTCGTGTCCTTCCTACCTGCAGCCGAGGAAAATGTGATTAGCCCACACCATGGACAGAGACAGGAGCCTGTCCAGACTGTTGTTGCTGCTGCTGCTGCTGCTGCTCATCCCCGGCTCCACGGTGGGAAAAGCCTCCATGTTTCTCAGGATGAACTCTCTCCGGGCACACCACTGTTTGTTGGTCTCGCAGTAGCCCCTGAACGTCTCGACCCACTGGGCCAGCTGCGGGTTCTGGTCCAGGTACTCTGAAACTGTGTCCTCTTCGCTCCTCTCCCCCGCCATCCCTGCATTAAAACGCAAAAATGACGTCATTTATTCGTGCGGCAGCTAAAGCCCTATTTACGCGGGACTAGTTTCACCTGGGACGTCCTGTGATACATCTGTGTTTAATGTGGTTCATTTGCAAAAGATAAACAAACTAAATGTGTCTCTGCAAATTATGATGGATAATAATATTTTTGATACTATTGACTGAAATTATCAATAAATCACCACAATAAATCACCTCCACCCTTAGAAATTAACACATTAATGCCTGATTTAATGATTTCACTAGTTTTAATGACTGAATGGGTCAGTTCCATGTCCAGAATTTAAATTATAGCACATCCTTCATAATTCTTTAGTGACAAGACGCAGAAAAAATCAAACAAAAATTCTCTAAAAAGTAAAAACTCACTCCTAAATCACAGAGATGTCGATTAGCACTACTTTAGTATTATCAGAGGACCTTTGTGTTATTATGGTAGGTAGTTTCCTGTGTAATTATTACTTTACAAATCACGAACATGGACGAATCTCACGTGATTAAGTTCACAGACGACCTCTGAGATTATTTTAAATGACCAGAGGTTCCCAGGTAAAACTAGTCACGAGCATTAAATAGGGCTCATGTTAGTGTAGCTAGCTTAAATCAGGCTACTTAACCTTTAACAAATCTACAGAAGACGTATTAGAAAAGTGTACATACTAGTTTTAACCGAGCGTTTGTTTAGCCTAACGTTACTTCAACTGTCTGGTAAATGTTAATTTCGAGTACCACAGAGAAAAGTCCACCAACTAACAATAACTTAAGCTAAACAGGTAGCCAGGAAACATCAACTTCACGGCAAGATACGCTAATAACAACAAACTAGCACCAAAACTGAACTCCAATATTAGCTACATACCCGTTGCTAGCACAGTCTTTTATTATTTTGTCTCGTAACTACGACATACCAAGCTCTCTCCGTTGCGATGTCTTGTTGCTAGCTAGCTACATGACCGACTGATGACGCACAGAGCGGCGACTCTGCATTGTGGTGAGAAAAACTACATTTCCCATCAGAGTAACGGCAGCGAAAGGTTATCGCTCTGTGATATGGATATATCACATCCCTCGTTTAAATTAAAATAACGCGTGTCTTAACAACTAAATATATCCCGTTTTACTTTTTCATTGATATTTTAAATTCCCATTAAACGACAAGAGAAAGTAACTTAACGGTTCTCAACTGCTAGCAACTATATTAGCACCGTGATGCTTTGCGGGCTGACGTAATAAAGCTGCGACAGCGAGGGCGGCAGTTTGTTTTGGTGGATGTATGACACTTTCCTCCATCATTTCTTAATCACTTCAAAGTGAATCAACATGATTCACGAGCTTTTATTGGCGTTGAGTGGATATCCGGGTACAATTTTTACATGCAACAAACGAACAGGTTTACAGGTAAAAAAAAAAAAAAAAGTTAAATACTCTGCACTTCTATACAATAACGCTTCGTAGTCAGCATGCTAGCTAATTTATTTTACACCCGCACGTCAAACTCTGATATTTTTTATTTCTTGAAATAGTCTAAAGTGATATAATTGTCGTTGTTGTTCGTATTGCATTTATACGTTTTAGCAAGCTACAAATTGGCACCTTGATGCAGCTAAATTTAGCTTTACGATACACTAGCATGATATAGCATCAAATAAAACGTAAAGCTAATTGAGTTTCCTTCCTCTTTAGCTTCCTCTCACATCTACATTGACATATTTTGAATATAGCACGAGGTATTTGATAACCAAGACATTTTTTATCAGTGTAGTAAGTTTAAACCAGTGATGAGTCATGATCACATAATTTAAGCTCGTTTGAATCATCATCATTATCATCAAAATATAATAATCATCAAAATAAAACAATTATAAAGGTGTCAGTCATATTCCACAAGGTAAACACAGATGGTGAATTGCTCACCTGTGTAAAGTCTTGAGTTCATCATGCATGCATATACCCCCCCAGGTGTCCCAGGACCTGCCCTTCCTTCACCCCAGTGAGACCAGTGTCCTCAACCGTCTCTGCAAACTGGGCTCGGATTATATCCGGTTTACAGAGTTCATAGAGCAACACACAGGCCATGTACATCCACAGGTGAGTCCCGGAAGCCACATGACAACATCTGTACACATCTGGTTCACTGTTAACATCATCAAAAAACAAATGTTATCAGTTCAGTTGTGGTTTTAGCTTTGGGACAAATCCTTCTGCCCTTTGTTTGTGATTTTCTTAAAGAAATGTGCATGTTCTGTTTTCCAGGAACATCACACGAACCAGCCCAGCCAGACTGGACTTCATGGGATTTACTTGCGGGCTTTCTGCACAGGGCTGGACTCCATGCTGCAGCCCTACAGACAGGCCCTTCTGGACCTCGAACAGGAGGTAAAGTAATAATAATACCAATAATAATAAGGCAAGTAATGTGTGGGAATTCTCATTACTCAACTTGTGTCTGTATTTCAGTTCCTGGGAGATCCACATCTGACGATCTCACATGTGAATTATAAGCTGGATCAGGTAAAGGAAAAGTACTGAAGATGCTCTTGAGTGGAAAGTGTTTTTTATAATTGGACATATCGGTTTAACACTATTGTTTTTGTGATGAAGTTCCAGTTGCTGTTTCCCTCTGTGATGGTGGTGGTAGAGACGATAAAATCCCAGAAGGTAACGTACAGTGTTTGGTTGTGGTGGCAGCTCTTCTTCTCTGTCAGCTGCTACTGTTTATATGTCGGTTTAAGCTTAATTTGAGCTCATATAACCTCAAATTGATCCGTATACAATTATTATTTCCTTTACTTTACATCTTCCTTTCCTTCTCAAATGGCAAAATCTTTTGATTATTAAATCTTATTGCATGAATGTAGATTACTGACCTCAGGAAACCTCCATAGGAGACATTTAGACTTGTAAAAGAAGGGAAAGCACATGTGTATTAATCATGGGCAGAGTAAATCCTGACACTGAAACAGGACCTCACCCAAGCAGAATGCAGCCATTGTTGATGCACCTGTGCTTTTAGTTTTGTGTTTCTGTTGGAGCTCTTTGTGTAACCGAGCTGTCGGTGCCGTTTTAGATCCACGGCTGCCAGATCCTGGAGACGGTTTACAAGCACAGCTGTGGTGGGCTTCCTCCTGTACGCATGGCCTTAGAAAAGTAAGTCACTTAGGAGTTTGTTCATGTTGTTTTTGGTGCCTACACTACAGGCCAGAAGTTTAGAAGTAAGATCACATTTGTACGTAAAAGATCATGGTTTCACTGGTTTAGTTTGAATCAAAATAAACATGATTATTATATAAAGAGTAACTTATCAAAAGACATTTTTACTGTAATTATCAGGTATTTGAATTTGAATATTTGCTTTAATAACATCGTTGTGACTCTTCTCGACCCTAAAACGAAGTTTCTTCTTTTCATTTACTGACATTTATTCATTTATTATTGGTCTGGTAACATTAATGTTCACCTAAAGGTAAATTGAGGAAAATGGTTCATATCAATAAAAGCAAAGTGTGATCATGCAGTAAATACATCTATGAATACACAGAACTCATGCTGTTTTTTAAGGAAGTCATCGTGAACAGGAACTTGAAGTTACTTCCAAATGTTTGGTCTGTAGTTTATATTCATACACGTAATAACCTCATTCCTTTAGATATTTAATTAAGATTCTTTTAAATATTTAATTTAGATTATTTTAGATATTTAATGTTGGAGTATGGATACTTTGAATACATTACTGTACACTCAAATGCCAGTTCATTAGGTACTAACCTCTAATATAACAGTCCTTCATTAATCTTTCGCTCCTTCCGGATATTCCTATACTGGAATTCAGAATTTGTGTAGTTAAATTTGTGACGCTGGTTCTGCATCAACTGAGCGGATTTAGAGCAGGACTGTTAAATTAGACAGTTTTCCTTTTCACTTTTTTATGATCTATTTGAGTTATTTTAAATTAGCTCCTTATCGTGCACGATTTTATTGGTATGTTTGAGTTCTAGTCATATTCATCGTACTGTACAGACTAAATACTGGAAAATCAACATGTGTCTCTTTTCGTGTTTTTTTTTCCTTTAAATATATTCTGCAGGATCTTGGCTGTTTGCCACGGTGTGATGTACAAACAGCTGGCAGCTTGGATGCTGCACGGTTTGCTGCTGGACCAAAGCGAGGAGTTTTTCGTGAAGCAGGGCCCCAGCGCAGGAGGAGCAGCTGCCAACCAGGAGGAGGAGGAGGAGGACCTGGGCCTGGGAGGCCTGAGTGGGAAACAGCTCCGAGAATTACAGGACCTGGTGAGTCACGGAGAAGTTTGCTTGTTTAATGTATAAGGTTCAGTGAAGCATGGCTCCACCCCTCTGAATGATAGCCACTTTATTAGGAGCACCTGTTCAATTGCTTGTTAATACAAATAGCTAATCAGCCAATCACATGGCTGCAGTTTATTCATGCAGATGTGATCAAGACAACTTAACTGAATTTCAGAATTTAAATAAAGGGAAAAAACAAACACACACGTCCTAGATTTGTTGAATATTCTTCCTCCTCTGTTTTTTGTGCAGAGGCTGATCGAGGAGGAGAACATGCTGGCTCCGTCCCTCCAGCAGTTCTCTTTGCGAACAGAGATGCTGCCGTCTTACATCCCCGTCCGAGTGGCAGAGAAGATCCTGTTTGTGGGAGAATCCGTCCAGATGTTTGAGAACCACAACCACAGCCCGTCCAGAGCCGGTACTGTTCTGTTCTGTTAGATCTGCATTAACATCCATCCTGGGTTTTACAAGCTATAAAACCTGTATTTCTAGTTTAAAACATACAAATAATACACATCCTCAATCCATCCTGGACGTGTTCACATCTGTCCTTAAACCCGGACACTCATGGTGAGATTTCCCGGGACGGGGTTAATGTAAGAGTCCGATCAGGGGTTTGAGTAAAGTCTTTCAGTGGCATCTTTTTATACCGTTGTTTCCTTTATTTCAGGCTCCATCCTGAAACACCAGGAGGACCTGTTTGCTGCAGAGCTGCACAGACTCAAGCAGCAGCCTCTTTTCAGCCTGGTGGACTTTGAAAATTTGATCGATCGAATCCGGAGCACGGTGGCAGAGGTGAGCTCATACATTTTGCAATCGTGAATACTTTTCTTTTTTTTTTTTAGCCACGTTATAAGATGTTGCAATAAGTTTAAATCTTTCCCGTATGTCACTGACTTGCAGCACCTCTGGACGCTGATGGTGGAGGAGTCGGATCTGCTGGAGCAGCTCAAGGTTCGGACTCACCGTCGCGCTGTAGCTCTGGGTCGTAAACCAAGATGTTGACTTGCTTTTGTTTCCTTCCAGATCATTAAGGACTTCTACCTGTTGGGTCGTGGGGAGCTCTACCAGGTTTTCATCGACCTGGCGCAGCACATGCTGAAGACGCCTCCCACAGCCGTCACCGAGCACGGTAAAAACACAGACGAGACGAGACGACGCCGTCGGGTTCAGACGGCGCTTTGACGTTTCTACGTTTTAATACCTTTTAATTCTTGTTCCACAGATGTGAACGTGGCCTTTCAGCAGGCGGCTCACAAGGTTCTGCTGGACGATGACAACCTCCTGCCTCTGCTGCACCTCACTGTGGACTACCAGGGAAAAGACGGCAAAGGTTTGGACGTCTCCTCATACGCAGGAGCTTAACTGAGTTGCCAAAACATTAGGTACACTAGAAAAAATATACAAACAATCCTGTGTAAACTAGGGGTGGAAAATATAGTTTTTCTTCTGATACAACATTGATTTTAAAAGAAAAAGTCATGTTTTGGGCCGATCGTGAACGACTTCCACCTCCACCACTTTTTCTACACAAGTACAATAAATTGTAAACGGATTATTTGGAATAATATTGTTTTTTAACTCAATTTATCCAATGAGTTATCACTGTCATCTCTGATGTGTGTGTGTGTGTGTGTGTGTGTGTGTGTGTATATATACAACTTTTATTTTAAGCTGCATTTAACATGTCTCAGTGAACTATATAGAACATTACTTATTACCTATAAATAATAACAACTACAGATTTTTTTCGTTTTAGTGCAAAGACGAACATGTAAATTAGGAGAAAGTTTACATTTAATAAATTATCTTTCAAAAAAAAAGGAAATGCTTAAGAAAAACTGGTGCAGTTTGGGTACATTGCTCTGCTCCGTCTGCTCTGCTAAACCTGGGTCTCAGTGTTCTTATAATAAATTAATTTCATCTTGATAACATTTAATTATTATTATCATTATTATTATTATTATTTATAATCTCAGAGCTGTAAAGCTGCAGCGCTAACACGGGGTCGTGCAAACCAGTTTTACTACTAATGTGGGATTATTCTACAATATTTACTCATCATCACAGTAAAATAGTCCATCCTTAGTCAATCTACTGCATTAATTCCTTTCTCAGTCAGTAGAAAATGTTTATGAATGAAAAAATAAAAAAAAACACTGTGATACTGTCAGAACTTTGAAAAATACTCTAATAAATATTAGAACAATAAATATTAAAATCAGACAGATCAGAGCCTTAATGCTGACGTAGGGAACATTATTCACCCTGAAAATGTCTCATCGTGTCTGTTTTATGACCCCAGACCCTTCAGGCCCCAGAGACGGAGCCACGCCCCCACAGGACACCTCCCCCCGTGAGGCCCCGCCCACAGGCTGGGCGGCCCTCGGCCTCATCTACAAGGTCCAGTGGCCTCTGCACATCCTCTTCACGCCGGCCGTGCTGGAGAAGTGCGTCCACCTCGTTGCCTCTCGCTGCATTAACTCACCTTATAAGTTCTCAATGCTCACCCTCCTCCTCCTCCTCCTCCTCCTCCTCCTCCTCCTCCTCCTCCTCCTCCTCCTCCTCCAGGTACAACGTTGTGTTCAGGTACCTGCTGAGCGTGCGGCGCGTCCAGTCCCAGCTGCAGCACTGCTGGGCCCTGCAGATGCAGAGGAAGCACCTGAAATCCAGCCAGACGGACGCCGTCAAGTGGCGGCTACGCAACCACATGGCCTTTCTGATCGACAACCTGCAGTACTACTTACAGGTAACACAGATGCAATATGTTTGAACCCTGACACCTTTGTTTCTAGGTTATTTTAGCTGTTTATCGAATCAAATTCAGTTCTGGAGAATCTGATTCACTACTGATAAATCTCCCTGTGTCTTGTACAGAACTATATCTATGTGAAGAAAATAAACCATAAAAGGTTGAGATATGACTAATAACTGTCCTCATATGGTGACTTTAAGTTCATCGCAGCTTATTCTGCTTCATTTAAACCTGTTGTCCTCATTAGTCGATGCTTTATTCTGCCGTCTAGTGGTAGGATCAGTACAGCAGTCGGTGTAAAAACAGCGGATTCATTCGACTAAAGTGGACTAGATGAGAAACATCATTGAATTTTATGGTTGAAACTTGTTTATTTATTAATTTATAGTTTGATAAGATGCACAAATTTAACATATTTCATCAACAGCAACGAGCTACAACGTGGCTAATTAGCAAGTTCTTCATTGTTCTGGTTTTGCTCAGACATGTTCAGATATTAAAATAAATAGTTTTAAGTACTGTCACACATTGGTGACTTTATTATAAATAATGAAATAATCCCAGTGTTCACATATGAGGACATTGTTGTACTACTTCCTATTCAAAGATGATGCTTAGTTTTTATACATCTTAGGTCCTATTGATCCCAAATATCGAGCAGAAATTAAAAACACCAAATAAAAGCTCTGTTCTCAGGAGGAATGGCCACTTAAGGCTTCCGTAGGAGTCATCACAGCCTGGTTTAAAGTATAATATACACTCGGCCGCCAGTTCATTATTCTGGTATTCACCATTAGTTTCAGATATTTGAATTCAGCCGTGTTTTACTGGTGGAGGCTGTGGTTTTTAAAACTATTGAATTGACTTTTTTGACTCGATCCGAGTTTAACAGCAACACAATCTACGTTAGAACAGTCACGGATGATGATTTACTGCAGGACTCTTATATTATTTACTGGTGTACTTAATATTTTGGGAAGGTAATCATCTTTAAACATCATTTGATCCACATTTAATCTACAGAGCCGAGCATCAGTTATTAAATTAAATTTACGTCCTTTCAATGAATCTTAAGAACATTTACCTTCTATTTTTTTTATAGTATCAGTTTTAATGTTATTTCTAGATTAAAAGCTTCAGATAGAGGGTTAAGAACGTTTGTGGCTTTTCTCTGTTTGTTTAGTACTTATCAAATGAAGTATTTTTCACATAATCGTTCCACCGTTATAACCTGAGGACCGTCTCTCTCCAGGTGGACGTCCTGGAGTCTCAGTTCTCTCAGCTGCTCCAACAGATCAACTCCACCAGGGACTTTGAGAGCATCCGTCTGGCCCACGACCACTTCCTCAGCAACCTGCTCGCCCAGTCCTTCATCCTCCTGAAGCCGGTGCGATGCCGCGAAGCCAAAAACCCGTCGAGTTGATCCCGGTAAAAGGCCCTAACGAGCTCCTCCTCCTTTTTTTTCAGGTTTTCCACTGTCTCAACGAGATCCTCGAGCTGTGTCACAACTTCTGCTCGCTGGTCAGTCAGAGCGTCACGTCGCTGGATGAGAGAGGAAACGCTCAACTCGACATCCTCGTCAAGGTACCATCGTTTAGAAACATCTCCACATTCGTCCCCAGACAGCACTTCAGATCTGATCTCAGTTTTCTGCTCTTAGTGCAAATAAGATGCATTTCATTTCCTTTGACAACCAAGGAGATAGATGACGATGGGGTGAAGGGCCGTCATGGTACCGAGTATTGGTTCCCGTCCCTAATGATCCTGAGCCTCACCTGTAATTGGAGGAATCTGTTTCGTGTTGTGTGTAAACGTATCTATCTGTGGCTTTTCCAGGGATTCAGACGTCAGTCGTCCCTGCTCTTCAAGATCCTCTCCAGCGTGAGGAACCACCAGATAAACTCTGACCTGGCTCAGCTGTTACTGCGGCTCGACTACAACAAGTACTACACCCAGGCTGGAGGAACCCTGGGCAGGTAGGACGCGTTCGTCCTCCGGGTTTAATCTCAAAACATTCACCTCACAGGTGTTAAAACGTGTTGATCTGATGATAAAAATGTCTGTTTCAGTGTTTAAGAAAAGGAGATCGAGGAGGAAGATTTTTCCACTGAACAGAAGAAACTCTATTATTATCTTTAAAAAACACATTTTCTCTCTTTATTCTGGTTCTGGATGAAGTTTAGTTTGTTGAGATCAAGTCTCTGAAAAACTAATTAAGTCAGGCAACTATTTGTGTTCGTGTTCAGGGGTAGATGAGACACTTGCCATTTTATTAGGTACGCTACTTTAGAATAAATGCATCTTAATGTCTGTGAAGTTTCTCAGTCACATTATAGTTTATCCAAAACCTTAATGGTCGCGTAGCAGCTTTTTCAGCTCTTAGAGACTCGTGGGGAGTTGAGGTTTAAATGGGAAACTCTGGCAGGTAACAAGCAGATCTTTCTGCAGTGGAAAAGCTGCTTGGACGAAACTCTACACGTCCGATTAAGTCTCTGGATGACTGAGAACTTCCTCAGACATTTCATTTCCACTCGTGTACGTGATGAACTAGTGGGCGAGATGAGAGACGGCCGAGGATTTCTCTCTCCTCCTGAACTGCAGCTTCATACGAGAACCAGACAACTCATTTCAGAACTTCTCCTCTAACCGTGAAGTTGATTTCCAAAAAACGGGTCCTCAATTAAAAAGCCATCCGGGACGCGTTACCACGGTAACCTGCTGCAGGTAACAAAAAAATAATAAAATAATAATAATAATAAAAACATATTTCTAAAAACTGCTTCAGGAAACTTAAAATTCAGCAGCTTCTGTGTGCAGAAATAACTGCAGCAGGTTACCATGGCAACGTGCCCCAGAAAACTCACAAAGTCTTTGGTTGATTGGACATTTTATATACATTTAATTTCCTTTAAATACATATTAACATGAATCCAACATATTCTAGTAAAGGGATGAGGTATAGCTTAATATTTAATGCAAAATGATGATAGTGATGTATATTTATAAATAACTATTTATGAAGCTGCAGGAGGAGGAGGAAATCTCACTCGCCAGTTTATTAGGGACACTAGAGGAAGCTTCCTAATATAAAACTAGAAGCAGAAACCTTGATCAGTGCAAACACCACTAGAGTTTAATGGGAAAATGTGTTTTTTTTTTTTGCAGTTTATTCGAGCCGTTCCTTCAACTATAAAAGTCGTTTTGTATAAAGTGTAAATACGAGTTGCATGTACTTGTTATGTGTAAGAAATAAACCTGAAACCTGTTAAAATGAAACCAGGGTCACAATTTATTAGCCCATAAAAACAGACAGGATAAAGGGTGTATATACAACGGAGGCATGCAACAGAACCGGACGCTGAACACTTAAAGGTGGTCGAAGGCATTTTTTTTTTTCTCGCACGGCCGGATTACGAGGACGAGTAGTCGTGGCGATACTGAGGCTTGCTGTGGAAACCCAGGCGCTCGCCGCAGATGACGCTCTGCAGGATCCACTCGGGAGACACCAGCGGGACGTCCTGCGACGCCGCGCTCGTCTGCAGCGACGGCGGACAGCTGTGGTCCGTCACCACCACGTCGTACTTGCCGGCGGGAACATCTGCGGACGGAGGGAGGAGACGATGAGTCACGTTACACGGAGGTCGGGTCGGTCGGTTCGGTTGTTCGGCGGCTTCTCTACCTGAGCTGTCCTTTTCTCCCTGGATGTGTCGGACGGAGGAACCTCCACCCATCGTGATCAGCTGGGCCCAGAGCTCCTCCGGCTTCTCGAACACCAGGAGGACCCGCAGGGCTTTGAACGGGCTGCACCGGGAATGCCTGAACAACGCAGAGACAACGCAGCAGCTGGAATAACTTCACCTCCAGGAGACGTAAAACAAACCGAGTTCAGCTAAAGACGTCCTCATTGGTGAGGATGCAGCTTCCCAGTGATTCATCTACATCAATTCATTGTCCATTCGTAGGGACTGATCTGTATCTATTACTGTAGCCAAGCCTGGTTTTTTGTAGTTTATTTTATTAAAGTCTAAAAATAAACCCAAACCTCGTCCCTGAAGCGTGAGATCAAATATAAATATAAATTCACTGAAACCACAACAACAGACACAGAACGCTGATTTTAAAAGAAACGTTTCCTGGAGACGGCGTCAAGGAGAAAAACAGGATGTGAAGCATCTTATTCTCCGTCTCAGAAACTCAACCTGTCGTCTCTAGACGTCAGTTAGTTTATTCATCTCCTTTGAAAACTACTGGATTATTTTCAGCTCTTACTACTAGAGGTCGACCAGTTGACATATCGGGCCGATATTTGTGCTTTTTTTACTGGTATCGGCTGATAGGTGGGTCATTCGCCGATATGTATTCAAATATTGATATAAATATCATTTTTGAATTGAAAAAGTCATGTTTTGAGCCGATCTTGAACGACTTCCACACCTGGATCTGGATTAATGATGTTTTTTTAACTTGAATTTATCCAGTGATTTATCACTTTCATCTGTTGCACATATGTACAACTTGTATTTTCAGCTGTATTCAAAACTTCTCAGTGAACCATGTAGAATATGATATCACAACAATGTATCATGACTCAAGTATCATTTATCATCATTTATTACTGGTTCTTTTTGGCCTTTTTGTTGTTGTATTATCACGGTCTTGTTTTATTGCATTTTAATTAAACTTTTAATTTCTCCTGTTTTAAAATCGAAGACGAGGAAAGGAAGGAAGGGAATGAAAAACTATTATTGTATTATTTGTATTGCACTTCAGTCTTTTGCATGTTTGCAAATTTAAAATAAATAAATAAAGTTTTAACTTGAAAATTTGAACACTGCAGAAACTTTCATCAGAAGGTACAAGCTTCCCTCCATAGACGACATTAACTTAGAAAGATTTACTGACTTTAGGATTCTACAAACGAGGAACTTCAGCTGATTTAAGATCAACATGTCGACCCTAATTTAGAAAAGTTACTGTATCTGGTCAGAGTTGAGATTGTCGGCTCAGTGCGAGCGTCCTCTCACCACTCCACGATGGCGTCGTCCGGCCCGACGCCGGCCGGCAGCAGGTAGTTCCTGTAGTTGAGCAGCTTGTTGTCTTTGCAGCAGTCGCGCACCCAGATGTGAGACACGCAGGGGACGCCGCTGGCCAAGCACAGCACGTACTTCCTGGTCCTGCAGTGCTGGTCGGCGATGAGGAGGCTCTGATACGCGGCCTTGCACTGAGGAGACATCATTCACTGATTCACAGATGAACTTCTGTAATATATTTATACATGTGGCTCCGTCTGAAGGTGCAAACCTGCTCCTCATTGAAGTCTGGCAGGATGAAGCCTCCACCCGCCTGCAGCTGGGACTCCGTGTACGCTTTGTTGTATGGACCCGTCTGCACGTAATCTGTCAGGAACCAATCAAATACTGGGTAAAATATACTGTTTCTGGTATATTCTATATTGTAGTATATGTTATATATATATATGTTTTTGTTTTGTTTACATTCTCCGTCACTATACTTTCATTTTTTCACCCTTTTATCCGTGTGTCCTCCTCTAATGATGCTACTAGATAATTAAAGTAAGACAGTAAAGTCATTAAGTAAAACAAAGTAGGTTAAAGTCATTAAAGTAATAAAGGAAGTAAAGTTTTTAAAGTAAAGTCATTAAAATAAATAATTGAAAGTATTAAATTAATAAATCAATTAAACAAAGTAAATTCATTAAAGTATAAACTTAAGTAATTAAATTATTTAAAGTCATTAAAATAATAAAGTAAAAACTTAAAGTAATATTAAAGTGAAGTACGTTAGTATAAAGTAATATAGAGTTTAAAGTATAAAGTACAAGTACTTGAAGTAAAAAGGTAAATTCATTAAAGTAAATATAAGTATTTAATTTAAGTTATTTAAAGATAAAGAAGTTAAAGTAAGTAAACAAAAAGATAAAAGTATAATTTAAAACAAAGTAAATTCATTAAAGTATAAACTTAAGTAATTAAATTATTTAAAGTCATTAAAATAATAGAGTAACTGAAGTATTTAAAGTGAAGTCGTTAAAGTAATAAAGTAAAGTAACTGAAGTACTTAAAGTAAGTAAAGTCATTAAAGTAATATAGTAATTTAAGTATTTAAAGTAAAGACATTAAAGTAACAAAGTAAAGTAATTAAATTCATTAAAGTATAAACTTAAGTAATTAAATTATTTAAAGTCATTAAAATAATAAAGTATTTAAAGTGAAGTCGTTGAAGTAATAAAGTAAAGTAAGTAAAGTCATTAAAGTAATATATTAATTTAAGTATTTAAAGTAAAGACATTAAAGTAACAAAGTAAGTAAAGTAATTAAATAAAGTAAATTCATTAAAGTATAAACTAAAGTAATTAAATTATTTAAAGTCATTAAAATAATAAAGTAACTAAAGTATTTAAAGTGAAGTCGTTAAAGTAATATAGTAATTTAAGTATTTAAAGTAAAGACATTAAAGTAACAAAGTAAGTAAAGTAATTTAATAAAGTAAATTCATTAAAGTATAAACTAAAGTAAGCAAATTATTTATTAAATTAAAGTGGTTAAACTAAAGTGAGTGAATGGTTATTTCCTACGATTAGTCCCCCCCTCACCCTCCCTCCCTCACCCCCCTCACCCTCCCCCCTCCTCACCCTCCTCGTCGTCGCTGTCCAGCTTGTTGGTGAGCCGGTCGCTCTCGGACGAGCCCGTCAGCATGAAGGCGAAGCCCATGAAGAGAGACGCGTTCTGGGGCAAAGGACCGTGAGTCTCCCCCACGTCGCTGGTCTGACCCGGGAGATCTGAGCCGCTACCGGACGTGTTACACGCCCCCAACCTCTGACCTGAGGACGAGAAGCAAACGGGAGAAGAGTCACAGCAGGAAGAGACTGAGACGTACACTAATAATAAAGTCATTAAAGTATTTAAAGTAAAGTCATTAAAGTAATAAAGCAAACTGATGTCATTAAAGTAATAAAGTATTTAAATTAAAATCATTAATAAAATAAAATAAAAGTTATAAAATAAAGTAATTAAAGTATTTAAAATAGTCGTTAAAGTAAAGTAATTCAAGTATTTAAAGTAAAGTCATTAAAGTAATAAAGCAAAGTGAAGTCATTACAGTAATAGTCATCAAGTGAAGTTGTTAAAGTAATAAAGTAATTAAAGCATTTAAATTACAGTCATTAATAAAAAAGTAAAATAAAAGTAATAAAGTACATTAAGTAAAGAAATAAAGTATTTAAAGTAAAGTCATTAAAGTAATAAAGCAAAGTGAAGTCATTAAAGTAATAAAGTAATTAAAGTGAAGTCATTAAAGTAATAGTCATTAAGTAAAGTTGTTAAAGTAATAAAGTATTTAAATTAAAATCATTAATAAAATAAAAGTTATAAAATAAAGTAATTCAAGTATTTAAAATAGTCGTTAAAGTAAGTAAAGTAATTCAAGTATTTAAAGTAAAGTCATTAAAGTAATAAAGCAAAGTGAAGTCATTAAAGTAATCATCAAGTGAAGTTGTTAAAGTAATAAAGTAATTTAAGTATTTAAATTAAAGTCATTAATAAAAAAAAGTAAAATAAAAGTAAAGTAAATTATGTAAAGTAAAAAAAAGTAGTTAAGTAATTAAAGTGAAGTCATTAAAGTAATAGTCATTAAGTAAAGTTGTTGAAGTAATAAAGTATTTAAATTAAAATCATTAATAAAATAAAATTAAAGTTTTAAAATAAAGTAATTAAAGTATTTAAAATAGTCGTTAAAGTAAGTAAAGTAATTCAAGTATTTAAAGTAAAGTCATTAAAGTAATAAAGCAAAGAGAAGTCATTAAAGTAATAGTCATTAAGTTAAGTTGTTAAAGTAATAAAGTAATTAAAGCATTTAAATTACAGTCATTAATAAAAATAAATAAAAGTTATAAAATAAAGTAATTAAAGAATTTAAAAAAGTCGTTAAAGTCAGTAAAGTAATTCAAGTATATAAAGTTAAGTCATTAAGTAAAGTTGTTAAAGTAATAAAGTAAAGTAAGTAAGATAATTAAAGTATTTAAATTAGTCATTAATAAAAAAAAAGTAACATAAAAGTAATAAAATAAATTAACAAAGTAAAAAAATAAGTATTTAAAGTAAGTAAGTGAAGTCATTAAAGTCATTAGCCATTAAGTAAAGTTTTTAAAGTAATAAAATAATTAAAGTATTTAAATTAAAGTCATTAAGGAAAAATGGGAAATAAAAAATAAGAGTAATAAAGTAAAGTAGGTAAAGCCACTAAAGTAATAAAGTAATTATTTAAAGTAAGTGAAGTAAAAAAAGTTAAGTTATTACAGTATGTAAAATAAAGTTGTTGAAGTAATTAAAATATTTAAAGTAAATGCATAAAGTAATTAAAGTTAAGCCATTAAAGTAATTTATGAATAATTAAATGAAAGCTCACACCCCCGTTAATAAAGACCCTCCACCTGTGAACCCACACCCTGATGATACTGTCACTCATTACCCACTCAGCAGAACCTCGTTAGCAGGAGGACGCAGCCGCCGAGGGACACGGTCCACGTGGAGGTTAATGTCAAAAACGTTTTAGTTCTACTTTAAAAATCACACATCACTGTTTCACATGAAGACAAACATCAAACATACTGCAGCTCATTGAAAGTTCATTTAAAATATCACGTAAAATATTAAAAAAAAAAAAGATTTTTCTTCTAAAAACCGGAGTTAAAAGTTAAAACTAAGCGGCGGTCCTGGGGACGGTCTCCGTACCGACTCGGCCTCCTCCCGCCCCCCTGCGGCCCCTCTTAGCAGGCATCATCCGGTTTTCCTCGGAGGTCATGAGCTTCCTCTTGCTGGAGGGGCCGGGGGTCCGGGGGCTGCTGGACGAGCTCCGGTTGGGAGTTTTCTCGCCGCCGCCGGGGGTTCCTCTGCGCCTCCTCTTCCCCTCCACCAAGTTATCTGAGGACGACGACAAACACGTGAGTGTAAAAGCATCACAGCAGTAAAAAAAAAACACAACTGAACCGAAGCATCATGGTAGTTGCAGTCTCACCCAGGCTGATGTCGGAGGCCTTGGCCAGGGGGGTGGACGGCTCGTAGGGCCCCAGGCTGTGCTGCTCCCTCAGCTTGTTGCCCTGCTCCAGAGACAGGATGACCGACGTCCTGTTGTACCACTGCCTCTGGCCGTCCTTCTCCACGTTGTAGAAGAGCTCCTGGCCCTCTGTCTTATGGCCCTTCACCACACCTGGGCAAGACACAACATCCAGCCTTTCAGAAAAGCTGAATATCACATCACATCATTGTGTCTGTAGCCAAATGCAAAAAAAACGCCAGGGAAACAAGGGAAATCAGACCAGCTGCACTAACTTCCCTTGTTTTTAAGATTTTTGAAAATGTCATCAAACA
This sequence comes from Mugil cephalus, assembly GCF_022458985.1. Lineage (NCBI taxonomy): Eukaryota > Metazoa > Chordata > Actinopteri > Mugiliformes > Mugilidae > Mugil > Mugil cephalus. Next base: position 28,789,581 of record NC_061772.1, read on the forward strand.
CGAGGCCTTTTCAAACATTTCTGATAGATTGCAAATTATAGTTTACTTACCCAGGCTGCTATGAGCATCTGTACAAACATCTAGAGAAACCAACGTCCCATGCAAGGATTTTATTAACTTTATTTTATTATTTTTTTTAATAAGGTGCAGACCCATATTTTTCAGTCAACCACCTTGCATCCTATTTTAAACTACCAGAGCAGCTTTTAGCATTAGCTTTAGATTTTATTACAAACCAGAAATCAAAGAGTGGAGCCACCCTGGACATTACATACCTTACATTTCACCAGGGACATTTATATTTATACTGTGAATTTTTTGGCAATATTCAACTCAGGGTTTGCATATAGATGATAGATGATAGATAGATGCTTTATTTTTCCTAATTCCTGCAGAATTTATATATATTTTTAGTCTACTTTGCATATACAGACTATATTTTCATCCTACCTTTTTAACATTTGCACATTTTCTGACTACATTTTTTTGAACAGTTGCTGCATCGTAGGCCTTTGAGGAATGTCATTTCAATCCTGTATGAGAACTGACAAAAAAAATAGCTGACTTCACAGAGCGGTTGGCATGGTAACTTGTAGTCATCATGAGGTCACGTCCTGTTTCTATAACGTCAAATAACTAATTATTATTAACCACATTATATTAAATACCTAAAATAACTGAAAACATCCTTGAAAAAAAAAAAAAATATATATATATATATGACGTGTCTTTTTAGCGTTTTAGTTCGGTCTAAGTCCCGCCCACTAACATGGCGGAGGTGGAGCTTATGACCTACACTGCAGCCTCCAGCCACCAGGGGGAGCTCTACTTGCTTTGGCTTTACTTCGTCCATCTTTATACATTCTATGGTTCACATGGACACTAGTTTTTCTCTTATAATCAGAATAAAGTGCCTCATGTCGCCACCTCAGTCAGAACAGACTGATCTGACCTTGGGATGAAGATGGGATGAAGGGGGGATGAAGGGGGGATGAATGGGGGATGAATGGGGGATGAAGATGGGATGAAGATGGTAAGAAGATGGTAAGAAGATGGTAAGAAGGGGGGATGAAGATGGGATGAAGGGGGGTGAAGAAGGGATGAAGGGGGAATGAATATGGGATGAAGATGGGATGAAGGGGGATGAAGGGGGGATAAAGATGGGATGAAGATGGGATGAAGGGGGATGAAGATGGGATGAAGATGGGATGAAGATGGGATGAAGGGGGATGAAGGGGGATGAAGGGGGGATGAAGATGGGGATGAAGATGGTAAGAAGGGGGGATGAAGATGGGATGAAGATGGGATGAAGATGGGATGAAGGGGGGATGAAGATGGGATGAAGGGGGGATGAAGATGGGATGAAGATGGGATGAAGGGGTCCTGGGGCTGACCCATGGTGTGGGTAATAAAAATGTGTTGATTCAAAGATGCTGTCAAAAGTTTGTTTTCAGCAAATCATGCTTCAAAACAATCAAACTTTACTAAAAGTCTGTTTTACTAAATCTGAACTGAACTATCTGGGTTGTGAAATATTTACAAAATACTGATGACTATGGGAGCAGGTATCAGTTTGTTTTAACCCTCCTCACCTATGCTGAAGTACTCGTCTTCCAGCAGAGCAGTGACCTCGGTCTCCAGTGGGATGGGGTCACACAGCAGGATGTCCTTCCCCGCCACCTCGCACTCGTAGCCGTCGTCGAACCTCAGGCGGAACCTGCCCTCGCCGATGTCTTTGATGATGCGTCCCGAGTAGAAGTAGCCGTTGGACGACCACTTGGCCACCACCCGCAGGCCCACAAAGCTGCTGCCGGCCGAACTCGCCTCCTCCGGCCACGACCTGAGCGAGTCCGAGTGGCTGTGGAGCTCGGGGTCCGAGGGGCTGACGGGGAGGCGTGGGGGCAGCATGCGGCTGTAGGGCTCGTCCTCGGAGGACGAATGTGGCGGACCGTGAGCTCCGAGCCTCTGGAAGGAGCCGACGCCTCCTCCCCTTAGAGACAAAGACGGAGTCAAACTACAGGCGACGTGAAAAAAAAAATGTTTTTAAAACTGGAAACTTTTCTTCAGTCAAATGTGTTTTAACGTCTGAGTCCTGATCTCATCTTAGATAAATTCCTAAAGTCTTTCTTTGTCCTCTAGAGTCGACTGGATTCACTCCAATAAATGTTAAAGTCAGAGTTAATTTGGAGAGTGGAGATCTAACGCTGCCATAAACTAATCCTCTATGGAAGATCTGTCTCCAGGAAACTTTTCTCTTCTTTTAAACGTTCAGTGTTTGTTGTTGTTTGGTTTCAGTTTTTACATATTCAGTTCCGTGAATCATGCTGTAGTTTACAAATTTCTGTCAGACTAAATTCACATTTTTTAGAGTAAAGTTCTTCCTCCACAGCAGAATGTTTAGTCAAAATAATGCTGCTTCTTCTTCAAAATTCCTCCTCTTGATCAAGACTCTTCTTGAAGATTAAAGACTGTTATTCAAGATTCTTCTTAAAAATTCAAGATTCTTCTTCAAGATCCACAACTCTTCTTCTGCAAGATTAAAGACTCTTCTTCAAGATTCTTCTTCTTCCTCTTCTACAAGATTTGACTCCTCTTCAAGATTCTTCTTGCTTTTGAAGATTCAACTCCTCTTCTTCAAGACTGTTCTTCAAGATTCAAGACTCTTCCTCTTCAAGATTCTTTTTCAAGATTCAAGATTCTTCTTTCTTTTGAAGATTCGACTCCTCTTCTTAAAGATTCAAAATTCCACCCCTTGTTCAAGATCGTTCTTCAAGATTCAAGAGCCTTCTTCAAGATTTAAGATTCTTCTTCCTTTTCAAGATTCGACTCTTCTTCTTCAAGATTGTTCTTCAACATTCTTCTTCCTGTTTAAGACTCTTCTTCAAGATAATTCTTCTTCTCAAGGTTCCTCCTCTTGTTCTTCAAAATTTGTCATCTTCTTCCTCCTCTTCTTCAAGATTCTTCTGAGGCTGAGGCTGACCAACCACTGGTTCTGACCAACCACTGTTTCTGGTTTATGTCAATGACCTAAAATCAATAACTACAGATTATGTGGATTATTAAGGATCAGACTTGGCTGAAGCCTGATGCTGATCGGAACGTCGCTGTATGAAATGTCACTAAATCTGAATGGAGGAGAAGATCAGCAGATGTGGCTGCACCTTAAATACTAAAGGACTTTATCTCCCGTTCAAAAATAATACAATAAGAGCTTATTTAAAGCTGTAGGTTCAGCATTCAGGACTGACTGGTTTACATGTGCTTTCAGCTGAGGATGAACAACTTTGTTATCAAGACATAAGAAAAAAACTTTTATTTTAAGCTTCTAAAATGTGTCTTCTGTTTCACGTCACTATAAATGAACCACCTATAAGTTTCTGAAACCAGAAATTGAACTTGTATATTTTTACACTTGAATTAAGAACAAAATAAAGTGTAATTTACTGAAAAACCTAATTTTATTCATGTATTTACATTCAACGCTGAGTGAGACGACTTGTTGCAAGATGATTAGTGCAAAGAGGGAAAAGTGAAGTGTGGTTAAAGACGCTACAAGAAGTGATGGAGCAGTTTGCCCGATGCTTTCTTTCTTTCTTTTTAAGTGCAGCGTGAGCCTCAGCAGGGAGGACTCACCTGGACAGGGAGGAGCGGGACGGGGGTCGGCCCCTTCTAGCCCTTCCTCTGGGGCTCAGCGGTACGAAGGCCCGGGACCCCAGGGTGCCGAAGCCTCTGTCCACTGTGACCACTGACCCTGCCCTGTGACCCCTGTGCCCCCTCTGTTGATGCCCACCTCCCCTCCTGGGACTGCGAACACACAGAGGGGATGAACGGAGCCAAGGTCAGGTTGCACAGGCACTGATCTGGGGGCCAACCTCAATACTACGAGGGACGAGGCGCGACCCCAGATTGATGCCTGTGGCAACGTGCACCTTGAAGGAGGCAGGGACCAGTGAATCACTGACAAATTAAGGTGTTAGAAAGTCAAAGAAGGTGAAGGGTGAGAATCAGCATGCAGCTAGCGGAGGTAGAGAAGAGACGGAGGAGGAGGAGGAACGGGGGGAGGACGTGGAGGACAAGGCGGTACCTCATGGATCGGGCTCCTCTGCTGGGCGGCATGATGAAGTCGGGCCTGGTGAGGCCGGTGCTGCTGCTGGTTCCCCCGGAGCTGTGCTGCAGACTGGAGGCCTTGGACGACAGGGAGCTGATGTCGGCCAGGTCTCCGGAGGTGACGGAGCTGCTTCCTGTGCGACACGGAGAGATGTCGCCGTCCAGGACCTGACAGTCCACCACCGGCTCCTCGCTCTCCTGCCAACAGCAGCCGAGCACAAGAGGTTTCTAGTCTGCTGTCAAACGCTTCGACTGGTTTTAACATTAACAGGCTGCAGCCACACCTGTTTTTCATTTAAACCTCAACAACCAGAAAAGTTTTTTTTGTGTTTAAGTCATGGAACAGAGTTAAAGCAACGTCCAAACATGGAACAGTTAAAAAATAAAGTACAAAGACGCTATTTTCAAGAGGTACAGAGATGAGGAAGGTGTTAGGCACCAAGTGTTATAAGATTGTATTTTTACATGGTGTGATGTATGTACTATATATAATATTATTGTATTATGTGAATATGTAAATTAGATTCATCTCTGTTCAGTTCAATGTATGAAACTAATTCTATTTATCTATAAGTATCAGGTGTCGCGTCTCCCGTCTAGACATATTTAGATTTACATATTTATAATGTATCACTTTTTTGTTGTCTTCTGTTGATTTGCTTGAATGTTTTCAGCTGCTTCATGACCAAGTCTGACAAAATAAATACAAAGACACAAAGAAGAAACAGTTTGGTCCTTTGAGTGGAATCCGGTTTAACTCTGTATAGACTCATCTCTCACTTTCAATTGGGGAGGCTGCACAAATCAAAGCAAAACTTGACACTTTACATTGAAAATAAACTTCAATTGATCAAAAACCAGTATTTTAGAACAGATGTTAGTGGGTTTATTCACATGAACTGATGCTTCAGGTCCTTGCACAACATTTCTGTTGGATTAAGGTCAGAACTTTGACTTGTTCCTAAACATTCACCCTGTTCTTCTTTAACCGTTCTTTTTGGAGAACCAGTGATGTTCTCGGGCTCGTTGTCTGGATGCATGACCCAGTTTCTGTGACATTTTCTTTTAGAGTTCACTGGTAGAATTCACAATTTATTTATCCCTCTATAGCTGCGTTTTATTTGGTGTTTCCGCAAAATAAAAGCGATATTTTTGAAATTTTGATTAAGTCTTATTGCTTTTTGTTTCCATTGAAAGGTGTTTTACGAATGAGCTTGTCCTGCGATATCCCATAATTCTCTTAAATTCTCGTCACTTTGAGGAAGATGGGACATGAAATGAACTGGTCACATGACTCCGGTGATGGTGAATTTGCGGAAAATCTGTTTCAAGTGCACTTTGGTGATAAACTTTTATGTCTGAAAAAACATCTCATGAGAATATAAAGGTGTTTTAGATTTAGATATTCGAGAGGTTTTTTGAAAATGTAGGTGTTTTTATTACCAGTTTTTTATTGCAATAATGATTTTATTTCTAGGGGGAATGGAAACGTAGCAATAAATAACAAGACGACCAGGACCAGGACATGATCACATGAGGTTCTGATGCTTTGTCTCCAAACATAACAACACTGAACTGAACAGACGGACTCTAATATGGTCACCTCACACATATGTAATATCGGCTGATTTTACTCATAAAGTATTCCTCTTTAATTAGTTTGATTGGGTTCGTCTTGTCCAATTTAAAGACTTGTTTAGATTTACATTTATGCAGAAATGTAGAAAATCCTGCAACATTTTAGACGATTTAAACGGTTCCTGATCGGGTTGAAGAAGCATTTTCTACGAGTCCGTTACCTCTGTGACTTTGCGATCCACCTCTTTGCCGTCCTCATAGTACACGTCTGTGATGATCCGTGTGATGGTGGTCCGAACTTCCTGGATGGTGCGGACGTGTCTGCGGTGAGTCGGGACGCTGTTTCTTCTAAAGGACGGAGACTCCGGTTCACCCTTTAAGACACAAAACTAAACATCAGATATTTCTGCTTAAACCAGACACGAGCTGTGAAAATCTCTCAGAGTCCGTACCCTGTCCGCTGGGGAACGAAGCCCCGGGCCATCGAAGCTGGTCTGCTGGGACACTGTCCTCTGGTGGAGCTGGGACACACGAAACAAAGACTTCAGACTTTACATCTTCTATCCTCAACACTTTTACTGCAGAGTGGAATAAAATGAGTCACATAACCCTTATGATTGCTAACATTTGCAGGAATTATAGGAGGTGAATGAAAGTAAATACACGCAGTAATTTGGTTGTGTATAGGTGTCTTTGTAGTTATGTAATGGTTTGTAATTTGGTGCATCCAAAAACAAGTCCTGTTGCCTTTGTTTTCTGAACTAATCCCCTGAGTTATGGCTGAACATCACGAGCACGGCGACGGACTGACCTTGTTGGACGGAGCAGAGCCGATGGCGTTTTCAGAGGCCGGCCGGGAAACCACCTTCTGCCTGACGTCCGTCCCCTTTGGAGGGGGCGGCTCTGGTCCTCGTCTTTCCTGGGACAGATCCGCTGGAAGAAGCATGTCCTTGAGCTTGTTTTGTGGTCCCGCCTCTGATTCCTGAGCTGCCGGCCCTGATTGGCTGTTGGGGAGGCTGTTGCATCCCAGCGAGGACGCCTGAGAGCTCCTCTGTGGTGAGGCGAACAGTTCCCCCCTGGAAGCAAAAAGGTGGAGGATGTGAAGTGGTGAGACATCTTATTCACGTCTTAGAACGTCCCCAACGTCTCCAGACATCAGACATTTATTTAAGTGCATAAGTTTCAGATGCTGTCCTTTGAAAACTTATTTGTACTGGAATATTTCCAGCTCTTACAAGCATCTAATTAAACTTTTCCTCATAAAATGTCCTTAAAATTTAATTTATAAAGCTCAGACCAACTGTGTTAAAGTAAAAGTAAAGATTTGGAGAACACTGCACAAACTTTCATCAGAGGAGGTGGTTAGGAAGTTTATGGAAGCTTCAAAGAACAGTATAGACTCTTTCACAGTTTGTGAACAATGTAACATTTTTTAAGGGGCGGGGCTTAGCTGGAGGCAAAATATCTCATACACTACAGCGTGTAAACGGTTGTTAGCATATTTCAATTAACTACTTTGGCACGAATGGACGAGGAAAACACATATTTTAATAGAATATACTAATACACTCACTCCCCAAGATCACAAGTGTCTTTTTAAAAAGTTGACTCTGACCGATGGGACTATATTCACCGACTCTACACTCTCACTCGTTGGATGGACAATTTGACCAAAGGAGGACACAGAGGGGACGAAGTCTGGTCTGTCTTTATCAAGGGAAGCCTCTCCAACAAAGATATTGCAAGTAGTAAGTGGAACCACTGTGAAGGGGAACGTAGTAAATGTGACTTTTAATGTTGCGTTAACTGGTTCTTGTTGGTTGCTAGTTGGTATCTGACTGCTAGCCTGCTGGTCGGTTTTCAGTTGGACTGGGCGTCTATATGTGTGTTGCCTGGGATGTTGGCACAAGGGATTGTAACTTCTTAATCTGTGTATTATTGAATACTTACTTACAGTTTAGAAACACGCAAAGCTGCCACTAATAATAATGCAACCAGGAGAGATATCTCATCTCTTGATTACAAGAAACAAGAGGCCGAATGAGAGAATTCCTCTTCAGACATTCAGTAATGCGACCTCGCTCTGTCAAAGCGGTGGGACGTGATTTCCCCTTAATGCTCCTCACGTCCCGAGAGAATGAACGACGAGTACAGAAAATAGCCATCCACCTACACAAACCAAAAGTAGGTCTCCCCGTGAAAGCTGCTCCTGGTGGAAGGCCTATTTCTGTCCACTAAAATACATTACAACAAGGGGAGAGCTATTCATAATCTCTGGGGTCACGTGACGCCGCGGTAGAATAAAACTACGAGAACCGAAAGAGCGGATCGGATTTACAAGAAGAAGAGGTAAAAAAAAAACTGACATGAAGAACATTAACCCTTGAGGTGAATGATGCGATAACCTGGCTTGGTTACAAAGCTGACAGAATTGGGACGACAGTGCTGGGAGCACATGGCAGAACTTTCCCTCTGGTACCTCCATGTCTGTTATACGGGGCAGGGTGTAGCCTCACGGGACCAGAGATGTATTCACACACAACTAGGGACTGCATTAGGCTAAAATGTGCTCAGTCCTGTGATTCGTTAGGATGGAAGAAAGTTCAGATGAGGAAAAAAAAAGGATACAAAAACTTTAACAGCGAAGAACCAGCAGTTTGCAACCACAACTTTTACATCCCAGCCTGGAGCGAGAAAGTTGGAGTTGATTCTGCTCCTACAAAGATCTGCTGGGCCAATCAGATCGTCTGGGCGGGGCTTCATGTATCTGCTGTATTCGTTTGACCAGATCAGATGTAGAGGTGCTGATGTAAACCTTTATTAACCATGTGAACTCTTGATGTTTCTGGTTTGTCTCTGGTTACTGGAATAAATCCATTCTCTCTGAACATGTTTGCTCCACGTGGGGTTAAAACATGGAGCTGGAATCCATGCGGATAGAAGACGTGGTTCATCTTCTCCTACTCTAGCAGTTCAGGGTTGGAAAGAAAGATCTTTTTATTTTGTCTGTGAAAGTCATGATGATCCACAAGGCAACTAAAAAAAAAGGCAACTGGACTTGTAGAGTCGAGTCCATCTTAGCCAGAGAAGACGGTGGTTTGAGAGAGGAGTGAAGGAAGCCATCAAAAGCTGTTTCCACTACATGTTTTTGCAAAATAAATGCAATATTTTTGAATTTCTCATCTTGTGATATCCCATAATTCTCTTAAATTCTCATCACTTTGAGGAAGATGGACTTCAAACAAACTGGTCACATGACCTGCATCTTCTACAGTGATGCCAGTGATGGGGAAATGCGAAAAAGAGTGTTTCCATTGCACTTCTGTGATAAACTTTTGTATCAATACGTCTGAAAAAACACCTCATGAGAATGTAGAAATGTTTTAGAGATTATTGAGGGTTTTTTTGTTTTTTTTTTAAATGTAGGTGTTTCCATTTTGCACATTTATTAAATGTAGGTTTTGCACATTTCCAGGGGGAATAAAAATGCAGCAACTGTCAAATTGGAGAAACCTTCTTTACAACAGAGGAGGTGGACTGAGATTTAATCTCCCATCAATTTACAATACTTAGCTCGTTACAGAACCATTCATAAGGTAATCACAACAAGTTTCTGATGGGTTTTACCTACAGAGTTTTCCTATTTAAACCTCAACTTCTCACCAATCTCTCAGGACTGAAGATGCTACTTGGATGAAACGTCTTCAGGAAACTCTACACGTTTAGTTGACTTTTTGGATCTCCTTCTCTTTTTCTTCTTGAATCAATTCTTTGTTAATAAAGTTGTAGAAAAAAATCTCTTCTTCTTCTCTATATCCCTCATTCTGCACATTTTAAACAACCTGTTTGCACCGTACTATGTACCAAATATTGCACTAGTTTGGTAACATTAGGTAGCTACTGCTTATTATTTATGCACCGTTTAATGTTCAAATTATCTGTATGTTGTATCGCTTAATGCATCATCTACCAATTCCTCTAGTGTAAATTATGTTATTGTTTATGGTCTACTTACTTTTAACGCACAAATCCATCAGTATAATATGTTTATAGTATCTCAGTCATTGTGTATATCCATGGTCTCACCTGTACATAGGTTTTCATCTGTAAATATTGTCTATATGCTATTAAATCAACCTGTACCATACTTCTTATATAACACACTATTTATGCTGCATTTTGTTGCTCTGTACCTGTACATGTGCAACGACAATAAAGTTGAATCTAATCTAATTCTCATTCTACTCCACCGTCTTCATCTCCCTCTACTGCTCTTTCTTCTTCTTCTGTTCCATTTCCAGTAGATTTGATGCTCCAACTACGTTGCCAGTGATTAATGTTTGGATCTAAACTCATACATGTGAACGGAACCCGTTCTTTTAGAATCTGATCAGGCTGAAGACGTATCATGGCCTGTGTTTTTGGTTTACCTGACCAGTGTAGTGTTGCCTCCAGACGGGGAGTCCTCCTCATTCTCCTGCTGTCGGTGCACCTGCCTGACCCGACTGAACACCGAGGGGCTGCTGATGACAGACCAAACACGATGTCAAGACTTTTATCTCTAGGAAACAATCTCACTTTGACCTCTACTACCTCAACCAGTAGAACCGAAAGGAATCCACTAGAAGAATTCATTTGCTGTGTTGACGTGAGAGTCGGGAGCAGAGCACCAAGTTACCTGGTTACAGCCTTGGAAACAGTAGTAACCTTGACGACAGATCCATCCTCTTCTGATAGCGTTGGCTCTGAGGAGGAGAAAAAAGAAATAAAGAATCAGATATGAAAATGCATTGTCTCCATGGATACCAGCATGCCAGGCCCAAGGAGGAGAAGAAGAAGAAGAAGAAGAAAGTGTTCTCACTCTGTAGGCTGAAACGCTCCGAGTTGCCTTCTTCCACGGGCGTCACCAGCTTCATCCTCAAACTCAGCTTCCCGTCGCTCTTATCGGTCGCGCTGTCTCCGCTTTCCCCCGACACGATGTCGCTGGCGGCCATCGCCACGTCTGCAGAGACGTCACCCACCACGTCCGACTTTTCAGAGAAGGAGGTGATCTCTGGGGGAAACGGAAACGAGAAGGTGTTTTAAAAACACAGAAGCTCAGCAGCAGACGGTGTGATGGGATGTTGTGGTGGAGGAAGGACCCACCGATGGGGGTGCTGTGTCTCAGGGTCTGCTTCAGCTGGCTGATTAGAGGCGGCGTCGCTCCGTCCACGGGGCCGATCAACTCCCCTTCTTTAGGCAGAGTGAAGTGGAAGGAAATCTCTGTTGCAGAAAAAGCATCAAGTTACAAACAGGGAAACAGGGAAACTTTGCTTTGTAGGTTTTATACTAACAAAGCAAAATACTAGAATGTGAGATTTGCAGAAAGAAAAGTAAATGTATTTTTGTGCATAAGCTCAGGTTCATGATCGTGAAGTTTGGCCAGAACACACTGGATTGATTTCTCCAAGTTAGAAGAGAGTTTCTGGCCCAAGCAAAGATTTTTATGGATTCTACTTTGTGCACAAAGGTGGAATTCGATGCGTTTTAATAAAATGGTCATCAAAAAGTTTGAATTGTGTGCACATTGCCTCCTTTAGTTTGAATCAGTGCTATTTTGTAAGTGAAAACACAATGTGGCACAGTCTGGGCGCCTTAGTTTTCCAACGTGGTACAAGTTCTACTAAAATACCTTCTACTTGAATATGTTTGTTTTGTTGTGTTTCTACAAACTCTCAGTAGAATTATCATCACAGGGTTGATGAATGAGTTCAGTGGCATCTCTGTGCATGATATCGTTGCTATGAGGGGGATTAATTATTATTCTCATTAAATTCTGGAACGTGCACAGTAACTGAAAAAAAAAAAAAACATAATATACATGATGTAGTATTTGTGTGCACATTGTCTCATGTAGTGGTATTCATTGTTATTTTGCAGCCAGATCCCATTTCAAGATGTAAAAACACGATGTACCACACTTAGAGTACAAGTCAACCTGGTACAATTTTTACTAAAAACCTTGGTGCTTTATGATATTTCAATAAAGGTTTCTTACAATTATCATCACAGCGTTGATGAATGTGTTCAGTGGCATCTCTGTGCATGATATGATGGGTTTATATTTTTATGGATTATACATGTGCACAATGACTGAAAGAACATAACTCACAACTGTGCCGCCTGGTCAGTGCTTACCTCCCGAGCTGTCGCTCAGACTCTTGTCTTTGAGACCCTCTGCTTCACATCCCGCCCTCTCAGTCTGCGACAGCCTATCAGGGAGCTCAGGTTTGTGGCCGTTAGTGGAGACCGACTCTTTATCCCTGATTGGCTGGGAGCTCTTGGTCTTTGACTGCGGCGTCGTGTCTTTGTCCTGAACCTGGGAGTCTCTGACTTCACTCTCGTCCTCCTCGTCCTCCTCCATGGGTTGTGGAGACCACAGCTGGCTCTGAGAAAGGACCAGAGCGACTCCCGAGGCACCGCCGGTGTTCTCCTCTTCCTCCTCCATCACCACCTCCTCTTCTTCTTCTTCTTCTTGCTCAAGTTCATCCGTCACATTCGTCAGACTGTTGCGTTGTTGTGACACTGATTCTACAGACTGGCTCTTTGCAGTTCCTCCTCCTCCTCCTCCTCCTCCTCCTCCTCCCAAGTCTCCAGAGCTCTTCACCACATCTACAGTGGACGACTGAGAGATCCCAGATTGTGAAGGTAAACTAGCAGCGTTGGGCGGAGTCGCCTGCACACGGCTGTTAACGGACGGGTTATCGGAGGGTTTTGGCTGAGAGCAGGAATCCGCCTCTTTGCTGTCGCTCTTACCATCTTTTACGTTTTGTACATTCAAAGAAGGAGTTTCTGTCCTTTTGTGCACGTCAGATTTTTGCGACAGTTCGGTCTCGGCGCATTCGCTTCGGGCTTTGAGCTTTGGGGACTCGGAGGCGGCAGCTTGCGATTCCGAGGGGACGGAGTTACTCTGGCTTTTTGAAACCACAGAGTCGCTGGTGTCGGCGTCAGGCGGCTCCTCCAGCTCCTCTATCTGCGTGGCCTGGCTGTCCTCCTCCTCCTCAACCTCCTCCTCCTCGACCTCCTTCTCGGCCTCCTCCTTCTCCTCTGCCTGCTCTGAGGTCTGTGGATGTGTGCTGCTGCTTTCTGTGTTCACAGAGAGCTGCAAAGGCAAGTTGAACGTGGAGGACTCCAGCTGTTGAGACTGCGTCTGACGAGGCGGTGAGGACGGCTTCTTGTCCGACGGCTGCGGCGCCTCCTGACTCTGCGTCGGGACGAAAGCGTCCTGGGCAAACAAAAGAACAACAAAGTGGACGTCGTGAGCTCAGTTTCATGATCGAAACATTTCCACATAAACACTTAGAGGGTGTTCAGACGAGTGTGAAGCAGTCGGGATGCATCGATTCACTTTTTTTCACTTCCGATACTGATACAGATATCTGAGGTTTCATATCAGCCAATATCGATCTGATACTGGTACATTTCTTTCCTATTTCTTTTCTAAACAAATAAATAGATAGAAATGTACTGAATTACTGTGCACCACTACAACAATCTTAAATGAATCAAAGGCTTCACAAGCTATTAAAAATAAATAGGAAGTAAAGCTCCTTGAAAAGGTTCAGTCAGTGTAATTACCATAGGAATTCAAAATTCAATGTAAAAAAAATAATAAAAGAGGTGGAGTTGTGATTTTTGTTGCCTGCACACTTCTAGGTGCAAACTTTTAATCTCTTGCCTTCATCTCTTTCAAAGTTTGCCTCCTTTTTGTTTATTCGGTTCAACAAACTCAACCCTCAGAACCTGCGCAGGTTTTGCCCGTAGCCATCGACTGTGTTGGAAAACCTGCACGCCGTGAGCTAGCGATGCCAGTACTAGCGCTCTGAAGCTAGCGCTAGACGTCAGGGCACGGCATAGAATTAGACTGAATAGATCTGCTGTCCCACGGTCACGATAGCCAACCCAGAATTATCCTCAATATCGGGACGGATACCAGTATCAGTGTTGGTGCATCGATGGTAGAATTTTATGATATAGAAGCTGAATAAATGTCAATATTTCAATTGCGCGCATATTAGTAGTGGGAAGTTTGACCCAGTTTGGCATCTTTGGGTTCTTTGATTCCCAAATGGCCAAATGGAAAATCCACCTGGTACAATTTATTACTAAACACTTTGTGGAATATGTTTATGGGCTCTATAATGTGCACAATGGTAGAATATGATGATATACAGGCCAAAAACTGACGTATTTTAGAACTAGATTTCGTTTCAATAGGTAATTTGGCACATTTTGTGTACTTTGGTGTCATCAACTGAGAGTCTGCTTTGGTTCTAAACCGAATTTCCTCCATCCTTTGATTTGCAGTTTATCCATATATATAAATAACTTTAGGGAAATGTGTGTGCTGCAGCTTTAAGGCAAATAAACAGGTAGAAGAGTGAAGTACATACATGAGAGAAGTCTGGCTGTGAGGGTAAAGAGAGGGTTCGGTCTAAGGCAAAACCAGGGGAATTCTGGGACACGGGAGTCGAGGCGGATGGTTGTGGCTTAGCGGCAGCCTCGGTTTCCATTGGCTCGTCCTTCGCCCCTGCTTGGTCTTCAGGAGGCAGCGAAGTGTCCATCGGCTCATCAGCACCTGACGCAGCAACAGAACATCGTCTCTATTCTGACTCTTTAAATTAAAGTTCTTCGAAAGGTTTCGGGCATTTACCGCGTTCATTCTCCGGTCCGGTCGGCGTGCTGGGCACAATCAGAGGAGTGAAGTTGTCCTGGGTCGGGGCGACAAAATCCACAGAGCTCCTGGATGGAAACGAGCAAACGAAGACATCAGGTCTGTCGTGTCGTCTGAGCTAAAAACAAGTGGAAGAGCGGCGATGGGACTCACTGGGACAGACTGTCCTGGACCAGCGTCCCCTGTCCAGACAGGTGCAGCAGGTGCAGAGAGTGGGACGGCGTCGGGGTGGGTCCACCCTTCTGCTCCGGCTCGGATACCGTGCTGTCGACTGCAGCGCCTGAATGCAACACGTTAGAAAAGTCAAATCAGACGTGGACACGGGGGGCGACGCAAACCTGAGACCTTCAGCTTGTTACACAAATTAGTTTCGTTCCTTCTGGTCATTTATACGTCACGAGAAACTCAAGTCCCAAACTCCAGGGACTCCACATTACTTTAGGTCTGACTTCATCTAAAAATACAGCATAAATTAATATTACCTGACACTAAATGTGAACCACAACACCAGGTTTCTGTGTCTGGATTCCAGTTGTTTCTTCTAATGCAGTGATACATTTATTTCACTGTTCTTTTTGGCAGATATCTGTAAAAATATATCTCTGACTGCTTTTCAAATCTGTTGGTTCAGTCAATCGCACAACCAGCTCTTCAGTTCTTTAAATTAATTTCTCAATTTAGATGCTATTTATGCATGTTCTCCCTGTGTCTGGGTGGGTTCTCTCCGGGTTCCTCCCACCTCTAAAGACTTGCTCATTAGGCTGATTGGTGACTCTAAATTTACTCTAGGTGTGAGTGTGAGTGTCAATGGTTGTTTGTCTCTGTGTTAGCTCTGCGATAGCCTGGAGACCTGTACCAGGGTGGACCCCGTCTCTCGCCTGATGACAGCTGAGATAAGTTCCAGCAAACCCTGCAACCCTAGTGAGGATAAGTGGTAGTAGAAGATGAGATGCTATTAAAGCCTTTGATTCAAACTAATGCTGCTAATCTCCATGTTCACCTGTCACCTTTTACCACTCAGTGGCCGTAACCATGGAGACTTCGCTGGCTGTGACGTTATGTTCACACCATCTATTTAAACACAGCCACACATGCTCAGTTCGCGTCAAGACTCCCTGGTATGATTCTCCGAACATGATGTAAGACTAATTCACCTATGCACTTCCATTAACGATCACGTAACAACACATTTCATTTGTTTGATTGAAGAAAAAAAAGAGATAAAAGATGAGTCTCTTATGGGAGTAAACCAAAACTTTGCTCTTTTTTTGAGCTGCTCACAGCCCTGGAGCTTCTACAAATTCTGCAAAATCAAAATGTGACAGGCAGGTACATCAACGGCATTGCGTAAATTAGCAGGTCGACGCAGCGTTCCTGTTTACATCGAAGCAAATGACGAAAACCAGTCTCGACTCTTTCACATCGCACAAAAACCCCAGTGTGAAAGGGGCTTTAGAGACGGTTTCTTATGGAAGCAGAAACTCCCCCCACAGGGAAACGCTCACATCCCATCCCCCTACACATGTACCCTCCCCCCAACCATCCACAAACACCACATACCTTCTCACACACACTCACCCCTGTTGACTACCAAACAGACAATCACACAACATTTCACAGACTGGAACTTGCACTGAGCCGCACTTTAAGTACATTACTACATTATTTACATTTTCTCTCTATATAGTTTTTTTTTCCTCTAAGGCTGTTTTTTTTTAAATTCATATTTAAATGAACGACTATTTATGTGTGACTTTACATCACACTGATATTACTGATATTACCTCACTTCCTTGTTGCAAATAACTTTGTTTTTATCTTTAGTCGAAATGGTTTCAAACTTGTGACTTAAATTGGGGCAGTGGAGCTTCCTCTGCCTCCACGGTGTTTGCACTGAATGCACTGAGAGACCGTTGCACGAGACCATTGAAAAGTAAGTAAAAAGAAAAAAGCAAAGGTGACAATATTTTACATTTTCTTGCAAACTTGTAAATTTCTAATATGGTTCCTTAGCTGCTTAGCTGTTGAATTTGTTTCCGACTAAATGGCTCCGACTGGTTGGTAAACGGTTTGGGATTCAGACGGTTAATTGATACGGATGCCATTATCGATTCTGCGACTCGTTCCTTTATCGATTCTTCACGTCAATTTTTGGTTTAGAAAAAGTAGAGGTTAACAGAAATTCTATAGAGTTTCTAAAGGAGAGATAAGAGAACAAACAGGAAACTGGTCAATGGATCCTCACTAACACTGCTCCACTGAGACGGAGCGATTGTTGACCAGAGAACACACTCTCTGTATTTAATGTTGTGCGTCATCAACAAATGCTTCATGATGTTGATGCCTTTGCTTGAAACTATGATGCTGCAGAAGTTAAACTGTTCTGGAGAAATGAGGCGACACTTTGGACGGTTTCAGTCTCTCTGCCATCACGTCCTGCTTGTTATCGTCACATGATGTGAATGACGTGGTTCGACATAAAGATTCTTCTTCCTCTTTTATTTTATGGCAGTTGAGAAACAACTTTCAGGTGCATTACTGGACTGGGATGTAAGTATTTGGCACAAAAAGACTCGATAAGCATGAAGAATAATGATATCAATGAACTGAACCAGTTCTTTTAAAGAACCGATGTTCTCAATGCCCATCTCTGCTAGTTGGTGGATTATCCAGTTAGGTCAGGGTGGGGGTTGGGGTTAGGGCTTGGACGTACCTGTCTTGTCGGCGTCAAACATGTCCTCCTGTGAGGACAGGATCTCACAGTCCTTCTGGTCCTGGAGGTTCTGCGAGTGAAGCAGAACCTGGACACTGATCTGCTTTGCTGACTGACCCACAGACTCTGAGGAGCTGCTGGAGCTCACCTCAGACCTGGGGAAAAAGAAGATTCATTAGTACGAGTCTGTTAAGTGCACAACATGCTTTTATTTCTAGTCGCACAGATTATTATAAGGCCGTACTTTCTGTTCTCCCCAAAAAAGGAGTTTTTATTTCACAGCTTCAACCACTTTAGCTGCACTGACAAGGACCAGAATCACTGCATTGGCTCCTTTTGTGTTTCAGGATCGTTTTAAGGTCCTTTTGTAAGTTGTTTTTTTTTTTTGATGTCTTAATGGCCTTGGACCTTCTTATCTGTCTGGGCTGCTTTTACCCTATCAGCCTTTAAGGTCCTCCAGTAGTGGCCTTTTAACCGTTACCAGGGTTAGAACAAATGGTGCAGTGGGGGGTATGCATGTATGTCGAGCCAGTCAGGATGTGTGTGCATAAATGAGGGTCTTTGTGTTGCATTTCTTCAAGTATTTAAAGTGCCATATATCCAGCGTATGGAGCCGCACCTCGCTGCCTTGTTGTCCTGACGCTCTGACGTCCTGGAGCTCACGTCCTGCTCTGCTGGGGACGAAGAGAAGCAAGAAGTTAGAGCGTCTCGTTAGAGCGTTAGCCGTCAGTAAGAATGCTCTGATCAGACACGGTTACGCCAGGCTGTCATGCAGCTTTTCCAGAGGGGTTAGGAATGTATTTCTGCTCCAGCCCACACACACACACACACACACACACACAGACACACACAGACACACACTGTACATGCATGCATTTCACCAGACGTACAACCAGGGGGTGGTTCCTCTGAGGCAGGGCTGACTGCAGCCCTTTAAATGTGCAGGTCATGATCTCTGGATCGGTTCAAATAAGACGAGACAATGAGATCAAGGAATCACTGTTTCTATGAATGAAAAAAAAAAAGGCTCTGTAGTTCATTTATTGAGCGTCTCACTGTCTGATGGAGGGACGGCGTCTTCCTCCTGACTGTTCAGGGTTTGACTCTGAGAAAGCTCCAGAAAACCAAACTGAGAAGATCCGCCTGAAACATGGAGACGATTAAATGTTTAAGACGCATTTTTAACAAACAGGTGAAAGCTCCCGTTCCTGATCTGGTGTTTACCTTCAGGCTGAACGCAGTGCGTTGTAGAATCGGCTCCAGAATCCATTTCAACGTCCTCTACAATGCACCTGATAAAAAAATAAATAAATAAATAAAATAATTCATCACCATCTCGCCCTGAGCATCATCGCTCTGCATGAAAACATCTGCTTCACACGTACTTTTTCTTGATGGGAGGGATGTTGAGGACCTGACTCTCCTCCTCCTGGAAAGCTGAACTGGGGTCGGCCGCAGCGTCGACGCCTAAATATAGATATCGGTGACATTTTTTGTTATTTTTAGCACAGGACGAGACAACGTATCGGAGCGTGTGTGGACAAAGCACTGACCAGGTTCAGCCTGGTTGCTGCTGCTCTCTGATTGGCTGTCGGTCTGAGAGCATCTGCTTCCCAACGGGGATGAGATCAGTTCCTGGAGGAGAAGAAGAAGAAGAAGAAGAAGAAGAAGAAGAAGAAGAAAGAAAATCATTAATTTCACAAAGCAACAAAAAGTGAAATTTATGGAATCAGGTGAAAACTCTTCAGTGAGAAACAAGAAGGGAAACAACAAGCGCCGTCAGACTGTGACTGGTTTTATTACATGGATTATAAAAACTTCCTACATTTCCCAAAATGCAAAGTTTGCTGAAATTAGCCCATTATGCAACACATGCATGCAAAGCCTAGTTTGTGGACACTGCATGCTTATGGTGTTTACTGCACAGTTAACTCGCTTCTGTCTCGGCTCGTCCTCGAATGAAAATGATAAATATGAACCAAAACCAACATGTGATGAGTAAATTACTGTTAACTTTTAAGAAACAAAACTTCTGTTATGGTGCAATTATCATAACAGAATTTAGAAAATATACACCCACTTGCCAAAACATTAGGCAACAAACTAATGCATCCTGATATATGAATCAACCGATTATTTTATTTATGTAGGTCTCTACAATAACTGAAAGGTGCCCAAAGTGCTTTACAAGAAAACAATACATAAAAACACATCTGGAAAGTGCTACAGTGTATTAAACACCTTCCAGAAGTACATAAAACAAACAGAATAAGTACACACAAAAACGCTCCTGGTCAGAATGGAAAAGCAATCTAAAAAAGTGGGTGTTCAGCTTTGATTTAAGGAGGCTGAGGATGATTTAAGGAGGCTGAGGATGATTTAAGGAGGCTGAGGAGGATTTAAGGAGGCTGAGGAAGATTTAAAAGTCCTGCATCAAGATGTGGCTGCAAAAATGTTCAGTTCATGATCATTTTTGAGGATCAAAGCTGTTATTTAAACGCGAATGATGCAGACTGACAAACATCACATGTGGTAGTTACTGAGGAGAAGAAGCAGCTACACAAGAGGAGGGGAAATACCCCCAACTTTACAATCTCTACACGTTTTTGTGTCTACTTTTTCCACGTGAAAACATTCCTCGCAACTAATTTAGTTCCACCTGAGTCAAATTTGTCCTGTACCGATGCATGTACTAGTTGCACTACTGTGTCCCGAACAATGGAGGATATGAGATGCCTCTTACCAGGACCGGGCTGCGGGAGGTGGGCTGCAGGCTGGACAGGCGCCGGGCCAACAGGGCTCGGTAGCTGCTCTCCGGGTCGTCCTCCAGAGCGACGCTGTCCGGCTGGGAGTCCTCCACTATCAGGCACGGGTTCTCTGGCTGAGGCAGGCTGGAGTCCAGTTCACTTCCTCCGGGATCCATGAGGTCGGGGCCGAGGGCAGCAGGAGCTAAGAGGAGAGGAGGAGGAGGTGCAGCAGCAAAGAAGAAGAAGAAGCAGAGAAGGCAGCGGCCATGAGAGTCTTCAGCTTTTTATTGATGCTAACAGGCTACCAGCTAAAGCTCCGCCCTACATGGAAGCGTGTTGTCGCCCGGTAAAGAGTCCCTCTGCTCCGGGGAACACCTCATGACTCTCCAGACACACCTGGGGACGTGAACCGTAACCGTCCAGCAAGTCCACGAAACGCTACATTAGAATCGAGTGCTTATTTTTATTTTTATTTTAGCACCGCTTTCTGTTTTCCTTAACTCAAACACACCCACTTCCGAGTCTTACTCGCGGCAAAACTTGCCATAAGCGACTTGATTGGTCCAGAAGGGTCCGTGACGTCACGTGAGAACGACGACTAGTTCAGGGCTGTCGGATTTTTTCAAAACACATTTTGTTTACGTTTTAAAGGTAAAAAATACTCGTTTACTGGTGAGGTTCGATACCAGCGGGTTCCTTTCCAATCGATACTAAGTAAAATTCTGGCTGGTATCGGCGATACCGATACTTTGCGTAAATACACTCATTAAAGTGAAAAAACTTAAAAAAGTAGTGTTTTTTTGTTTTTTCTTAGTTTTTTTTAAGTGTATTTAAAATCACAGCTTCATAAAGAATGCAAGACATCATACTCATTTAGTTTATTTATTTTAAGTACTGAGGTAGTTCATTTACTGTATTGCCGAGCTAATATGACAACGGATGCTGTTTCAAACACTAAAAAAGAAAAAAGTAAAATAATAAGACTAAAAAAATAAAGTATTGTTTAACTATTAATGTTGTTGTTTAACCTGAGGTGTCACCACAACTCAACAGTTTAGTTACTTTCCACTGTGTTCCTACATTACCTGAATGACTTAAGTATCGAAAGTATCGATATTTTCATTTGAGACTTGATTTTAGAGCATAAAGACATGGTATCGGAAGTATCGATATTTCAGTATCGATCCGCACATCACTTTAAGTATAAAATACAATAAATATATATATATATATATAATTGTAATTAACCTTTGTAATTCGCATAATTAAATAATTTATAATTTTATGTAACAATGAAACAAGAGAAGCGTTTTTAAATAAGCTATTTCAATTTGATTAAAAAAAATTCCATTTAAAAACTGGTCTGATGATTTGGATGCCAGTAAAATCTGTTGAAATTAAGAAAATTTAAATTTTAAAATATATAAATAATATATATAAATGACAAAGGGGAAATGGAGTGAGCTGTTTTAAAAGTTCTGAGTCTGGATTTGAAGCCTGACAGATTGTATGTTTTGCAGACTATGGTTTGTAATATTTATAAGTTGTGTTTGCATCTTGCTCCTTTACCTGTTGATATTCTTCTTGTAGTTTTCATTGTAAGGACACATCAAGGTTGTTTGGAGGGCTACAGCCTGTGGTGATAAATGTTATAAAATAGACAAATCTAGGCCATTTCACCCCATGGAGACTTCTCAGAGTCCTTCACTGGTCCATGTGGGGTTTTTTAGGGAGATGTAGGTTAACTTTTTTTCACCACATATTTTCCTTCAGCTAAGAGTCTCTGATTATATCTCACTGCTAATATTTCAACACGC
This sequence comes from Mugil cephalus, assembly GCF_022458985.1. NCBI lineage: Eukaryota > Metazoa > Chordata > Actinopteri > Mugiliformes > Mugilidae > Mugil > Mugil cephalus. Next base: position 28,811,256 of record NC_061772.1, read on the forward strand.
TGTCTGGTTTTTATATTTCAATATCATTATGGCCCATTTTATCTGCCTCTGGCGTATTAATGGACGAGCATTTCGGCCACTTTATTCCATCTATCATTTAAAACATTCTGCAGAACATCCTCTTCGTCTTCCCTAAATCATGGGATATCTGTGCCGGCATCATCACAGATATGAAGAGCGCCCGAGAGCTTGTGGTTATTTTTAAAGCGGCTGAATATCGAAAATGAGGTTATATCAGAAACACTTATTTATTTTTTGCGTAATGAGCCCTTGATCTCGTGATGTGCGCTCACAGCCCTCGAATATTAACTCGACTCTGTCATCATCTTTTGACAACCTCAGTTGCCATGGAGACGCCACATTTTCCAGCAGCTATCATCCCTCAGCCCTATGCTAATGTTGGACCACAGAGGAAGAGGAAAGTACAAAGCAGAAATCATCCGACGGGCCGAAAAGCCTGTAGGGGGAAGGTGAGCTGGACGTGAACCTTTTTCAATCCCAACGTGCATCCTCCTCCTGAGGAGCCTGGAAGTCACAATCACAGGCGTAAATCCTCACCAGGAAGGGGCTGACAATCACCCATGAGAGCATTTTTTTAGAGGGATTCTTTGTGTGTGTCAGGTGATGCACAAAACCACAGGAGATTAAAAGGTCACTTCAGGTTCCTCGGGACTCTTAACTTCATTTGGCAACATTATGGGGAGGTTTTTTTTTATGCACAGTTCACTGATTTGTGTGCTGTGTCTCTTAATCTATTCTGCTCCAGGTCAGCTGAAGGCTGCCAGACAGGAGTGATGGTCCTCCTCTCCTCTGGCTGCAGGGCTGATTTACAGGAAAGCAGCAGCAGCAGCAGCAGCAGCAGCAGCAGGGAAACTGAGCCGGCATTTTAATACGGACACGCTAAAGTGGAGACTTCCTGGCTGGAGGCAAGACAATGCACTAATGAATACCTGATTGTCTCGGTGCGCACAGCTCGCAGTGTGATTCTATTCAATGACACGCACACACACACACAACCAGATAAGGAAGTGTCATTTTCATCATCCATGGATGCTGCTGGGCAGCAGCCTCCATGCAGCCAACCTCAACCCCAACCCCAACCCCACCGACTGGAGCCGCAAAGTTCAGCGTAGCGTCGTCATGTCTGCAGGTCGGGGGCTGACACCCACAGCAAGAAGAAATGCGCAGCCACTACCCCAAAATGTCTAATGTGAGCCACCTCTACCGGGGCCGACAGGCGCCGAAACGCACGCAGGACGCCGCTACAGCCTACGCCTCTCTCTCTCTCCCTCAACACACCACACTGTTTTTACTTCAATGCAAAAAAAGAAGAAGAAGAGAGATTTACCTTGAGAATAAATACGCGTGCTCTCGGGCTCTCCGGTCCGTCTAGCACCGTCCCGCTGGCTGCGATAGTAGCGCGTCCGACATCGCTCGGTCCTTCCGTGCCTCTGTTTTGCTGAGAGTCAGGGTGTGGGACACACACACACGCATGGCACGTAAAAGATGCAAAGATGCAAAGGCATTTTTGAATGTGAGATGCCATGCTCGGTTCCTCTGGAGGCAAATGCGCTGCACCACTAATTAGATTCACAGAAATACGATAAATAAAAAAAAGAATAGAACAGAAAACAGATCCAGCGCAATCTTTTTATTAAAAAAATGTTAATATTTGGTCATATTCTAATTCCATATCCACTTGTAGCTGATCGTTTTTATGCATATTACAAATTAAAATGTGGACAAGAGTGAATTATAGCGAGATGATTCATTAAAAGTTAATTTATCATCGCGTGTTGCAGCTTCACAAACCGAACTTTTAATATGTGGTTGGTGCAGATCTAGACTTTTAAAACCCTCCATGGAGTCACGCTAACACGTGACTGTGAAATACTTTTTATTTGATTTTCATGTTAAACTTCAATATATCATGTTTGAGACATATGTTGACATTTTGTTGAGCCTCTACTCCACAATTTTAGCTTCGTATTCAAACTAGATTTGATTAAAGATTTGATTAATCACAACATTCATCTTTATCTTCATTCAAGAACAATGAGAGAAGCTTTTTCTTTCATTTGAGACATTTTCTTCTTCTCTATTTCTAAGGAAAGTTGTAGTTGTTTTTTTTAAATATTATTATTTTATTTTTTTCATTTCCTGGGAAGAAAAATCCTGCTGGTGTATCTCATTTTCCTCCCAGCAGAGGCCAGCAGACGCTCTGGAGTGTCTCAGGCTGGACTGCTGACTCACGCCTGGCGACACACAACTTCCTGAAGAGAGATTTAAAGCTCATGATAATCCGTCACCGGAGCAGGAGGTGTCACTGCCCATCACCACCACCACCACCAACACCAACACCAGCAGCAGCCTCTCATCTGCAAACACATGCAAAGAAACACTTTAAAATAATCACAGGTCATTTAAAACCCAGAATGATTCTTTTTGTTCATCCCAGACAGCAACACTGACTTTTAACTTACTGAGAAAGTGGAAACAGACAAAGAAGCTGCAGCATCTGCAGAGTTTTTCATCTCCTCGTTTTCATTTGAGTTTTAAGTGAGTTTGGAATTAAAAGTTCTTAGTTTTTATTCATTTTATGCCATTATATACTTACATAATAAACTCAACCCCTAATACACACATACATATATAGATCATTATGACCGACATTACAGCTAAAAGTTTCCCAGCAGAACTCTGAGTTTGTCACAAGATGGTTTAAACGTTATTTCCTTCTCCTGTCAGTGGTCATAATGTTGTGGCTGATCGATGTATATCCTTATGGACATTATTCCTAAAATACTCCAAATACTAATGTTACATTAACAAAGACGACAAGTTCTGATGCACCAGCTTAGATCCACATCACCAGCGTTGTGTTGTGGGTGTTTTCCGCTCTTATAACAGATGTTTTCTCTACGGCCCCGACATCACTGGTGATGGCTCTTCTTCTTCTTCTTCTTCTTCTTCTTCTTCTTCTTCTTCTTCTTCTGTTTGCTCCAGTTATGCAAAGTGTCCCGTAGGCACCTCATCCTCCCCCCTTATCTCCATATTTCGCCCTTTTCGGTGCGTTTCTAAATACAACACAAGCTTCGACTGCACCGATCACAATCGAGATAATGACATCGATTCACTGCAGATCCTGGTGTTTTGTGGGATTCTCTCTCCATCGTGATGTGTGACCTGCAGTGGGAAGCTGAACATCTCTCTCATTAATTAAGAAGCCTCAACAGAGGAACGTTATCGGCCTAAGAACCCCAGACTTTCATCCTCTCATACCTCTACACATCATCTCCCTGCCTCCGGTATTTCAGAAGGAAATACTTCCTGTAACCGGTTAGAAAAGTTTTAAAAAAGACGTTTTAAATGTGTTTATCTATTTATTTATATCTGTAGCTTAATTTAGATTCTCGTACGGAGCAAACTCAAAGCGTTAGTTGTCAGATTCTCATTTAAAAAGCTGACCTTTAGTTTGCCTTAATTTATATTTAACTTGCCTCTGTGTGATTTTATGTATTTGTTCAGGACGGGTGGAAGTTGGAATATCTTATTAGATCTCATGTTTGATCTCTTGTGCTTCACGTTCCCTTCATCACTCTGTAAGATTTATCCACTCTCTCTGGATCTCATTTATCTGACTCACCGTCGAACCACCTCTCCCCACATTTTGAACTCTTTGTGAACTCCAGTCATCAATAATATATGTGTAAAGTGTGAAAACTTAACAGATGTGATTCCTCCAGCAGCTGATACAGTTCGACCTGCCAACGCTGAGTCCGTCCTCTCTCTTAGGTCTGCGGAGTAACGCTTCTCTCTGCACAGATGGCGACTGGTTGCATCTCACCAGAACCATAAACCGAACAAAATCTGCAGCTGGACTCAGAAACAAGCGTCTGGTAGAAATAAAAGGTGGAGCTGCTGAGAGAGAGAGAGAAGAATCCACTAAATTTCTGGTAATTTACAAAGATCAATTCATACATTTCAGAAAGCATCATGAAAAACGTTTAAATTACGGTGTTTCCTTCCTCTTGATGCTCCTAAACGTCTCTTTCTATTTGAGTTGAACTATTGTGATGTTATACAGTGTAACACACTCATCCTAGTCATGTAGAGAAATTACAGGTTTAAACAGAAGAAAGTCATTGGAGCAGCATCATGGACCGAGTCAAACGTCTCCTCTGATCCTCTTCTCTATAGACACAAACTTCTGAAACTCACTGTTTAAGTGAGTGGAACATTTTCCAAAACGCCTGCGTGGTGCATAATGTAGTATTTAGACCCAGTTCATGAATACAACATGAGGGGGAAACAACTTCTAAAGGGAAAGAACTGAAACGTGACCGTTAAACCGACTTAAACTGAGGCTGAGAGCAACAAAACAAAAAAACAAGAATAAAAAGAAATTAAAACAAACATGGCTGTTGAAATATGTCCGAACCTGTGCTGAGTGTGTGATGTGTTACAACCGTCTATGTCTGTATCTATGGAATTACCTTAGATTGTTTAAGGGTTAGAACTCAGGTAGAAATAGGTATTGATTTCATAATTTAGTGCATTGGTCTTAAACAGGAGGTACTGGTGGGGGGGTTGCAAAGGTTGCAAAGACGTTATCTTTCAGTCTCGCTGTCTGAGCCAATCACGAGGCCACATATTAAACACTGACTCTGTCAGGTTCCCTGCAATGGCTGAGAGTCTATTCAGTCACCAGGTGAAATTAAAACTCGAATCTGTCGGTTATTTTCTTTATCTGTCCATTGTTTACCAGTCAGATGTGTTTATGTCTATGGCAGTTGCACGGCCACCGTACTGCTGCACATGTTTGACATAAAATGAATAGTTTAATATTGAATGCAAAATGATGATAATAATCTATAGAGTTTAATCTAGAACACATATAGTAGGTAGGTGGTTCCTACTTAACCTCTCCATCAGTTTGGGTCCTTGGCCTGATCTAGTGTTTTGTTGTGTTGATGATTCTGGATACAGATAGAAAAAATATATACAAACTGAATCATATCCTGCCGTAAATTATGAAATGATGATCTATCTATCTATCTATCTATCTATCTATCTATCTATCTATCTATCTATCTATCTATCTATCTATCTATCTATCTATCTATCTATAGTATTTATCTTGCATATGTTCTATTGTTCTTCTGTCTTCTTTGACTTGTTTTTTGTCATTGCACCAAACACTAAAACTAATTCCTGACGTGCCAATAAATCTGGTTCTGCCACTGATCTTCCTGTAATGTCTAAAACTCACCACGGCTTTTGTGTTGCAGACCGAGCGCATCCGAACGTCTCATTTTGCCTAAAATAGCTGTTTTTTCTCCTATTTTCTATGTTGTCTGTGCGTCTTTGTTGTCAGCGGATGAAGTTGTGCTTTGTTTGGAACAAAGACGTGTCAGATCAGTGGTCGCAGCTCGTTGCCTGGTACTTACAGTGACACTGATATAAATAGAAGCTTTGTGTGCCACAAACTTCTTATCTGTCTGGAGGGAGAGTTTAAAACAATTCAAGGGAGACTGTGAAACGAATGCACTCAATAACCCCTCAGATAAAGCAGAACACATGAAAGATGCTTAAAATCAGGTATTTGGTTTAATTTGACAGATTTTATGAACATGAAATATCACTCTTTCAAAAGCTGTTATGAGGAAGGAATTGGTAATTTCACGGTTCATCTCTCTGACCCTGTGTTATCACCTTCAGCGTCGTCTTCATGAGCAGCCGTCTCACACGGTAAAATATGATCCACATTAATTCCCACGTCCTTCTCCTCCCTTTCGTCCAATGACGAGCTGAGACATCAAATAGCCACATCGCCCGGGATCCAATCAAACGCCGGCCGTCCGCGGAGCCCACTCCTCCCACCGCATCCTGCATCGTCATGGTGCCTCGCTCCGGATGCAGTTGTCATGGAGATGGAAGAGGGCTCCTCAGCGTCCATCAGAGGCACCGTTACCATGGAAATCCCCGCTACTGCTGCTGCTGCTGCTGCTGCTGCTGCTTCGGAGAGGCCAGTGGATCCGGAGGAGGAGTGCGTTGAGCTCCGCGGAGCAGCATTCCGGCACAGGGACCACCGCATGCTGATCGTGATAGGAGAGATTTCCACCGGCCATCACCTCGAAGCCGCCAGGAGACAGATCAGACACGGTGAGACGGGGCCGAGGAGTGGTCAGGAGCGAAGGGGAAGGGGGGGGGGGGCAGGGGACCAGGAAAGGCTCTGCTCTCCTGTTAAAACCTGTTTCAGACAAACATTTACTTCAATAATCTGCCTTTAGACGGCTGCACGAGGAATCATTCTCCTAAATCTTTTACTTGAGCTATGATCAGATTCAGAATCAGAATGGTTTTTATTGTCCATACGGTTCAGGAAAATAAATATGAAGGTATAAAAAATAAGATAAAAGTCAGTAAACTGCAAACAGCTTCTGTAGAAAACAAAAGAGTGTTTAGTGATTTGTTCTGTCTCTATAAATATAAATAACTTAACGTTTAAATGCTGCATTGCAGGTAAAAAGCTTTGGTTGCAAATTTGTGTCTTTGCTTAATAGATTAAAAGCGTGAGACAGTGTTAGGAGGAAAATCATGGCTGATTCATAAGCAGTGATTTATTTACAGTTTGATGTATTTTAGAATATTTCTGTGTGGCGCTACGTCACGTTTTCAGAGCTCATCAAAGGTTTTTCCTCGAACAAATCTAGTGACCACATGATTAATGTCAGAGTTAAAGATGAGATGCTTCCCCTGAAACGTGCAGCAGGAAATATTAGTTTTCACCTATAGAACAATGATGATACCCGATCCTTCAATTATCCATATTAACTATACAACTATATGAGTATATCTGTAAATGTTTAAATTGCAAATCAAAATTTGTAAAATGTGCAAAGTTGATTCACAAAACAGCCTGTGAATGATTCCTCAAAAGTTTAGACCTTTACTCAGTAATAATAATAATACTGGATTTATGCAGCACTGTCCAGAAGAGTTAAAACATCCCAAATACAAATATCAGACAGACTGGCAGAAATAAATAAAGAAATACATTTTAAAAAGTTTTACAAATCAAGAGGTCTTATGATAAAATAAAGTTTTCTGTAATATATATATATTCAGGGACTGATGCAAACTTGCTAGCTGTAGCTACGGCAACAGCTCAGACCCCGCCCATAACTACGATGACGTCACGGTGAAGACGAGCTGTGACTGGTTTGCTTTTATGTTTCTGGCTGCTTCTCCGTCTCCACAGTTTTTCAAATCGATTGTTTTGGATCAATAAAGATGGAACGAATCGAGGAAAGCGCTGATGTTCAATTCCACCTATTTCCTTTCGTTTCCTGTTTCAGATACTGATTAAATTCACACTGGTATCAGCGATACCGATACTTTGTGCAAACACCCCTAATGCATCTGGTAAATCTAAAAATGAAGTAGTGAATATCAAATCATAGCTTCATAAAGAAGAGAAGACGTCAGAGTAATTTACTTCAAACTTGGAAGCTGGTTGGATAAATTCCTTCTTGTGCAACAACATATGTGCATTAATTTCCTGCTGTGCATTAATATCCGAACATGTCAGAACATATGTTCACTTATACTTGTACATATTTTTTTATATATATACATTTTTTCACATTGATGCATGTATTGTTATTCTAATTGCCTACTTATTCTACTTATTCTTATTTCTTACATTGCTCTGGTTCACTTTGAGTAGGAGCTGCTGTAACGAAAAGTAATTTCCCCCGAGATTAATTTCTGAGTATTATTCTCGAGTATTAAGTATTTCTGATTCTGATTCTGATTCTGATTCTGATTCTGAAGTAGACTGAGGTGGCGCTAAACAAACTGAACTGAATTCTGACTGTCTTGTATTCTGTGTTCTGGTTACTAGACTCAGTAGTTTAGTTACATTACCTCGAGTGACTGAAGCATCAAAAGTATCGATATTTTGATTTGCGAATCAATTTTGGGGCATAAAGATCTGGTATCGGGAAGTATCGATGTTTCAGTATCAATCTGTACATCAGTGGAGGAAAGATTAACTTAGTTAGTTCAGAGAAACAAACATAAAATAAATAATAATAAAATAATAAAAAAAAAATGAACCTGACTAGCAGAAAAGACATAGCAGCGACTAGTGACTGGGCGGAGTTTTAACACGGTGACACAGTGAGTCCACAAACAAACAAACAAACAAACAAACAGATAAGTTACCAAAGACCAGGAACAGTTAATATGGTCTGAGCAGCTTTTATTGTGTCATTGCATTTCTTTGCTATTTTGGGTAATTTTAATTAAAATTGCAGATAATCTCAATAATAACAATGACAATAATGTGTTCTTTTAAAAACAGGTTTGCGTTCCTGGGTTGTTGATCCGACCGTGTTGGACCTGAACAAGGAGCTGCAGCTGTTTGAGACCAAACACACGGCTCAGTTTTCTTCGCAGGTCAAAGGTCAGTCACTTACACTTGTAGAGACATGTGTTGCTGTGTCCACTTTGCTCAGAGTTTGGTGGAATCAGAGGAGCCGGGAGGGATGTTTCTGCTCAGACTCCGTTTGTCCTCGTCTCCACTCGTGCATGAGACGAGACGATGCAGCTTTTATTGATCGTGCTCTCATGTGCAGACTGTAAGTCAGAGTGGGAATCGATGAGGGGAAAAAAGGTTAGCGGCTTTACTACCTGCTATAGGGGAACATGAGATCAGGCCCCGCGATAGATGCTGAATGGCATCATCTAGCAAAAGCTGGTGTCCATGAAACTGCAATCTACATGTCTAATAAGTATGACTTGCTCAGACTGAGTAAATGAAAATGAGGATTTAAACAAAACACTGCTGGATGTTGGTGTGTATCTGTCCTCCTGCACAGTTCTGATTTTTTCTATGTACAAATACAGAAACACAGTAATCTGAGGAACGCAAGAATCAAAACTGAACCAACAAAGGTTGACATTTTCTGATTTTTATTTTATAGAAGGTTTTAAGCTCCACAAAACGTCCTTTAATCCGTTACGCAACAGCAACATTTACTTTCCTTAACCCGGAAATAAAAATGTCCCCTTGAAGCAAGTAAAGGGCCGAGCGTTAACACTTTTCCCACTGAGAATTTATTCTGATTTCTCGCAGAGAGACGAGTCGAATGAGAAGATCGATATCACTCAAATCTGCCAGTTGACTAGTGGAGAAACAATCAGGAGGTGATTAGCTCGGCTTAGTGTGAAGACTGTAAAACCGAGTGGCTCCAAAACTCATAAATAAACCTCTGATGTACATAGATTCACATTTATATTTTTCTTTTTTTAAAATAAATATATATATATATAATATATGTTTTTCCAGGGTTTATGTGTGAGACTATTTCATATATCTGGACACAGTGAGCAGCCATTTCTCCCCTTTGTCCAGCCTTTATGCTAAGCTAAGCTAACAGGCTGATAATTGTAGTCTTGTGGGAGACACAGATTGGAGGTTAGCGTTAGACTGAACCACAAACAAGGGAAACATATGGACTAAAAGTCTGAAAATACAACAGCCACAGCCTCTAAACTCCAGTAATTAACACGCTAACTCATTAGCTGCTGTCTTTAAAAACAACAACAACAACAACTAATGAACGCGTTCTTCACGTCGGCAGCGGGCAGGTCATTTGTTTCGGATCGACCCGGCTCTGCATAATTTCACATCACGTCATTGTGTGACTCATTGTGTAAAACTCTGCATGAATAAATTTTCCGATGCGTCTCACATTTCTGTGGGCAGCACGTGCGCAGCCATGATGGAATATTTTCACACCTGTCCACAATCTCTGCAATAAAACCTCCAATAAATAAAACCTCCAATAAATAAAACCTCCATTAGACGTGTGTTTGTTGAAGGTTATTGATGCGTTTTCCGTGCAGTTAAGTCATGAATAATTCAGCATTTTTCATTAATTGATCTTTTCAGACAAACAGCACCTTATTCTCTCTTCCTCTTCCTGTCGATTTTCTGATGTGATTATTTTTTGCTGAAGCACAGACTGAGAAGCTTTTCTCTCGTGCTCCTAGAGAGAAGTTTAACCCTGGTTCTGCCGATGCCAGTGTTATTATATATACACATATAGTTCCTATTATTTGTTTTTTAGACTTTGACATATTATTGTAGCTATTACGCTGCCAGTCGGCAAGAATTCGAATATTTGGTTTGACAAAAAGGTGGATTATATTATAAACATTATAACATTTTCATTCATGTTCTTTTTGGGAGGAATCCTAGATATAAATGCTCATTTTAAGTAATCTAGTAAAATATCTGAACATCTCCCCAACAGATTGACTAAATATTTTGTAGATATTCAAGATTCTTGAACAATAAATTGTGATCTATTATTCTCAGGGACTTCCATTTACTTTGTTTTTAGTGCTAATTATCAAACGCTAGCATGCTAAGCTGGTAAACTAACATGGTGAATGCTCCGCTTTATAACTGCAATTACAACATTTACGCATTTATTTTAAAACACTGCTTTCACATATAATCTCTGCATCAGTTTGAGGGTCCCTGGCCTGAAAAACATTGAAGACTGCTGGTGTGTAAACTCGATTTTCTGCAGTTAATTTCATAAACGTAATTTAAACAATACTTCTGCAGTTGGAGAGAGATTCCAGTAACAGAAAACCAGTTTCTGCACACGGGCCAGACATGTATGTGACACGTTTTCTAGTGGGGTTTTACATGCATGCATTTGCATGACAAAAAAAATAGAAAGTGACAGGAGTGTGTCAGAAAGAGAGAAGTCGTCTTTACTCGTGGGACGTCTTTGTAGCCGAAAGCAAAACAGAGATGGAAATTAGTTTTAAAAAAAAAGGCCTGTTTACATTGCTGAATGCAAATTCAGGTGCATGTAGAATGGAAAATGTGATTTCTCCTGCTGCAGAACATTCACTCACAATGACGGGTGGATGGAATTATCTGTAGGATTTACTGGTAGACTGGACGTGAGGCTGGAGATGGATGACGGTAGATGAAACTTAGGGTGGGGCACATCTCAGGATACTTCAGATCCTTATCTCTCTGGCTCCTGTGATGAAAGATAGAAGAGAAAGGAAAGAAAAGCGAGGGATAGAGTTGAGAACAGGAACAGGAAACGGAATGAATAGACACGATAACATTTTTATTTCCTATCTTAAGGAGATGCAGTGCTTATTTTGTGTGCATATAAACACGGTGAATAATGTGCAGAAAGGAAGTTTACAAACTAATTTTAAACCATGCGCTCACACAGATACTCCTGTAGCTATCGATTACCGTCTTTGTCTTTGATTGCTGGGTCAGAACTGCTCAGTCTGACTGAAATCTATATCCAGCTAAAGTCTTAAATTCCTCTGAAGTGAACCAGAGTAGGTCGGTTAGGATCATATGTACATTAGGAGACAATCATGTGTCCCTCGTGGTCACAACCAGCTCCTCTAAAACTGAAGCCAAAGCAAGTAGAGCTCCCCCTGGTGGCTGGCTGCAGTACAGGTCATAAGCTCCACCTCCTCCATGTTAGTGGATGTGGCTTGGGCTGAAATTAAACACTAAAAGACACGTCAATTTATTTTATTTTATTTAGTTTTTCAATGTTCGAGTCATTTTAGATACTTAATATAATCCAGAATAGAATCCATCTTTGGAAAAAAATGTATTTGGAGTGCACTTTAATGTTTTAATGTGGCCCAAGTCCCGCCCACTAACATGGAGGAGGTGGAGCTTAAGACCTGTACTGCAGCCAGCCACCAGGGGGAGCTCTACTTGCTTTGGCTTCACTTTTAGAGGAGCTGGTTGTGACCACGAGGGACACATGATTGTCTCCTAATGTAGATAGATACTGCCACATTAAATTAGCTAATATATCGCTCTTATATAATATAATATCACATCCTGTTTCTATAGCGTCAAATAACAAACCAAAACAAAATGTATCCAAAAAAATTGACACTTGTATATGTGTCATTATTATATTAGCTACCTAAAATGACATAAATAAATTAGCTTAAGACCGATACCGTTGCCAGCCACCAGGGGGAGTTCTACTTGCTTTGGCTTCACTTTAGAGGAGCAGTTTCAACGTCCATCTTGATACAGTTGATGATTTTAACCCACAGAAAGTTGTGGGGCCCAGAAGAAAGTGTCCTCGCAGTGCTAGTATTCTATAGGACTATGGTCCCCATAACTACATAAAACCACGAGCACACACACACACACACAGGATTGTGTTTCATTAATGTCTATGAAAGAAAATCATCTGGTGCAGATTTTACCATCGTGTAACATAATATCAGGTCCATCCATTCAGTTTTTCAATAGAAAAAAAAAAAAAACTCCATTAAAGCACATTAATCCTGTCTACACAGTGTTATGATATAAAGATATATGAGAACAACAGTATCTCATTACCTTCTGTGCATTGATTAGCTAAATAATTCACTGCCTTTCCACATCAGTATAGAGACGACGATAAACCCCCTCAACCCTGTGAAGTCCGACAAATTAGATAAAATAATCCTTTATTTATCCCATCGTGGGGAAATTTGCAGCGTTGCACCAGCAGACAATTTAAGAACGGTGCACACAGGAGAAAAAACAAACAAATAAAATAAATAAATAAAATAGAATATGTGTAGTGCACATGAGAGAATATATATATGTAAACATAGTTATTGCACAGATGTGATGGTTTGTGTTGTGATTGTTCAGTGTGTGTGGTCTTTTATGGGCAATATAGATTTTCATACTGTGTTATAATTTCTTGTTGACATCACCGGTTTGAGAAAAAGCCACTGAGGATCAATTTTTTTGCATTAGAGGGCGGGGGAGGAGGAGCACTGGATAAAAAGAGGTGGAGAGAGACACTGTCTGGACACAGTGGCCAGTAAATATACTTTACATCCAGTTCTCGTAAGAAATAACGTGCTTTCACGCGATGCAGGTTTCTGTTGTACTGTCAGACTGGATTAACATGCATGAGTTCAACAGTTCAGCTGTGAAACGAACCGGGTCCCGTGTTTTTCTCGCTGGTTTTCAAAAGGTCACATTGGCAAATTGATCAGATCCAGGCAGAAAGAGGTCAGTCCCTTCGAGGCAGCCCCGTCTTAGCCACAGCAAATGCTCAGAGGGGGTTTTTTAGATACGACCTCCTGATTCGTGTTTACCTTCCAGGAGAGTCTCTGCCCTGCTCGTCAATATCACAGCTCCTCCTCGTCTGTGCCTCGAATACTAATGTGCAGCCGTGGCGGACTGCACTGTCATCATGGCTGACGAGCTCAGACACAAAGAGGGAGCTGTAAGAGGCAGGAACATGGTGGATAACCCGATACATCTCATCAGTACGGGATGGATGTTCGTGGCTCCCAGAGGACGATCCCCACTGAGTTTAGGGCGACGTTTAATTTAGTGCAAAGTAGTTCTGCTGGAAATTTAACAGTAGAAGAAGATGAAGCCGGACGACTCCACGTCTCCCACGTTTCAAGCACTTGTTTCAACGACTGGTTGTTTTTCTACCTCCATGTTTCTGTTTCCTAACCATTCATCAGGCACCCGTTGAAATACTTAAGACTTTTTCACCTTTGTGTAAATTTTCATTGAGAAAATCAAGATTAATGAATGTAACATACAGAATATGGTGGTAAACAAATGCAAACATGTATTTAGAGCTTTAGAACAAAAGTGCTGATTCAGGCAACATTATCACATTAGACAACATTAGGACACTTCTTCTTCTTCTTCATGGTACCTTGTAGACCACATTAGACCCGAGAATGTTTCCTTGATCTTCTCTGATCGGCTGAATAAAAACCACACACTTCTAAAATTCACTGAGAGGCACCAGGAAACAATTTAAAGCCTTTTAAAGCCTGAAAGGTGTCGCTGGTGATGCGTTAAAGCTCACGGTATTTGAATTACCGCAACTCACAGTAGTTTGCGCTATTGACAATATTCAAAGTGGTGTGGCTGAACACTGGGAAGTTGCGCTTTTGTCTGGAAGATCTTCGTAACATCTCATTTTTACCAACAAATTCCTCCAAATAACTCTGTCTTCCTGGGCGTCATCATTACCGTAAAAACTTTTTTCCCCCAGTGAGCAGCCACACCGTGAATTTTGTCCATTGGTGGGTTATGGTAGTTTAAATACCGCAAGCTTTTTTTTGTTATATGCGCAGGTTGATGTTCATGTGTGCGGAAGTTACCATAAATGGTTCCTTGCCCCATAAAGGGTTAACAGTATGGGGCGGCCCAACAGGATTTGATTTACTCTGCCATGGTCCAATAACGAATGGGAAATATTTTATTGCTCCGAATTTATCCTGATAGAGAAAACGGCTCGGACAACTCTCGCAGCATGTGAAGCTATTTGAACTGTTCACTAATAAGGACTGACGTCACCACCACTTCTTAGAACCCAATGTTGATGACTTTTTAGACCGTGGAGATTTATAGTTATTTAAATAGAGGTGGTCAAACCCCCTAGCTTAACTTTATTAGCCGTAGTTAGACTGAAACTCTAACTGTTTACTATAAGTTAGAATTATTCACTTTATTTAAACTTACATTTGTCCATAGAATACCATGTCTCCACAGTTTATTAGTCCAATCCGAGCAGGTCGGTCTGTTGTTACCATGCTTACATTTGCATTACATTAGCTCAGAGTGTCTCCGTGAGGTGTAGCGGCTTTATTTCCGACTGGCAGAGCTTCCCTGACCAGGGAGTCAGCTTTCTCAGATGAGACATTTTCCCATCTCAGAGTATGAATGCGCCGGAGGGAAATAACATCGCCCACTCCAAGTCTCCTCAGGCGCTCTGAGCTCAGGCAGCCAAGATGGCAGCGACTTCCCTGATGGGTGGCATATGTGCAGCCAGTGGCCTCGAGCGTCGAAGGTCCTGCTTGGCCTCCCTCACGAAAGACACATAACATAGAGACTGAAGGGTTTAGCAGGAGACATGGGCGGCTGCTGTTGCTTAACCAAGGTCTTTAAGTTTATATGATGAGACTCTAGCAAAGAAGGGAGGCAGTAAAAGGAAAATGTGGGTTTAGTCAAGGCTATTAGCCAAGTAGCCATTTGTGCAATCATTCAGGAAGACATCCTGCTGCAACACAACCAGTCAAACCGTTTCTACTCTCAGCATCCACTCCACTTCATGTTCCCTTCATTAGTTTACATTGAATAGTATTTAGCAGAATATTGTTATCAGAATATGAGTCTGGATTTCATTATGGGGCGTGCTTCAGACGATTTAAAGAAATAAAATGACACTGCGTCAGTCGGATAGACCTTCAACCAATCACAAAGTTATTTTGCTGTCAACTTATTTTACAACAGACTCTAAACAAGTCCCTTCTCCAACAGCAGACATTTTGTTGAGAACAAATTCAACATCACGGTGCTCAGATGACGTCTATGACTCAGTTCCTGGAAGACAGATTCCAGACCAACACTGCACCAAAAACAAATTGTGAGCAGGGAAGTTAGTTGGTCTGACGAAAAGATTTTGAAGCAACAGCAGATTTATGAAGCTGTGCATTTTTTCTTTTAAATGTGTTTTCCTCCAATGATTATTAAAGTCATACTTAATCACAAGGACATGAAAGAAATCACCAAAAGCTTTTTAAAGGAGGACAATCTCTGCAGAGTCTCTTGTGTCGTGATGGTATGGATATGTGCATCCATCACTGTTGGTCCATTAGTGTCTCAGTCCTCACGATGAACTGATGAGGCACACGGACAGTCTGGCAACATGAAAGATCACGTTTCATCCCAGGAGAGGAGGAAGATGAGGAGGAGGAGGGCGGAAGAATGGCTGTAATGGTCTCAATGAATGCAGCTGTCGCCCACGCGGTGCAATTAATAAAGACTCACTGGACCTAAACTGAAGGCTGATAGATGATTAACAACGCCTGGTGGCGTGAGAAGGCCCTCGGGGGGAAATGTAGTCAATAGTGGGCTGCAAAACTCGGTGGGTTTCATCATGTGGATGTGAACACATAAATAGTCACTGTATGTCTGAGAGCACGAGAAGATCATCCCACAGATACTTGGTTTGGGATAATTGTGAATTTGGAGGCCAGGTCAACACCTTATACTGTTCTTCAGGTTTTTTTGAGTCAAACTGTCATTGCGAGTGAGTGTACACTTGGTGAAGGGGTCGATACTGCAGCCTCCAGCCACCAGGGGGAGCTCTACTTTCACTTTTGATATAGTGAGTGTATTAGCATATTCTCTAAAATATGCATTTTCCTTGTCCATTCGTGCCAAAACAGTCCATTGAAATATGCTAACCGGTGTTTACAGGCTGTAGTGTTTGAGATATTTTGCCTCCAGCTAAGCCCCGCCCCTCAAAAAACATCACATTGTTTACAACCCCTGAAGGGGTCTGTAGATAGAGCTAAAGGACAAACAATTCAATGCAGAAATCTTAGAAAGCTAATGTCTTTGATTTTTGGATCTAACAAGATGGTGTGGTGGTTAGCACTGATTCCTCACAGCAAGAAGGTTCTGGGTTCTAATCCGTTCTGTGTGGCATGTTCTCCCTTTGTGTGTGGGGGTTCTCTCTGGATACTCGGGCTTCCTCCCATCCTCCAAAGACTTGCTGATTGGATTCATTGGTGATTCTAAATAAGACGTAGATGTGAGTGTGAATTGTTGTGTGTCTCTCTGTTTTAGCTCTGAGATAGGATCCATCCCCCCATGACCCTCCAAAGACGAGCGGTTACAGTGAATGAATGAATGAATGAATGAATGAATGACCTGGATTCCTGAAATGCCAATCGCTCACTTTTTAATATGAGCGTTCAGCGCAGATTCATTCCAGTGAGCTGTGAACTGAGTCTATAGCTGGGTTTACATAGAGCAAGATATTAGTAATACGATCAGATTCAAAACACCTCAATCAGAATAAACGAGCCCAAACTGAATGAAATTTCATTCGGGCTCACAGGGGTAGAATATTTCTTTTCCCAAACCAATTTAAAGTCATGTAAACAGAGAAACGGAACGACGTTCTGTCTGAGCATGCTCTGTCTTGACACAAACGCTCAGCGACATTTCCTCAACTGGTCTGCGGAGCCACAAAGAGCTTGTTTTTAATAATATCTCTGAAAGAACTAGACATTATCTCAATCTTAGACGCCAGAAAAGACAGAAATATCGAACTGTTTTAAAAGGTCCATCAAAAATTCATTGAAGCCAGGGTAATGTGGAACAAATTTGGAACCACTGGAAAAGACCGGTTACTATAAGGATAAACAACACAATAGAAACAGTGGATATGAACCCACAAACTCATTGAATCGAGCTGTCGATTTAATAATAAAACTGTAAAAACAATATCAACTACTGGTGATTGATTTCATCGATCTGCACATGGCACACGTCTGTGAAACGTATTAAAAGTAGTGGTGCATGTAAACATGCCAACATCCGATCAGAATACATCACCTTACATGTAAACAGGGACTTAAATGAGAAAAAACAGTGTCCATGTAAACCTGGCTACTGTCCGTGTCACACTACTACTCGACTTCCCCTTGAAACCAGCAGCCAGAGGCCGAGTGGGCGTTCACAGAGTGTGACGGACGTAGTTATGACCGATGGCTGCTACAGACAGGAGGCTAATGCATGTAAATGTACACAGGCGTCATCTGCTTCTGCATCCCCTTCACATACAGAACATGAAACAGAAACAGCACGAGGGGGAAAAAGGGCAAAGCAAACAATATTTGCAGAGTGATGGTGGAAGCCACATCATTAGTGGTGGTAATATAATGCTGCAGTGTCAGCATGTGTAGCTCCCGTGTGTGACAGCTGCATTATGACGTTATCGACTCAGCTCATGTAATGTCTTTTTTCTTTTCTATGATCTTTAAAAGTTTATAGATGCTGAGCCAACAGAAGCGCTGGTTACGAGCTCCTCTCCCACGTCGCTCGTGCTCGGTGAACAGTAATCCAGTTCCTCTTATTGATTTCCGCCTGCGAAGGCTTCACAACATGTGCACAACAAATCACTGCGGTTTGACAAGCGAAACCTGCAAACGAGCAGGCGACACTGATTGATAAGACTGCGAGGATGACGCACAATCTGTGTCGCTCTTACGTAACGAGCAGTTCAAACTTTAATGAACGTGTCATAAAAATAAAAGAAATTCTCCGGGCTGCTCGGTTCGCAGCGTTGAGTTCTGCAGTTCAGGGCCAACGTGTGCTGATTAATAATTCAGAGGCCATCATTGATCTGTCCCTCAGCTTCTCTGCAGTCAGGGATCAGGACAGAGGCTTTCATCTGGACGTGAAAAGCTTTTACAAACCGGAAAATAAATAAATAAATAAATAAATAAAAATAAGGATAAATGTGAAACTATCGTGGTTTCAGTTTGAGTTTCCGTGAATCTGCGTGGTCACTGTAATATGAGCTGTAAGCAGGGAGTCTGTAAGTCTGACCGGAGGACATTTAAATAATTACTTCTGCAGCCTGAAAAATAGTCTTATTAATGTAAAATGAATCTGTTGTGGTCTTGTTTTTTAAAGGCTGCAGCTACTGGTGGTTTATTAGATTTTATTACACTGCTGTATCTCTTATATTTGCCCATGGTGGTAGAAAAATGACTAATAAAATGACTAGTAATACAATGTAAATAAAAATTAATAGAAATTCGTCATTCCATTTGGGTTAATTCCATTATGGCATAATTTTTAAACATGTAAACATTTGCTTAATTTCATTGTATTCATGCTTCTGCACAGTGTCCTTAAATTGCTTGTATTTAAAATATCAAATCATTAGAGCCCACCCACAAATTATTTTGATGGCAGGAAGCTGCAAATGAATGAATATTCCAAGCAGTAATGGATTATTTTATACAAGCCGTGCATGATTTTTATGAAAACAGAACTAATTATATTATAATTAAGCCCATTTTTAGTCACTGAACTGCGCTGAAAAGCTGATATGCACCAACTTCTACTGCTCCTAATTACTTATCAACGTCTGCTCGCTGTAACATTAGCATTAACTTCTATGATAATTTAGCCTTCTGACTTTATCCAACTGTTGCACTAATGCACTAATCAGTTAACTACGTTCACCACATTCCTCATTAGAGATGAGCTTCTTAGCTAATTAGCACCAAACTCCAAGCACAGTTTTGGGAATGTCTTTAACTTCCTGAGACCTGGCGTCCTCAAACGGGGACATTAGGTTTTAGGTTTGTTGCAGCTTTTTCTGCTTCATTCAGACCTGTTGTCCTCATAATGAGACGCTTTTATTTCTCATGTACTGGTAGCGGAGGGTCAATACACTTGTTCATTTGTGCTAATTAACTTTTCCAGTTTGATATGACATGAAAACTTAACATATTCACATGTACTCGTTTGAGGACATTGGGTTTTTATTGTTTCCAATTCTGCTTTTGCGTTAAAATAAACAGTTTTTTTGCATTTTGGTTCACATTGGTGATTTAAATTGTAATATACAGTGACATAATCCCTGTGTTCACCTAATTTTTCAAAAAACTACCTCCAGTTCAAAGATGATGCTTGTTTTTTTTATACTTCTTAGGTCCTACTCATCCCAAATACCTGATGATCTTAATCTCATCTTAAAGAAATTAAGATGCATTCCAAACAATGTCTTTGTTCTCAGGAGGTTAAGGGATAAAAGTCCTGATTTATTTTACCATCTCATAGCCGATAATAACATAAAACGAAGCATAAAACCACATGGTGGTGCTAGAAGAAAAGTCACAGGCTCAGAATACAGGACAGATTTCTGCAGGAGTCATGTTTACATCAGTGACCGAATGATCTGCGACTGGATGGAGGAGGACGAAGGAGAAACGTGCTCTGTTTGCAATGCACTCGCTCAGAGACGTACTTCAAAGAAAACTCAGTAAAGGCCGTTAGAAACACTGCATGCCTCCTTATCTGAATATGTGTGAGAGAAGTGAGAACGATGTGAGGAGGAGCTGGAGACATTCAGAGGGAGAGAAAAGCATCGTGTCCGGAGAGAAGGGCGTGGCCCGTTAACAGCTGTCTGACATTTAGAGGAGAGGCTGGAGGTTATCTGAGCCCGAAAGCTGCATCAGCGCCGCTTCAAAAGGGGATTTCGACAATTTGCCGAGACATTTAAAACACAAAAGGCAGCGTAGGCAACGCCCTCTCGGAAGAGCCACTTAGAGGCGGCGGTGATTAAAGAGGCCCCGGGGCACATGGACGGATGGAGAGGTTGCTCTTTTGCAGGAGAAGCAATTTACATTTTGAATAACTTGAAATAACAAGGTGTTGTGGTGTGAATCCCTTCGAGACAGTTCACCTTTCGTTACTGCTGCAGTGTTCGTGTCGACTCTGGTGTTAATAATCAGAATAAAACAGCCTCGTGGAATTCAGATCAGATGTAGACCTTAAATAACCATGTAAACTCTTGATGTTTCTGGTTTCTCTTTAAATATTGGAATAAATCCGTTCAAAGATGAACCACAGCTGGAATCCATGTGGACAGAAACGATGGAGACGTCTTGGTTCTTCTTCTACTTAATCTATTCAGCACTGAAGAGAAAGTTAGAGAAAAAATCCTCCTCCCTTTCCTTCTTCCTTGTTCTACTCAAGCAGAAACCTCCAGGTCTGAATGATGAAGCCCAGTTTTTGCTAAGTGCAAAAAAACTGCAGTTCATCAAGTGGCCACTAGAGGCTCCAAAAGGGAGAAAATCCCCATAGACCCCCATGTTAAAAAGCCCAACTTTAGAGCATTATTAAACATGTTTACAGCCTGGTACAAAAAAACGATTTTGGTCTCAATAGTTTATGTCACGATTCATGTGAATGTTTTTCTAACTTGTTCACGCTTTGAGCGACAGGTGTTAGCCTGAGCTAACAGGTAGCGGAGAGTTGTGTGGGCGGGTCTCAACGTCCGACACAACCCCCCTTATGTCCATATTTGGAGTATCTGAGTGTGGGCGGAGTAAAGCTCATCCAACATGGCGGCCACAGGCTCCGCCCACTTCAGGCGTCATTTTCAAGGTTCAGAATCCATGTGGTGACGTCACAGTGGGTTTGTCCATAGTATAAACAGTCACTGGTTCTACTCCTTCTTCTTCTCCTCTTTCTCTTCCCTCCTCTGGAATCCATGTGGACAACAACATCTTCTTCTTCTGCTCCATCAATTGAATGTTGTCAATAAAGTCGGTAAAATCTTTAGTTTGGTTTCTGTCAGATTTGAAGCCTTCTGCCAACAGAACCTCGTTATCGATGAGCAAAATTATTATTATGGACGACATGATGCAGCTTAAATGAATATTAGTCAGTTCAGTTAAAAAAGACACTCAGGTCTTTGTTCTTATTTTTAGTGATTCAGTTGATTCTATAGCAAATAACTAAAAATAAAATACTTCCAGTCATCATCATCCTCACCTTATAACCGTCTACATTTGGATGAAGTAAGAAATGAGGAACCTGGAGGATGAAATACTTCTTCCATGCTCTTTGGAAACTATTTCCATCTGTCTGTGTGAGCTCAAAGAGAATAAAGGAAGACAAGAAATAACACAGACAGTAAAAATGTCTGGACTAACCTTTGTTTAGACATTATCTGAGGCGCTGACATCCGGCTCCTTGGACTTTAGCGTCAGAGTCTCTCTGTGCTTAAGTCAAATGTCGTGATTCATTGGTTTACAGTGGGTCAGGCTGGCAGAGCTCGGAGTCTATTTCAGTTTGCCTCCGTCCCACCCAGCAGCTGCTGTTTGAATCACAGCTGTTTCAAACGTCCCCTTCCCGAAACAGACGATCCACTCGCTTCCCGCTTAATAATAACATCTCCCCGGGTCTATATTTATTCGGCTAACATGCGCTTCCTCCTCCACGAACTTGGTACTCGGGAATGTGGGTCAACGACATGTTTCTGAAAGAGAAAAGAAAAAAAAGTTCCTGAGACAAACTCTAAACCTCAAAGTCAGATTCTGGTCTGGATGTTTTTTAATCCTGCATGTAGAAATGAATGAGTCAGCAGCAGTGATTCAGCATGCTAACAGTTAAATAGGTTAGCGTGCTGCATGCTAATCGTTATTTTCCTCCCATTAAGTTAAATGGACAGAAGAGGTTTTCTCATGGTAATTTATCATTAAAGGAAACTAAAATATTAAAATTAAATCAAATTAATGTCAAGTCACTATTGACTTTTAATGTAGGTCTTTCCAATTAAAAAAAGATTGAACATGCATTTTTATTATGTAAAAAGAGTGAATTATCCCCAAACAATATTAAATTGATTGAAATGTTTTAAAACAGTAGTTAATTATAAGACATTAACCATGTCTATTGAGATTTTTTTCACTTTCCAAATTTTTAAACCAAATGAGTTGAGCCCCTCTGATCTAAAGTCCCGGGCTCATGAATCTGTTCAACATTAAATCGCCTCTTTTAAAAGCGGGTCGTCGAATATTAGATTCTGTGGTTCAGAGCTGGGGATGCTGCTCGTAGCTGTAGTGTACGAGGCGTTCCTGAACGCAGCATGAGGCACCGGATTGAGCGGCTTGTAGGTGTTGAACCGTTCCGGGCCGATCCTGTTCCTTCATCCTCATCCTCATCCGCAGCAGCAGCAGCTTCAGCAGCAGCAGCAGCAGCATCACCGCCGCCCCTCCCTCAGCTCAGCTCCATCCGCCCTGGAGGACGGTAAGACGCTCAGCAAACGCTTATTTACCGCTTTTCCTGCAAGACGAGGCGCAGGATTCACGCTTCTTATCCGCCCGGAGGCTTTGCAAATCCATCCATCCGTATTTCCATCCACCCATGCATCCATCTGCGGTGCGCGCTGTTGTAGACGCGTAAAAATCGGCCAGTGCTGGTGAGAACAGGCTCCGGTGGCTCGTCTTTTTATTTATTTATTTTTTAAATTCTAAGAGCGCATCTTTAAAATCTGGACGCAGATGATCGAAGTCAGTGGAGGAATCTGCACCGACAGGGACGCGGACGTGAAACAGTGCGCGCTGGGTGTTTTCAGAGGCCGTGGGCTCCGCGCTGTGAGTAAATGATAAGTGTGATAATAATAATCCACGCATCAGCTGCGCATAGGTGTTTACACGCTGTTTCTAACATTCTGATTTGCATAATGGTGCATTTTAGTCACAGCCTTGGAAGCGGGATTTTAGAGAAACGAGCCTGAAATGTAAATTGTCATGACATATAAGTTCCACTGAGATATTCTTGTAGAGAAATTCACATTTTTTGTAGTTTTTTCAACTTTAACAGTCACAATTTGCCCAAAACTTCGGTTATTTAACCAAATAATAACTGTCTGTAGCGTCTTCCCTGTGTATATTCTCTTCTTCTTCTATAAGATGAGGGTGTTGTGATGTGATAAAAGGCCTCCAGCATCTCAGTGTAAACAGTTTGACTCATGCTCTCATGCTTATTGTTCATTTGTCAGTTCCCTCGCTGCTCTCGTTCAGCCGAGTAAATTTGGGTGACCTGATTTTTTTCAGGTGGGGTGAAATAAATTAATAAAAATAAAAATAAGAGTCTTCTGACCTGAAGGCAGCAGCTCATTTGTTCACGTGAAAACAGTAAATGGGATGTGGATTAGTCTTCACCCTCCAATAACCCCAAACTTATGCAACAGACTAGACAAAGAATTAAACAAATAAATAAAAAGTCCTAAAATAGACACAACCTGACAGATGTTTAATCCAGGGACGTGTGAGGTGAAATTAAATTTTATTTATTTAAGTCTGAGTGAGATTTGTCATGATGTCATCAGTCAACAATGTTCAATATTCAGATATTCATCAACTATTGTGAGAATTTAATTAAAAGAATAAACAATTTAACAAGTAAAATGTAATTCTCATCTCATCTGAGTCCAATTAGAGTTTTGTTTTGTTTTCTGAAACAATTCATCAATGAATCCATTTAAAAAAAGCAGTTATTGATATTATTGATTGTTTTTAAGGCCAAACTGCCCAAAAAACAAATGTTGGTTGCAGATTTTAAAATATAAATGTTCGTTTTTTTATCCTTTAATCTGATTAATCCTTGTGTTTGCTGGAGGTCGTTGGGTAAAAGAAACAAGCTAAAGATTTGAGTTTTTTAACTTTCAGTTAATTTAGCCTGTGAAATGTCAGCAAAGGATTAAAAGACCTCAGGAGAATTTTCCAGAGCGGAGACGTAGGAAGTAGGAAACTGGTCAATATTGTGGCATTTCTGCTTAAAATGGGACCAAGAATATTATAAAAATGCTCTGCCTGAAGGTCGTTGGAGGCACAAAACAGTCAATTTGAACCTAATTTCGGTTAAAACAGACTCAAAGGTTAAAGCTGCCCCCCCCCCCCCCCCCCCATCCTTTACTATGACCTGTCTTTGAAATGTCCTTGAGCTGAATTCATCTTCCTCCCCGACTCTGGGATCCGAGCAAAGCGGCTCAGGTCAGAACCGACTCTCCGTTCACAGTGGCTCAGATTAATAATCTTTGTGTTATTACCTCCTCCTGCCCCGTGAAGCCCCTCAGTGATTCAGGGGGGTGTTGGGGGTTGTAAGGGGGGATGAGGCCGAGTGCTGAGCTCAGCGGGATGAATCCGGGTGTGGAGAAGAGAGCGTCTCTCGGACGGAGGTGTGGCCCACGCTGCCTGGTGTTACATTCACTCCTCTAAAAACAGCAGAGGCGTGGAAACGCTCAGAGGAAACACGTCAGCGTCTAAAAGCAGACGCTCTGGATCTGGAGAACGAGCAGAGGACGTCCAGGACGAGTCCTTCCTGGAATATTTAACCTGCATCCAACCACAGCGCCATCAACGTGATTCCTAAACAACAGAGAGAGAGAGACGAGTCAGACTGACTGGTACCATGGAAACATCTGGATCAAACCAATGGATGATGGATGGAAGATTATCGGATGGATGGTTGGATGGATGATGAATGGTCTTTCCTCAGATTTCTTTACAGCATAAAATTCAACACATATATGATATAAAAAAATATCCATGAATCTATTAAAATATCTGAGGTTCACAACAAACCGCTTCCTGTTAACAAGCTCCGCCTCCTGCTCACCTCAGCCCAGGTTTTCCTAGATTATCTGCAGGTGTGAACAACCAGGCTGGAATAAGTTACTACTGTCTCCTGTTCAGTTGTTTTCCTTCTTCATGTCTGAAACAACAAGACGTGGTTGGAAAGTTTGGTCGTGCTGTGCAGATCTGCAGCCGTTATCTCCCACCACCTGTTTCTAACAAAGCAGCTCATTCATTCATTTCAAAGCTCTAGTTGTTTTCTGCTCAGTCGGTTTCTCTTTTTAACGATCCACCAGTCGCCTGCTTGACTCCTGTGATTAGGCCAAAGACTTATCAAATTATAATACTCTAGCATTATCCATTGCAAAGTATGTGAATTATAAAGTTTAAATGTTCCAGTTCAAGCCAAGCACCAACCTCTAGGGCATGAGTGTCAAACATATGGCCCAGGGGCCTCCATAGGGTCTAATCTGTAAAGTTCAGAAGTTACATAGAATAGAAGACTCTATAACTGCAGTTGTTCAGTAAAAAGTACCTGCTATTCCTACTTTCAACCCTACGGTTCACACTGTGTTAGTCAGAGTTAACACTGAGACCCAGAACTAAAAATAAATTAACACTTTAGTACCAAAACCTGCAGCTCCTTTAATGTCCAAAAGTGAGTTAATCCCCATAGACCTCCATGTTAAAATGTTACAGCAGAAATAAACATGGTACAGAAATATGCTTTGGTCTCTAGAGCCGATTTCTCCACAAATACACGAGGCAGTTTAAATTATATCAAGTATTAACGTTGCAGAATTAAGGGCGTGGCTGCTTTGAATGACAGCTGACTTTACCATAGACTGTATATAAATATGGACAACGTGTCTCCACTTCCTTTTATTGGCCAGAGTCTGATCAGTCCGATCTGAGGGTGGAGCCACGTGGATAACGATGCCCCGCCCACACTTCCTCCAGACTCATTCGTGTTTTCGCTAAATTAACACTTTGCTCTGCTCCACCTCCACCACTTACAAAGAAATGTTGGATTATACACAGTCCTTACTCTTTCCTATCTCTCACAGATCCAGGAGTCGCCAACAAAAATGTCCAACACAATGTCACTTGAACATGCATTAACATGCTAACTACCTAAAAAGACAGAGATAATTCTTGAAAAAAATGTATGCGTTTTAGTTTGGCCCAAGTCCCGCCCACTAACATGGAGGGGTGGAGCTTATGGCCTATATTGCAGTCAGTCACCAGGGGGAGCTCTACTTGCTTTGGCTTCACTTCGCTCTGCTCTACCTCAACCAGTTACAAGGAAGTGTTCGATTATAGACTGAACTTATTTTTAAAAATAGTTTTTACAACTTTCATGGTCCCACTTGTATGGAGCGGTTGGCATGGCAACTGGTTGTCGCCATTATGTCGCATCCTGTTTCTATAGCGTCAAATAACTAAAACTAAACTTATACAAAGAAGCGACACTTAAACATGCATTGAACATTATATTAACTACTTACAATGACTGAAACTGTGGGGGCGGAGCTTATGACCTCTACTGCAGCCTCCAAACACCAGGGGGAGCTCTATTTGCTTTGGCTTCACTTTAGAGGAGCAGGTACTTCTTTATATATATAGTTGCGTGTTTCTAATTCATATGTATATATAACCAGTGCTGGTTTTATTGACGTGAACCTTCCGGCTGCACGGAGACGTTAACATCCTGAAAACTGCTGCCGTGCTGCAGGCGACTAATTCGGACCTTTTGATTATTTCCCTGGAGGCTCACCTGACAAAAAAAAAATCCATCTGTGTTAACACACGTGACGGAGAAAGCAGCAGATACAAATCACCTTCAAGTCACAGCTACGTCCCCCCGAGGAGACGCTTTTTCATAACTCTCCGTCCCCGCTGCTTTGAGTCATGATTCACTTTAAGGTTTCATCGCCTGCAGTTACAGCATCACACGAGTCTGAGGATTTACCAAAACAGCCTTAAAAAAAGAAATATGCTCCTGAGCTTCAGGTAGAATGAAACTGAAAATATTACCAGGGCAAAATTGGTCCTTTAGAAAAAAAATAAAATTAATACTGGCAAAAATTACATGAAAAGTGTTGGCTTCATAAATTATTATCGATTATTTTCTCCACTATTAAAAGCAAACTAAAGATTTTATTTTATGGCCTGAACCTTAAGGTTTTTGTTTCAGTGTCAACGTTGTCATGAATCCTGCAGCAGATTCACACGGTTAGAAAACAGCAGCTAAAATAAACGGACGGAGCATAAATAGATGTTGAGTACATTCAAAATAAGAATCATTTTGTTGCTCCCATTAAAAACAATAATGTTGCTGCTTTAACCCTTTGAAAGGCATCGTGATGGTTGATCTTTTTTGTAGTAGTAGACAATAAAATGATTAATTTCTCATTTTGTACCCGTTTTCTAACCATTGCGAGTCAATCAGTTTGTAAAATGCACAAATTTTCTCCTGTGTGAACACATTATATATACAAATATCTAAGCTGTGGCCTTTTATACTTTTTGAGGCTTCAGTATTTATATTGTATCAATCTATACAATCGCATGAACATTTAAATAATGACATGTCAGAATACTCGGTTTGCAGCGCACGCGTTAATGATATTTAAGGAAGTGTGGAAGTCAAAGGGTTAAAACGTTCGCATGGTAACTGCTTGGTTGGTGAACAAGTGCAGCATAATAGGATTAATGTCAGCGTTCATATTAAAGTACAGCTTGGTTATTAAATTATTCATACATAAAATGCTGCTCCTTGCACAGAAAAGAGAGTTGCAACTAAGAAAACTGTCTTTATTCCCTGTTTTTTTACTGAGTTGGTTGGAAAAATCTTTCAGGATTCTGTGAATACTATGAATTAAACCAGTAGCGATGTGGCCAGAGATGATTTGAGACTCTACTGGAGCTCTATAGGTAAAAATATCTGCACTAGATTCTGATCAACAGAAGAAATAAAACAAGGCTAGTGCCACTTATTTTCTGCTGTCATTTAAAACTGTATTTAAAAGCTTTCTGGCCCTCGAGGAAAACAAATACTAAGAGAGATCAGGACGTTACCACACAGGTTGACATGAACACAAACGGGCGTGAGGAATAGATAAGAGGCCGGGCAGATTATACTGCAGGAGCTCGACGAGTGGACGGGCTTCAGGTGTGGGCGAAACTGATTACAGAGAAGGAACTGATTGAATCTCCACGCCCAGAGACATGAGGGAGCAGAAACACCGGAGCAGCTTCATGTGTGGAGGAGTTTTTAAATTGCTTTTAAATAAGCTTCAAACATCTCCAGTTAATTAACGTTTACAGAACCTGAAGGTTTAACTCTGTGACTCTGGTGTAGGCCGACGAAGAAGTCGGAAATCCATCCCGTAGTTGCTGAGATATGGTAATAGGTGTCGTATTTCTCCTAAAGAAACATTAGAAACCGATTTAGTTTGCCTGTGATGGAGCGTTCCCAGAAACAAACAACAATTATTTTTATGAGGTAGTAATTACAGCCTGATGAAACATGAGCCAATAACTCAACTCGTTGTTTTCATCTTCTCCTGCTGCAGCTAACAACCCGCTGACCGGCCTCAGCGATTACTGCAGAATAACTGATCATTAATCATAACCAAGCAGCTGACACTTTAAAGACTGAACAAACAGCGACCTGCCAGACAAGTGAACATGTTTTCAGAGAGATTCTGTGGAATTAAATGTCTTTGATGAATCCATGTTTGTTGAAAATCTCTGAACCTTTTACTGGAGAAACTGAAAAACATGGTTCACAAAGAGTTTCTTAGGGACAAGCACATTTACCAATGTGACAAACACATTAATCCGTCACTAAATAAAATACAACACATCTAAATCTGCTGCCTAAACGGTATAAAAAGTGAAACCAATGAAAGTAGAGCTCCCCCTGGTGGCTGGAGGCTGCAGTATAGACCCATTCACATTCACTCATACTTAGTATTAGCATTTCTGAGGTCCTACTAATTCCAAATACCGTGGAGAAATTAAAAACGCACACCAAACAAAAGCTCGGGTATCAGGAGGTTAAGGCTGCGTGTGTCAGCGAATCATCTCAGGCAACGTTTTCCTGTTTTATTTTTAGCCACTGTTGTAGAATCAAACCGTGTGTGTTCACGCAAAGTGACATATGTGGGTCGTGGTTTACTAGCTAGCTGGCTTCTCTTCTCCTCTCTCGGCCTCGGTTTCGCCGTGGCCTCTGCTCGGTTGTGACTCTGCAGAAAAAGTGCCAAGATTTGGGAAGATAGCGAAAAAGAAAAGCTTCCCATCATGCACCGGAGACTGAGTGTATGAGTGTATGAGTGTGTGTGTGGGCTGGCTCTGCTTTTTCAATCTATTCCCTAAAGCTGTGAGCACCCACTCAGAATCAGACATCTCACTCAGATGTTTGGAGTGTGGACAAAGCTCTTCTTCCACACCATCTTATTTTGCAACAACTCGACGGAGGGTGGTGTGTCAGCAGCCAGCTCGTTTAGTAGCTCATGAAATATGGAGGATCTTATGAAGAAGGCGAGAGGTCTGAATGAAATTGAAAACTCTTCTCCCCCTTCTATCCGGCCGCCCGTTATCCTCATGGAAATGATGCTGCAGCCATTTCACATTTTTACTCCGGCCTCCATCCTCCGGTCTTTTATTTCGCGTGTTGCCATGATAGCAGTCTGAAAGAGGAGCGGCTTTTAGGAGATTGTCCTTGGAAATGTTATTATCTTAAGAATAGGAGGCAGTTGAAAGTCTCCTCAGACGAGCAGAGTGCTTCTACGAGCGGTGAGGAATCATCATGGGCCGTCGCTCCTATTGTTTCACCTGCAAACATTAGTTCGATTAGCTGAGATTTAACATCAGTCAGTGCAGGGCTGAGAGGTTCTGTCTCTGTGGAGCAACACATCGGCTGGAAATAGAACAGAAGAAGAAGGAGAAGGAGGAGAAGGAGGAGGAGGAAGAAAAGGTAGAACAACCTGGAATTAATTCAGTAGCAGAAGAAGAACAACAAGATGCCGATTTGTTTTTAAAGCTGTAACATTTGGAATAAGATAAAAAGAAAACTAGGAGAGATGTGCTAAAATTTAAGTATTAAATAGGTTGATTTAGTGCCAAATAAACTTTATTTCAGATGTAGGATGAGCCATGGACGTACTTGGTTCTCCGTTCTTGTGGGGTGTGAGGTGGTAGAAACAGCCGTGGACTTAGTAAACTTTATTTATTTATTATCCATGATTCCTCCTGTGCTGTGATGGAGGAGCTCAGGGTGAAGGTGAGGTAGGAAAGAGGTGACATGCTGTGAATGGAAGGTGGAAATTTTAGTGTCAAATCAGAATTAGACACAAAAAACTTAAAGTAAAAAGAATAAAAAATGCGAGAAAAAAAAAAGAAGTGATTCTTGAAGCCTCAAAGTGATGAAGGAGTTTCTAATCAGAAGTAGAGGTGGTGGTTTCACCTTTAATAACCATGTGAACTATGGATGTTTCTCTCTGGTTGTTGGATTGAATCCGTTCTCTCTGAGGGACAGAAACATGGAGGCAGAAAAACAAAGATGAGACTTCTTGGTTCTTCATCATCTACTTCTTCTAATTTAGTATTTTTCTTCTCATCGTTCCCCTCCTCCTCCTTCTTCGTCTCGGCCTTGTTCATCTTCTTCTCCATCTTTGTCTTCGTCTCGGCCTTGTTCATCTTCTTCCTCCTCCTCCTCCAAAAGATGAACAGAAAAGATTCTACACAGACAGCAACAGTTAAACTTTCTCTACTTCCTGGACATTTGATGCTCCACATGATCAGAGCCGTTCTGTCAGTACCGATCTACGGCGATCAATGAATCCGATCGGGTCTTTTTATTTAGTCTCCGTGGAAACGGGTTAAAGATAAACTCTAAAGTTTGATCCTTTCAGCCGACTTTGCTAAATTCAGATTTAACTTCAAAGCAACCAGGAAGTCCAACGGTTTTTGGTTTCTTTCTTTCAACAGCTACAGTTTGGACAGTTTCTTAGTAACATCCTCAACAAAATATTCAACATCTCTGTGGTTTGTAGGAAACATTTGGTCATTTCATGTCGATAATTAGTTTGCCTGGTCCATTAATGAGCCTCCAGTCTTCATTAATATTCATAAAAGCACGTCAATAAACGTCAACGTCCAGTTGACTCGTTATTAATGCGTCCTTTATGCAGTAAACATCACGTGCAAACATTAAACCATCAGTTCCACTCTACTTGTTAATCTGCAGCTGAGCAAATGCAGATTGTCGAGCAGTTTTCAGAGAACGTGATCTGGTGCTGACCATTGGTTTGACTGGTGTGAACATTGTAGAAGGGATGAGGGGAGATGACCTGTGTCAGTTCTTCGAGATGCAGCATCTTTCCTGCTAAATATAGATTCCTCTGATGAAGGGCCTGCATGCTTGTAATGCTGCTGCTGCTGCTGCTGCTGCTCTGACACTCGCCTTCACCTCCCGTTCTATGTGAGGTTGTGTGCACACTCCCCTCCCTCTCACAGAAATGCTGCAATGCGTCTCCCTCAGCCGAGACTGGGTCAGTGTAACTTGGCTAGAAGCAGCAGCAGCAGCAGCTACGTGTCCCCATAGCAACAGCCAATGAGACTTATGAGTATTTTTTTATTTTTTCCTTTTGTATTATTGTTGTGAGTGGGGGAGAAGCATATTTCCAGGATTAAACCCGTCATGGAGGCTTCAGCTGGTGGCACCGGAGAAAGGAGATGAGATGGCAAATCAGGAGAGAAGGAGGGGAGGGGGGTGGGGCTGAGGATGCACAGCCATATGTTCAGGATAACTGTGTTGACGGGATGCTTAGATAGAGAGGATGATGTATTATTTCGTGATGTGCCACCACTTACTCAAATATTTGGGCTCATGTTGGACGGATTTTAGATGTTTTCTTCCCAACGGGATTAACTGTATCGTCGCAAATGATCTTAACTCTTAATTAACTTAACATGAAAACAATATTTTCATTTCTCTGGACCTTTCTTAGTAAATGCTAGAATTGCTGGTTTTAGCTGCAAGATTTAGCTGCAACAAGACATTTATCAATCAATCTATCAAATTTTAATCATACACACAATTCAAAACAAATCAGTAGACAAATTCCACTTTCTGAATGTGGTTCTTGTCCCAGTTTTACATGCAACAGAGAAAACGGAATCATGGATGGGAACATGTCCTCCTCCTCCACACTAGGTGGCGATATGTGTCTTTTCAGCAGGTTAATGCGGCCCCCTTTCCGGTTGACCTAATAGTCATATACAAGAGTCATTCATGCAGCAGAACGGCATTTCAAACGACAGTCAGATGGATAATTGTTCAGCTTTTTAATCTTGTACGTAATGTGCGCTACTTATGGTTCAGATAAGATGGCCCTATCCCTCAGGTGGTTCTTCTACCGGCTCTGTTTACCTTCCTCTTTTTGTCTAGTTTAACTCTAATTAAGGTGTATACATGCCAGTGAAAATGGACTTCCAATCTCATTATCTGGGCGTCTTAATCTGACATGGAGAACTCTGATTTGTGTTTACATGCACTTAAATTGTCCAGTTAAAGTTGGATTAAGGCAATAATTTGTTTTACACAAATCCAGATTGAAGAGATTATTACTGATCTGTTTGAGAGAAGAATCTAGCTTTTTGAAACTAGATGATCTTGGATTTCATTGTCCAGATCAAGAAAGATGGAACATGCATATGGACCTGAAGGCTTAGTTCATGTTTTTTGTACCGTTGCTTGTCAACCTTCAGATTTATTTTGCTCCTCATTATTGTCCTCATTATGTTTTTTTGTTTTTTTGTCTCTTATAGGTCAGAGAATTCTCCAGTATCAGAGTGATGTCCTGGAGACAGTTGTATTGGTGAACCCGTCAGAAGAGACCGCTGCTTCAGAGGTGAGTCACATTCACATGAACTCTTCCGTATTTTTATTTAGATCAGTCTGGGTTAAACTTATGGAGAACAGGGGAGGAGCAACCTGTTGTTCACCATATAACCTCAGCAGGAGGTCCATTGTCACTTCTTTGATTAATACGAGAAGACATTGTCACTCTTATCCGAAGTCCCACGGTATGAAATCAACTCTAAATAAGATTCTTGAGCTCTAACAGATGTCTTGATGAAACCTGAGACTCCTCCGCCCTTTCCATTGGAAACAGAATTTAAGAGTAAATTACAGTTGCAACACAGACAAAGTGTAGTGAAATGAACCTATTTTGGAAGCTTTTTTCAAACTAGTTTGATAGAAGACATGTTAATGAAGCAAAATAACCAAAGAACTGTGTTTTTGTTGCCATGTCTCGCCTTAAACCTTGAAACTGAAATATAGTAAAAACTAGAATGTTTTTTACCATAACCTTCACCTGTTGAAGAGTTTGAGTCCATTTGTTTGCATCTACAAAAATCCTTTAAGGCTTAAAGCTACAGGGTTGAAACTTTTTATTTTTGATGCACCTTTTACATATTTGCCTTACTGTTATCTTGGTTATTCTGTCGTCCATCCAGACTCGGTCTCTGATCACTGACTCGGCCAAAAACAAGCTGCTGATTCTGAGTGGCCAGAGCTCTGAGCAAGGAGGAGACATCCAACTACAAGGTGGAGCCTTCGCCTGGGAACACTTCTCCGACATCGTCTCCGACCCTCAAGTAAGCCGAGTGTGCACATGTATGGATGAACCCCTGATTATGAATGCTAGATGAGTTTCTGTATTCCTGTGTTTCAGGTGATTGAAGTTCTGTCAAGGGCCTCTTCAGAGCAGCCATCCAGACTTACTGTTTCCTGTCAGGGAGACGGGGGCTGGAGCTCCCTGGGCCAAAGCCAGGAGCAGCAGCCACTCCAAAATCTTCTGGAATACCGCCTGAACCCCGAACCCCACCTCCCCGACATGGATGGAGTCACAGAGTTCACAGAGTACGTCTCGGAGACGGTGGATGTGCCGTCACCCTTTGACCTGCTGGAGCCGCCAACCTCCGGAGGCTTCCTGAAGTTGTCCAAACCTTGCTGCTATATTTTCCCCGGAGGCCGTGGAGACTCCGCTTTGTTCGCTGTCAACGGATTCAACATCCTGGTGGATGGAGGGTCTGACAGGAAGTCTTGCTTCTGGAAGCTGGTTCGGCACCTGGACAGAATCGACTCCGTTCTTCTCACTCATATCGGAGCGGACAACCTCCCCGGCATCAATGGGTTGTTTCAGAGAAAGATTGCTGAGCAGGAGGAAGAGCGAAACCAAGGATCTGGATCCAGCAGCAATGGTGACTGGATGAAGAACCTGATCTCTCCTGAGCTTGGGATTGTGTTTTTCAACGTCCCTGAGAAGCTTAGGACGCCTGAGTCCACGCTGAAGGTGAAGCGAAGCATTGAAGAAGCATCCCTGACATTGCAATACCTCAACAAGCTTGGTATCACACCAGAACCTCTTCACAGGGTGGTCAGCAACACGCTTGAACCCATCACGCTGTTCCACAAACTCGGCGTGGGGAAGTTAGATATGTATGTTTTAAACCCAGTGAAAGAAAGCAAGGAGATGCAGTTTCTAATGCAAAAATGGGCCGGAAACAGCAAAGCTAAGACAGGCATTACGATGTCAAACGGAAAAGAAGGAGAAATATCTGTCCCCTATTTGACATCGGTCACTGCTCTCATTGTTTGGATTCCTCACCGTCCAACTGAAAAGATCGTCCGGGTGCTTTTCCCAGGAAATGCACCACAGAACAAAATCTTTGAGGGCCTGGAGAAACTGAAGCACCTAGACTACTTGCGATACCCGGTGGCTACCCAAAAAGACATATCATCTGGTGCACCACCTCCCATCATCAAACAAACCAAAGTGAGATCAAGGGCCGACAGCAAAGAGAGTCTCAAATCCTCACCCAAACCGCATTCTAAGACAACTAAGAAGGAAGGCAGCGGGCAGGATGAGGAGTCCAAGAACGACGCCGCTAAAGAGAATAAGTCAGAAAAGAAAGAAGAGAAGAAAATCAAAAGTGAAAGTCTTAAAGCCACCAAGCAGCAGAAAAATAGTGAGGCAGCCCCGGGAGCAGACAAGAAGGAGAAGAAGAAAATACTGAAGGAAAAAACTGCCAAGCAAGAGAAAGCATCTAAGATGGATGAAAAGAAAGACAAGGAGAAGAAAGAAGTTAAGAAAGAGAAGCGTGAAGTAAAGAAAGATGAGAATATTAAAAAGGAGAAAAAAGAAAGTAAGGCTAAGGAGGAGAAAAAGAAGGACCCAACTAAACCGGAACTGAGAAAGATCACCAAACCGGACCTGAAGCCGCTCACCCCTGAAGTGAGGAAAACTCTGCACAAGGCCAAGACTCAGTCAAAGCCTAAGGCCGACAAAAACAAAGCCCGTAAAGAGGAAGCAAATGAGAAAAAGCCTGTTCCAAAGAACGTCCCTGAAGAGGTCGCAGCAGCAGCTCTGGCTGACCGGTCCATCGTGTCCTCACCGGAAGACCTCACTGAGTACTTTGAGGCCCAGAAACAAGAAGAGATGTCCAAACATGACGGCAAGACCGAGGCTGTCCAAAATGATGTTATGTCTGGGCATGCAGCGTCCACAGATACCAAAGTTTCTTTAGCTTTCCCTGATGAGAAAGCCACACCCCCAGCAGCTGAGATCAAATCTGCCTCGCCTAAATCCCCTGACACACAGAAAGAAGACAAGGGCGCAACAGAACAGGTGGCAGCTATTCTAAAGAAAGAGATGAGTGACATATTTGATAAGAAGCACGAAGAGGAGATAATGGAGAAACATGACAAATACTTTGTAAAGGACAGATCAAAGAAGAGTGAAAGCTCAGAGGAGGAGGGAGATGTCATTGAAAAAGCAGACCTTGAAGGAACAGAAGATGACGAGGTCCTGAAGTATAAAACAGAGGAGGTGAAAAAGGAAAAAGTTGGAAAGGAGTGGAATACAATGCCAACCGAGCCAAAACCTTTACCAAACACAGCCCTGCCTGGACAAACAGCAGCAGCAGCTGCCACCGCCTCTGCCTCTGAGCAATTCTCCTTCATCCAAGATGAAACTATCCCCGGTTACTCTGAGACCGAACAGACAATATCTGATGAAGAGATCCATGAAGAAACCGAGGACAGGATCCCACAGCTTCGTTACGACGTGGGCTCTTATGACATCTCTGTTCCTGACGTCCCAGGAACCTTTGACTCCATGCACGGTATCAAAGAGATGAAGAGCTCCGCAGTGTCTGATGTTCCAGACATCAAACCCAAAGCCTTCATGGGAGCTCACGAGCCTGAGCTTGCACCTTACCCCGCCATCATCGCTGCTCCTCTTGCCGAGGAGGAGCATATCTCATCTGCAACATCCATCACAGAATACGACAAACTCTCATCCTTTGCCACATCCGTCGCCGAGGACCAGTCAATGGCATCGGTGACTGCTCCTCAGACTGAGGAGGTCGGGAGGAGCTCTCTACTGCTGCTGGACACCATCAACAGCATCCCCTCACGTGCAGAGGCCGTCCAAGGGAAGGACTACCTCCACTCAGCAGGAACCATCTCACCCACCTCCTCTCTGGAGGACGACAAGTGCTTTAAGTCTCCTTCCTCCGACGAGTACCAACCCAATATCCCTGAGATAGAGGGTGACACAAACGTCAAATCAGTCCACGAAGAAGAGGACGATGAGGAAGACGAGGACGAGGACCAGACCCCAAATGTTGACATCCCTCTGGGTAAACTTCAAGAGGGCTATGAGCACGCCGCCTCCATGATGCTTCAGGAGAAGAAGAAATCTCCCTCTGACACTTTTTCTCCTCCTGCTCCTTCTCCTTTCTCTACCACTCTGCTCTCATCCACACAGGTTGTGAAAGAAACCCAGGCTCTCTTCAGCACAGAGGGATTTAAGACTGGTGAAATAAAGTCTATTTCACCCCCTCCATCTTTCTCCCCCGGGTTAGACTCCCACTCCAGACAAGAGAGTGAGGAAAGATGCTTGAGTCCAGATGACAGCACCATGAAACTGGCCTCACCCATTCAGTCTGTGCCTACGAGCACCGGCTACTCCCCGACAGAAGATAAACCCTTCAAGACAGAAGATGAGGTAGTGGTCGGCGGGAAAGCTGACCTCCACAAAACTGAAAAATCTGTCACTATCTTGGATGACACTTCAGTTATCGGTGTATCAGGGGACAAGACAGCTTACGAAACATCTGAAGAATCCGATGAAGACAATGTTGAAGAAGAGGACTTTTACACCAAAAAGGATCTACAGCCTGCGGTTAAGGCAAAACTGATGGAGGCAAAGGAGGGATGCTTCTTGGATGACGACTTCACGTTTGAGGCGAAATCTGCAAAGATAGAAACTGAAGTCAAAAGTGCTGACAAGACACAGGTTTCCTTTAGCGTCCAGGAGAAACCAAAACCTCAAGTGATGTATTCTGATGACGAAGAGGAGGAGGAGGAGGCAGATGAAAAAGAGCAAGATTTTACTAGTGGGGTAGTGTCCAAGGAGAAACCAACACCTCAAGTGATGTACTCTGATGACGAGGAGGAGGAGGAAGATGAAAAAGAGCAACACTTTACTAGTGGGGTAGTGTCCAAGGAGAAACCAACACCTAAAGTGATGTACTCTGATGACGAGGGGGAGGAGGAAGATGAAAAAGAGCCAAATTTTACTAGTGGGGTAGTGTCCAAGGAGAAACCAACACCTAAAGTGATGTACTCTGATGACGAGGAGGAGGAGGAAGATGAAAAAGAGCCAAATTTTACTAGTGGGGTAGTGTCCAAGGAGAAACCAACACCTAAAGTGATGTACTCTGATGACGAGGAGGAGGAGGAAGATGAAAAAGAGCAAAATATTACAAGTGGAGTAGTGTCCAAGGAGAAACCAAAACCTCAGGTGATGTACTCTGATGACGAGGAGGAAGAGGAAGAGGAAAGAGAGGACGATTTCCAGAGTGGAGCAGGGTCCAAGCCATTTTCATCTGATCAAGAGAAAGTGCACTTCAAAGACGACAGCTTAGAGAAATCAGACAATGCTGCAAAAGAGGCTGACAAAAGCGTTCATTTCAGTCTTTACAATTTTCCAGAGAAGGAAGGCAAAGAGAAGGCGGCATACATAAGACAAGACACGCCCTATGTTCACGGGAAAACATTTTCCTACGGTGACGTTTACGACAGCAAAACGAGCTCAGTGGACTCCGATTCCTACAGTCAAGAGTCTGTGGATAAGCCAGAGAAAGACGTGACGAAGGCTGAGGCGGAATTACAGAAAAGCGAGCCTTCCCCAGTCAAGGACAAGGTGCCAGAGAAGGATGGATTTTCTGTCGCTCATGAAAAAGAGTCCTCTCCCCCATCGTGGCTCAACTCCAAGAGCACTTCAGCTCCATTTGAAAAAGAAATCAAAGAAAAGGATACGTTTGAATACACTGGAGGTAGTCGATTCCCTTCTGTTGCTGACAGACCTGAGGCCTCGACCACATCTTTATCATCAGAAATGGATTTTAAAAAGCAGGTCGACAGCACAAAGCCCCCGGCGTTCTCCTCGATGGTGGCATTTGATGCTGAAAAACCTGGGGCCACGGGCTACAGTGACAAAGGAGCCTGTCTCCAGATAGATATGAGAAAACTAACTGCAAGGGACGAGGAGGATTACGATGATGACGAAGTTGTTGATGAAGACGATGATGAGGAGGAGGAGGAGGAAGAAGACGAAGAAGAGGAGGAGGATGAAGGCGCAGGTGATTTGGATATGGAGAAAGGTGCCAAAGAGAAGTCTGAGAAGGAAGTTAAAAGTCCAATCAGCGAAATGTTTGGCTCAAACAGGCCTGAATTTATGGTTTCTATGGCTGGGTATGGGTTTAACAGCCAGGGCAAGCCGGCCATGAAAGAGAGCAGCTCACCCACAAAGGCTGAAGATGAAGCTAAGACTGACTCTTTATCCTTCAGTGGAAAGCCAATGGATTTAGGTGCAGCAAGTTTCTCAAGTTACTCTTCAGGATTTGAATGCTCATATGGAAACGTTGAGAAAGAGTCGTTTTTATCAAATCAAACTGTGGACAAGGCGAAAGAAGATTTCACTCTGAAATCAACAGGAGATAGTTATTACCAGAGCGACAGAGCTGATCCCGATTTTGAGAAACAGAAGACGCCGGATCTTCTGAGTAAGAAGTCGCTGGACACGAGCTTTCAGTACACAACCACCGCCGCCCCCGGGTACTCGTCCTCCTCAGCCTACAGCTACTCCTCCTCCACCTCAGGCTCCCTGTCCACCAGCCGTCAGTTCGGAGAGGAGCTGGAGACCCCGGCCTCGGCCGAGCCCCTCTTCGAGTACTCCTCCTTTAAAGAGGAACCCTCACCCGTCATGGGTTCTCCCTTCTCCAGCTCCGCTGGCGCCAAAGACGACTATCTGGAAGTGTCTGAGAAACATGTCACAGCTACAACCACGGCAGAGTCTGCTTCCAGTTTAGCTCGCTTCTCACCCCACAGCCCATTTGAGGAGGTCAAATCCCCTCCATTCCCCTCCCTTGTTCCATCCACTGCACTAGGTGATGCCAAGAAGGAGAGTACACCTTCATTAGTTGGAGTTAAAGATACAGGCCCTCAGTCTGACTGCTTCTATAAGCCTGAGTGGTCTGAAATGTCCAAGCTGGACACAGCTGTTGGGTTTGGAGCCTCAGGCAAACCGTTCGCTCAACTCTCAGACTTCTCAAAGGACAAAGAGGCCGCCAGTGCCGCTCTGTTCGGTATCACTTCCTCCCCTCGACCGGACATAGAAGGCAAACATTACTTTGAGGAGACTGACAGCAGCGAAGAGGAAGATGAGGACGCCTATATGCGCGAGATGACTCGAAGATCTCCCTCCACTGTTTTGGCTGGTAGCCTCTCATTTTCAGACAAACCTGTTGTACCACCTCCCAGTGAAAAGACCGGTGGACTACTTCCAGATGTTTTAAGCTCCTACATGCCCTCACCTCTTCAGGCCAGCAAGAAGGACACGACAAATGGCCCCACTGAGGTCACCACAAGCACCGGCCTTCCTCCTGGAGCAGCGGCTAGTGGTGCAGCTTCAGGCCTGGCTAAGGTGGAATCCAGGGAGGGCGCAACCGGTTACATCAAGAGTTCTTACGAGTGGGAGACGCCAAAGCCCCAGATGGGCATGGTGCCTGGAGACTCCCCTCCCCATTACCGCCATGATGAGGAATTTGAAGAGGAGTGCGAGATGGAGCCAGAGCATCCAGCCCGTCCACTTTCACTTTCCTCAACCGATCAGCCGTTCCGATCACCGTTTTACTCGGAGGAGTGCAGCCGGGGAGGGGTGGACGACGACGACGAAGACGACAGCGATCAGGACGTACCCATGGGAGCCACCTCCTCTTACACTAGCCGAACCTCTCCTGGATATTCGTCCTCCGAGTACAGGCAGCGCAAAGAGGACCTTTCACCCTCCTTCATTAACCCCTCCATGCGCCATCTATCCAGTGACGAGGACGACGACGAGCAAGGCCGCCGGAGCGATCAGTCGCAGGAAGGCGATGACCACGACCTGTCAGTTAAGAGAAGGGCTCACAAACAGCCCCATCATCACCAGTCCCACAGCAGGGACAGCAGCTCCTTGCACCATGCTGGGGGGATGTCAGCGGGGTTGGGTCTGGCCACAGAGGACACGCCGCCAACCTCCGTCAGCGAGTCTCTAGCCTCTCAGTCAGATTCAGACATGCCTCCTGGCACTGAGGAATACCCCTCGGCCACCAATATGGACTCGGATGAGGA
This sequence comes from Mugil cephalus, assembly GCF_022458985.1. Taxonomy (NCBI): domain Eukaryota; kingdom Metazoa; phylum Chordata; class Actinopteri; order Mugiliformes; family Mugilidae; genus Mugil; species Mugil cephalus. The sequence goes on from NC_061772.1 coordinate 28,852,036, forward strand.
CGCAGAGTATATGCCGGTCGATAAATCTGTCCCAGGAGGAGGCAGCCATCTCTATACATCCAGGAGTAGCCATGACCCTCCTCCTGCTCCCCTCATGGACCCATCCCCTCACCCCCCACGGCCAGACGTTTGCATGGTGGACCCAGACTCTTTGGACAACGGCTCTCTTAAAAAAGAGCCAAAAACCAAGGGCTTAAAGAAGACTTCGGGAAAAAACAAATCGGCATCCCCAGCTAGGCGCAAGAAGTCCCCGATGGCGGTGAAACAGACGCCTTCTCCACGCAGTGCGTCGCTTAAGAAGAAGGACGCGGACAAGAGCTCGCGCATGTCTCGTCTGTCAGACGGACAAGGCTCCAAAGAGGATGACCTCTCCAGGTCGAGCTACAACCCTGGAAAAGGACTGACTAATGGGGTCAAGAGCAGCTCAGGTGAGCATACTTTTTACAGTTTTTGTACGATAAATGTCTTTAAACAGTAGTGACAGTTTTGTTTTCTTTCTTCCACCCAGGTTCTCAGAAGTCCGGCTCCGCGGCTGCTCCCGGCCTTCCCATTTACGTGGACTTGGCCTACATTCCCAACCACTGCAGTGCCAAGAACGTGGACCAAGAGTTTTTCAAGCGGATCCGCTCTGCCTACTACGTAGTGAGTGGGAACGACGCAGCGAGCGCCGAACCGAGCCGAGGCGTCCTCGATGCGCTGTTGGACGGCAAAGCTCAGTGGGGGTCAAACCTGCAGGTAACATGAGAAGCTCTTATTAAGCGCAGTCATCTTATTAGACACGAGTTTAACGATTTCAAATAACTTGTAGAGTTTCTAAAACCTCAGAGGATGTTTTCTCTGAGTTCATGTGCACAGGGTGTGAGTAGAATCCAATGCTGATCAAGTTCAAATACAACAGCCTTAAAACTGAAATTGCCCATGTGATCTTAAAAATGTTGGATTTAAGAAGTATGAGGACAGAGACGATCCGGACGAAAGTAAAGACGTCAACAAGATGAATCAACTAAATGTCAAATGTTGGGAAAACACTACAAATGACAAACATTTATTTTGTCAAAATATTTTCAAAACCCAAACAATATCGTTGTAAAAACCCAACTAAAGCAAATGAAATCAGGACCTTCTGAGGTCAGAGTTTCTAGAAGACGTTTCGTCCAAGTAGCTTCTTCATTTCTGAAAGATCTGATATGGAGTTGGTGTTTAAATGGGAACATCTCTGTGTGTCACCCTTCAGAAACTTCTCACTTGTAGTTGTAGGAACCAGTTTTGATCCTGATTTACTTCCCCAACCAACAGTACTCTGATAACATATTATTGTTCAGAAACTCCAGTCTCAAGGTGTGAACAAAGGTGAGACTTCTTAGGAGAGATGTTCAGATGGATGTTTTATAACGTTTTCCAATTTGACGTATATGTCTTCCTTTCCTCTGAGTCCTTCTCTGGCTGCATATGGACATTGTTGTCCTCAAAATATTGTTCGTTGTCCTTCAGGAGTACAGGGCTTAAAGTTTTCCAGCAATGTGCCGGATCTCCGGCATGCCTTCGTTTGAGATTAGCTTTTAACTTAGCTTTATTTTTTGGAGGAAGTCTCAAAGGGTACAGTGCTCTAGTTTCTCTCTGTTTTCTCGTCGCCCCCTCAGGTGACGCTGATCCCCACCCACGACACCGAGGTGACCCGGGACTGGTACCAGCAGACGCATGAGAGGCAGCAGGAGCTGAACATCATGGTTCTGGCCTCCAGCAGCACCGTCGTCATGCAGGACGAGTCTTTCCCCGCCTGCAAGATCGAGTTTTAAGATCCCGGTTCCCGTCTCCTCTCTTTCTCTTTCTCTCTCTGTCCCTCCCTCCTACTGGCCTCCCCACAGTGTAGATCTGTTTTTAATTACTCCTGTCTATAGCCTGATATGCAAATGTGTCTCTGCTGTGAAGTCACGCCGGCAGCACAGACTCATCTGGATACCCGTCTATTCTTTTTCTAGATTTTTATTGATTTCTAAGCTTCTCGTGGCTATCACCATTTGTATTACGAAGGTAGTTTTTAACTCTTTGTCCTCCACTTTGAACATTTCTTCCTTTTCTTTTACCCTAAAACAAACAAACAAAAAAAAAACGTGCAGCAATAAATAGATTTGCTGGGACAAACGTGGCCGCCCCCTCGTAAAAAGAAAAAAGTAATAAATAAAAACACAATCAACGTGGAAGCTGAAGCTCGTCGATTAAATTGGAATAAACCGAAGCACAAGTTTGCGCACCTTAAAGCCAGCAACGAAGTCCGTCTCTGTTTTAAAACTGTGTCGTGCCTCTCACTGACAAAACAAAAAAAAAATAGGATCTCTTAACGTGTCTTTTGAGTATATTAGCCGTAGAGTAGGGAAGATAATAATCCATAAATAAAATAAAGTGTAGTGATTATTTCTACAATTCTGTAAAAGTACAAAAAAAAAAAAATAGTAATTGTTTCTCAGTGACTGTTCATTTCTGATCGTCTAGTTTGTGTACTTGCAGTTAACACGTCGTCACAGAGGTCGAGTAGAGAGCAGTAGTCGGAGGCGGTTAAATATAAAAATAAAAAAGTTTATATCTTTACGTAGAGTTAAAAACCTCGCGTCGGTTGAAGAATGTATTCCACTGCAATGACAACAACAACAACAACAACAACAACTACAGGAACGCACGTCCGTGGTTGCGGGGAAAAGATTGTGCGTTCGCCTGGAGATGTGGGCGGGTTCGACTGATGCTCACCCCACATGTGCCTTTCTGTCCTGCTTCGCTGGAAAGGGAGAAAAAATAAAAGCTAAAGGAATGAGACGTGTTGCAGAAATGTGCAGAAAAGGGCAGAGGCTCAGTTGTTGAGCTGGTCTCCTCTGATGTTTGTGTTTTTAGTGTGCAACAAAAAAAAATTATATATATATATAATAATAATAAAAGGTGAGAGATGAACCTAGCGAGCACTTTTTAAAGCACCAAACTCAGTATTTCAGCTGCCACTAAAAAAACAAAAAACAAAAAAAAAAGCACAAAGGGTGCAAAACTTCAAATTCAAGCAACATCAAATGAAAAAACCTGCTAGTTTTAGATTCTTTCTTCTTTTTTTTTATAGCCACAGTCAATTGATTTTCCTTTGTATTGTATTATTTCTTTCTGCTTCAGTGTGGATGTTTTTAACAGAATATTGTGTGTAGATGTGTTGATTTTAACCGAGAACAAAAAAAAAAAACAACAATTTTAACCGTATATATAAGGACCAACAAGAGCCTCAGCCTCAGCGGGGGGAGGGAAAAGGGGGAGGGAGAGGAGGGGGGGCTGCAAATTTCAGGAGAATCCAGACGTTTTCATCTCATTTCCACGTAGTGACGCATGAACGAACAGGTGCATGTAGAAACGGTAAAGGAGACGGATCTTTGAAGAGACGAGCGAATAAAGATGCATAAACGGAGCTGATCTGATCTGAATGTGAAGATGCAGATTTACCTTTACGTTCTCCCCGGAGGACTTTGATCTCCCTGGTTGCCTTGTGCATCACACGGTACGACCCCCCCTACCCCCCACCACCACAACCATCCACCGAGAACCACCTTACTGTTACAGAACCTGAACCGCATCAACGACGCTTCAAAGAAAAACCCGACGTGCAGATCAAACCGTGCGCCGGTTTCTTTCTTTCAGAAAGACAGAAAACACACAAACAGACGTCAGAACAAACATTACAACATCGATAAGTGGAGATTTAACCTCCGCACGCGCCTTCTTCAACTAAATAATCAGGGTGTTTTCCTGCTAAACAAGTATAATCTGCATTTATATAAAAACACAAATACTCACGTCCAGACTGCTGCACATTTTTATCCAGTATTCACTTTTTTCCAGACTAAAGCTTAACACACACACATATATATATCTCTTGACTGCTGCATTTTCATATCGTGCAAAAACAACATAAAAAAATAAGTATAAATAGTTCGAGACTGCCGTGAAAACAAATCATCACACCGACCGTTGGTTTCCAGTGAGCCCTGCTTGTACGTGCATGTGTAACCGTTTGAGTTTTTCCTGTATTGTACTAGCTGAAGACTAAACATAGAAATGCTATTTTAAAAGATGTATATTTAAGAAGCTATGAGCTGTCCGGTACTGAGGAGGCACACATGTAACCCGGCTGTGCTGCTGTGCTGTAAAGAGAGCCTTGTGATTTTTATTTTGATTTTATTTTTTATTTTATCTCCTCCCCACTCCGTTCTGCTTCATGGTTTCATCTCTTGTTTTAAGTGCAATATTCTCTTTATCTCTCTCTCTCTCTCTATTGAAAGGCTTAAAAAAAAAAGGTAAAATAGAAAACAGATTTATTGTGAAAAAGGGGAAAAAGTGTGGTGAAGACCAATAAATACATCATTTACTGGAGAAAAAAAACGCGCCTCCTTCTTCTTTTCTCGTCTTTTTGTGTCAGAAATTATTCAGAAAATTGATAATAACTACTAATAACTGTTTATGAAGATGGATGAACCCATGAGCGTGGCGTCTCCGGTCGCCGCCATCTTGAATGACCAAAAGGAGGCGGAGCTCAGGCAGACAGCTAGTGACCATCATTCTTCCTTGGTTAATGCTAACGTTCCTGGCTTAAGATACGATATTTACAACTTTAGGCTCTAATTTCTTAAACATAAAATAGGATTTTTAGAAAGAAACTGACAATAGTTAATGAGATTTAAGAAGAAGTATAAAATAAACTAGATGATTTCTAAGCAGGAAACATTTGAAATTTGTATTTATTTACTGTAGTGGCTTTAAATAGTGAAGCAGCTAAGCAGTTAGCCTGGTGGCTAACCTGAACCGAGTCTCTACTTAATGAACTATTTCTGCTAATGGACAAATCAGATAGTTTGATGGTTTAGATGGACAGAAGAGTTTATCGTTAGCCTAATAGCATAATTGCCCAAGTCATTTTTTGATAATAAAAATACCAAAGTGCTGCTAAAAATTATTTTTTTCTTGTTTCCGAAAACTTTCAAATATGACTTCATGCTAATTATGCTATTAGGCTAACGATATAGTTGTCTATGTCTGCACCTTTGTTGAGGTCTGTCTATCTATCCATCTATGGGACAAGGGACAACAAAGACAGATGGTTTAAAAGAGATGTAAATGAATCCACTAAACTATATTTACTTAATCCTTTTCAAGATAAAACTTTTAAAATCTTCTTGCGCCTTATGTACAAAAAAACTTGGAGCTATCTCTTCCAAACATATTGTGAAAAATAAATTAAACTTGTGTTGTTTAACCACGAACCTGATCTCACAGTCGGAGCTGAATGTCGTTTACTCACCTGAGCAGATCTGGTGTTTTTTTCATGTTTTCACTGAATTTAGCTTCAGAATGTGAGTCTGGAAAAACAAAGTCCTCCAACCAATCAGAGCTTTTGTTGTTGTGAACAAATTCAACTTGTATGACTGAATAAAGATGATTTATTATTATTGATTATTGCAGGAGCATAATCAGCTTCACAGGGAGAGACTTCAGATAAACTTTCCTGCAACAAAAAAACATGTTTAAATTCTGGCTAGTTTCCATATTTCTGTGCTAATTTATGAGAACAGCTGTTTGCTAACATCCACATCACCTACAGATGTTCCTCTTTAACCCCCCTCCAGTCTGTCATCATTAGAACTGATGAAGAAACATCTTCAAGAAAGTGGTTTTGGCTTGTTTTTGGATTTCTGAGAACCTGTCACAGACGCCACCTTCCCTTCCTCTCATCCTTCAGGATGATGTCACCATAAAACCACAAAAGATCCACACACACACACTCATGGTGTCGAGACAAACAGACACATCAGTGATTGGTTTAAACAGCATCAGCTCCATCGACGCTGCAGCCGTGACGTCACCTGCTGGGTCATGTGACCAGGGCGGAGGACAGATGAGGAATATAACGGATATTAAACTTGTCGTCCGTTAGACTTTTACTCCTCCACAGTTTGATGGTATAAGGTAGAACTCTGTCAAGTCTTAATTTTAAAGCAATAATCTGAAACTTTGAAGATTCGGAAACAATTAAAAGGCTGCAAGTTGCATTCAAGTTAAATATCTGACAGATAACGTTTCAAAAAGTTTGATTCTGCACGGTGCACGTGACGATAAACTCTTTGAAGCACTGGTCCTTTCTTATGTTGTTACTACCGTTATCTGGTGGATTTAGAACTTCAGATTTCCACATTTATATGTGCTGATAAACAATGTTTTTTGTTTTTTTTTATTATTTCTTTTCATGACCGGACAGAATCATCTCTGAGTGAAAACCACTGCGTCCGGTCTCAGACCACATCAGAAATCCATGATATTTTCCTGGAAATAATCTGAAACCTTGAGGATTTGGAAACTACTTTAAATGTTAGAAGTTACAACACGTACGTTCCTCATTTAACTTCCTCCACTCGTCTCCTTCCAGTTTCCAGCTGCAGATTCTTCATCAGAACTTTCCTTAAACACGTTTCTCCCGCACATTGTTTGACATTTCTTTATTTTTGATTTATTATTTTTAGATTTCAAAGAAGAAGAAGAGGAACTATTTATGGCCTTTCCTTCACACTGATCTATTTTTATTTATTTATTTGTTTTTTTTGTGATAAAAACGTCCCGAGCACCAAACTTGATCCTTAAATAAATGGTTCCTCCGGTTTTTATTTAAAAGGAGAAAGTAAAGGCCTGTTGGTTAATACTCACCAGTAACTCGTGGCTCAGATTAACCTGAGTTTGTCCTGACTAAAAGTGGTTCACGCGCAGAAATAATCCAAACTAAAGAGGAAACACCCACAGACGTTCTCTCCAAAACTCCTCAAAGAACCGAAGAAGCTACTTGGATGAACCGTGACCTGGAGGAGAATTTAAAGCAGAACAGAAATATCTTCACAGTATTAACGTCTGGAATAAGTTGTTACCAAGCGACGTCATAATGATGTTTACGATCACAGAGGAAACGAACAATTAAACAGGGAATCGTGATTTTAAACAGAACAACATCCGTCATTCAACTCTGAAAGAATTGAAGATTGAGGACGAGGACATGAAACATTAAAGCATTAAATTAAAACATTTTAAAAGTAAATACAAACAAACACTCAGTTAGATGAAGTGAACAGATAGTTTTATACTTTTTTTTGAAAGGATTTTATTTAGTGAGGTTATAATCAGGGCTCTGTTTTAAAGTTAAATGTTTTAACCTTCTAAGATTTCACAAATGTTCGGATTATTTATGTTCTTATTGATCTAGAACAATGTGGCTGAGCTTGATCAGCTCTTCTCAAAACTTTTCTCCATTAAATGTTGTGATTATTCTGATTGTCTTTGCTTTTCTTTTCTTTTCTTTTTTAATTATCTTAAGAGAAACATCTGGACCAGTTGAACAATCTTGTTTTGTTTCATTCAGTCGTGTTCTTCTTCTTCCAGAGGAATAAGAAGGAGACGGGACGTTTCCTCCAGGTCTAAACGCTGCTGTGGAGTTTAGGTTTTAATAAGGAACACGTTGTTATTGTTGTTGTTGTTGTGGTTGTTGTTGTTGTTGTCGTCGTCCGCCTGAACCTCACGTGACCAGAGTCTGTTGAAGTTTGTCGTTGTTGTGAGTTAAAGTAAAGAGTGTGACCTGAAGAAGACGACACGTCCCGTTTAGAGTTTCACTCAGTCGTGTATTTCAGCTCTACAGTACATCGCAGTGTAACATGAAACCGATCACACACACAGGATTGCACATCATCAGCGTCTACCTGAATAAGCATGTGTCCATAACCCCCCCACACCTCCTCCTCCTCCTCCTCCTCCTCCTCCTCCCAAAAACAAGAACAATAAAAGCACAGATCCTGTTTGTTCAGTGACAGATTATCTTACAGATTCTTTATCCTCCCACATCTTGATTTTACAATATATACACAGCAGCTATGGTACAATTAAATATCTGATGTGTGGGTATTAAAAATACAGACTTTCATTTATTTATTTACTTATTTATTTATTATTATTTATTTGTATTTATTTATTTATTTTTTTTTTTCCTCCCAAGATGCGATTTTTTCAAAATAAATATTATTTTCTTTATACTTTCCTACAGATTATATTAAATCTTCGATGAGGCTTCAGGACTTTGGCAGTAAGCGGTGCACACACACACACACGCACACAAACAGACACACACACACACACATAGTTTGACCTGCTGATTGAAGATTATCTTTTTGTTCTTACAAAAAAAAAAAAAATAATAATAATAATCACGGCTGCAGGATCTAAAACGCTGCAACGTGACCAAGAACAAACGATTTGATTGCGTTTCCTCCCAAATTCTGCTGCGACTGAGTCGTTTCCTGCGTTTATTAGTTTGTTGTTAGTTTGTTGTTAGTTTCTACACCCTGGAACGAAGAAAGAAAAAAAAAAAAAAACAGAAACTTGTGCTCGTCTAACGTCGGTTAATCAGGACTCGGCTGCTGCGGATCCGAGCGCGGACGGCGTGAGAGACGGACTTTAATTAAAGCTCACGTGAAAACATCCGTCCAGATTCTGCGGAGCTTCGCTTTGAGCCTCGTTTCTCTCTGCGTTTCATCTTTTTTACCGCGCGTTTTCCTGAATGATTAAGACTCAGTGCTTTCTTGTTTTTTTGGAGATGTTCCGCCCCCTAGAGGCCGAAACCAACGAATGCAGCTTTAAGGGGAAAAAAAAGTTTTACCACCAGCTTATTATGAGCGACAACAGTAACAGGAGGACGATTGGTTGAAACGCCGCTAAACGAGCAGCTTCGACTGAACCGAGCGGAGTCTGGAGGCTCTGAGGTGTCTCTGCTACACTTATTTAAAAAAAAAAAAAAAAAAAAAGGCAACAGGTAGAACTGTCTGAGGATCAGCTGCCACAAAAATGACTCAATGCGCAGTTATTCAAGCTGGAGGAGGAGGAGGTTAAGAGTAGTTTCTGGTGAAATTGGAGCCCGTCCCGCTCTCTACGGCTCGGCTGTGTGCGTGGCCCCCACCTCCACGGGCGTCTCGGGATGGGGGGGGCTCTCCGGACTGTCCATCCACAGGTCCATGGACTCCTGGGTGTCGAAGAACTCGTCGGGCCCCTCGGGCGACTGGGGCGTCTGGGAGCTGGATCCCGCCTCGCTGCTGCTCTCGCGGAGCTCCAGCAGCACCGGCAGGGACCCGGGGAGGCAGTAGCCCTCCATCCGGGCCAGGGTGAGCTCGGCCAAAGCGGAGCAGGGCGGCCTCAGGTCCGACACGGCGTCGCCGGAGGGATCCAAAAACGAAGACGAAGACGGAGAAGAGGAAGGAGGAGGAGGAGAAGCCGCCTCCGGTCCTTCAAGTGTGAGTTTGAGGTGATCGGGATCAGCAGCAGCAGCAGCAGCGGCGCAGTGCTCGGAGTCGTCCTCGTCCTCCGGGGAGTTATTGGGAGTCAGGGGGATGTCGGGAGGGTGGGAAACCCCGGGGTCGGCGGTGGCGGCTGCAGGCGGCGGCGGCGGCGGCGGCGGCGGCGGCGGCTGAGCGGAAGCGTTCTGAGAGGAGTGGGTTTCCTCGCTGCTCTGAGGCGTCAGCGAGATCTTCTCGCTGAAGCTGAACCGCGGCGAAGTGTCGGCCGTGGTCGGGGAGGACGGCCCGGCGCTGGACACCGTGCTGGAGGGACCGCTGCTGTCTGCAGGCGCGAAGACACAACACAAGAGACAACGTCTAAGACACGGCTTCATCTGCAAGAGCTGAGCATTGATTCTGCAGAGAAACGAGACTGTGAGTTTATTCACTGTCCACTGTTTATTCCGAGTCAGTGAGACTTTAAGGTCTGGATTTTAATTTTAAATGTAACGTTTCTAAACACACATGACTGTGTCACTGTGACGGTGGTGAAGATGGAAAATGAAGGAGCAGAAAGAGAAGACTAAAAAAAAAAAAGTGCTATGTCGGATGTTTGGGTTTCTTTAGGACGACCAGACGTCCCTGATTTCTGGGGACTGTCCCCGTTTTGGATGAGCTGTCCCCCCCGATAAAGCTGTCCCCAAAAACGTCCCAGATTTAAGCTTTTTATGAATGAGAAATAAATGTTGCGCGCAGACTACAGTTATTACGGTAGCAGGTCGGGCTGTTTTTGACATTACAGACCCTGCGTCCTCATATGGGGACGTTAAGTTTTAGGTTTGTGGCAGATTATTATTCTGCTCCATTTACACTTTTATCCTCTAAACTAGATGACAGCATCATTTCAGTGGATTCATTCTACAGACGATCATGTAACAAAACTTCATCAGATTTTACAATTAAAACTTATTTTTTATGCTTTTTTATGATGTTTTATAATTAATAGTAACGAGCTATAACGTCGCTAATAAGCAAGAACTCAACTGAGTTTGTGGCTGAGTTTATTATTTGTAATTCTGCTTTAGCACAGCAGACATGAAAATTAACCAATTTTATATTTTGTACTTTATTAAAATATGGAAATAGTGAAATAATCCCCGTGTCAACACATGAGGACATCATTTTTTTTCCAAAGACGACTTCTGGTCCAGATACGATGCTTAGTTTTTACAGCTGTTAATTAAAATTGGATACCAAACAAAACACCAAACAAAAGCTCAGGTTGGAACAACTGATTCAGAAAAAAGACAAGATCAACACTTTTGATTTCACCATCACTAGTAACTAGTCATGAAGAACTTTTTGGTTTTTTTTGCCTCTAAAACCGATACAGATCTTTTAGTCTTTAGTATCTGAGTCTCCTGCCGATGACTGAGGGCTTTTCTTCTCGTCTTACTCGTGTTTGGATACTCACACCAGGGAGGTCTGTCAGAGCGAGATCTGAGGGAGATGGAGGAGGAGACTCTCTGAGGGATGTACGAGTCCACCGACGGATGGTTGTGTGTGTCAAACATGGCCGACAGAGCTGCAGGAATGAAGACATGTGGGGGATGGGAAGACGTGGTTATGACGTGTTCGACCAAAAAGAACTGTCCAAAAAAACAAGCTGAGACAAAGACAACCGGACTCGTAGAGTTTCGTGTTGACTAATATGCAACTGCTGCAACAACTCCATGCATTTATAAATTAAATGGCTTATGAACACACCGATCAGCCATAACATTATGACCATACTGTGTATGTTTCCCTTGTGGTGACTCATCAAAGGATGGACACGGGTCTTCTGAGGGTGATGAATGTTGTTAATGGGGGCCTTTGAGGGGAGGGGCCCCTCTGGATCATCTCACAGGTATATGACCCCACTTTGGGAGAGGTTGATCATTTATAAGGCAGCTATTTGGTCCATGTTGTGGTTGAGAAGTGGTGTTACAAGCTGGGTTTGGGTTAATGAATGAAGAGCCCATTTTATTTTTGTAAATAGTTTTGTTAAATAGATGTTTGTTAATTATTTTTCGCTTTCTTAGCTTCCTAGTTCTTCCTAAAGTGGTATTGTATGTGTCATTACTATGGGGTGGGGGGTGTGGGTGGGGGTCTGGTCTGGTCTGGTCTAGTCTAGGTGGGTGCTACATGTCTAAGTAACATCCACACCAATGAAAACCAAACGATTCCCAGCAGAACACTGGACTTTCAGGAGATGATCAACGTTATTCACTTCTCCTGTTAGTGGTCATAATGTTGTGGCTGATCTGTTCAGTGTAGTGATCACTATGAGTAAAAGCATTAAACATCCCCACCAGTGTTTTAGACCTGTAGAAACCAGGTCCTGCAGGGGACTCACAAAATCTTTGGTTTATTAGACATTTTTCCATATTTTTAAACATTTTCCCCCAACAAATTCAAATTTCTTTAAATTCACATTAACATGAATCCAACATATTTTAGTAAAGGAGACTCACACTGCAATGTTAGCAGAAAAGAAGCTAACAGTGCATGATATATATAGGTATGTTCATGTTAACTGTTGCACACGTTTGAAATAAAAACATGAACATTTAAACCTGTGCATTGCTTGAAAAGCTTAATACTAAAATGCAAACCTCTGGTGGTCCTGGTGTGCGGATCCCCGGCGCTCTCGCACACGCCGTTGAGGAACTCGTTGACCTGTTTCAGCGAGAGCGAGTTGTGCAGCGTCTCCAGAGGGTAGATGGAGGGCACCATGGAGCAGCCTTCGAAGCCTGAGGCAGAGGAGAGAGAGACGATGCCCACAGGCCCATCAGCCCTCGGTTTGCCCGGAGAGAAGAAGAAGTAGTAGGAGGAGGAAGAGGAGCAGGCAAAAAACCACTTCAGCTGACACCCAACACCACTGCCTCTCTCTACACGCCACGCATACGCTAACCCCTCAACGCGGAGCTCTGAAGACCTGCTCCCATTTCAGAGCCTCTAGGACACGTTTCCAGGCGAGTTGCAAAAAATAAAAACAAAAACAAAAACATGCTGCACGCTGAGGCATCATGACACCACGTCCAGAACGGACCTTCGTGTCAAAGAGAACGTAACATCTGCCGGGTCCGGTCAGCGCCGCCACACGGATGCTCGGAACGAAGCTGTCCAGACTGCAGCGCTGACGCCATCCGAGGCAGCAGCAGCTCCTACCGCTGTTAGTTCACAAACCAGAGCCGTCCACAGTCACCAAGCGTCAAACCACAGCTCAACTCCGACTTCTAAACCCTCACAGGACGACGTTTCGAGGCTTCATTCGCGTCAAGTGTGAGTACAGCACGACAAGCAGGAATCCCATGCTGGTTAAAGTCATTCAAACTCAAACTAAACCTGGAGTCAGGCGACGGAACGAGACGTAGATTTTACGTTAAGAAACGCGTTTGGTGTCTGGTGATGTCGAGGTCTCGATTAAATCTGGAGGGAAAATTTCCATCTGATCTCGACCTGACACAGCTTCACGTTTAAGGCTTTTGGTTGAATTCAGATTCAACCTGGTCTGACCTTTAATTTTACTATATCAAAAAATAAAATTGCCTTTTGGATTTAAAACGTATTATAACAGAGAAGAGCTGTACAAAAAGACTACAGGGAAATACCACGAATGACAACCATTGGTTTTGTGAATCTTTTCCAATAACGAAACAAAATAGTTTTGAAACTGAAAGATCTAAAAATCAAATCGGAACAAAATTGACTGATGATGGACACGTTACATATTTATTTATCACAACCAGCTGCTATTTGCAAGATTCAGAAGATGACTTTTAGAAACACTAGGCTTCTCCTTTCAAAATAAAATACCTCAAATTAGGAAAAAATAAATCCTCTTTGCTTTCAAAACAAGATTTTGGTTTGAAGCTCAACCCAAACAAGATTCTCAGACCTCTGCTTTGTTTTAAAACTTTGGTGAAAACTCCGTTCTTCCTTTATCCTTCATTTATTGTTTTTTCATTTTGCTAAAACCCGTTACTGAGCCTGTCGTCTTGTTGTTATGATTCTGTCTGGATAAATCAAGTGATGGTGTTTCCTGTTTACTGTCCTCAAACATGTGCTTTTACTGCAGTGGTGTATTTAGAGGAGAAGCTTTATCATGGAGTTTGGTTATAGGGTTCGTCATAAAGGTATTTTTCATTTTTTAACCCGATAATTTAAAGTTTAAGACTTTCACCTCATAATAAATAGTTAATTAGTTAATAGTTAAACTAACAGTTTTAGTTGTGTTGTAGAAGAAAAGTTTTACAAATTGTACTTTTAGTTAAACATGGTGATGGGTAAAGACTATGTAAACTTTTGACCGAAAGTTGGAATATTTACTTTATTTCCAATGACTCTGTGATTATAAATGTTCAAATTTCATGCTGCCTTCAAAGGGGCTTGTGTTTATCACGTTCAGTGTCAGTCACAACCTGGTTTTCTGAGTTTTGATGATGATTCTGACATCTTGGTGGAAATGGTGGAGCTGGATGATACGTGGATTAGGGTTGAGCTCAGAAAGGTTTTTTAATTAGTTTTTCCAGCATCTCCTCGTAGGAAATCTCACCATGGTCTCACGAGGCTGGTTTAAGGTTTAAGGTTTAAGGCGAGATGTCAAACGTGACAAAGGCTTTAACTCTGAGAGCAACTTCAGACCTGAAAGCTGATTGGATTTAAAGACTGTGACGTATGATGAGGAACTAGAACCGATGACAACTAAACCCAACTGAAACACCTGATCAGTACTTGGCCCTGACGTTGTTATGTTACTATGTCTGAGGCTGTTAAACTCTTAGAATCAGTCGCTTTAGATGCTTTTATACTATTAAGCTCATTGGTTCCCTTTGAAGGCAGCAGTTAATTTCATTGTTTGAGAGTTTTATGGACGGGGAGAAAAAGGTGGGAGTGGAAACTGCAGCAGAAGGGGGAAGGAGAGTAGTCGCACGAAAAAAAAAAAAAAATGGCCCCCAGAAAAATAATCCCAAACAGCTCAAAAGTCTGCATAACCACAGAAACAGGCACGCATGCAGAAAGAAAACATCACGAGAGCCAAGCATGAGAGTCAACCACAGAACACGAGCACAGTCCCAACAACAAAACAAACAAAAAAAAACAAAAAAACCATGAGCAGTGGTTGAAGGGAAGCGTGAGGCTGGGGGTAAGGAGGGCGGGGGCTCCAGGGGCTGACCGTGGAGGTACTCTAGGGGGTCCTGGCCGGAGATGAGCCAGTTTCGGAAGAGGCGGAGGTGGTAGGAGCACTGGTGGAGGTGGTGGGCCAGCGCCCCGTCCAGAGGGAGGTGGCAGCCCAGGCTGAGGTCGGTGGAGAAACACCTCAACAACTGGGCCACGTGGTGCTCCTCCAAGGGCTCTGAGGAAGAAGAGGGAGGAAGGACAGAGCAGTGGACAAGGAGGGAGGAAGAGGAGGAGGAGGAGGAGGAGGAGGAGGGAGCAGCACAAAAGACATGAAACGATAGGTTTTAAGCTAGGAAGGCGGGAGAAGGACTGAAGAACGACACAGATGAGTAGGGAAGTGGGAGCTTGGAGATAGAGGAGGAAGAGGAGGGGAGGAGGTGGTGGGAGGAGGCAAAGACAGGAGGAAGGAGGAGAGGTGTGGTGTGTATGGGGGCGAAGCCGTGAACGAAAGCAGCAGCAGCAGCAGCAGCCGACAGCTTCTCCAAGGCTGCGTGACAGCCAGCGACCGGAGAAAAAGCAGCAAATCATGAAGCGACAAGAAAAAAAAAAAAAACATCCAGCACTTCAGTAAAACTTCAGAGCGACACAAAACAGAAACGAAAGGAAAAATGAATGAAACCGAAATAAATACACCACCACGTTGCTCCTCTGCAGTGTCCCAACGTTACTTTAAAACCCAATCAACCAATCAGCGACTGAGAACCCACGAAAGGAGCAAGTCTGACATTCACAGGAAGCGACAAAAAGTCCCAAACTGGAAGCCCACGTCTCCAGAGAAACACTGCGGGACATGTCCAATGTGCAGGTGAACCTACTACCGTCCACATTCACTGGTGCCTTTTTATGTATTTTATACTTTTAAATAAAACGCTGCAGCTGGACATTTGGTGCCAACACAAAGCATCAACGCTGGGTTTGAGGGAGTTGGGGGCTGACGGAGGGGGCGGGGTCGTACCTGACGGAGGCGGAGCTCGGGTGGAGCTGTCGTCTTGTGTTCCTGTGGTGATGATGATATTTGTGAATAACCCTCTATTGCATGAATTATTACTTTTTTTTTTTTAAGTATTATTTGTTAGAAATGTGTATTTTTTAAGTGTAAAACAAATTAAAGAGGGGGGTAGTTGGTAAACTGGAGCAATAACGCAACAACGCATGCATACACAATCACGGAAAGTGCCACAAAAATATTATTTTGTTTTAATTATGTTATTATTTTGTCTCGTCCTTTCCTTTGTTATGTTATTTTCTAGGAAGAATTAATTGTTTACAGTCTAAAATGACAAAATCTGAATAAAAATCACACAGTTCTTTCATCTTCACATTCACAGTGATGCTGCAAAGTAGTATTAAGTTTTTATACCTTTTAGAAATATCTACATTTCTGCAAAAAAAAATATTCAAAACATCAACAGATTTTTGCACAAGTCCTGAAAGTAGCCAGAGAGAACCCAAGCAAAGAAACAAAACAGAAATATTATAATTTCTGTATTATTATTTTTCTTCAAGAAAATAAACCATTTGTTCATATCTGTGAGGTGCAAAAGTAAATGAACCCTTATTATTGATCCCAATCCTCAAACAGAACCAGTTCAGTCCTGAAATGTTGGTGGTTTCCTACGTTTCTACTGGATGAAGGTCAGGACTTTGACTTGTTCCTAAACATTCATCTGGTTCTTCTGGAGAACCACTGGTGTTCTTGGGCTCCTTGTCTTCCTCCATGACCCAGTTTCTCTTCACATTCAGCTCATGGACTCATGTCCTGACATTTTCTTTCAGAGTTCACTGGTAGAATTCACAGTTTATTGGTCCATCAATGATGAGCAGATGCAGCAGAACAGGCCCAAACCAGGACATTAGCGCCCCCATGTGTCATGGAGGGATGAGGTTCTGATGCTGGAATGCAGTGTTGGTTCATCTCCAAACATTTAAACCAAACTATTCTACTCTGGTCTCATCTGTCCACTAAACATTGTCCCACATGTTCTTTGTGGACAGAGAGCAGTGTCTTTGGTTGTTGAGTGGATTCATCATCATGAACATCAGCCAATGTGAGAGAGGCCTTTAGCTGCTTAGAAGTTCCCCTGGGTTCCTCTGGTTCCTCTCCCACTATGATGGAGTGATGTTTGTTGGTGGACCACTCCTGTGGAGGGGAACAGTCGTCTTCAATCTGTCTGACTCTCTATGGATTATTTGTGGCTTCCAGACTCTTTAGAGATGGTTGTGGAACCTTTTCCAGCCTGATGAGCAGCAACAACAACTCCTTCTTTATTTAACTCCTCACGAAGCTCCTTTGTCCAATCAGACTGAGAGAAATCTCTGATTTATAGAAACTAAACCAGGAACTGAACCAGGAACTGAACCACACCCGAGTCTCTTTACATTGACGGAAACACTTCACTAATACGTAATATTGGCTTTATATTTTTTAATTTGTTTATTGTTTTATGTGTTTGGTTGGGTTCTCTGTGTCCACTGATATTTTTGAGTCATTTTAAAAAAAAAATCAAATTTAATAAATCCCGGATGAAGCTTTTAGACAAATCTACCTAAATACTGAAAAACTCATCAAGGTGTTGTCTTGTGTTCCTGTGGTGAATGATATTTGTGACTGACCCTCTATTGCATGAATACTTACTTTTATTTAATTATTTTTTCATTTTTTATCTGAGAAATGCTGATGTTAATTGTTATTTTATTTACTTGTAACAAGCATTAAATTGGGGTAGTTGGTAAATTGTTTAACTTTTGTTTTATTGCTTCACATCCAACTCCAAAAAATAAAATAAAAAAGTGCTTTTGACACCTGGAAAGTATGTACAGTACATTATCTTCTAGGGATAATTTATTATTTACTAAAACCTTTCTGAAACTACAATTTTACCTTTAGACAAACAAAAAAAAAATACAAATCCCAAAAGTCAGAGGAGCCTCGTACGATCTAACTCAGTTACAGTCAACTAGACTGAACACATACCGTCGTCCTATATCCACATATAGTTGCCATATTAGCAATTAAAATTACCATTTTATAAAAGCTTTAACGCCAGATAACGCTCGTGTTTGCATGGATTCTTCCTAAATATTGTACGATGTCACACGTCCATGGAAAAGTGAGCAGCAAACTGAACTTCCTGAATATGTAAAGTCATCAAACATCTGTGGTTTTTAAGTAAAACATCCATTCTCACAATTAAACTTCAAAAATATGAATCGACTGCGGTGTTGCAACACATCAATGCGCACAAGAAGCAAAATATGTTGCGCTATTTACACAAAAACACAGAAGAAGTACACAAAGCGATCCAATGCAGCCATCCAAGGCACATTTAGTCGATAGAAACCAGTCGTTATTTGGTATTTTTCTAAAGATAATGGTGGAATAAATACAAACGCATGGAAACCAACGCCTGCTGCCACTAGAAACTCTCCCGGTCGATAATTTCCTTCCGTCTCATCATTCACAATCAAAAAAATAAAACCTCCAAGTAACAAAAAAAAAAAAGAAGAGCAAAGCAAAGACTTCACGTTGTGGCACAAACACTTTTGTTCCACTTCTGCTTCAATAACTTTAAATTTGGTGGTTTTTTTTTTCTTTTTGTTTTGTTTTTTAAGTCTGAATGAATAAAAACAGAGCTGACCATCGTTTCTTTCAGAACAGACACAGGAGATGGGATGAGCAATGATTTAACCCGTCCCCAGTTTGTCAATTAAGCTGTGACTGAACTCAGAAATCCACACAATAAATGCAAAGAGCACAAATAAATAAATAAATATAAATATATATATAGTCGGGAGGTGGAGGTCAGAGGAATAGAGGAGGAGGGTTAAACATTGATTTGCCGTGTTCACATTGTTTTATGTAGTTACTTGGCAACACACACACACACACACACACACACACTCATCTATCAACTGGAAAAAAAAACAAAAAAACAAAACTATGAATTACTGGATAATGGAAACCAATTTACAAACTGTATGCAGGATGTTAAACAGGGTTCCCAGCCGTGGCTCATTAACACCTTTTAATTATGAAAACAGAGAGGTGGGGGGGGGGGTCTAAAAAGGTTAAAATATGAATGATGAAGCGGTTTGATGTGATACGTCCATTAAAAGTGAAAACGAACGTCGGGATATTTTTAACCTGTTCTGCTTCAGTTCCTCTTCGTCTCTTGCACGTCCCCAAACTTTATGATGATTGAAAGAAGCTCTTAAATAAGAAATGTTTGACCTTTCATGATCATTTTTTTTTTTCAGCTGGCCCGGTAATTTTAAATCTGTGGAGTCTCTCGATCGTGAACCTACAAAATTCCTCGCCTACACACACTTGCCAGTTCATTAGGTACTCTAGTAAATGCATATAATAGTCGTGTCTTCTGGTGGTCGACACTCTGAAGCTTGGTTTAAACTTATATTTGTTAATTATAATGTTAACGAAGACGATAACGAGCTAAAACTAACATCTGATAATAAAAGTTATGAGGAAATGTTTATGAAACCAGGTGGGACTGATATTTGATGCGATAAGATGTTATTCATTATACAAGATCATTTTCTAAATGTGCGTCCCTGTCATGTGATTGGATAAGAGCCGTTTGTCTGATCTCAGCCACATATTACTATTATATATTATTACATAAACAGTGGACAGAAGAGTGTATAATGTATTAGCATTTAGCATTTAGTTATAATTGTGTATAATAAATGTGGTTCCTGGAATGAATCCTTCTTGCATACACGGCCAAATACAAAGTAATACAGTGAACCACAGGTCTTCAACAGGGGGTTCGCGACCCCTACAGGGTCCGCGTGGGTATTGCAGGTGGGTCACAAATATTTTGGTTGATTATACATTTTTTGTATTTTTTTAGACTTCTTGGTAAAAAAATAAATAAATAAAATTTATAGCACTTGAGTTGTGTTTAATGTAAGTAAACGACGGAATTAATCGTTTGTTTTCATTATTTTGGATATATATACTGTTATGTCACCAAATAATTAGCCAGGTTATGTAACTCATACAAATAAGTTAAAATGAATTCAGTGAACTTTGTTTTTTTGGAAGTTGGTCATGTACATGAGCAGCTGAACTACCTGATGTTACAGAAGACTTGGCCTCACTGCCATTCTTAAACATCAAATAATAATAAGTATTCAAATAATTTAATGATTTAAAGACTAAGTCAAATACAAAAATAAATTAATAAATATATAAATTATAATCATAACTTGAACAGTGGTAACAGTCTTGGAAACTGGAATTTTCTTTTTTTATATATACACTAGTTTTCATTTTTCATACTTTTCCAGACCTGGAAATTTATAAAATCTAATTCCGTACTTTTCCAGACTTGTGTAGGTATCGTAGGAATCCTGCTGCAGTTTTATACTGACTGAAACTGAAACGCTATTTGGCTTCATTCTTAACGGTTTCACCTTGAATCACCATAATAATAGTTATGTTCAGAGATCGACCGATATTTGCGTTTTTTTACTGGTGTCAGCATCGGCTGATAGTTTGTGTGTAGTTAAACACCACAGGGTGTCAACATTACATGAGACTGATCCTGTTATATTCTTGCAGTTGATTATTTTATTACCTCAGTGTGTGTGTGTTTGTTGATCATATCTATTGATCCTTCTATAAAACCTTAACTTTCAGAAAATAAATGATGTATTTCATCTAAAGACGACATTTACTCTAAAACAGCTGCCAAAATGAATGTTGTTAGTTGCAGTTTGACTAAAACTAAATCAAAAACAGTCGTCTGTTCGTGTGCAATGAAGGAATCAGACCATTTAGAGATGGAGATAAATGTTAAAGAACTTCTACCACGACGCAGAAAAGAGAGAGAGGCAGCAGATGGATGTTTAGGAGGCGGGAGGAGGAGGAGGAGGAGGGAGAACTTTTTGCATTTGTCCGGACGTTGAGAGACGTTAACGAGAAAATCCATTTCAGACCGATCACACTTCAGACCGTCTGCATCGGTACATATGACGCAGAAAGTTTTAAGAGTCAAACAATGTGTTGCTACAAGCTGCTTCTTTTAAAAAAAGAAATCGCTGACATTCCTCGTCTAAACTCTTCTTATTAAATATCTCACAAAGCTGGAGGACCAGTGGGAACCCTGGTTAGAAAGAGAATGTCAGGCAGTGTTAGAAAAAAGTCCAAAGCGTATGGGTAACAAAAATAAATAAATAAAAAGTAAATTAAATAACAGAAAACCTGGAATGCTTTAGGGCCATGTGAATTAAAAAAAAAAAAAAAACAAACAAAAAAACCCCAAAAGGTCAAAAAACGAAAGTTTGAAGACATGCAAGACAAAGGGAGGTGAAGTGGAAAAATACTTGAAAGAAGCAGACGTACCATTAGTCGGATGCTTTGCAAACGACACAGAAAATCGTTTTACTGCCGGCATAGACAACAACTCTGAGGAAATAAAAAAAAAAAAAATTCACTAGTGTTACTATGAGCCACAATAACTGACATGAATTCATGTTTCACTTCAACTCTCTGCTCTTTTCTAACGTGGACGCGGTAAAAAAAAAGAAAAGATCTGGAGGATCAGGAAATGAGGCTGAACGGTCGAGTGGAGCCGACACGTCTTCCTGGTGGGAGTGAGATGAGATGGTTTTAACTCAGGTGGGGGGGGGGGGGTGGAGGTGGAGAGGACGAAGCAAATAAGATGAAAATAAATTAAAAAAGTAAATAAACGAGCCCAACCTTCAGGTCTAATTTCTTTTCTTTTTTCCCGTAACGAGCTACACAACAATCCGAAGTGAATCCTTCTGTCGACGGCGACAAATATCGACCGGGACTGAGATGCTTCAGCAAATTAAAATAAGAAAAATACACTCAACAGAGCAGCATGCACCGATTCAATCACAATTTGAGGGGTGGGAGGGGGGGAAGGGGAAGGGGGAGGGACGGGGACGGGGACGGGGGGGGGTGCACTGACTACACTGAAGATAGAATGGCTCCTCTGATTCTGGAAAATGAGGCGTAACAAGATGGATGACAAAGACCGACAGCGAAGCTACATGTGAGAGACACCGAGGAGGAGGAGGAGGGAGGAGGGAGGAGGGAGGGAGGGAGGGAGGGAGGCTGAGAGGAGGCGACCTGTGTGATGCCACACTGACACCTAGTGGACGACATGACAACATGACAAATCAAGCAATGGACGCCATGTTTGGAGTCAGCGCTAAGCCCCTCCCCCTTCCCTCCCTCCCCTCGTACCTTTAGACAAACAAAAAAAAAAATATCTTCACATACAATATTATTCAAAATCAGACTTGAATAATATGTGGTTAACAAGCAGAGGGCTGGAATCCATGTGCAAAAGTAAATAAAATAAAGAAATAAATAAATGAATAAAAACCTGGATGGTGTGGAGGTAAAAAAAAAATGTGCCGTCATGTTTTAGATTTGTGTGAAACTTTAAAGGTTCATGGATCATGTGAAATAAACATGAGACACTCATGTTTTAAGGAGGAAGCTAAAGGATAATTACTGATAAATCAATGCTGCTCTAAAAATGTAACGTATCCGACAAAAAAAACGAGTCTGACTGGTCTAAAAAACCTCCACTACACAGATTAAACCACAGCCTTGATTCTGCTTTAATTAGCTTTTAATTGGGGCCTGAGGCTGCGTGTGGATAAAACTAAATAAAAAAACTAAAAATGCACCAGTTTTTATTCAAAGTGTTGGGGAGGAAAGAAGAGATGAATAAAAAGAGAGTTAAGTGGATCTGGTGACTGGGATGAATATGGAAAAACCAGTAACACTTTTCTGCACACTATGAATGTTACATAAGTAAATACCTAATTTATAAAGCGTTACTCCTTCATTAATGGACGTTATTCAGCAGTTAGTGAATGCAGTTATAAGGATTTATCTGTAGTTCACAACCATCTATTAAACATAATTAAATTTTCATCAATGGTTTTTATCAACGGTTCATAAGATCATTTAGAAAATGAAAGTAAATGATTAATAATCTAAGTAAATGTACATTATGTATGTTGAAAGTCTAGCAGACGTTTCTTTCTTCATTTTACATCGTGTGCAGTTGAAATAAATATTTTCGGTGTTTTTTCTGCATCTTTCTAAACTATCAACATCTTTTACATATTATTTTTTTCACAAATTTAAATTCCTTTAAATAGACATTAACATGAATCCAATATATTTTAGTAAAGGAGTAAGGAACAGCTTAATATTGAATGTAAAATGATAGTAATAATGTATTTTTATAAATAGCATTAGGCCGAGTTTAATATAAAACACATATAGTAGTTAGGTAGCTACTTAATCTCTCCATTAAAAACATTAAAACTACATTTGAATAGTTTATTCATTTCTAAATGATCTTATAAATAACTCCTAAATAACAGGTTTAATATTTGACCTCTACATGTTTGTTTAATTTCTCCAACATATCTGGAATTAGTAGGACCAAGCGTCGTCTTTGAACAGGAAGTTTTTTTTTTCCTCTTAAATTAACAACATTTATAACTAAATCACAAACTGCTTATTAATGTAGGAGCGACGCTTTATAAGCGGATGAATTAAGTATCAACCAATGCTTCATATAGTGTGCAGTTATTATAAAGCGTTACCCCAAAAACGATAATAGACATGTATGTGCGTACATGAGCATTAACAACCCAATAAAATGAGCCGCCTGACTACACTTTAACTAAGCCTCGAATCTGTGAAGTGTTTTTATTTAAAGTGTTGAGAGCTGAGTCGTCTCATGATGTCTGACATGTACATTACAGCCAGTGCAGGTGCAGGACACTGATCCCGTGCAGGTTTTTTTTTTTTGTTTTTGTTTTTGTTTGTTTTTGTGAAGGCGCTCGGTCTTTAAACACGTACCGTCTTTGTAGGACAGACTGCCGGTGGAGAATTTTTTGCGGTGTGCGCGTGCGTAGTCCTGCAGGTTAGGGGCGCTAGAGGAGCCACCGAGGACGGTGGTGCTGAAGAGCCCGGCGCACTGAGAGCCTGCGAGGGGGTCGGGGCGGGGCGGTTAGTCAGCACTACATTACATGCCGTTACTCAAACAACTGACAGAGGAAAGGAAAGAGAGAAAAGAAAAGAGAAACAGACACAAGGACTCGAGAGAAGACCATGCAACTGGTGCTTAGCCTCCAGCTCCAGACCCTCAAAGGATGGAGGATGGAGCCAATCACGCAGCTTCTAATGAATCTTTCCCAGAATGCTTTTCAACGTTACGCTCAAACAGAGGGTATAAAATGGGAGAAGCACGGAAAAGAGAAAAAAATTATGTTCTATAAGAGATATTTGCAAGAGAAAGACTAAAAGGCAAGAGACACACCAAGACCGACAGTCGGGCCGTCGGTGAGAGAAGGCGAGAATAGTTGTTTTTTTTTTTTTTACGGGTTGAGCAGGTTATTTTTTTTTAAAGATGATTCGACGTGTTGGTGAGAGAGGAATCTCTTACTGGTCGCTTAGTTTAGACAACGAGAGCATGAGAAGAGAAACGAAAAGTGGTGAAAGGAAAAAAAATAGATTAAAAACAGATTCATATCCATCTCACCTGAGCCTAAAAATACACAACGTGATTTAAGTGATCAGCGAGATCCAGACCGGCTACACCGGTTTGTAGCTCTTCCTAGCTGCCTAGCTAATAGTAGCTTATTGAACCTCCCAGTTAATACTAGCTCTTCCTAGCTTCCTAGCTAATGATAGCTTTTCTTGGCCTCCCAGCTAATAACAGCTCTTCATAGCTTCCTAGCTAAAACTGGCACTTCCTAGCTTCCAAGCTAATGATAGCTCTTCATAGCTTTCTAGCTAATACTAGCTCTTCCTAGTCTCCCAGTTAATATTAGCTCTTCACAGCTTTCTAGCTAATACTAGCACTTCCTAGTCTCCCAGTTTGTATTAGCTCTTCACAGCTTTCTAGCTAATACTAGCTCTTCCTAGTCTCCCAGTTTGTATTAGCTCTTCATTGCTTTTTAGCTAATACTAGCTCTTCACAGCATCCCAGCTAATATTAGCTCTTCACAGCTTTATAGCTAATACTAGCACTTCCTAGCTAATACTGGCGCACGCTATCTTCCCAGGTAATAATAGCTCATCATATCTTTCTAACTAATACTGGCACTTCCTAGCTTCCAAGCTAATGATAGCTCTTCATAGCTTTCTAGCTAATACTGGCTCTTCATAGTATCCCAGCTAATATTAGCTCTTCATAGCTTTCCAGCTAATACTAGCTCTTCCTAGCTAATACTAGCTCTTCCTAGTCTCCCAGTTAATATTAGCTCTTCACTGCTTTCTAGCTAATACTAGCACTTCCTAGCTAATGCTGGCTCTTCATAGCATCCTAGCTAATATTAGCTCTTCATAGCGTTCCAGCTCATACTAGCTCTTCCTAGCTAATACTAGCTCATCCTAGTCTCCCAGTTAATATTAGCTCTTCACAGCTTTCTAGCTAATACTAGCACTTCCTAGCTAATACTAGCTCATCCTAGTCTCCCAGTTTGTATTAGCTCTTCATTGCTTTTTAGCTAATACTAGCTCTTCACAGCATCCCAGCTAATATTAGCTCTTCACAGCTTTATAGCTAATACTAGCACTTCCTAGCTAATACGGGCGCACGCTATCTTCCCAGGTAATAATAGCTCATCATATCTTTCTAACTAATACTGGCAATTCCTAGCTTCCAAGCTAATGATAGCTCTTCATAGCTTTCTAGCTAATACTGGCTCTTCATAGCATCCCAGCTAATATTAGCTCTTCATAGCTTTCCAGCTAATACTAGCTCTTCCTAGCTAATACTAGCTCATCCTAGCCTCCCAGTTAATATTAACTCTTCACAGCTTTCTAGCTAATACTAGTACTTCCTAGCTAATACTGGCTCTTCATAGCTTCCAAGCTAAAATTAGCTCTTCACAGCTTTCTAGCTAATACTAGCACTTCTTAGCTAATACTAGCTAATACTAGCACTCCCTAGCTAATACTAACTCTTCATAGTTTCCTAGCGAACACAAGCTCTTTCTAGCCTCCTAGCTAACTAAAGTTCTTCCTAGCCTGCTAGTTTATCGTAGCACTTCCTGTTTTGCCTTTTGAATACTGAATCCAGACTACTGCCCCCTGCTGGTATGAGGAGTTATCTCCTCTCAGGTGCTGAGTGCATGTGTATGTACCTGCTGGACATTGTCTGTCGTCTTTGTGCTACGTTCAAGTGCATATTTTTTGGTCTAGACACGAGAGGTGTGAGGCGGCGTCACAGTTCTCCTTCTGTGCTAATGCTAATGTTTTGATTTGTCGGTTTGGTGTGTCCCTACCTTCTACAGCTGACGTTTAAAATATGTGCCGAGAGTAATTCAACACCAAACACAACGTTTTTTTTTTTTATTTTCTTTTCTTTTAAACAGGCTCAACAGCTGCAGAGTCAATCATTTCAGTGGGAAGAATCTGAAGCTTACTGTGATGGAAAGAGGAGGATGTGAGATGTTAAACTCTATGAACCTACATAGAGGCTGTTTGTGATAATTATCTCAATAATCACAACACGAAACAACATCACAACTCGATGCAGAACAACAATGACCTCTAGTTGCAGACAAAGATTAGTGTTATATTAGAGACGCTGTATCTACAGATTGTAAGTGCACAGATAATTTAATTCCAGGACAACGATGCTACGCTGTGAAGTATTAGAGGGAAGTACTGCATTAGGATGAATTAGGATGCAGTCACAAAATAAGTCTTTTCTTTAAACACACTGATTTTTATCTCCATGTGCAGAAAAGATGCAGAAACTACCTACGTGCATGCATTTTCCCCTTTGAGAGAGTTTAATTATTATCTCCCATTAACTGTTATTGTAACCTGCACCCGTGCCTCCCACTGCGTTTTACTGTGGAAAAAAAGAAGCATCATGACACCTACCTAATCCGCTTTGTTTCATCTCGGGGGACTGACGTGAGCAGAACGAGAAGAGGCGATAACTGCCCACTTTGGAGGAGGACGTTTCTGACAGGACCTGGTGGTAAAAACAAAACAAGAAATACATCATAAAACTCAGTTCAGGCAGAAGTCTCCACCATGTTTCCAGGATGAAATATGACCTCAGACGAGAGGAGAGACTTGAAAATGTATAAAAACACAGCTTCTATTATAATAGCAGTGATTTCATGCTTGACAGGGTTTTAATGGATTCTCTGACTGTGCATTTCAGTTCAGCTTTTAAAACCAGAAACCAGAAAAATGAGACAGTTAACTCAAAAAACTGTCTCATTTTCCTTCAATGAAACAGGAAGTAGAGCTCAACATCTGCAGTTTCCAGGTCTCTCCGGTCCATTATGTGCAGCTCTACATATTCTTCTCCATATACAAGACAGAGAATCATGTCCCTGCTTTCTTTAGACCAACAGAAACAACTTCTTCTTCACCTACAAATAAATACTGCTGTTTTCTTGTGAATCAATTTAGTTTTTGCTTTTTAAGTTAAAAGAGCAAATGAACTCGTATTTATTTATTAGAGTCTAAGACCAAGTGTCTTTGCCTCTCACCTCCATGGACCCGGTCTTGTGATTTCGTATGAGCGGTGACCTCCTCTGAATGGTGATGGGTTCGGACAGCGGCACAGCGCGGTCGGTTTCATCTCGGGACAGATCCTCCAGGCTGCCGGGGTCGGGCTGTTTCCTCCCATTCTGAATGAGAACAGCAAGTTAAGCAAGCGGAGTGTCAAAAAGTGTCATATGAACATGGAGATCAGCAGCATTAGTTTGAATCATTTAATTTAACAGCGTCTAAAATGTAAAATTAATTTAAAAAAGCATGAAGAGCTGTTGTGTGAAAGCAAAATAAAAGAGAAGTCAATGGAAGTAAATGTTGTGGTTCACATTTAGTGTCAGGTAATATTAATTTATGCTGTATATTTTGATGAAGTCACACTTTAAGTTACTTATTAACTTATATTCTGTTGTTGCTTTGGTGCAGTCACGGCCGACAGTAACTATTTCAGTTACAACAATAAAACAATAACCTGAATATCTGTGATCACTCCTCGTCATCCTTTTAACGCTACAGTATTGTATGGCTTCGTATTATATGCTATACGTTACTTCTCAGTAAAGCTCTTAGCGTTAGCATCTTTTATTTAGCTACATTTAAACTAAAACTAACTGAATCCATTTTTTTTTTTCCATTTTTCCAAATAAACGAGTCCTCTAGTACAAAGCCGTAAAGTACCAAAAGTTCATACAGCGTAGTATTTCCTGGTGTTGAAATCAGGTCCATATAAATATCAGGAGACCTGATTTCTGGCCTCATGTCACTGTTCGTGGTTTTTATTGTCCTTAATTTGATCTGATAATCCACATTTTTCCCGGTTTTGCTGCATTTACTGTTTTATTCCACCATGTTTCGCCAACGCACAGAGAAACACATCTGGATGTGACGTGACCGTACCTGCCGCGCCACCTCTGCAGACGCCGGCCTGAAGCCAAAGCCGGTCGGCGCGTTCTCCTCCTCCTCGACGCCTTTGACACCGGGGCTGAAGTGAAGCTCCACGTGGAAACGCTCCTCAGAGGAGATGTCCTTAAAAAAGATAATATTAGAAATGTGTAAATCTAAGCAAAAATTTATCAACGCAAAAACAACTCAACCTGGAAAAATCAGGCAGGGCATTAAATGCATCACTCATCATGACAATAAATTAGTTCTTTAAGTCAGTCTACTGCAGTAATTAAATAGTAAATAGCAAAAATCTGATTATGCATGAAAAATACCTCTTGATACGTCTGTAATAAACTGACAAACGAACAAAACTCTACCTTATTGTTGTCCTCATAAAGCATGATGACAATCTGAGTCATGTAGTTGAGTTCAGAGACGGCGCTGAGGTAATCCATGGCACGCTTCCACTGCTGGTCCTTCTCCTCCTGTAGCAAACAGACGTGAGCACACACAGGAAAAAAAAAAAAAAACAGAAGAAAAAACGACTGTCGGCTTTGAATCTCGCAAAGCGCTGCAGAAGTGATGTCTGTCTTACGTCAAGCAAGCCTCCGTAGCGGAAAATGCTGAGCAGGGAGTGGACGTGGCTCTCGCTGGTGAAATATAAACGCGTCCTGACGTGACGCCCGGGAGACATCACTCCACGAGAGTATCTGCAGACAGGCCGAGACAAGTTGATCTCGAACCGTGCGTTAAGCGAAACGCAGAAATATAAGATCTCGTAAAAGACTCACAGAGGGTGGAGTTTGTTGACAGACTCGTCCTCGTGTGTCCTCTGCAGGTCCAGCTGGATCTTTCTGACCAGTGGGAGGCAGTAGGCGTATGCTATGTCCAATTTCTCCACTTTATTTATTCCATATTCCTGCAAATACACACTTCATTTAATAAAATATAATATTAAGGGCAGAAGTTACACTCCATCTATCTGCAGTCCATCCTTCTGCTTCTCTAAGGCAGCGGTTCACCATCAGTTTTCACCTGTTTCACCAGTTTTTCACCAGTATTGCATGTCAGCTGCAGTCCTGAGTCGGAAATTACTGCTTCCAAAATAAAAAAATAGCTGCTGCACATATTTTAATGTCCAGCAAGCGGTGGCAATATACCAAACTTATTCTTTCTCCTCAGATTTAACATGTAACATGAACGCTATGATATCAGAAGTCTGGAATTTCCAAGTTTGAATATAGAATTTCTGAGTTTCCAATAAGGCATCATCCAAACCTGCGTTTTTTTTAGTTGAAGTCACTGTTGTTGGAAAGATTGAGAGTAAATTTATGAAGCCAGGAGAATATGTCCTTCCTGCAAACTTAGGACTTAAAGGGAACAACAACAATTATAATAATAACTACTATTAAATGTTAGGATGTACATTTTGCTATTAAGAGTTAGAATAGACCCCTTTATGGTTTGTAAACAGCATGACTGTTTTTTGAGGGGCGGGGCTTAGCTGGAGGCAAAACATCTCAGACACTAAAGCCTGTAAACGCTGGTTAGCATATTTCAATGGATTGCTTTTGCAAGAATGGACGAGGAAAATGTATATTTTAGAGAATATACCAATACACATATACTATACACAGAGGGGACTAAGTCCAACAAAGATATTACGAGGTTAACGTAGTAGATGCAACTTCTGCTTGGACAGCAACTTGAAACACACAACTAATGTTGTGTTCCCTGTCGGTTAGCATTAACATTAACATGCAACAAGAATCCCCTAAATAAGCATTAACTTAACGTAATTTCAGTCATGATTTATTCTAACCCATAAAATTATCCAGGCTGAAACTGATGATGCATTACATATTAATCTTATCTGATATGAAGTGTGCACGTTGTTGTTGACTGTCTCACTCCAGTCCTTTTTTTTTTAAAACCCCAAAACCAAACCAGAGTTGTCTATGACTGGCAGTGGCTGGTATGTGATAAAACTTCAAGTTAGTGTTTTAGATTTTTTTGGTTTTGTCACAAAAAAAATGCAGCAAGACGACATTTGTGAAAGTGACAGTGTTCGCCTCAAGCTTCCCTCTGTTTTGCCTCCAGCTAACGTTGTGATGTCATAGCGACGTCGGCCATGAAGGGGTCTGTGTGAGCTACAGTTGTTTTTGTATAAATTACATTTTTAATTAAATTGCTAATCGAATGATTCCTCTAATTAATTAGCTTGACTTGCTTTGCTTAGATACAAGTAACAAGGTAAAAAAGGGTTGTGAACCACTGCTCTACGGTTGTGGTTGGTTGGATTCACAGTAAGATGAAGACTGATGGAGTTTCCCAACCTGTGGGATGACGATGTCGGCCAAAGCTCGGGACAGTCTGAAGAGCTCCAGCGTGTCTTCGAGGCCCAGAGACGCGTTGTGGATGACGTCGTACTTGACGCAGTCGTAAATGTCCGGTATTTTACTGATGTCGTAGCGGCCGTTCTTCATGCGGAAGTCTCTCTCTAGTTTGGACCAGCGCTGCAGCATCAGCTCCAGAGTCTCGCTGTGGTAGAGCTGCAGATCTGATGAGAAAAAAATAATAGTAAAATAATAGTAAAATGAAAATAATAATAATGATAATAGAGGATTTTTGCTCACCGGCAGACTTGGGGTCCTCCATTCGTTTGCGGATCTGCGAGGTGAGGCTCTGAATGAGGGCGTAGACCTGGTCACATGTGGCCACTGGGTTCTCAACTATCTTCATTGAATTCACCAAAGAGGCACTAGAGGTTGGAGCCAGCTGTGCAACACACACACACAAAGAAATATGTTGAATATTTTCACTTTATCAAGAATTCATAAATACACAGGATAAAATGTTAAAATCCCATTTAGAAGCCTGGTCCTACTGAAAAGCCAACAAGAAGACACCAGCTAACTAGCCTAGCCAACAGCAGGTAAGAAGTGATGAGACATGCGACTACACTTCAACCAACAACCATTATGAGTGGTCAGTAATCCTCTGCATGATCAAAGGGGAAGTGGTCACCAACAATTAGCTACTGAGATTAAAACGCAACCCCTGTAACGACCAGTTCTTCTTTCAGTCTAACGCAGTGCTAGTAAGAAATGCATAGGTTGTATCGGGTATAATTTAAAAATAACCGTAGCTTTGATGTTTCCCTTCCAAGTTTTGCTCACCCTGTCGTAATCCTCGTCCGTGAACTCCCTGTCTTTCTGCAGGATTTCGTGGAGTCGGGCCTTGACGCGGTGCTGGCAGCTGCTCAGAGAGTCGCTGTCGTTGTCCAGCAGCCCGTTCATGTTGGCGCTCTTCACCATCTGCACCAGGATGGGGGTCAGCTCGCCTTCCAGAGCCAGCAAACCCTGAACACACACAAAATGAGGCGGTGATTTAGGATTAATTAACAGTAAGTCATAGATATTTACATGAAGGTAGGTATAGTGAGAGTTGGGATGTCTGCAGCTGATCATGTGGATTGTTAATGGGGAATGTCAGGGTATTTCTGTTTTGTTTTATGGTTGTGTTAAACTAAACTTAAACATCTCTGCTGTGCTACTGGCTAATCCTCTCCTTTTAAAGGCCTTTTGTGTAACGTCTGTAACATAGGAACACATGACCCTATCAAGTGTTTTTGACAAGTAAACAAGATGTTCTTGTTCCTCCAAAATGCATAAAATTAAGAGAGTTAAAAGAGTCAATTTTAGGTCCAATTCTTTTTAATTTTTATATGCTTCCACTTGGGGACGTCATCAGTTATGCAGATGATACACAGCTGTACATTGCTGTGTGTCCAGATGACACAGGGCCAATTGATGCTCTTTTTAACTGCATTTTTAGATATCCAGTCATGGATAGAACATCCTGCAAGTCAATCAGGACAAAACAGAGGTTTTAGTCTTTTCACCAAAAATACTACTAGATTTTAAACGATCACATTGTGTAAAGAGCCTGGGCATCATTTTTGACTCTGAGCTGACTTTTATTCCTCATATCAAAAGTGTAACAAAGATCAAAGACCATCTTAAGAATATTTTGCCAGAGTCCTTCTATGCTTTTATCTGTTCATTTCTGATCTTCCCAAAAAGATAATTTCCAGTCTGCAGTTACTTCAGATACCACTTCTGATACTCGGTACCACAATGGCCCCAGTGCTGACTCCAACAGTAGGAACCAGACTGAAAAACAACTCAGATTTGGCTGCTTCATTTGGTGCCAGTGAATTTTTAATTAGCTTAGCCTCTTTAGCTCTATCGCTGTGCCAACGCTTCACGTGACGTCAACATCAGTTTTTCACCTGCATAGATTGAAATGAACCTTCAAAATGGCTAAGGCCAAAATGTTTGTCAAACGTTGTCTGGACAAACAGGAGGTAACACCCGGAATTAGAGTCAACATCTAACAACGCACAGCATTTTATTAAAATGTAGCGCCTGATAGACCCCATGCCACTGTTTATTATGATAATTAGGACAGTTTGTCATTAATTTTTATTTTATATCGGTTTGTTAGTTGCATTTATATTATTTAAATCAATATTCTGTTCAACTTGCACGTCACAAAAGGCCTTAAACATAAAAAGGCACCATTTTTGGACAAAGTTGGTGTGTTTTCATTCTTTGAGCACCGGCACCGTTTCAAAAGTACCTGCATATCCTCCCCTGTAGCTTCTTAAAATCTTCCCTTGTCTTCTCCTAGAGTCGACTGGTTTCCATCCAATAAATCTTTCTGTCAGAGTTAATGTAGTGTGGAGAGGGGAGCTCGTACCTTGTGTTCTCTGCTCCAAAAAAAACGTTTTGGTCTTATGCTGCCATAAACTCCCTAACCCTCTGTGATGGTTCTGCTTGAAGCTGTCTCCAGGAAGCTTTTCTTTTAAAGAAACAGCTTGGATGCATTTGTTTTTCCTTAATGCATTGCAGAACTTGTTCAAACATATAAAGCTTAGACTGGACTGACCGAGAAGAGATCGGATCAGGACTGAACTAAAACTAAAAAGTCTTCTGTTTTCTCTCATGTAAAATATCTTGTTAATCTCCAGACAGTTGACATTTTCTTGACATTTTCTGTCAATTTCAATCTGCTTAATTTCCTAGAAATCCAATTTTTTTTTCCTCCAACAAGTCTTTACGAGACATTTATCTCCTTATGAGAAAGACCGAAAGCTGTTAGAGGCATAGGATACTTCGTACCTTTGCAAAAGCTGCAGCCGTCATCTGCACCCTGCCTTCATCGGACGCATATATCTTCAGGTCGTGTCTGTAGGTGCTGTGTAACCGCAGCAAACCACAACCCGGGAATCCAGCGTAGTCGCCTACAACGAAAACAAATTAGCAAACATAAAAACAAGGAACAAATACAGGTTGAATAGTTTTATCTTGGGGACTGAAGAGCTGGTTAGTTGTGGACGGATGTGAATGCAAAGTCTGATCGTCTGATCGTTCAAATGGAAATGAGTTATCTACTTAAATATGAGCTAATCTGCATACGTTTACAGAACAGAAATCTGAATAATGGATAAAATTCTTGTTTCATTTTGTTAACATTAGATTTCCAGGTATTTCCAGAGGGGATTTTGGATATCTCTGTATATCGCTCCATAAATCACAAAATACTGCCAAGAGTCCAAAAAAAAATCTATTTTTGCCAAGTTTTTAGGAGTAAAATGTTGTATAAATCAGGCTCTGAATGATGTATGAAAAATCCCCACTGTAAATACCTGCAGAATGTAGTTGGGAATAAATCTGGGAAGTTTAACATGTGTAAGTGCTACTGAAGTGGAGATTTCTGGCTCAGAGTAGCAGAAAAACTCGTTTAACATTGTAAAATCATGTATTTTTATTGGAAACCAGTATGAACCAAAACCAAATCTACTCAAATCCTTTGAAACACATCATATAATGATATCAACATGTATAATATCAGATTCAATTTTCAATAAGTTCATTCGAGTGTGAAACATGAGTGATGATGCTGATTTTCTCTCCTTTTACCAAAGACAGTTTACGTCCGGATGAACTAAGCATCTCACCTTGTCCTCCCGGGTACATGCAGCGGAAAGCCCTCCCCAGTTCCTCGGCCTGGACTCTGCCAGCAGGAGTCAGCTCCCCCCCCCACTTCAGCACCAGCAGCAGAGACGGACCTTCCTTTCGAGTGTCTGAAAGCAAATTAAGAGACGAGGCCGCTGACGGTTATAGAGCGCGTGAGCTATTCTTTAAGTAGGAAGTGAAAAATAAATGCTCACCTTCTTCCTCACTTGAGGTCTTGGGCTGCCCGTGGGGCAGGTAGGTTAGCTGCACTTTTCTGTTGATCCCAGAGAAGTGGCCGTACCTTTATTAGCAGGAGAGAAGAAGAAGGAGAAGCTATCATCATAAACGTGGATCTTCTTTGGCTTCTGGCGACATAATTTAGTCGTGTGCTACAAGTTTGAACATAAAAAAGTCTGAGAAAAACAACTGTGATCACTTCTTTGTGAAGAGGATTTTTTATTGCAAGGGTTTCGTCCTCAAACTTAAAATTGCTGGGTTGTTTCTGTGAACACATTTCTGGGTTATTATCTGAGCTTCTATTAACACATTCACAGATTCAAGGATTTTTATTTGTCATTTGCAGCCATATCGGATTATTTTCCATAGTAACTATAAAGTATAGATACTGGGTTGTTCTGCATTGGAATTTATAGCTGAACACCTGGTTGGGTTAATTTGAGCCAACTCCTGGTTCATTCATTTTCCTGCTCATTTATTGTTGAAATAAGGTTTTTGTTTTGAGAGAGGAGCAACACAGACATGTAGGTTAAACTGAATACGTTACCTACATTTTTAATAGTTTCTAACTTAATATAATTCACAATCGTGGATCATAAATGGGTTTAATCTTTGACACTTATTAACAAAGTTAAGTTAGCAACTGTTTTACTCACTAAATTACGCTAACGTTCTCTAACGATGGGTTTATAATTTAATGTTTGGTTCAGGATATAATCATCATTTTACTTTACTATTCAACTTTAAACTTTAAAGTAGCATAATAAACAGTACAGTTTACGCTAGCGAGGGTTGTTGTTTGATCTAAACTTGAACATATTTGTTTATTTATATTTATTTATTCTAGATTTTATTTAGTTTTAAATTTCTCTGGTTCTGAATGTGATTTTTCACTGAGTTTGTTTCCAAATTGTTATTAAAAGTGCCATTAAATGAAAGTTAGAAGTGGCTTTTATTTTAGTTTGATTTTATGAATCACAATAAATTACACAACATTTATTATTATTATAACAAGTAATGTAATTTTGATTTTTAAATATAAAAGTAGCAATGCAGTGAGATAACCCAGGATATGGGTTATTTTTAATCATTGAATAGCGTTTACTCATAATAAATAAGCAGTTTTTAGAAACTTTTATGTTAAGTTGCATTAAAAACTAATTTAAGAGACACTTTCACAAAACTGATTATATATTTTTTTGTGCATTATTTATTTAACTACTAAAAATTTGCTACTTTTATTCCAGCTTTTAACGCCCGCTGCCCATCGTGGTGTGAAATAATAAAGGTAATTAATGGAGTGACCTGGTTTCATCTCCACTCACATTTCCAGAACAGTCTTCAGCTGCTCCAGTTTCGACTTCTTCTCCTCTATCTCACAATCGTTGTGTTGTCCCAGTTCTGCTAAAAGCTGCCGTGTGATGTCCAGCACCTCCTGCCGAGGCAGAAAGTATCAAGCTGTCATGAAAAGGGCTGTAAAATATTCAGGATTTATTTTTTTTATTTAGATTTTTATTTTTATTTACCTGCAGCTGTTTCGGCTTCTTGAGCTTCAGTTTCCCAGTTTTGTATCCTCCGTATTTCTCGAACAGATCAAAGAACCTGGGGGACGTATCAGCGACATATAAACGATATTTAAAAAGACTTCGTTGTGTCTTTGTAGCAAACAGCGAAGGTTTCAACAAAGGGGACGACCTACATGGGGTTACGAACTTCCATCTTCATCTTCTGTTTGGGCGTCCTGTCTCCGTGTCGGATGACGGCGATGACGCAGCGCAGCTCCATCCTGAGGAGTCAACACAACATTCACCTCAAACGACGGACAAACATCAATCTGAGAATATCTGTGTTAATTTAAGTCTGTTTTGTAACGTCTTATTTGAGAGACTGAGAGGCTGGTTTAAGAATTACACAAAGAAATAATCATAAAATATGGTTTTGCGATTCCAAATATGAAGAGATGCAAACTGGTCCAGTTAAGAAGAAAACTTCTTGTAGCAAAGGTCTGGAAGTTTATAATATCTAAGTATTTAGTGTGATTTATATTTATGTTGCCTAGTGGCTTTTTCAACATCTGCATGCAATCAGCATCTGACTGTGTCAAACTAAATCAATTCAGTGGGATTCAAAGCGTTTTTTAATTTAATTTGAATATTTAATGTCACGTTATCGGTCCCTCTGTGTGGAGACGTGTCCAGGGTGGGACAGTGTCCAGCTCCTCCCGACCCTCCAGAGGACAAGCACTTACATAAAATGAATGAATGAATGAATGAATGAATGAATGAATGAATGAATATATGTCAGATTTCTATAATGTTTCTCATTAACTAAATAAAACTGAGCTGCATTTCAAAATAAAGAGGAAATGAATAAAATGGGAGAATTGTGCAAGTTCAGAAATAAAATATGATAAAAAAAAGAGGAAGAGGCTGAATTTCCACTCTTCTGTTTTCTTTCCTTCACTTTCACAACCTGTTTTTACAGGTAATAAATCTCGACACGTCTTTGAAGTGTTGAACACTCGTCTCTTTGTTTTGTGTCGACATCTTTCTTTTTCTTTCTCCCGTCTGTTCAGGTGTAACTTGCTTCTAACTCTCTCATCTGTCTGTCTATGTTTACCACCTGGAATGCGCGGACGTCATTGGCTGGGATGTGTCACATGGTTTGGGCTTAACTCACATGCGTTTGGTGTGAACCACTAAACCGCTGCCGTCAAGACTAGAAAAGCTGCACGGACTCAAATAGAAGCGCGTTTTGGTTCCTGATCTGTTACAGCTGATGAGACCACTGAGATAAATTATTACTACACATGCATCATATAAATCCAGATATACATTTGCAAAAAAACTGGTTTCTGCTGCTCGCTGTGACTCACATGGTCCCTGAGGTGGTGGGAACGATGGGGATGTCTTCTGCCTCGGTGGGAATAGACCAAGGAATCTGAAACTGCGGCGCCAGTTCTCGCATCACAATATTCCTGAAGAGACACGAATGAATTCATAAAACGACAATCGAGGAAACGGCCGACAGCTCGAGAGGCAAAAGAGAATATATATAGGAAACCACTAGGGGGCGCTACCCGAGGATCTTGGCGCAGTCGTCGTAGTACTTCATCGAGTTCTTCACGAAGCTGAAGCCGTTGACGTCGCACACGTACGAGTGTCCGTTGGCTCGGAGGAGGTCAAAGCCGCAAACCGTTTGCTGCAGGAAAAAAAAAGAAACGAGGACGTGACGACAAAACAACAACAAAACGACAAAGAGCAGCGACTGCGTCGACGCCTCCCCGCTCACCTTGAAGGCCAGGCAAACCTTACGCGCCACCAGCTTCTCCATGGCCGACAGCATGACCGGGTAACGGACCTCCTTCCCCTCGCTGTCCCTCTCCACCTTCCCGTCCAGAGCGGGCGACTTCCGGGCCTCAGCGTGAGCGTAGTCCGGCCCCACGGTGTAAACCTGGTGTCACAACAATGACCACACAACTATTTATTTTAAGAAGGAGGTTTATTTTCTGTGTTAATAGTAAATAAGGCTGCAACAAACAATTATTTTTCAATTAATCTTTAGATTATTATTGACGTATTCTATATTCTATTCTATGTAATGTGTTCAGATATGGGTTAATACAAATAAAACTAATACTTGTCGTATTTTTATTTGTCTTTAGTTTTGTGTGTTTCTGGAAGGCCTTTAAAAGCCTGCAGCTATGTAGCACTTTCCAGTTGTGCTCTTATGTATTGTTGTTATGTTTTTATGTGTTGTTTTATGACTTTGGCTATTGTAAAATACAATACAAATAAAATTTAAATTACAAAAGAATTATAAATCAATATAAAGTTATACAGAATCAACAAATGTACATTTTATGATTTAATTGCATTTAAGATAATGCACAGATTATTTACTTTTGTCTACGTGGCTGTTTGAAACTAGAAAGAGTGAAGCAAAAAAAACCTAAAACAAGAACTAATGTTAAACAACTACGTGTTTCTGTTTGAGGTCTTAACCTGAGGGAAAAGTTAAGATGATGAAATGAAAATGTGTAGTTTCGACTTCCTCGTTTAAAAACGAAACCAAATTGCTCCAAAAATCAGAAATCAGACGTGAAAACAAACAAAATAATGATGATTTTGGAAGATGAAAGCTGAATGTTTGCTGTTCGAGAGACCTGAGATTTAAAGTATTTTAAAGTTGCTTTGCTGAGGATATTTTGTTTGTAGAAAGGGTTTAATAAGGCACAATAAGAATGAGCTTCAGCCACCACCTTTTTAATTAGCTCCACCTCTCATAGTTTCATTTAATCCACAGTCTGTGGCCTGTGCTCTACCTTAACGTCGGTGCCGTCCGTCGGCATGAACTCTTCATAGATGTACGAGCCCGTCTTCCTCACGCTGCTTTCCGGTGAGTAGACGCTGCTTCGGCTCCCGATCTACAAGAAAACACAGGTTTCAGTCATTTCTCTGCAACAATCCCCGTAATCATACTTAAAAAACAGAGCCACAGATTCATGATTCTCTGGAACAGCTCTGCACCATTAAGATATAGATTTATAGGTTAATATATGAAAAGGGACGAGTTACCAGCTGGAAATGCAGGTAACAAATTGAAAATGAGCAGCCCACAGGCTACGAGCAGATTAACCTCCTCAGAGCTTCATTTCTCTTTATTTGGGATTAAGAACTATAAAAACTACTTTAACAGGAAGTAGTTTTATGTCCTCATGCGTGGACACTGGGATTATTTCACTCAATATTATAATAAAATCCCCAATATGTCTGAACATTGCTGTGCAAAAGCAGAATTGCAAAGAATGTCCCAAGTTCTAGGTTATGACTACGGACAGAATTTGTGTGTTATATTAAACGTTATGGAAAAGTAAATAAGCATAAATAAATGTTTCAACTGTAAAATGTGATGAATTTTGCACCTTGTCCACTTTTATTACGTGATCGCCTGCTGAATGAATCCACTGAAATGATGCTCATCGTGTTTTTTAAACCAACTAGTATCTAATTAAGATGATAAACGTTAAAACGGAGCAGAATAAGAAGCTGCCGCGAACCTAAAACTTAACGTCCCCATGTGAGGACGCAGGGTCTCAGGAGGTTAATGAGCAGAAAAAGACAGACCCCTCTCATATCTGAACCTGCTGAATTTGGGGTAATGGATGCTGAGAGTGGTTGCTATGACAACAGTGAGCAACAGTTTCAGGACGCAGCAGGTCACCTGATAATCTGCCGTCTTTTAAAGTGAAATATAAATATATATATATATATAAACCTTTCTGAAAAGGCGCTGGCTGCCGCCGCCGGCAGACGTCGGGTAGTAGATGTAGACGTTGTGGTCCTCGGCGCAGACCGGCTTCTCAACGAAAGGCTTCTGGAATATCTCTCCGTTCACCTCCACGTGGTCCTCCCCTTCCACCAAGTTACACTCTGAAACACACAGAGAGTCCAGCCCCTCGTCATCAGCGTCACCGTAATTGATTTAAGGACAGTCGGGAAAAGAGGACACGTAAATCATCGGATGGCACGGCGCCTGTGTAAAGACGGGACCCGGATGCCAGAGCCACCACATCACGCCACTTAAATATGGGACACTTGCGACTGCTTCACATTTGATGCTATATTTATCGAGGTGCTTGAATAAGTGGCCTCGGGATGCTGCACGAACAAGGGGTCGTTTCTGAGCTGTATCTGGGGCAAGAAAGCTTCAAAGAATTAAACTCAGTACACGAGCAAATTCAATCAGCTCTTTACTGTTGTTAAAAAATAAAAATATGTCGTGATTATCAGCAGCAGACCGACCTTCTGGTTTATCTGGGTCACGGTTCAGCACAGCAAAGCGTGGTAGATCAATCCCTTCCTCCTGCAGGATGCGGTACACCTCTCTCCTGTTACAAGGAAAATAAAAGCACGGAAATAAATAAGCGAGGGCAAAAGTACTTTGCATGGATTTATTTTAGGGCAGGGTTTAACAAAAAGAATAAATAAATAAATAAATAAAATCCACGATCCAATCTAAATCGATCTTCATTTAAAAAGGTTTTTTACAAATTTACAGACTCTTAAATATTGGCAATTTCTTGCATCCTCAGGTTAGAAATCCTCTTAAATCCGGATTAGTTTTGTGAGATTAGATTAGAAGATTTAAAACACGACAAAAGCTTCAACTCTGAGAACTGACGGGATTTAGAAAGTGTGACGCCAGAGAAGAGCTGGACAAAAGCAAAGAACAAAACATGGACGATGTGCCAACCAGTGCGACAAACTATGACAATAATAATAATAATAACAATAATAATCTTCCTGCTGTTTGACCTATTCATTCATTACTATGACTCCACTTCTCCCTCATTTCCCCCTGAGGAAATGTTAATGAGATAAGACCAGAATCTGATCTGAATATCGGACGTTATATGGGGCGTCTTCTTTTGTTTTATCTGTATTGTCTGATATAATATATATATATAAATGATCACATCACAGCAGCTGATATCTAACTCTGGAAAGAGATTCCTGCAGCTTAAATAAAAACATTTGTTTTGACTTTGACATAAATAAGATTCATTAAACTGATCTAAAATGAGAAACAAATCTGAATTCTTAATGTTGTTAGTTGCAGTTTTACTCTATAATTAAAAAAAAAATGGACAAAAATGCAAACTAGAAAAGACGCTTTGAAGTCTTCAAAACTAAAACATCTCTAATAGAACTGGAAACGAAGCGGGACCTTGTGAACTGAACCAGTTCAGGTAAACAGCAGTAGATACCCAGCTCATAAAATAAATCATATCATACTTTAAATGATAAGAGTAAATTCATGCACCTGTCCTGTATGTAGTACTGCATGTTGAGGTCATTGATGAGCAGAGGGTTTCTCAGTTTGGCGTAGCTCACTGCTTTATCCAGCGGGAATCCTGGTTTGCACAGACAAATGATTAAATAAATAAATAAATAACATAAATAAAACAGATACCAACACTTCTTATATGTTAAATAAAAGAGTCACGACTGTTTACGTCGTCGTACCCTTGGAGTGGAAGGAGATGAGGCAGTCGCACAGAGGCCATTTGTCCACGGGCTCGTTGAGGATGACGTCCTCTGGGAAGATGACCACGGTGATGTACTCGAACCTGCACAGCCTCTCCAGGATCTGGGTCATCGGCTTCGACTTGGACTTCTTCATCATGCAACAGATCCCCACCACGATCTGTCGCTCCGGGGGCTGAACAGAGAGGGGATAATTACTCGTTATTAATCTAAAAGAATATATATTTAAAACTAGTCTCTGCTTGTACAGTTTGAAACATATTCTCACAGACTGATTTGTACATATTTATGAATTTAACATCATCACACATCTTTCTATTCATACATATATATAATTTTTTTAAATATTTCTGTATATTTTTATACTTTTTTACATTATTCTTTTATTTGTTGACTGTAATTCCTCCTGTTTCTGTGTAATGATGCTACAACCTGACACCTAATCATCTAATCATCTTATCTATTCATCCTCCTCCTGAGGACGAGTCTCCCACCGAGTCTGTGTCTTCGTCGTCCTCATACAGGTCCATGTCTGTCCTTATGCTCTCGTCCAGGACCTCGCTCTCATCGTCCTCGCAGCCCACGAAGAATCTGGGGGCGCCACGCCGGCTCTCGCCCGGGCTGTTGGGCTCTGACATCACAGTCCCCCGCGGCGGCCCTCAGCGTCCCACCGCGCCATCGTACACCAACACAGCCGCCGGGGGGGCGGGGCGGGGCGGGGCCGGGGGGCGGGGCGGTGGCGGGCGCCGCCGATGGGGAGGGGCCTCGGGGCGGCAGAGGGACGGGGGCCGCTCTGCCTGGAGGGGGGGGGGGGGCCGCGGAGCAGAGCCGACAGCGGACGGAGGCGTCGGAGCGAGACGAGACGGGAGCGAGGGGGGCGGCTAAACATAAAAGTTCATGTGGGGGAAATTACGAGGCTGGCGAGTCGTCCTCCGCGATGTCGTTACTCGGGTTTCTCATCCTTTCATTCGGCAAAATTCACATCTTAGATGACGAGGTTGAGTTTCACGAGAGGCTTCAGCAGCAGCACCAGAGCAGAAGCTCCACTTATCTGATGACAGTCCTTTCCTCCATTTGCATCCCAGACTGACAGTCCTGCAAGAAACAAAACACACACTCAGTCATGGGGGTTGAGTGAAGGTGCATTTGCACTGATGTGTTGTGCTTTGTCAACTCCAGAAAGGTCACGTTGTGCCAGAGGTGCCCAAATTACTCTCAGTGGAAGGCGAAAAAATGAATCCGGGGCAGAGTCGTGGGCCAAAATGTTAATTAATGCACGTTCAAAATGAAAACGATCGCAAATTAAGTTTGGAATATGAATGACACTGGTTATTGTACTTCCTAATTATATTAAAAACAATACTGAACATTTATCTGGCTTCTTTAAATAAGGAAACTAATTGAAGCACTGGATCATTACTAGGCCTTAGACCTGTATCTTCAAATACAAAGACATGTAGGGCAGCAACCAAAGTGACATAAGACAAAACAAGCAACCGAAATGAAATCAGTGCTGCACTTACTCGTGCAATAAACAGGACAAAACTTGCCCCCATTAATCACACAGGCTTCAATCATACATCATACGCTGCGGTTGAATCTTTTCCCAACTTTTTTTTGACTTTTCGTTGACTTTTCGCTCCAGCTACATCCTCTCACTCGTTGCTGGTCTTCTTCACCTCACAGGATTTGAGCTGGCAGGAGCTCAACAGCGCCCCCCCTACCGTCAATATATCACAATGTTTTTTTCTCTGGTCAGGAGTGGAAGTGCATCAATAAATAATAGAGCGCAGCCACAAATTCTTCTTACTTAATTCAAACTTTGTGGTGTCTAATAAAGTAATGCTGTAAGGAAATAAGGTCTGACTTACATTAAAAAGACCAAATCCAGACAGAATCACAATCTGAATCTAAACTTCAACTTAAAATTAAATAAACAAACTCATTGTTCACTAATGAGGGCGTTTTTTTTCTCTCTTACAACTGCAAAATAAAACTGCTTACCACACCTAAACCTGCCACCGTGAGCTTCACCAACGATATATATATATATATAACAGCAGAAATCACAAGATAACTTCCCAAGAGTCCCGGGCACGTGTTCAGCTTCGCCGCGTCCTGGTCACTAGACTGGAGCAGCAGAGCGTCGTGGCCCCCGGGGCCCCCAGAGAAAACACCACCAACCGAGCGCCTTGCACAAGAGGAGAGACTTTAAGTTCATATTAGAGACGAGAGCATGACTTCTTCTATCATCCTGAGGCTTCTAGATAATTAAATGTTCGGTGCACATTTACATTAACTTTGTGACTTTACTTCCCAGGAAAACAGGGCTGTTGTGTATATTAATAAACAAAAACAAAAATTATGATCGGCTGCACAAACGCTGACAGCAGCAAACCTCTAACCAATAACAATAATTACCTGCAGGGTTTTCTCTGCAGTTACACATTTAAACCCCGACGAGCAACGAGAGCAACACGGGCCTCGGCTCTGATCCGATCCGATCTGCGTTTCTGTCCACGCTAACTAAATATTAGCCAGTGAAGGAGACGGGGGAAAGTCAGCGGACCGAGTCTCACTGCGGACGAAGATTCAAACATCTGAACAACAAACATCTTGACCATCAGGCACAGTCACTCAAGACAAACGCTGTTATTAGTGCAAGCAGCCCATCAGGATCCAGCCGAGATAATAAATAAACACACAAACCCTCAGGGGGCCGAGCGCAAATAAAACCCAGAGAAAGGTCAAGTTCCCGCCGCAGACTTTGCTTGTTTATTTTAGGTCCCCGTGACCTAAAAACTTTTATCTAATCTTTCTGGGTAACAGCAAAGCGTGGATGCAACAATTTGAGGGAGAGACATTAATCAAACGATTAATCAATGGCTTTTGTTTTGTTGTTTTTTTTTTAAAAATTTATGTTTTAGAAGGAAAATGTAGGATTTAAACTGAGGACATTTCTTTCAGGAACATAAACTATATATTAATATCCCAAAATATACATTAAATAACCGTGAAGGCAGCTTTGTGTGACTGCGGCCACTTCATTAGGGACGCTGGATAAAAACGCTCTAATGTAACGTTCCTGCATGAAATCGTCCTTCATGACAGCGGCTGATGTAGAAACAAGGGTTTGTGCGATCATACGACCATTTAACCTGACACACTGGCTAAAATCTCACAATAATAAGCGAGAATCTCCGTGGTTACGGCCACTGAGCATCAAAAAGTGACAGTTGAACATGGAGATTAGCAGCATTAGTTTGAATCACAGGCTTTAATAGCGTCTAAACTGGAAAATTAATTTAAAAAAAATTGTTCTGATTGACTGAACATGCGAAGTCACATGAACGCACACCCTCTATTCAAGTGAATAACACAACACGACAACTTATATTTAGTGCATTGTTGTTATATTGGAATGCATTAGTTTTAATTAGTGTCCCTAATGAACTGGCGAGTGAGTGTATGTGCATCCAAACTACTTTAAACCAGGTTATCCTTAAAAAA
Source organism: Mugil cephalus (assembly GCF_022458985.1). Taxonomy (NCBI): domain Eukaryota; kingdom Metazoa; phylum Chordata; class Actinopteri; order Mugiliformes; family Mugilidae; genus Mugil; species Mugil cephalus. The sequence goes on from NC_061772.1 coordinate 28,896,833, forward strand.
TATCGATCCCTGGGATTTTTTTTATTTTTTTTATATCTACAACATTTCCTTTATTTTATCTTTAGAACAGAGACTTCCCTTGACAACATCTCACAACACAACACAACACAACTAAAAACTGTCCCCGTAGAGCGGGACGTTCGAAAAGCGTGACCAAAGCTCCGACTCTGGGAGCACGGTCAAGATTAAAAGCTGATTGGATTTAAAAAAGAGCTGCAGGAAAAAGCAAAAAACCAAATACAAGATGTGAAACCAGAGGGAAAAAATACGTGGAAATTCCACGAATCTCTGTTTCGAAGTTTCTTTTCAGGCACTGTTCTCACAAACTCTGCCATAACTATTAAATAACTACGTGCTAACTGTGCAGTAAACGTCCTATGTGCAAATTACACATATATTTATTTATTAATATCCATTTTATTTAATTGCACGGCTTGTTTTATCATTCCTTTGTTAGATTTATTATTGATCTCTAGTTTTTCTATCGTGCTGCTATGACTGAACCTCTGGAATTATTCTTTTAGTTCCTTTTCTATGAATATCATGTTTTGGAAAGACAATAAAAACCTTAAAATGGCTCAAAATGAATTAATACTGACCTGAATCAGGTGAATTAGAAACGAGCGACAAACATCTAATCTCACCAGGAACCAGAACGAGCTACGAGAAGAAGGAACATTTCTTTTTTGCATTGAGAACATTTTGTTCTGAGGTTCCAGTTTAACTTCATTAAGACAGAAGATTTATTAATGCCACATTACACGCAAGTATAAACATTATTGAAACCGTTAAACCAAAAATACACACGGGCGGACGCTCAACCTTACTGACGTTTCTGGCACCGGGATGATTTTAAATAAACTCTTTCCGTGCCTAAGTGGATTAGTGTTTCAGAGTTAATCTCTTCTCTTACAAACGGGTCACGGCTCCATCTGAGGACAGCGAGGTCACGTACATGGGTTTATTTATTTTTTTCTTTAAGGCAACTCAAAAACCTGTGGAGTGGAAACCTGGTGTCTCTGATTGTTCTAGTTTAATTCATTCATTTTTAGTCAGAAAATAAGAGGAAAACAAATCATACAGTGTTGGTGGAGATAAAAATGAAATAAAACGTGTTGTGTAATAAAACATACGACATTTTAAAGACAGCTGCTACATTTATATCAACATTCCTCTAACAATCAGATTCAAATCTGAACAAACTGATCTGATCAAGATCAAGAAATGTATTTGCCATTTGTGCATAAACACACAGGAACTGTCACATAATATATTCCTATATTCATAATGCATATAAAAAGTGCACAAAACCATTTTGTATTGCACCAACATTGAAAAGACAATATGATATAATACGCTGCAACGGAGGTAATGAGCTCATATATATGTATAAACACTGTACACATTATATTACACTATGCTCAATTATTTTGTGTTGGCTTAGATCAGAGGGAATCACACTGAGATCTGTTCAAATGTTAAGAAATAATGTAGGAAATCTGGTCTCCTAAAAAAGACTTTCTGGTTTCTCTCTGGTTATTGGAATAAATCCGTTTGTCAACAGTAATTTAAAAACGTTCATCATCATTTATTTTATTCATTCAGAGTCCGTGTGAACGGCGAAGTTGGATGAAAATGATTAATGGATGAAACGTTCCTCGTGGAATAAATTATATCAGTGATATCAAAGCAGGCGAAAGCATAAAAGGTTCAAGCCTGAGAAGCAGAAACTAAACAGCTGTAATAACAGCTCTGTTTTATTTCACAGCTCCTATGTTAAAACACAGCAAACAAAGTTAAACAAAGTTACATTCATAAAATATTTGACATAATGAGATTATTATGCAGCTTTGTAACATACTTGCATCTATATCTACTTATACACAACATGTGTTATATGTTTAGAATATTATTGACTGACTTGTCTAAATTGAACTGAGTTAAGGAGTAAGACTAGATAAAGTTTTTATTTTTTTGGTTTTGATTTATTTATTTGTCTACTTATTATTCTACCTGTTCTGGTTTTTCCACTATCTTTCTTCTATTTTATATATATATATATACATATATATATTTTTTTACTGTGTTTTTATTACTTACATGTTCGAAATAAAGACAATCAATCAAATAAAATGACTAGAAACAAAACTGCACCTGCACCAGTTCCTCACGCTTCATCTCAAACAAACAAATCTGTTATTTTTCCTAATTTCCTGCAACTCTCACCAGAAGCTCTGACCTTCACCTGACAATGAACCAGACGACTGGGACGGACTGAGACACGTCCAAGCGCCCGCTGGAACCTCCTCCAGCTTTTAATCTGGAAAGATGCCTGAATCTGCACCTGAACCTGCTTCAACTAAAACAGTATTTACTCACACTGATCCAGACCCAGGTTTAAAATATCCTGGACCAGATCCTCAGGGAACAAAACTCATCTTCATTTCTTTTTCTATAAAAACTGTTGCAGATCATTTCTAAACTTTGTGGCTTGTTTGAATAATTTCAGACAAAGCAGAATAAAAATAATTTCCTCACTGAATTTTGTGCAGACTTTTTAACTGGAAAATAATAGATGAGTAATAATTTAAAAAATACAAATATATGGAGAATTTGTAACAGAATAAGGTCAAAGTTGCAGCTTCCACTTATGTTTAAGTTTCAAAATAATATTATTATTATAATAATTGGCCAATTATTTCCTTGTCTAATTACAGATTGATTCATTGATTGACGTCTTATGATCAAATGGCTTCAGGTTCTTGAGTATGAATATTTCATGTGAGTTCGAAAAAGTCCATAATTAGGATCCGAGATCCATTAAAAACGGTCCAACGATTAAAGTTTTTAATTTTTATTTACACACTTTTTTCTTTGCACTTAGTTTTTTCTATTTTGTTCTTTGTAGGTTTCAGTGTCTTTTATTTATTTATAGATTTATTGACGTTATTAAGGGGTTTTAGTTTATGATCTAAGCTGCTGCTTTCAATGTGCGTGGGACAATAAACGTCTTGGATCTTGAATATTGCTGGTGTTGGCAGACAAAACAAGACCTTTGTAGGTGTCACCTTGGGGGTGGGTGAAAAAACTATGATAGGAATCTTTTTATATTTCCTGACGGCTTTTAATTAATACAGAGATTAATACAGAGAAAATAATAGTTTCTGCTCCACCTCAAACGTCTAGAAGTACGACAAACAAAAGCAGAAAATGCAAGTGAAGGAACAAATCAATTACCAAATAAGTTGTTAAATAGGTTTACGGATTAAATCCAATGGTTATAGCTGTAAATCTATGGAAATATGTAATTTGATTTTGAGTCCAAGCAGGGAAGTGAGATCTTGTGTGAAGGCTGCCAGTTCATTAGGTACAGTAGTGAATGTTGATGCAGCTTTAGAGACGCGGCAATTTATCTGGACAATCATTTTGGAGAAAATAACCAAATAAAATCATGATACTTATATGAGTTTTGTACAGATCCGTAATGTTCTCAGTAAATAAAACATGCATTAATTGTCCGTACACACATAAAATAAACATCTTGGCTTCATGACCATATTTATGTTCTCGTTGTTGTTGAAACCTGGGTGAAGATTGTGGAGGATGTAGTTTATGGTGGCCAAAATAATAGGAAAGTGTGCACATATCACACAATACAAATCAACAGTACCACAGCCAACAAAAAAACAAAACAACACAAACAAAACAAAAACATCCCTGTGAACAACCAAGAAGCTAACGAAGCTAAGATTCAATGCATGGCTGTGGCATTAGAAAGCATTTGTTTCCATTGTTGTACCTGATGAAGTGGCCAGACAGTGTTTCGTGGTCACACTAATAAACAGGGGTTCGCTATGTGCAGAAAGTGCATGTTGTGCATGGAGAACATTATGTTACAGCTGGCTGCACCTGATGTTCAGCTGCTGGACGAAGGCCTGGCAGCCTTTAACTTGTCTGGATTTATTTTTGCACGACGCCAGGAACTCAAACTCAAACTCGATTTAATGGTTAAAAAAAAATAATTAAAAAAAAAGGTGGTGATGTTGTTGCAACAGGTTCATTTACGTTATGAACTGTTAATACAAACGTCTCATTGTTGTGTACGCAAATGAATTGAAATCTTAACCAGCGTCGACCATAAAATAATAAAACGATTCAATAACCCCCATCAGCATCTTAACAACCCTACACAACTGACCGAGTTTAAGAATAACGGTATTTGTCGACATCGGCTTTTTGTTTGGGATTTTTTTTTTTTACATTAAGCTAATGTCGGCTAATATTAGCATTTTAAGCTAGCCTCCCCGGTGGATCCTTCAGTGTAAACAAGTCTCCTCAAGGCCATTTTGTCCGCATTTTAAACGCAGACGCCAACATATCTGTGTTTTTATACGTGTCACGTATAAGACTAGATCAGTGTCCGACATGTTCCCGTCTATCGGCGATAGAGATTTATAAAAAAAAAAAAAAAAAACTTACAGTGAAGGGTCGAACCGCTGCCTCCAGCTTCCTTCTACTCTTTGACAGTTCTTCTTCTTCTTCTTTGTATTTTTTAAGTTTGACGCACGGATGATTGATGTCAATAACAGCCAATGGAAATCGAGATCCGCTCCGAGGAGGCGTGGCCGGGAAATCTGTGAGCCAATGAGCAACGGCCAAAGTCGCCCGTAGAAATACAAGCTCCCAACTAATGCTCCCAACCAACAGTTAGAGCGTTGGCGGCCTCTAGCGAAGAAGAAGAAGAAGAAGAAGCAGAAGAAGAAGAAGAAGAAGAAGACGTTTTTGTTATTGTCCGGTGGAAAAAAAAATATATATATAATAGCAGCATTTAAAACAGGAAACAATTAAACAACAGTGCAAATAGTATCTATGTTCTGACTACAAACTGTTACAACATCACAGCTGCACTACTGACCCACACTTTAAACAATCTATTTGCATAGTACTATGTACCGAATATTGCATTAGTTGCGTAACTACTGCTTATTATTTATGCACTTTGTAATGCTCACTTTATCTGTATTTTGTATCGCTTAATGTGTCTTCGGCCATTTCCTCTAGTCTAAATTATGTTATAGCTTATAGTCTACTTACAATTCACGCACAAATCCATCTGTGTTGTTGCTCTGTACCTGCACATGTTTAATGACAATAAACTTGAATCAAATCTAATTTAATCTAAACTACAATATATACAGTAAAAGCACACGGTAGGATGGGAATTAATGTAATTGGCACAGTGAGGGAATGAAATAGCAGAATATTTATTCTGTATTTATCCCAGAGGGGCAATTAGGAGGGCGAGTAAATATGAAATAAATATAAAAGTGTAAAACAGCAGATTCGAATAATGTGAGGCGTGGATTTAAATAAGAGTGACACTGTGATACTGCACAAAAGAGGGTATTGCACAAAGTGTAAATCTTAAGTTATTGTAACACTTTAAAAGAGTAAACAATAAGGCAAATGGTATCTATGTTCGTGCAAATATGCTTATTGAGTGTAGGTGGACTGTGGAATAAATGTGGTGGTTATTGCACAACAGTCTATGAAGGAGAGGTTGAAGGTTTGAGGGATTTAAGAGGCTGCAGCTGTTTTATTTAGCCTCTAAATTATAGTTGGTTTTATTCTAGTTTATTATAGATGGTTTTATGTTAAGAATAAATCACATGATTCTGTTCTAAAGGCTTTTTTTATTTTTAAAACTGTATGAACTGTCCATTTTTTTGTATTACCATTTCTCTTTATTTGCTCATATATATCATGTCATATATCAGCATGTTAATAAGGAATAAATCACAAAAATTAAAAGCACATCACATAAAAAGGGTAAATAATCACACAAAACAAATATTTCACCTCCAGATTTACCAGTTATAGTTCTATCTATGTGTCGGACAGTTAGAAGTAGAAGCGTTGTTATTTCAGTTGCTGTTATTGTTGTTGTTCTTGTGCTAATGTGTTTTTCTGTTATTCATCCCACAGTCATTTAGCAGCATCTTTAGCGCAGTTACCACACGTCCCAGTACATTTCCATGATGGAATCACACAACAACAGGAAGTTCGGAGACGTTCTCTCTGCTCTAACTCAGCATTTTTTTTAAAAAAAAGGTGACCCACACCTCCTCCACTCCTTCAGCGAGGGGGGGGGGGGCTCAGCTCACCGTCTGCTGCTGCTGTACACGGGGCCAACACTGACATCAGCGTTTCCCTGCACAGACCGGAGCCTGTTTGAGCGGCGTGCCGACCGGTCGGTTACATGTCTGTGTGCAGGGCGCTATGTTCGCTCATGAAAAGAACATTTTATAAAACGGCCGGGTGAATTAACAAGGTTCTCCTCTGTGAGCAGACTGAACATGAGGAGGGGGGAGGGAGGGGAGAAAAAGGAGGGGAGGGGGCGCCAGCAGCACAAATAATGTCAGTGTAAATATAAGAAGCACCTTTTAGCTCTCAGGGAAACTCAAAAACACAAATACGGGGTTTTTAAGGTTGCATCACCGTTAAGACGCACGGGACAGAGTTTGGAGTGTTTACGTCACGTCGATTTAAATGATCCTTGTTCTAGATCGCCGCTCGTCACAAAGACCCTCTGTGAGGACGCCCTCACATGGCTTCCATTTGCAGAAAGTCTCCCTGCGACTCACAACAAGAGGTCAGACGAGGACAAGGAGTCGTTATGAATGCACTTTCTTTCTTTCCGTCTCCATACGTCTGAGCTCCAGGCTGCTGCTCCAGTGTCATTATTCCCGACACTTTCCAGTAAAACACAAACTCATGATCCCACTTTTGGCTGCAGGTTCAAACCTCTTGTTGTTTCTTAAACCCAACAAACTGGTGACAGGGAATGAGGCAACCAACGGCTTGTATGATGTTAAGGTGTGAAGTGTGGAAATTTCCACGTACTGTAAGAACTTCAGATCATTTTCTGTATATTATATCTTTTATTATAGTGGATATAGTAAATATATCTGACTCTCATCAATGATCACATCATCCTAAGATGTCTTCACAAAATCCATAATTATTTATAAAAGGGAACAATCACTTATTAATAAGTAAAATGACTGAATATATCACAGAAATGTCAAATAAATCAATTACAAACATCTTCTAATTAGCTAAACAATAATAAAATGAACTCATTAAAATTTATTTTGATTGTGTTCTTTTTGTTAAGTTGAGATAATCATGACAGATGTTTCTTTTTTGACAATATATTAAATTTTATATGGAAAAGAACAGATTGTATCTGTGTCTGAGGAATAATTTACAGCTAAGTTACTCATTACAAACACATGACATGACCAGGAAGTGAGTTAAATCCAGATCACATGACCTGCTCCAAGGTTTGTTCTTCCACCTCTTTATTAGTTATTTAATATAAAGTATTATAAAGTACAATATATTCATAAAGAACTTTCAATTTCAATTTACTCAGTTGTATATATAATATTTAGAAGAATCTTTCCATTAAAATGCCATGTGGTGATTGTTTACAGGCGGCCATTTTGGTTTTAGGCCTGAAAACAGATAAAATGTGATCAACTAGTCCCACAATTATATACAGATCCACCAGACAAGAAGATGACGAGAATCCAGACAAGCTGAGACCTTAACTCTATCAACCTGTCCTCCACCACAGGCCTCACAGTCGTCCAGTATTAATTTAGAGGACAGGTAATCAGTGAATTGTCCCCCAGGAGACTTGACCTCCTGATCCTGAGTCTTTCAGGTTCCCAGCCGGATACACAAGTCACGTGTAGTAATAAACCTTCAAATGATTCTTTCAGGCCACTGCGAATTCCACCTGTTGCTCAAAAAAATCCCATTTATCCACAAGCTTTAAGTTATTTTAAAACCAGCCACGAGCGCGGTGTCAGAAAACCACATAAAACACACGTACAAGACGCCTTTCAAACCCCTCAGCTGTTAATGACTCCGGGTGTCGAGTAAACGAAGGCCGGCCGGGCCGCGCTCTGGGCCACGTTGTCTTTTAATCAGCTGTGTTTTCCAGCCCGGCTCCTGAGAGGGACGTCCTGAGAGGGACGTCCTGTTCTGGACTCGGCCACAAGGGAAACGGTGTTCGGTCAGAAAACACCCACAACACGTCCACAGGGTTAGAGTTTATTTAACAGCAATTCATTTTTTCTAATTGAGATGAAATTTAAAAAAAAAAAGTATAAAGATATATCACTATGAAACAGGAAGTATCGCACTAAATTAAGAATCGCTACCTCACTTTGCTGGTTGTTTTCTTATTGTTTTGTTTTTTATTTATAGATCATTAAAGTTTTGGCTTAGAAACTTTTTCCTTTTGTAAAATATGAAAGCATTTAAGTTAAATGACTCATGGAGAAGAGGTGTGACTAGATACGCTTTTCTTCCTCCGACACCTTTTGAATATATTGCATGTTTCTTTCTTTTATTGTTTTATTTATCCCTTTGTTTTCTCCGGAAGACGATTATGGCCACTGAAAAAAAATATATATATAGTTAAAACAAATTAATTTTTTGTTTAGTTCTGAATTGAATCTCAGGATTCTGAGAGTCAGTCAAAGTGGGAACATCTTTAAATTATGCTGAATTTTAAACCTTAATAAAAAAAAAAAAAATGGGGATTTTCTCCCTTTTGGAGCCTCTAGCGGCCAATTGCAGCTATTTGCACTTCCACATGGGCTTCATCGCTCAGACCTGGAGACCTTTTTCCCATGACACTTACATTATTTTGACAGAGAAAAGTAGACACACTAATGAAAAACATGCATAAGTATAACTCATATGCCAAAACATTAGTCCTGAGAAGATTTAGTTGAGACGATGTGACGTACAGGATGAGATGAGAGGAACTAAAACAAGACGGTGTGAAACAAAAAGTGTTAATAAAACAGTTCAGTTGTGAGGAGCACACTACTGCAGAAAACTAAAGATAAAAGAGAAAAGAGAAATGAAGAAGCAGTGAAAAGTCTGCGGCCTCAGTTTGGTTGTTTCCCAAGAAAACCACAAACTTTAAGCTGAGTTAGCAGCGAGTCTTTCGGGAAGATTAGTGTGAACTCTGGTTCATATGTTTTAGTTCAGTTCAGAAATTTACATTCAACATACACAAAATACAATGAGAGATGAAGTTAATTTAAAATGTGTGGGCTGAAGCTCAGACTTATTGTTCCCTATTACCAACATAATTAGCATAGCAGCTCTTAAAATACACAACCTGCATTAAACCATAGATCTCCAACAGTTTCAGTTTAAGTTTGAGAGTAAAATTAAGGATGAGATAAAAAAAAACAAACCTCTGACATTAAACACATTTATAAATTCATTTGAGTCTGTTAACGAGACAAACATCTAATTTGTCCTGATTAGATTTTAGACAAGAGGAGCATTGTTGAACAGAATTTCTGTTCTCATGTTTGTAGCAAAAAATGAAAAATCTTGTCTGAGATCCATCATCTTATCTCTGCCGACAGAACCGAGGTTTACGTCCGAGTTTAACTGACTGGATGAGTTTCAGGACAGAAAGTTAACAGTCGAGAGCTGAGATGAGATAAGATGAAGTAAAAAGAGTCGAGAGAAGATTTATATTAGATGAGATGAGATGAGATTAAATGAGACAAATGAGACAAGATTAAATGAGATGAGATGAGATGAGATGAGATGAGATGAGATGAGATGAGATGAGATGAGATGAGATGAGATGAGATGAGATGAGATGAGATGAGATAAAATTAGATAAAATGAGATTAGATTAAATAAAGCAAGATGAGATGAGATTAGATGAGATTAAGTGAGACAAAACGAGAGAAGATCAAATGCGACGAGATGAGAGAGAATCAGATAAGATTGGGAGAGATGAGATTGGATTAAGTAAATGAAGATGAGATGAGATGAGATGAGATGAGATGAGATGAGATGAGATGAGATTAGATTAGATTAGATTAGATTAGATAAAATTAGATAAAATGAGATTAGATTAAATAAAGCAAGATGAGATGAGATTAGATGAGATTAAGTGAGACAAAACGAGAGAAGATCAAATGAGACGAGATGAGAGAGAATCAGATAAGATTGGGAGAGATGAGATTGGATTAAGTAAATCAAGATGAGATGAGATGAGATGAGATTAAATGAGACAAATGAGACAAGATTAGATGAGATGAGATGAGATGAGATGAGACAAATGAGACCAGATGAGATGAGATGAGATGAGATGAGATGAGATGAGATGAAATGAGATGAGATGAGATGAGATGAGATGAGACAAATGAGACAAGATGAGATGAGATGAGATGAGATGAGATGAGATGAGATGAGATGAAATGAAATGAGATGAGATGAGATGAGATGAGATGAGATGAGATGAGATGAAATGAGATGAGATGAGATGAGATAAAATGAGATGAGATGAGATAAAATGAGATGAGATGAGATGAGATGAGATGAGATAAAATGAGATGAGATGAGATGAAGTAAAAAGAGACGAGAGAAGATTTATATTAGATGAGATGAGATGAGATTAAATGAGACAAATGAGACAAGATTAAATGAGATGAGATGAGATGAGATGAGATGAGATGAGATGAGACAAGATTAAATGAGATGAGATGAGATGAGATGAGATGAGATAAAATTAGATAAAATGAGATTAGATTAAATAAAGCAAGATGAGATGAGATTAGATGAGATTAAGTGAGACAAAACGAGAGAAGATCAAATGAGACGAGATGAGAGAGAATCAGATAAGATTGGGAGAGATGAGATTGGATTAAGTAAATCAAGATGAGATGAGATGAGATTAAATGAGACAAATGAGACAAGATTAGATGAGATGAGATGAGATGAGATGAGATGAGATGAGATGAGACAAATGAGACAAGATGAGATGAGATGAGATAAAATGAGATGAGATGAGATGAGATGAAGTAAAAAGAGACGAGAGAAGATTTATATTAGATGAGATGAGATGAGATTAAATGAGACAAATGAGACAAGATTAAATGAGATGAGATGAGATGAGATGAGATGAGATGAGATGAGACAAGATTAAATGAGATGAGATGAGATGAGATGAGATGAGATGAGATGAGATGAGATGAGATGAGATGAGATGAGATAAAATTAGATAAAATGAGATTAGATTAAATAAAGCAAGATGAGATGAGATTAGATGAGATTAAGTGAGACAAAACGAGAGAAGATCAAATGAGACGAGATGAGAGAGAATCAGATAAGATTGGAGAGAGTGAGATTGGATTAAGTAAATCAAGATGAGATGAGATGAGATTAAATGAGACAAATGAGACAAGATTAGATGAGATGAGATGAGATGAGATGAGATGAGATGAGATGAGACAAATGAGACAAGATGAGATGAGATGAGATGAGATGAGACAAATGAGACAAGATGAGATGAGATGAGATGAGATGAGATGAGATGAGATGAGATGAGATGAGATGAGATGAGACGAGATGAGATAATCAGATCAGATCAGATTAAATGGGACAAGACGAGTTTTGCAGCAGAAAACTGACAAGTATTTCCTTGGCCAAAACATTAGGTATATTAGTGAAAATATGAGATGAGATTAACTAAAATAATGTCAAAGTTAATGTCATCGTGTTAATTAATATCATCTAAAATAAACACATTTGGATCAAAGTTTTATGGGCAGTTGTTCAGAGTTGTGTTGTGTTGTTTGTGTTCTGGGGCAGCAAGAAGTTGAAGCACTAATTTAAACTAATGATCTGATTTAGAAAAGCTACACGAGTCTATTTCATAACAGGACAACGTTTCTTAAATCCCGTCAGCGTGGAGACAAACACCCACAAGGCAAAGACAAAGAGAGTCTTCATTATTCAGACCGAGGCCTCTGAAAGTCAGAGGATCCCCGAGGATTTAACTGAACCTCTGTCATCGATCCGTCCCGACGACGACCTGAACCTCAGACACAAATAAACTCTGGAATAACTTCACCGTTACCCCCGGTGTCACTGAGACACAGTTTGAGCTTTGTTGACAACCTGCCGCTGAGGTGGAGCTGCAACCGAAAATGTCCTCAGCTTGTTTGGTCAAGTTTGCTCGTTTCACTCCGTCCGTGGTATAAATAAATATCTGGCAGACACACCTCATCTGGAATAAAAAAAGATCTGGACAAACATCCTAAAAGTGGAAACACTGCAGGGGGAAGTGTGTGGAAGCTGTGACACAATCCCAAGTCTCCCCCCTCCTTCCTCCCCCCTCCTTCCTCCCCCCTGTGCACCATTCAGATTTAAATCCAGTGAGACCAGCTCTCAGGTTTAGTGATCACCTTGTTCCTGCTGTAGAGATGGAGTCAGAGGAGAAACCTTTTTATAATAATAATAATAAAAAAAAGAACATTCACATCATTATATTCCACTTAAACCCAAACACCAGACTCCAATTATCCGTTAAGTTGGGGCCATTTGTATCAGTGCTATCAACTTTTTTAAGCTTTCTGTAAATTGCTGTTTCCTGCTTCACGTCCACGTCTCAGCGGCTGAAAGAGCAGCTTTGTCCCCAGTTTTTTTTTATTTATTTATTGTTAAAGGAGTGGTTCTCAAAATACCCCAGTAAAGAGTCCATAGGTGAGAGCAGGACAACGGAGCTGAGGATCTATAATAACGTCTCCATGAGGTGATTCTGGACTGAGAAACAATCACTTAACATTGTCTGACCCCCCCTTTAATCATCATTACCTCATTTCTACCAAGTGGGTGAGAAGGTACACTCCCTCCCCTCCCTTCTTACCTCCAAGTTTTTCCCCTTTGGTCGAGTCAAGAGTCCCAGGTATCCTCCTGTTTCCTTCAAAATAAAAGCCTCTTTTCACTTCAGACATCAGAAAAACTATTAAATCTTCTTTGAGTTTTTTGACATTATTCATTGATAAAAATATGAATAAACCTGAAGCCAGCATTCGTTTATATGTCGTCATGTTTCTATTATTTAACTTCTCAAAACGTTAGATGCTGAGTGAGTTTTGGATCTAAAATGAAAATATAAAGCCATCAAAACATTAGTTACACTAATTGCAATAAAAATGCCTCATTCTTCTCACATGAAAGGAGCAATTATGCACTTTCTGAAACTTGAAAACAAACTGTTTCACCCTTTACAATCTTTTAAGGAAACTTGGAGCCCATTTCTGGAGAACGTCAAGAGCTTACAAGTTCCATTATTTATTTATTTATACTTTTTCTATTTGCATTGTTTGTTTGTTTTTCCTTTTTGACAGTTTTTCTTCCCTTATACAGATTATTTTTCAGTTATACTTGATGAAACATCATTAAACTTCCTCTATATTCTTGGGTTGGATAAACCCAATAATGAAGATCTGGACTCTTATGGGGACGAGCGACGATGGTTGGGAGGGTTTGGGAAGGAGGTGGATTGGACAACTTTGACAACTGTAATCAGTTGAACGCCGCCTCTCTGTTTTTGTTTGTTTGTTTTTTATGAATACTTCCACTCCCAATATAAGCTGTAAACAAATGTGTGGTTGTTCCAATGTGAAAATCAATAATAATCTGTTGAAAGTAAAACATTAGGTACATTAGTAAAAAAAAAATATATGAGTTTTGCAGCAGAAAACTGAAAAGTACTTACTTGGCCAAAACATTAGGTACACTAGTGAAAATCTGAAATAAGATGAGGCCATAATATTTGTGAAATTAAGATTTAATCCAAGACGCGTTTATTTTTTACCAGTGAACTTACTTTGGCCACAACCACGGGATCAAATAACCTGATTTTAGATATGAAGACTTTTCTTAATTGTACAGTTTGACTGAAACGTCTGTGGAGCAAAATAAAAGTTCCCTCTTCCCAAAAGCTGTGGGATATTTTGCAGGAAGTGAGTACCAACCCCAGACAGTAAAAAAAAAAAAAAAATCAATGCATATGTTTATTTTTATACTTAGAGGGAAAAAAGAAGAAGGCAACAACTTCCTCAGAAGCAAATCTGAGCATTTTTGAACTTTTATTTTGAAAGGTATCATCAGAGCTCCTCACGTTTCAGTGTGAGCTGCTTCACAGGGACGGTGGTGCTTCCCTCTGAGGTTTGACAGGCAGACCTGGTCCCAGACTCTTTCTTCTGTGCACAGCCAAGTATCCTGAGCTTTCTACTGCTGCTGCTGCTGCTGCTGTTCACTGGGACTTTAAAACTCACAACCTGGAGCTCAGCTGAACCAAAAAACACAAGAAGAAGAGATTCACATCCACAGGTGAGTGATATGCTTTGTTTGTCCTGATTTACTTCATAAAGATGCATATTAAGCCTCCTTTAGCTGACTGGTCTGTTTTATATCGTGCATACTTGAATTTACCACATTTTCCTCCTTCACATCCCTGTGAAAGTGGATGAAAAGCTGAGAAAAAGTTGGATTTAACCCAAGAAAACCTCAGTGAGCTGATGTGCAGGTTCATTTTCCATCTTGTCTTCACTATAAATCTTATTCTATGCAAAAGAAAAATGCACATGTTAAAACTTTAGAGATTAGATTTGTGTTTTTCAGTTATAATGAACTTACATATAACAAAATCTCTATGTACTTGCACAGCAATGACAGTATAAAAATAAGTCAAACTTATTTAACTACAGATGAAAAAAGAAAGTATAACTTACTTATTTTAATCTCATTTTATTTTATATTTCTTTCTACTTGTGGTTTTAAAGAGTGTTGTTAATGTGGACCTTAGCTGTTTTAATTAAATCGTTTCTAACTACTAAAGTTTATTATGTTTTAAATCAGATATAAAACGATAAAATTCATAAATCGGATCAAATCCAATGCTGCTTCATTGTGTATCGCTTTGGAAAAGTCATGTTTAGGTTTTTTAAATGTGGTGCGTCACATGAGAAATGTTTAAACATCCATGTACAGGTGAGGATCAAAGGCCCGGCCGGGCTCCCTCCATCATGCCTCTGTTCTCCCGCTCTGAATGTGAGCAGTGTTGAGCTGCGATGGAAAAGGGCGGACTCTGTTTACCCAGAGGCCTGGTGCCGTCAGAGCTGGAACAGATCTGGTCTTATGGCTCCACGGTCTCTCTGGGAGTGGACCTTCACCACATCGGCTGAATGGAGCGTCAGTGTGGAGACGGCCGCTGGCAAACCTCGCTCACAACTCAGCCGCTAATGAACTGTCACTGCATCTCAGACACGCCCTCCTCCATTCAGAGCAGAGTCAGAGAAAGCAGAAAGAATACTTATGCAAAATATTAGGGGAGTGTTCAGACATGTGAGCGTAAATACAGTTTGCAGCCTTGTTCAGTTATAATTTTGAAATGTTCCTTTGAGACCAGTGGTGCAAATGATGCAAACCAACCGACTCATAGTTAAAAGGGGTGAGATGAGATGAGGTTGAAGCTAAAACTGACATATACATCACTCACAGAAGTGATGATGACATATGAGTGAAATAATGTGTGAAACATTCTTTTATGTCCGGTACTCGAGTGAAAACAGTCGTGGTCAATTCAATTTGAAAAAAAAATCTGAACATACATAACGTTTTTCTTCATAGATCCCAGACATTGCTTTTGACTTCTTCTCTTTTATTATTTTGATGTGCCACAGAAGGAGAAGAGCAAAAACACCAGCTGGACTGCAGTTTTTCTTCCTCAGTTTTGTGGCCTTGGTGTTGGGCATGATCGCTAACAGTTACTGAATCTGACTGGGGTTCTTGAACGTTACACAATGTCACGCCTGAGAATATCCCACTAAGACAAGCACAACAATGAATTGCTCTTCTGCAAGACGCTCTGGAACAAGCCTCAACATTTTCAGGGGTATATGCCAAAGGATTCATGCCCTAACATCATCAAGTACATTTTAATGGTTTCATCAAGTAGGAGCCGACCACTCAGAAAGCTTTACTTCCTGTTTATTGCACTTCACTGTCCTTCAGAGGTTTTGCAGGACTCAAAAGCCCATAGGTTTCACATCTAATCTCTTATACACAGGCTTTGCATTAGTTTTTATATGCACATATACAGCACTGTGCAAAAGCTTTAGGAAGGTGCCACCAGGACTTCTTGTTCTTCTTTACCCTGAAGATAGTTCTTTATGGCCTGGGCTGGATGTTTGGGCTCTTTGTCCTGCTGCAGAATAAATTTGGGACCAATCATCCTCCTCCCTGATGGTATTGATGGTGGATACGTATCTGCCTGCATTTCTCAGCATTGAGGACCATTAATCTTGACCTAATCTCCAGCTCCATTTGCAGAAATGCACCCCAAACTTTCAAGGAGCCTCCACCATGCTTCACTGTTGCCTGCAGACGCTCATTATTGTAGGTCTCTCCAGCCCTTCAGTGAACAAACTGACTTCTGCTACAGATATCTCACATGTTGACTCATCAGTCCAGATGTTTCTGAGCCCAGTTCCTATGTTTTGGTTTGCTAGTTGAGTCAAAGGGATGGATTTTTGGCTGCAACTCTCCCATGAAGACCACTTATAGCCAGACTTCTCCAGACAGTAGATGGTGAACCTGGGTCCCACTGGTTTCTGACAGTTCTGAGCTGATGTTTCTTCA
This sequence comes from Mugil cephalus, assembly GCF_022458985.1. NCBI lineage: Eukaryota > Metazoa > Chordata > Actinopteri > Mugiliformes > Mugilidae > Mugil > Mugil cephalus. The sequence continues at coordinate 28,913,378 of NC_061772.1, forward strand.
GATTTGGAAGGGAAATAAGCTTGATGTGTTGTATATCTGCTGCACTAAGTTTCCTTAGTCGACCACTGTGTCTATGATCCTACAAAATCCCTGAGTTTATGCACGTGTAAGGATCGATGCTGGTTTGAAGGCAAAGGGTAGTAACTCCAAATATTGATGGAAATTAAATTTTTCTTTTGTTCTCTCACTTTGCATTTTGTAAATTGATAAAATAAACAATTATTATTTATATTTTAAAAGCCATTCTTAGTTTACAGCATTTTTTTTCACACCTGCCTAAAACTTTTACACACATTACTGCACATAAATCTTTTCTTTTCTTAATTTCCAGGTGAAACATGATCCGGTGGACTTTGCTGCTGGTGTGTCTGAACGTGATCTCAGCAACGTTCGATTATGCTTATGAAGAGCAGTCTTTTATGGGTGAGGATTAGATATTTTATAAGTTGGTATGTTTCATTACCTTGGAGATCACGATGTTTCCGTCCTTCACAGACCCGGAGGATGTGCTGAGCGTGAGCATCACTCTGAAGGAGATACAGCGACCTCTACTGGGAGCGACGCTGCTGCTGCCGTGCTACTTTGAGGTGTGTTTTCATGGAGTCATGTTTTAGAGTTTGTGAGATACAGAGGTGAGGAGATATGTTTTTACTTCTTTAGCTTTACTGGTAGCCTGGACATTGGTCTGGTTTCCCTCCGATAGGAACTGATTATGCTCCTGCAAAGATCTGTCAATCAGCTAATTTGGGCGGGGTTGTATGTGATGATGGACAGAAGTTAGAGTAATCAGAAGCATCATCCAGGCACCATGGCTCTGATTGGTTGGAGGAATGTCCAATTGGTGCAGATTTATTTTTATTTTGACCCCTTAATGAATCAGTAGTAGTTACCAGACTCCTACTTTGAGAAGAATTGAGTTTGGCTACTTCAGTTTAGCTCAGTTCAAACAAACTGCAGTTAAACGTTGTCGTTTCCTGTGTAGGACCACACTGTCCCAGATCCTGGAGCCCCAACCATCGTCCCGCTTTCTCATCGCATCAAATGGAGCCTCGTCACCAAAGAGAAGGTCACGACCATCCTGGTGGCCTTAGAGGGAGAGGTGAGAATCAGCCCGAGTTACCTGGACAGAGTTCAGCTGGTGAGCTACCCCGGGACGCCGACAGTCGCTAGCATCAAGATATCCGAGCTGCACTCCAGCGACACTGGAGCATATCGCTGCGAGGTTCAAAGCGGCATCGAGGACAGCCACGACATCGTCCATGTGCAGGTTCAAGGTGTGTAGATGGTCAAATGAGTACTATTCAAGTCTCAGTCATTGAGGTTTATCCCAAACACAACTGAAACAAGGACAACTAGACTTGTGGAGGCTTCTGAGTTCATTAATTCTCTTTTAAATACCTTTGGATTGACCCTTTGCTCTCCTTTAAAGAACACATTGAATCCATTAAAAATAAAATAATCTAGAAGCTGCTTTAACCTTCATATCAGGAAAAGAATTGTCACTCACTCAGAGTTATTTTAGGATGCTTGACTCCCTACATTGGCTACCACTCAGTACAAGAAGTTCAGTTCAGTCCTCTTACTTAGAATAATACGGGAGCCCATGCATATCTCCAAACACACTTCAACGCACTGAGCAACCATTGTTTCCTAAAACTAATACAAATATTGGCAGACGTGCATTCAAGTTTAAAGATTGGAACAATTTCCCACCAATAACCGATCAATCAATTAATTTTGCATCTTGAAGAACTCACTATTTAACTTGACTTAACTTTCAAAATTTCTTGGAGCTGCTTCAGATGGTAACGTCTTCTTTCGCTATTCTAGAAACTCTATCAACTCTATACAATAACTTAGTAATTAATTAATAGTAATATCTTAAGTAATGTAGTAATGTAATGACTGTGTAATAATAATAATACTTGTTCATTGTGTGTGGCTACTGTGGGTTTGCAGGAATGTGTGAATGGGTTGGTAGTCGAGAGCCTTATTCATGCTGTATGTGAATGTATCATGAACAAATTTGTGCTAATTCACTTTTAAACTGAATCTTTTTGTCTCTCCAGGTATTGTGTTCCACTACCGACCTATTACGGGCCGCTACAGTTTGACTTTTGAGGAGGCGAAAGCAGCATGCACCCAGAACAGCGGCGTCCTGGCTTCACCTGAGCAGCTCCAAGCGGCCTACGACGACGGTTTCCACCAGTGTGACGCCGGCTGGATCTCTGATCAGACTGTCAGGTCAGTTCCTAATCGGCTTAATGACAGCTTAATGTCAATTACCCCTATGAAGTGTTACTAAATACACTTAAAGTCCATATAAGGGACAGTTTATGTTGATTTACTTTCATATTTAAACTAATGAGTACGAAACACTTTTCAAACACCTTTAAGTCTATTAATTTAAAGTTACAATCAATTACATCATATTTCAAAGGCATAAGGCATTTTATTTCAATCTTTGGTGAATGATTTTTTAAGCAGATGTGTTTTGCATGTCTGATACATGGCATTAGGATTGAAATCAGACCCTTGGATTATGCTCTGACAAATACAAATGCACATTTAATGAACATTTTAGGTGGATTTGAATTTATTTAACCAGGTTAATTATCTACATAAGAACATACTTAATTAAAACACTTGCATTAAGAAAGCCTGGACTCCACTGTTTTCATCAGAGCTTTAAATTCAGTCACAGATGCAGCTCAAACTGAAGTTTATTCCAAGTATTATTTTTTCCCAATTCTGTTCTTATTGTTGGAACAACTCAGTGCAAAATGTCCATTGAGCAGAGATTGTAACCTCCTTGTTTCCACATTATAACATGGAGTTTCAACTAGAATGGCTTTATAATTAAACAAATACCAATGACATTTAACAATTACCAGTTTACTTTAGTGTAGAGAATCAGTTTGTAATTGATGTGTAATAAACAGGTAAATAGGTCAATTTGACTTGTTTCCATAATAATAAAATCCCAGTAAGAGTCTCAGCTTTTTCTATGACATAATAAATGTGCTCCTTAAAAGACAGGTGGTCATCAGTTGAAAATCCTAAATATCAACTCTATTTGTTGACCATTTTTCGTTAATATTTTATGAGTCAGTGTCGATCTTGGTGTTTATGAAGTGGCGAAGAACATAAGTTCAGCTTTCTTGGCATTTACAACAAGTTTTCAGATGACAAAGCTGTTCCTGGACTCTGTCAAAAGCATGTTGTAGATATTTGAAAGCCACTGCAGTAGTCAAGAATCGTTATTATCAAGCCCTTTACTTCCATTAAATATTAATTTTCAACCTTTCAAGCACAATCTGACACTTTTAAAGCTGATTTTCTTTCAGGTTACACCTGGAAGCCAGACAAACTTTTCCTTACCTCAGAATTCCCCTGACTTGCCAGAAAATAAACTAAATCTCATTTTCATCTAATCGAAGGTACCCGATCCATGACCCACGAGTGGCCTGCTATGGTGACAAAGAAGAACTTCCTGGGGTCAGAACCTACGGAATCAGAGACGCCAATGAGACGTATGATGTTTACTGCTTTGCTGAGAAGATGACAGGTACACTAGGAAAGTCTATGTGTTTTTGTTGTTGTGATCATTCTTTCATTATGTCTTTCAATAAACCATCCGATCCATAACAGGCAGAGTTTTCTACACTGCTGCTGCTGAAAAGTTCACCTTCTACGAGGCCGTGGAGGCTTGCTCCAACCAGGGAGCTCAGCTGGCCACCACGGGTCAGCTGTACCTGGCCTGGCAGGGCGGCATGGACGTCTGCAACGCCGGCTGGCTGGGAGACCGAAGCGTCCGCTATCCCATCAACGTTCGTCGGCCGCAGTGCGGAGGAGGTCTGCTGGGCGTGCGAACCGTTTACCTCCACACAAACCAGACGGGATACCCGCTTCCCGACACCCGCTACGACGCTTTCTGCTACACAGGTGGGCCATGGTTTCAGATCATGGATTGAGACAACGCAACTAAAAGTTTAACCCTTTAACATTCTGCGTGGGACAGCGGTAGCTTTTTGAACCAATCAGAGCTCTGTTCACATGTTGTGTTTGCGTAAATACTGCATGATGCAACATGTGATTTTCATTGATGAAAGTCATTATAAGGCGATCTAAACATCGTATTTTTTAACTGTGTGCAATTTTGATTCCTCTAGAACAAAACCACTAGAAACTTTAGAGTCTTGGCTTTAAAAAGAGACCAGAACCATGCATGAAGTCCAAACTGTTCATCAACAGCATTCAATTTACTTTGGTTATGTCCTGAATAGGTGCAACCCTATCCCCAACCTTAACCCCAAGTTCCCTATCTAAGCTTTTAAAATTAAACTAAACATAAAACAGGGGGATGCAGAAGCTCTAAACACAGTATCTATCTAAAAATGTGAGGTGCATGAGAAGAGCTGCAGCCTTGCCCTGGCTCCAATACAAAGTAAATGAGGCACATCTATCACGAATGTGCACAAACGCTCTGATGGAAACACCAAGGCGAGATGTTCCCAAAACAACACTTACATGAGGATGCAAGGTTTCCATGAGTAGACGATGAAGACTTTCTTACAGTTGTACTGATTTGTGGGGTTAGTGAGTAGAGCTCAAAATCAAGAGCTTTTCCTGCATTAAAAAAAATAAGTTTGTTATGTGGATGCATTATAATGAGTTGATAACTTAAAATAACATGTTGGTCTGGTATCATTACATCTGTCACCGTTAGAGGCCCCTGGTGAGGAGGGTTCAGGTCTGACAGATGAAGGAAGCGGCGTCCTGAGTGTTACCACGGTGACACGGAGGCCGGACGTGTTCTTCAGGACGACGACCACGGAGAGCGAGGCGGTGGGAGAGGTGGAGACCCGGCGTCCCACTGGTGAGACCTTCACCTTCACCACAGAGAGCCCCACGGAGATGCCGTGGACGCTGCCTCAGCCCCCGAGCCTCACCGAGCCGACCACGGACCTCATACAGCCGGTCACCGCCCCACCGCAAATCGGCCGGGGGGCCAGCAAGGGCATTCCGCCGCCCCCAACTGGTCAGTGACGGAACTGCATATTCATATCAGTGACAACTGTTGAGTAAATCCAGTTTCCACCTCACTGGTATTTTTATCTGCAGGCGTGGTCTTCCACTACCGCTCGAGCGGCGGCCGATACGCCTTCACCTTCGTCGAGGCCCAGCTGGCCTGTCAGAGCGTTGGAGGCCACATCGCAACTCCACAGCAGCTACAGGAAGCTCAAGGGGCAGGATATCACCAGTGTGATGCAGGATGGCTCCTGGACCAGACTGTCAGGTGGATGTATTGTCAGAGCAAAGGAGGGAAAATACTCATCAAGAGCCGTAAATGTTGTTCCTGGAATCGATCCTTCTTGCTTTTTATCTCTTATAAATGATCCAGGACAGCACAGCTCTGGAAAGAAAGTGCTGAGAGAGCAGTGTTGATACAACCTGTCACCTGGATTCTAATTTATGCTACATATATGTAATTAAATTGGTCTAATGTGAGGAAAATATAGAGACAACATAAACATAAAATAGTTGCCAGAATTCATGTGGTTAGTTGCAGTTTTACTAAATGTGATAATTAAAAGTTGATGAAAATGCAGCAACTATAGAAGATAAAAATGACTTAACTATGGCTGAGAAACTTTCGTCTGAAGACTGAAATTCATCATTTGCTCTTGCGCAGGTATCCCGTTGTGTTCCCTCGAGATAAGTGCGCTGGAAATCTTGGATATGAACCCGGAGTTCGGTCCTACGGTCTGAGGCCGGCACATGAGAGATATGACGTGTACTGCTACACTGAGGGGCTCAAAGGTGATTCACAGAAACTAAAGCAAACACAGGACATTATGAACAAGCTTGACCAAGATTCAGGTTGTTTTCTTTCTGTTGATGATGATGATGATGACATGCGGCGAGGAGTTGGGACCGAAATGAAGACACAAGAGGAGGAGACAGGAGCAGGAAACGAAAGAAATTTAATGTATACTTACTAAATCTGGGACAAAAAGAGCTGCAGGGTAGGCAGGGTAATCCAAAAACCTCAGACTTTAGAATTTATTTATCCCAGAAGGGAGATTTGTTTCCACATGACTGTACACATATTCACCACAACAGAGGATTGGACAAAACAAGAAAATGCTCAAATTCACAACAACTTAAGAGAGTGGGAATTAAGTGTAGATGGCAGACACAAGGGAGGAGAAAGACGTCATTGGGGTCTGTTGTTTATGGCGGCTATAGCTGCAGGGATTAAACTCTTTCCAATGCAATTAAAAGTCCGGTATCTACGACCTGATGGTAGTGGGATGAGGCTGAGCTGATTTCATGGGAAAACTAAAAGCATGGTTGCAAATCAAACCAGATATGCAAACATCTGCAACCTGGAATAAAATACTAACTGTCCCATTATCCCGTAATCTATGGTTGTTGGATCAACTTAAAAAAAAAAAAAAAAATCAATTTAATTAAGTTTTTTCAACTTAACTTTACAAGTTAGATTACACAGTTAATAATTTACAATAATCCAACTTGAAATTAAGGCACATCCACTAAGGAGGTTTTAATTCTTCTACTCAATTATTTGTAAAACACTGTTGCTTAACAACCTGATAGTATGGTTTCATGAAAGGTAGGTTTTTCTAGTCATTGGGCAGCTTCACCCTGGAAAGGCTGCGAGTCCACAGGGCTAACACAGAGACAAACAACCTAACAAACATGTCTTTTACTGTATGTTCGTGCATCAACGTGCATTGTCTCTTTAAAATAAATGAACTGCAGGACACAAGAAACAAGAAAGAACTTTACAAAACAAAAACACATTTTGACCATTGACTCATTCACTGGCATGTTCATCTTTGGGTTTTATTTTTTCCACAGGAGAGGTTTTCCACGTTGTATCCGCCGAGGGTTTCACTTACGACGAGGCTTCTTCCAAATGTCGAGAGCTCAACGCTGTGCTGGCCTCCACCGGGGAGCTCTACGCCGCCTGGAGGATGGGCCTCGACAAATGCCGTGCAGGCTGGCTCTCGGATCGCAGCGTCCGTTATCCCATCGTCAAACCCCGAGCCAAGTGCGGAGGCGGAAAATCAGGAGTGCACACCTTGTACGTTCACTCCAACCAGACAGGCTACCCTGCACTTGATGCTAGATTTGACGCGTACTGTTTCAGAGGTAAACACTGTTCAGCTGTTTTTTGTTTTGTTTTTCATCGTCATGTTATTGATTCTCTTATCGTCCATATTCTTGCAGCTGATATTCTGCTCATTGCAAATGAAACTGGACTGAACATCACAGATATCCAGGAGGCTCTCCTAAACCAGACGTCTATAACCGATTTGCTGAGGCCTGGTAAGTTCCAATTAAATCTAGAATAATTTCCAATTTCTTTACCATTTGTCTCACTTTTTTCTTTAATTTTTCTTGCCAGGTGTTCACCCCATCGTTCCTCCCATCCACGTGGAGGCCTCCGGATCTGGATCTGGCTCAGGCTCAGCGGACTTTGGCTCAGGTTCTGCAGTTGATGGCTCTGCTGGGGGTCCATCTGGAGACGAGTCTGGTTCTGGAGATCAAGTATTTTCTGGAGATTGGTCGGGCTCTGGAGAGACTACTCCTGGTTCTGGAGATCAAGTCATCTCTGGGGATCAGTCTGGTTCTGGAGATCAGTCCTCCTCTGGACATACTCAGTCTGGTTCTGGAGATCAGTCCTCCTCTGGAGATACTCAGTCTGGTTCTGGAAAACTGGAAATCTCTGGAGATAAGTCTGCCTCTGGAGACCTTTCTGGTTCTGGAGATATTTCTGGTTCTGGAAAACTGGACGTCTCTGGAGATAGGTCTGCCTCTGGAGACCTTTCTGGTTCTGGAGATATTTCTGGTTCTGGAAAACTGGACGTCTCGGGAGATAGGTCTGCCTCTGGAGACCTTTCAGGTTCTGGAGACTTGGTCATCACTGGAAGTGCTGAGCTGCCTAGTGGAGGATCAGGTATCGGCAGTGCGGACGTTTCTGGATCAGGTCTCAGCGGAGAAGAATCCGGTATCACCTCTGTCGTTTTCTCAGGCACCAACAGTATTTTCTCAGGAGAGAGCTCAGGTTTAGGAGGACCCCAAGAAGTCGGGGAGGGAAGCACTGAGATCTTCCTGATATCTGGTGCAGGCTCTGGGGTGCCCCGTGGTAGTGGGGATTCATCCGGGTCTGGTTCTGGTACTGGATCTGGTTTCATCACTCCAGAGAGCAGCTCTGGTTTCATCACCAGTCAGGAGTTTTCTGGGACCAGTGGTTTCCCGTCAGGATTTGTCTCTGGAAGTGGTAGCGGCCTGTCAGGGGACGTCTCTGGAAGTGGAGACACTCAGATTTTACTGATAAATCACGAACTGGTCGATGTATCCGTTCCCACCACCCAGAAGGAGTTCGAGTTCAGTGGAGACGTCGTGGAGCGCACCGTTTCTGGAGACTTTTCAGGATCAGGGATTATGGGGAACGATCTCAGCGGCTCTGGAAGTGGCTCTGATTTCTTCTCTGGTGTCACTTTGGTGGGATCAGGCTTTACTGAACTCCCAATGTCGTCCTCTGGGGAGCAGGAGGCCTCCGGGTCCTTACTCTACAGCTCTGGACTTGGAAGCGGTGAACATTTCTCTGGATTTGGGAGCTCAAGTTTCCCTTCGGGGTCTGGAGCTGGACCTTCTGGATCAGGACGTCCTGGATCAGGACTTCCTGGATCAGGACTCCTTGAATCAGGAAGTGGAGATGAAAGCCTTGTTACTTTTGTGACTGAGGATCCTATGACATACGCATCTGGAGATGGTGCCATGTTCATGGAGCTTGGACAGGAGTCTGTGGACTATTATGTAAAAGGAAGTGGTAGCGGAGACTCGTCTGTAATAGAGACCATTTTTTCAGAAGCTCCTACAAACACCAAAGACCCAGAGGAGACCCCAGAGTGGAATGTGGACGAAGGAAGGTTGGGTATATTTCGGTTCCTTGTTCCATTAGGACTGGCAGCTCCCCCTGTTGCATCAACTTCTCCACAGACACCAGGTGTCGCTGAAGGTAGGTCCAACTATTTGTATCTTTTTTGTGTCAATTGGTCTTTTCAGCCATTGATATCAGATATATATTGTTATATTTTCTAGTCTCTAAGTTGTGGAGGAAGCTCTTGTGCAGCGATAACATCAACTAAATGTTTGTGGTAACTTCTGATCAGTCGGAGGAGTTTGATCCTCAGAACAGAACCAGTTAAGTTGTGAGATGTTGGTGGTTTCCTCTCATCAACTGATGCTACAACATTTCTACTGGATTAAAGTCAGAACTTTGACTTGTTCCCAAACATTCATCTGGTTCTTCTGGAGAACCACTGGTGTTCTTGGGCTCGTTGTCTTCCTCCGTGACCCAGTTTCTCTTCACATTCAGCTCATGCACTCATGTCCTGGCATTTTCTTTTAGAGTTCACTGGTAGAATTTACAGTTCATTGGTCCATCAATGATGAGCATTAGCGCCCCCATGTTTCATGGAGGGTTGTGATTAGGTTGTTGTATTTGAATCCATATATATGGCTCAGTGTCTCTGGATCTGATTGGACCGCCACTGAAAGACATAAACTAAAAATGGATGAAATTACTTAGCATACATCATATTTGCTGAATAGTCGACATCAACACGGTGTGTATGTGAAACATATATTGGAAAACTTACTTTAAAATGATTGACCTGATGAAGAGGTATGTGACTGTATATTCTTCATGAAGGAAAGAATAAATCGACCTGTGTTTCCAGGTGGTTTTAACCCGTGTGAACCGAACCCCTGCGGTGATGCTTCGTGTTTGGTGGAGGACGGAGTCGCTCTCTGTCAGGGTGAGTCCTATTTTTCTGGTCCTTCTCTGACAGAATCTTAATCCAGCATTGTGTGATAACGTCGATTTAACAGCCTGTGACGTTTTCTCTGTATGTGTTTGTTGCATGTTTCAAGTTATTTGTCTGCGATATTAAAACTGCTCGAAGTTTCAGACGTTTAACTGAATATATTCATGAAGTCTCTTCCCTCTGTCTCGTCTGTTCTGCCCAGATGTGTTTTGTGCCTCATTTTTTATTTTGTTTTTTTCGTCCGTGGCTCTGGGTCTCTTGTGTTTGTGTGCCAGATTTGAACGTTAGCCCCGTTTGTCAAATGTGCATCGTCTCTGCATCTCTGAGGATTTACCACCCTCCTCCGCCACAAAGTGCCCTCGGATGTTGGATGTTGTTTTTGGTCTGTTTGTTTGCTTCTGTGCCAGCACGCCGCCTCCACTCCGCTGTTCTGTTTGCATGCTGAACATATGTGCTTTCTGGCATCATATGGCTGCTAGAAACCGACCTCCTGCTGCAACTAGCATCATGAACTTACTGCTAATATAATAATAACAGTGAAACATCTAGTGTATCATCCTCTTAAAATAACAAACAGAGGTTCATATGATGATTTGTTGTGCAGTAAGTTGGATCAGAAGTATTTTTCACTAACCCCCTTTAGTCTTGAGGTGCATCACAGCTCGGCCTCCTTCACCTCCCTCCTTACCCCTCCCTTAACACCAGTAGTGTCACCCGCCCTCCCCCCTTCACCCCTTTTTTGCAGAGGTAGACGTGTGCCACTCCAACCCTTGCGCCAATGGAGCCACCTGTGTGGAGAGTGCAGACTCTTTCAAATGCTTATGCCTGCCCAGCTACGGAGGGGAACGCTGCGAGATCGGTACGAGGTCGGCTTCAGCTAATACATACTAACAGCAGCCTCTCAAAAAAAACAAAAAAACAACTGGAGATAAGGAGAGAGATGGTAAACATCACCATTCTCGCAAGCGGCTCAGTGAAAATACAAAGATGCATGACTCAGATAAAACAGAGTTATAAAAATATTTGGGTCATGTGTCGGTACAAATCAGGATCCAAAAGGCGTTTACGATTTTTCCACAACTGCTAAAACATATTTCTTGAAACGTCCTCCCAGTTTCTCAAGACATTAAAACACAAATCCAAAAATGTACAAAACCCCCAGACTTTCCTGTCGAAATTAATCTATCACCTCAAAACCAGTTCTCCTGCGTTTAAAACCAAGTACAAATACAGTATATTCACTGCACTATATACAATAATTTAGGACTTAGCATCCAGGGCATGTATGTTTATTGTAAATGCATTTAGCAATATATTTATATCATAGTTAAAGTCATATCTACATAAAAAAAAGCACAAAGTCTTTGTGCGGAGTCCGGCCAGAGGAATTCTTCATGGACCAATGATGATATGTGATATGACAATATCACAAGCAATATTTTCCAGGAAAAACCCGCTGGTGTGTCCAGAACCCAGTCTTGTCAAGACTCCACGGTTATATCATTATATCATCACAGGCCTTTTCCATTACCTCCAGTAAAGTTTCCCTGGTGAAGAGCTGTCGGTCATAAACCTTCCACCGCCACGTAGATAAATACTCCTCTAGTGGATTTAGGATGGGGCTGTAAAGTGGAAGGAAAACCTTTATGAACCTTTATGAAACACTGGTTGTTGGTGAACCATTCATGTATCAGGACAAGACGGTGAAAGATCACATTGTCCCAAGGTGAGCTGCACCAAAACTTGTCTAATCTGAGCTCACCATCGGTTTTCAGCTGTTTCACCAGTTTTTAGTCACTGTGTCTCCCCTTCATGTACGATATCTTTCACGTATAGATGGTATGCATCGTAGACGACCCAGAACTGTGCGGAGATGTTCAGTTTTTTATGGCCCGGAGTCGAGGGAAAGGGGTTTGGGCATCTGGTGAAGACGTCTCTTGGAGGTTTGCTGGGCGTAACCAGCAAGGAGGAGACCTCGAGACTAGACCCAAACCCCAGCAAGATACCAGTAGAAACCTTAGATAAGACGATGGAATGGTAGTCGCTGGTGTCCTCATTGAGTTTGTCTCAACATTGTTTGATAGTTGGACTTCTCTTAAAACCTTTAGCTCCTTCTTCATGTTCTTCCTCCTCCTCACCGACAACATGCTTTGCTCTGTGCTTTACGCTCTGAATGTTGTGATGTGATGTGACGGGACTTTATTTTTTGGAGGTACCTGTTATTAAGGGCGTGTCTAATAATTCCTGCCTACATGGTTAAATACTGTGAGTAAGTAGAACTGACCGTTTTAATGTAAGTGATCAATGCTGAGCAACGGAATGAATTAAACCTTTCAGAGTTACAGTCAAAGGAAAACATGGAAATTTTCCTGGCGTCTCGCAGCTGAAGCAAAGCGTTATGTGTAATTTTTCCACTTCTGTCGGCTGGGACCACTGTGCATTGTCAGAGCGGTGCTGCATACCAAATGGACTGAGGCCAGTGCAATGTGAAATGTGCTTTTTTATTGACTTAAAAAACAGCTTTATGGAAAATGTCCATAAAGGAGAAACATTAGAATTGACTCATCCAACACATTTGTAGCTGCAGATGAAGAAAACGCTTTTATTTAAGAGTTTTTGAGTTTCTGAGGCCCAGAAACAGAAAACCATGCACTGAACTAAGCTGCTACTGTCTGGTGTTGCGGCTGCAGATGAGCAGCAGTGTGAGGACGGCTGGATTAAGTTTCAGGGGAACTGCTACCAGCACTCCTCCGACAGAGAGGTGTGGCTGGATGCAGAGCAGCGATGCCGGGACCTGAACGCTCACCTGGTCAGCATCAACACCCCGGAGGAGCAGAACTTCATCAACAGTGAGTGTTTCGTGTGATTTATTCACACAGAGAGACGGGGATAAAGAGAAAATGACCGACTTTCCTTCCACAGCACTCGCACAGAACTACCAGTGGATCGGTTTGAATGACAAGACAGTAGAGAATGACTTCCACTGGACGGACGGCACTCCACTGGTGAGTTCCTCCCAAGAAACAGCTTCAAACACTTACATAAAGACGGCAAATATGTGGCAAACTAACACAGACGCACAACTAGAAACCAGAAAAACGTGCAAATACACACAGAAACAAAAAACAAACAAACATGTGACACAAGAAAACCCCCAAAAACGTGAGAAATGATCAACAACGAAGCACAAAATAACCACAAACACATGCAAAACTACCTTAAAGATGTACAACAACCAGGAAAAAAACACAAAGACACACAAAACCCAACAAAACCAAACACAATGACACAAAAGACCACGGAAAAAACCCAAAACAGCTATTAAGGTAATGCAAAGCAGACATCAAGAAACGCACAAAACCTCCACTAGGGGGGTCAAAAACAACCACAATGACGCAACAGACAATCAAGACATAGCTAAACACAACGACCTAAATTAAACACAACAAACACATGCAAAAGTGGCATAAAGATGCACAACAATCAGAAAAAACAACCAAAGCTACACAAAATAACGACAAATGTGTGTGATTCAACCTAAATTACACACAGAACATCCTGAAAGACATGCAAACAAACACAAAGGGACGCAACACAACCACGATGACACGAGAAACTATCAAAAAAATGGCCGATAAAGAGCCACAAAGACGTAGAGGTGCAAAAAAGGGTTGTGTATTAACACCTTTAGACGAACCCTGAAGGAAACACGAAACAGTCACACAAGGACATGCAACTAGAGCACAAAGAGATGAAAAACAGAGACACAATAATTCCCGATTCTTTAGAAAGTTAAAACCTGATCTACAAACAGACCACGCAGTAACAGTCCTGACTTCCCAGGAGATAAACAGCGAATATCAAAGGTGAGAGTTAAAGCTGCTGTTTGGACTTTTAAGAGCAGGCGACAAACCGAGCAGATCTGCACAAACACAACCTGAGCTGCACCACTTTAACACGAGAGGATTATTTAGAGGCACATAATTAAACAACAGGTGCAAAAACAAAACTAGAATCACCACCTGGAGGTTGTATTCCTACACCGTCATCTCTGTTTGTGTGTTTCTTCTTCTTCTTCTCTCTTCAGCAATATGAGAACTGGAGGCCAAACCAGCCAGACGACTACTCCAGCTCTGGAGAAGACTGTGTGGTGACCATCTGGCATCAGAACGGCCAGTGGAACGACGTGCCCTGTAGCTACCACCTACCGTTCACCTGCAAGAAAGGACCAGGTACGACCACGTCTCCTTTCACGCTGCACCAAAATCCGGCGTCGTCCCAGGTCGTCATGGGTCTTTTCAGCAGTGTGAAAGAGTTTCTGTTGCATTTCTTCCTAGGTCAAATGATCCTTTAAGTAATGCTGGAAGTTAGAGACTCAGTACGTTTACATGCATTTATAAAAAAATGAATTATTGCCTTAATCAGACTTTAACTGGACAACTCAAACACGTCTGATTAAAACACTCAGTTAATGAGATTGGAAACCGATTTTCTCCGGCATGTATACGCCTTAATCAGACTTTAACTGGACAATACGGACAATGTGCTCATGACCCTGGAACAAAAACATCCAAGAAAGCCGGCCGCAGAAGAAGAAGAAGAAGAAGAAGAAGAAGAAGAAGAAGAAGAAGAAGAAGAAGGTAAACAGAGCCGGTAGAAGAACCACCTGAGGGATAGCGCCATCTATCTGCACCAGAAGTCTTCAACGTTTTTCAGGCCAAGGATTAAATAGGGACCCTCTACCAACTATATGTGTTCTATGTTAAACACAGCTCAGTGCTTTTCATAATTATACATTATTACAGTGAGTGTCAACTATGATGATGTCGTGTTCTGCTTTTGTCACTGAAGTTTGTTCTCCTTTTTCTTCCTCTTCTCATCCTCCTCTGCCTTTTCCTTTTCCTCTTATTTTTATTATCTTTCTCTTCATTCTTCTCTCTTTCCTCCTCCTCCTCCTCGTTTGCCTCCATGTGGACGGCAACGTTGGAGACGTGGAGACATCTTGGTTCTTCTCTAGATACATTCAGGGTTGGAGATAAAAAAATGAAGAAAAACAAATCTTCTTCTTCTTCTTCTTCTTCTTCTTCTTCTTCTTCTTCTTCTTCTTCTTCTTCTCTATTTCCAGTAGTTTTGAAACTCCACAGCAGCAGAAACACTTTGTCAGTAAAGTTTTTCACGTGAACATTTATCTCATCACATCATTTTATTTAATCTCCATGGAAACTAGTTCAGGTCCGATAGAGAACCAGGATGTGGTTCTGACCTGACGTCCTCTGTCTCTGTCTCCGTCCTCAGTCTCCTGTGGACCTCCTCCAGAGGTGGGAAACGCTCACACGTTCGGGAAGAGGAGGGACGAGTATCCCGTCAACGCCATCGTCCGCTACCAGTGTGACCAGGGGTTCAGACAGCGCCACCTACCGGTGGTTCGCTGTCGGTCGGACGGACGGTGGGACAAACCCCAGGTGGAATGTACCGATGGTGAGACGGTCTTTTACGGACTTTTTTAAAATTAAAAATATAAAAAATAAATATAATATAAATATAAAAATTAAATATAATATAAATATAAAAATTAAATATAATATAAATATACAAATTAAATATAATATAAATATACAAATTTAATAAAACTTTAAATAAAAAATAAAAGGTTAAATTAATAAAAAAATATATTTATTCTTTAACATTCTTTTTCTTCTTCCTCCTCCTCTTGGTCTTTTTCTTCCTGTTCACTCTCTGTTCATTTTTTTCTTTTTGTTTTCTTGTTTCATATATTAAATGATGCTCATTTAGATGTTTTTTATTATTATTATATTTTTTTATTTTGTAGTTTCGAGTCTAAAACCAAATTTGATCTATCATGAAACACCACAAACCAACATACAATAAAGATCCTGACACGTCCTAAATGAAATTATCTGTTTTCTAATAATAATTTATCTATTTCTTTATTTCTTCTCTGCAGTGAAAGCCAGACGACGAATACTGAACCTGCACAGGAGCAGCAGGAGTCCGGCAGCTAATATCTCTAAGAAGTAAAATAAATAAATAAATTAAAAAATGAGGAACTAATTATTTTAAAAGAACATGACAAGAAAAAATCCAGTTAAAAATTAAATATATTAGTAAAGA
Source organism: Mugil cephalus (assembly GCF_022458985.1). Taxonomy (NCBI): domain Eukaryota; kingdom Metazoa; phylum Chordata; class Actinopteri; order Mugiliformes; family Mugilidae; genus Mugil; species Mugil cephalus. The sequence continues at coordinate 28,929,376 of NC_061772.1, forward strand.
TGATCTGAAGAGTCCACATGAAGGATGAAACCTTATGGTGATGTGATAGATCCTTTGTTCTGCCCCTGCCTAATATATTTTAAATATATCTAATAATTTTATTGCTTTGTTGAGGTTTTGTTGTGTAATATTGATTTGTTTCATGAAATCAGTGTCTTTGTTTTGCATTCACAGACTTTAGCTTCTGTCAGTGCGTCTGCGTTTCTTTAATGTCTGTTTGAAGAGAAGCACTGCAGCTCCTCTGCCACAGGTCAAGGGAAACTGTGTTATTTTATTTTATGTTTTTGGCTTTTTTGAAAGTTCACGTCAGTCGTCCGACTTCCCTTCTGGTTTCTGTCCCACCGCTGCTTTATTCTCACAGTCAGAGGAGTTCAAGGTTTGCTGCCGTTTACTTCTTCTCTGATAAAACATGAAATCAGAGACAGAACCAAAGCGTGTTAGAGCTGTGAGGTTAAAGATGTGAACACCTGGAAGATACACATTCAGGCGTTAACGGTTTCCAACAGAGAAAAGTCTTAACGAAGCCCCTGCGCCAAAAATATCTGGTAGTTGTTCCACTGAACATCTGGATTCTATCTGGCAAAGGTTCATCCACGTGGAAACACAGATGTTAAAGGACGCCACAGTTTTTCCACGTGTTACCTCTGGTGAAACTTCCAGAGAGATAAAAGTGTCGACGTTTGATCCTGATTAATTCAACAGGAGAAGATGAAGCTTTGTTTCATTTTGTGGGACTTTACACACGTTAAAAATCTGCAGATTTAGGAAGATTTGGTGCAAAAATGTACAACGAGATATTTTGGAAACTACACTTTTGTGAAGAATTCGATGATGAGAGTGAAACCGTTCTCATCTCCAGTTTATGGCTGTATATGTGTTGCATGAGTGACACCTGTAATTTTCCTAAAGAGCGATTTTGAATCTCACTGTTGTGTCTCCGCCTGTCGCCATTAGATCTGAGAGGGACCACGGTGCAAACAGCCACACTCTTTATGCATTATATAAATCTATTGTTCTATAAAAATTCTCCCCGTGAAGTTTTCATAAATGGAAAATTACATAAAGTTTTTTACATTTGTTTGTAACATTTTTAGACTAAACAGCTCTAAAATAACTGTATTGAACGTGTTGTGTTGTCAAAATAAACCAGAAATATACTAAACTTCTATCAGAGTCTCTTCTGGACTCAGCAGCGACTCACAATAACGTACCAGGTACTAAACTCCACGTCTCATGTGTTTGTCGTGTTCTGTGTTTTGTCGTCACTAATCATCTCCCTTGTGTGTGTCTGTGCAGTGCACAGTTTCAGAGGACGTGGCTTCGCTGCAGCGTTTTAGTTTTTCTTTCACCTTTCGACCGCCGTCGTTTGTGTCTTGTTTTTATGTCACTGATGCTGAATGTGGAGGCTGTGCCTCCGTCAAACATATTGTCACCTGCTGCATAATAAATAAACCAAAGACTGAGACCTAACAATGTGTGTGTGTGTGTGTGTGTGTGTGTGTGTCTATGTGTGTGTGTGTGTATCTGCTGTAGCAACGTTTCATTTACTCATTAGAGGAGAAGTTGTCAAGAAAACAACAAAACCATCAAATAGTCTTTATTGTGCGTTTTGTTACTTCATATTTTGAAACAATCACGCACACGTTCACAGTCAGGATGTGTCAAAAATTAAATAGATGAACTCTTTATAGGACAGTTAGTGAAATACGTGGAGAGTGTTACTGTGGGACATGAGAAGACTTTTTGTTTTAAGTAAAACGAATGTAAACATGTATTTTAGAGCATTAGAACATTAGTGCTGATTCAGACACTTGTAAACACACTAATTATCATAATAGTCAACATTAGGACAAATCAGGCAGAGCTGGACCTTGTTCACCTCATTAGACCCTGATTAGACCTGAGAATCAGGTAGATAATGTTGATCTTCTCTGATTGGCTGAATCACATGTTTCCATGTGCACCAATAACTACACCCCAATAGAACCAATGTGTTTAATGCTGTAAACGTATTAGTTGATTTATTTAACTTGGGTTAAAGATGATGTTTTTATTATTACTATTATATTTTGGTCAACAAAGAATGTTTGACATGTTCATTTATGACTTTTTATTCACCTTTTATCACAAAACCAAAGAACTATTTCACATTTTACATACTACTTATAATGATAATAATAATAACAATAATAATAATAACTCTTTGGTTTTTTATGGCACTTTTCTCAATACCAGTAGTAATTTGATGATGATAACGCAACACTATCACACAAAATTCATGGATGTGAATAAAATAAGTTACATATTTTATACCATGTATAGATGTATTGTGAGGTATAAAAAAGATGTTGCTGTGTACAAACAACCTTCAGGGTGGTGAGGCTGCTGGTATTAGATGTGTAGATCAACAGTCACAGTTACTAGAGTTAATCCTTGATATTCTACAGAAAATGCTTGGGGTCATTTTTGACTACATGTATGGAAAAGTACTGATACAAAAAAATGTATTAACCTAAAAAATATAACAATTAAATACAAATCCAAATGGCCTCATGTCACAGACAACTTATTTGAGGAATATGAGATTAAATTATAAAAAATTACATTAATTAAAAATGAAATTACAAAGATTTGCAAAAAATAAATAAATAAATAATAAAAAAGACTTTAAGGCCATTATTTGAACGTGTTCTCAGAGATTTAATCACGCTTTTGCAACTCTGCATGCAAATAAGCACCAACATATCACTGTGGATGAAGTAGAATAATAATAAAGAAATTTAATGGTCATTTCACATAAATTAAAACGAATATCGCACCAGCTACTGTCTCAAAACAATGGACAGTTCCACTGAGATTTCAGAACCAAGGACAGCGCTTGTGGGTCATGATACATATTTTGGAACAAGCTGTAAAGTCTCTCACACATATGTTGTTATATTTAGTAATTTATCTCAATCCAGATGTTAGTTACCTTATAAAGTGGCAAAAAATTAATTAATTTCCACACTTTGCATCTGTTTTTATGATGAAATCACACAAAGAGTTTATTCATATTTAGTCATTTCATTTGTTAATTCTTGTTTAGATTTATTCACTATTTAGTAAATTAGAAGCTGCAAGGACAGAATATTTTAAAAGGCTCTCGTTACTAATGAGGGTGCATTTTCCTTCTCACTGTTTATAATAGTGTAATAGTTGTCCTCTGTAATATACTCACATCAGTCAGTTGTAAATGAAGACTCGTGTTTGCAGTGTCGAATGTGAAGCTGCAGAGAATCAGTGGGTCCAGTTCGCCATCGTTCCCGGAGCGTCACCGCCCAGTTGTTCCAGGTTCAGACAACAAACACATCTTTCAGCCACAGTTCTGAGTCTCAGTGAACGCAGTGTTTCTGTGGCAAACAGGACGGGAGGCTGAGTCATAGGAATAATAAAATTACTGTAAATTTGTATTTCCCCAGCAGGGCGGGTAGCGCCGGGCGTCAGAGCTGCCTCGTATCTGAATGGAGTCCTTTAACAATCTCCTGCACTCCACCCTTCACGTATTCACCGGCTCAGCTCTCTGCTCCTGAGCAGTTTGAGCTGTTTGACACTCACAGAAAATAGAAGTGTTTGTCATCTGTAACATACGGCTAAGAACTTGTTGCTCTCTGACCCTTTAAAATGATGTTGAGATGTTGTTGGAAACAAGTAAACAAGATTCTTTTGGATTCACTTTCACCAAAAGTTTCAACCTGCGCTGCCAATGCATTGCATTATATTATATTATGTTTTACCAGCTCTTCTGCAGCCACAAGTGAATCTTATCTTATTAACTTTACTGTCTGTAAAGTCCCTTTTAAATCTTTTAAATAAATATAAATACGTAACAGTTACTTCCACTAATTATTGTATTTTAATGTGATATAAATATTTATACATTTAGTATTTATTAAATGTAAATAATAGTAAAAGTAAATAATTAAATGGTTATATTATTGTATAATTATTGTTTTTTAACCATATTTTTAAACGTGGCTGTTTGCGGAACCAAAGTCGCCCACATGTTTTGTTCCGGTCGGACCACAGAGACGGAGGACTTCCGCTGATGCTTTTTCTAGCTGGATAAAGATGGCTTTCCAGGAGTTAACAGCGAACTAAATTAACCGGTAAAACCCCTAAATAATTGCTTTAAGACACGTATTAATTATTTTAATTGTCAGAATGACTCATGAAGTCGTTTTAGTTAATTCTCTAACCGGTGCGTGTAAAAGTTGGTAGCTGAAAAACATCCGATGCCCAGTGTTTCAGTTGGTTTTCATATTATTATTAAACAAAATAATAATAAAATATGGGTAGTGTGAATTTCTATATATTAAAAAAACAACAAACGAAACTGCGTTAATATTTTATTAATTGTTGACTGTTCTTCTGTTTAAATCCACTAAATGCTAACGGGCTAGCGGCGGCTAGTTGATTGTTGTTGGCCAGAAATGCGTTTTCCCTGCGTTCGCTTCACAGACTGGAGAGATTTCTGCAGCCAGAGGTGGATTAACCCACATGATTAGACTCACTGTTGTTTAAATATGTTGATAAAAAAAAAAAGTTTTTAGTTTGGAGAATAACAACAATTGTCAACAGGTGAAGAAAATATCAATGATTATCTGGTTGTCATGGCACCTGTCAGTTCAGGATGTTGATGTTATCAACATGAACAAGAAGTAAACATTAGATAAATAAAGTTTATGTTGTGTTTAGGGTCTATTTAAAAGGACTAAAGGGACCAGGTCTGGTCTGATGAACCAGACTGAGCCGGTGGATAATGTTCAGCTCGGAGACCTTGGCTTCTGACACGAATCTGGATTTTACTTTGACAAGTTCCCTCTGTGCGTCAGCACTGATGGACGCCATGTCCCGCGTTTAGTGGAGACAGTTTCCCCCCGACGGCCTCTCCTGGTTCAGTCACTGGTTCAGGAATCGTTTCAGAAACAAGTTCAAGGTGTCGACTTAGCCTCCAGATTCACCAGATCTCAGTCACGTCCAGCGTCTGAAGACACAAAACAGAAACGCGATTCAATGTAAACATGTTTCAGAACAAAATCCTGGACAAGTTCGAAGTTGTTTCATCACATTTTTCGGTCTCAAAAAAAGGACATGTCCAGGAAAACCCTAGTACATGTCTAAGTAACATCCACACCAATAAATGCCAGGTCCAAAAGTTTCCCAGCAGAAAATAATGTCTCCTGTCAAGACGTCTCTAACATTTTGTATTTTAGCTTTAGATTGTGCAAATAAAATGTGTATTTTTCTATCTCCACTGAAACTAGAAGAATAAAGAATAAAGTCCCAGACCTGAATCCTTGTCTCTATGTCGATACGTCTGAAAAACCACCTCGTTTTAGCTTTACATACTTTGAGAGGTTTATAGAAATGTAGGTGTTTCTATTAAAAGTTTTATGTTGCGATATTTCTAGGAGCGTTGATTCTGCCTCTTCATAGTCTTAATAATGGTTTTACATTGACCTCTTTTTGTCTCACACTGTGTTGTGTCACTTTCAGACGTTTTCCAGATATTTTATCTTATGATAAAATGTCAAAGTGTGTAAGAGTTCAAGTTTGGTTAAGAACCAGAAACAGCTGGAGGTTTGGTCCTGAAGTTAAAGTGAATCCTTCATGCGTCTGTTTTATTCCTCGTCTCTTCCAGGCCGATGTCTCGTCTCGTTGCTCCCGCTCCGTCGGCTCTCGCCTCACTTCTCTCCTCGCTGCTTCCCCGGGGCTTCGCCGTGGGGCCCTCGGGGCTCCGTGAGGGGAGGCCGGGGCTGTGGTGGGTCGGCCCCTCCCTGGAGGCCGGGTCCCTGCTGGGGAGGGAGGGGGGGGAGCTTCACGCCAACCAGGAGATCCAGGGGCGAGATGAGGAGCTCTCAGCGAAGCCCAAATTAAATCAAGCTAGCGGTGCAGAGGAAGGGAAGGTAAATCAGGGGGGGATGATTTTAAAAACACAAACAAAAACTTGAAAGTTAATATTAGACTAAATGTTTCTACTAACATTATTAACAAAACAAAACAATTAAAGAGCAACAATTCAAAAACACAAACAGCTGTAGTCTCCTTGACTGAAGCAGGAAGTAGTCGGGGTCAACACTGGTCCAGGAAGTAGTCTCTACCATGGTCAATGCAGGGCCAGGTATCTCTGGTCCAGGAAGTAGTCAGGGTCAACACTGGTCCAAGTCTCTCTGGTCCAGGAAGTAGTCTCCACCATAATAAACACTGGTCCAGGAAGTAGTCATAGCTCTGGTCTTCTTCTTCTTCTTCTTCTTCTTTTGTAGGAATCAAATAACATCTGGTTTCACCTTTAGTTCTATTTCTTTTTTTCACGTATTAACGGTCAAAAGTTAAATTTACTTGTTTATTTTTTTTTTATTTAATACTTTCTACACTAAAAATTAACTTGAAATACCAACAAGTACACGGACCCTTAACGTATCCCCTTAGATGTCACCTAAGTCTCTGAAAACCATCTATAATCTGGATTTACATGAACGAACATGATGAATCGAGCACTTTAAGTTTCACATATTTAATCCCGTTCTCAGACGTCTGTTAATCTTTAATTAAGTGTGCAGTCATCTTGTCTTTCATCCTGTGCCCTCTGCACCATAAAAGTGTAATAATCACCAGCGTCTCTTAAGCGTCTCTGTTCTGTTTAATGGATTTTCTCCCTTTTGATTTTTGCATGAGGGATTTTTTCTTTAATTTGTTGCAAATCAACACATTTGTCTGATGTGGACGAGTCTCTGCACAGTAGCAGCTTCCTGTCAAGTTTAAACCTCCACTTCATCTTTTGTTTCCCTTTCTTCAACGTTGCCTGTGTTCATTTAATAGCTCACGTCTTAATTAAGGCCTTGAAACTCATATCTTTTGTTTCTGGATGATGCAGCTGACACTAATTAACTCCACACACTGAGAACACTTTATTTCTTTATTTATTTATTCTTTAGTTTTTACAGTCATTTTTTTTGCAGATGATAATTGAGGCTTTCTCCGCACGCTCCACTGGCTTCGCTTCATCTCGAGTGTTCGCACTCGTGCTCGTTTCGAGGAACAAATTACCGGTCGTCACATTTAGCTCGAGCAGAAACCGGCAATTATCGCGTGTTAAGGTCTGAATCACGGCTGCACCTGAACGAGCTCGTGCCGCTGGAGGATCATCGCCGCCGAACAGAAATAGAAGGTGCAGAGTGAACTCGTTCCACCTTCACCGAATAGTCTGAATCCACCTGAAGAGAAGAACCAGACTCTGTGAACCCGTCCTGCTTCTACACGTTCTGCAAAGGAAATATAACAAGAAAAAGATGCAAAAGAACTTAATTAAAAAGCATTGAATTGTGTTGAAACTGCAAACAGAAAATATAAGCTGAGCTTCTGATGTTTTACATAAATGATGTTTTAACGTGATGTGTTTTACAGGAAGTGACACCGAACCCAGAGGTTCTGCTGCAGAGAGACGTCTGGGTCAGGTCAGTCCATGCTTCATGTTTTAAGATGTTAAATCTGTTAAATAATGAGTTTAATTAAATCACCTATATAATAATAATATAAGATGCACAACTTTTCAACACGATTTTACTCCAACATCATCTATGAGTATAAAGTAAAAGCTGAAATATTAGTAACAATATAAATTATATCCTCAAAGAGTCCGTGTATGTTTTGTTCAGAAAAGGATATTTAAAAAAGAAAATGAAATTAAAATTGAAATTTAAGGCATTTTTCATCATCAGGGTCGACAGCAGATAAACAAAACAGGTCGATTTTCATTTTCTCTTTCTAAAAATAAAAAATACAATCGTTGTAAGACAGAAACAAATAAAAAGCACCTGTTTGTTTTTCAGAGTAAAAGCATCTATGAGGAATTTTCAAATCTTCAAATGAAGTTCAAATAACCGCTCAGTTTTTTTTTAATACCCAGAAACATACACGGACCCTGGAGGGAGTCGATCGAATCTCAAGATTCAAGTTTGTTTTTTTGACTCTAAAATAAATAATAATAAAAAAAAGATAATCAGATTTTTCAACTTAAAAAGCAAAAAGATAAACAAGTAAATTTAGATTCTGAAAGAAAACTAAGAGAGAAAACGAGTTTTATATGAAGTGTTTTACATAATAAATAATTATGGGTTTTTTATTCATTATATATATCCCATAGACTTAAAAACTCCCTCAATTTTATATTGACCCTGGTAATTAAACATTGAATCTGCTCCTGTTGTAAACTATAAATGTTTCAGAGTCTTATCTTCCTCCTTTTCCTATGTTTTTATCACAGTTTCTCTCTCTCTCTCTTCTGCTTCTGGCTGTGGAAGTCGTGCCAACATGTTTTCTGTCCTGATTCTGAATCTGGCCCATTTTTCTCTCCCAGAATCTGAAACCAAACATAAACCAACCTGTGATGAGCCACCAGGGAGCGTAGTCGCACAAACTCTTAAAAAAAATAAACCCTTATCCCATGTTTTAAATGTTTTAGCCTCATATGCTTTAACAGGAGTTCCACCGTGTTTATGTCAGTACTTTATTTTTTAAAATGTTTTCTGCCCTCAGCTTTGCCTGCCAGGCGCGAAGCAGGACCCAGCAGAACGTGGTTGTTCAGTGTGTGTGTGGAGACGTGTGTGAGGCCGAGTGTGTGGGTTTGTGTCTCCGTCTGTGTCGGGACGTCCACCCGGGGACGGAGCTGCTGCTGTTTGACGACGCTGGACGTCCAGGTAACAGTTATTTAAAAGACTAAACACAGTTATGATCATTTAAACAAGGTCTCACAAAACTAAAAATATTATATCAGGTTTAACACCAGGAGATGGTGAAGATGAATGTTTATGAGTTAAACTAATAAATAGAAATAAAAGTGAACTATTTGTCTTACACATTATGTGATTGTTAAACTTTTTAAGAAAACTTTAAACTGTTTTAGGCAGATTTATGTCACATTTTAACATTTATAAAACAAAAGTCATCTCATCCAAGGTGCATCTTCACTTTTAAATGACTTTTATTTGGAGCCAGAGCTTTTAAAGACTCACAGTCTGAACGGGGGTAAAAATGGTGCGTTCCATTTCTACTCAGAAGTCGGAATTTCCGAGTTGTAATTTTCACCTTGAACGCCCCCTGAAGTCAGATTTTCTGCTCAGAAACTCGTAAAATCCTCACAACCTCCGAGTTCATTTTCCAAGATGGCCGCCCCGTTTAGAGGCTCCTGTTGCACGAAATTGGCCATGCAGACAGGATTTCTCCACATACATACGTTGAAATGCTGTTATAGTGTAATTTATAGTTTTTCATGTGTCATATGGGAAAAACAATCGCAATGTCACACTAACAACAACCTGGTAAAAACCAAAACAGAGACAAAAACCATCGTAGTAAACTGGGATTAATAGTGTTTTTGTTTCTACAGTTAAAACTTTTGAATATTTTTATAAATTTCTGCCTCGTGTGGTTTTGTAGATTTCATATCTAGTAAAAAAACTCATGAGTTTGTTCACGTTACCTGTTTCATTTACAGTTTGTGAAACTTAAATAGCCTGAACATTATAATATTAGTTATATTGAACACACTGAGTTATATCCAGACGAGGCTGTTTCCAGTCCCGACTTCTGAACTCTGAGGTTAAATGGAACAAACCAGAACTTCCTGAGCTGAGTCTCAGTGAAGTGTTTTCCCTTCGTCTACTGTCCCTTCATATACATCAAATACATTCACACTCTCCACCTGGAGGAGCCAGAGGAGCATTAAACTCCAGCCTGGTTCAGTGGACTTTCAGTGTTCACCACAGAGTCGACTCTGATAGAACTACGTCCTCAGTTAAAGTAAATGTTCTGGGTGAAAAAAAAAGGAGAAAAAGTGGCTTCGCTGGTTAGTTTCAGCCTTTTAGAGTTAAAAAAAAAAAAAACCCCAGTCAGCGGAAACACACTGAAGAAGAGCATGAAAGCCAGAGATGAACGATTACACCCATGAATCATTTTAAACTAAAAAAAATGTTGCAATTAAATGGAAACACCAAGCAAGAACAGGCCGTCGTTAATATACGGGAGTAATGTGCTCTGCGTCGCCGCTAATCCTTTATTATCGCTGCTTTGTAACTGATGGGACATTAAAGAAGAGCTTCATGCAGAAAACACCCAGCAGCAACAGACTGTGGATATCTTATTACAGCCCAGGCCCACGACTCAAACAGATTGAGCCCATAAATCGCGGACGCATCTCTAAAAACAATCATGAATACTAACCGAGAGATAATGAGATAAGAGCAGTCGATGCCTGCGGGAAGTTTGCGTCGTTGTGTGGTTGCAAATATTAATTAGATTAAGAGAAAAGGGAGAAAAGAAAACGAGTAGAATAAGGAATGAATGAATATATATTGGTACAATGTGTGACGTGTATGGATGTACACCGATCAGCCATAACATTATGACCACCTTCTTGGCGTTGCGTTGGTTTCCTTTGTGGTGACTCTTCAGAGGATGGACATGGACCTTCTGGGGGCTGTTAGTGGGGGGGTCTTTGAGGGGAGGGGCCTCTGGACACTTGATCAGTTTGGGATCTAGTGGATTTGGAGCCCAGGTCAACACCTTGTGCTGCTCTTCGTGTTTTGTTTCATGTGTTGTTCCTAAAGTGTTTTTGTGGCGGCATCCTGCTGGTGTCATTGCTATGGGGTGGAGGGGGGGTCTGGTCTGGTCTGGTCTGGTCTGGTCTAGGTGGGTGCTACATGTCTAAGTAACATCCACGTCAATGAACACAAGGACCAAAAGTGTCGTAGCAGAACATTGAATTGTCACAAAATGGTTTAAAAGTCATTCACTTCTCCTTTCGGTGGTCATAATGTTGTGGCTGATCGGTGCATAAGAAGCATATATTTTCTCAATTTATCTGTTTTGTCTCTAACATAATTAATCCATCCAGCAGCTGTTATAACACTGTTTTAATACTCTGTTTATCAGAAGGATGTTGGCTTTTATTTACATACAGAGAAACTGATTTCTTATTTTTTTTTTTTTGACAGATGAGAAGTTTGAGTCCAGTTCACATCCTGTGGTTCCCAACGAGAAGGAAGTGGAGACGGACGACAAACAGAAGGAGAGGATGCAAGAGGGCGAGGAAGGTTCTGAAAACCCGAGCAGATGCATCCGACAGAGCAACCCAACAACCACCAGGAGGAAGAGGACGGTGAGGACAGTCGCAGACGGACCAGAGAGCGTCCTGTCCTCCGTGGACGAAGGGACAACTCCTTCCGTCCGCTGCAGCTCCCGTCTGGCCGCGAAACCCCGACGTGTCCACTGTCTGAGCGGCCGGGCACAGAAACGACCCGACGTTCCCGAACGCACCGCGGCGCCGAGCCAAAGCTCCACCGTCCCCGCGCCGAAGACGTCTCGTCCCGACGCCGACGCCGACGCCGACGAGTCGACGCCCGCGGTCACGTCGTCGCAGTCCGGCCTCACGGAGAACAGGGAGCGGCGGTACCGGTGCTCCACCTGCGGGAAGAGGTTCTACCAGATGGGTCACCTGAAGAAGCACCAGTTCAGCCACACGGAGGAGAAACCGTTCACCTGCAAAGAGTGCGGGAAAAACTACACGTCTGCAGAAAGCTTCAGGGCGCATCAGGTAGATTTATTACTTTACCACTAATTACTGATTTAAAGTCGCTCGTAGCTCGTTTCTATAATCTTCTGTATTGATGATACACAAAGAAAAGGCTGTTCTTCCAAATGTGCATCACTGGATTGAATCAGGTTGTGACATCTGAGCTCTGAGGCCACGAGTCAGAGGAAAGAATATGACACTTGATGGAGAATCACTCTGGTATTTGTGCTGCCTCCTTCATCATCACTTAGCTTTACTGCACCCGTCTCATCCACGTACTTTTCCAGTCGCTACGTCAAGTTATTGTCTTGTACGTGAATGTCGTCCCTGGAATGAGTCGTCCTCTTTGTGCATGAAACCTCTTTTATTTATCGGATCCAACCTTACGAGTGATCAAGGACAAACACAGCAGCTCTGCACAGGGTTTATGTGAGAGCGCAAAACTACTGCTGCACATGTAAACGTTATTAAGGCAGCGCCGCATAGCGAGAAGGTTCTGAGTTCAAGTCCCACCCTGTCCCTCTGTGTTCGCCCTGAGACAGGCTGGAGACCTGTCCTTCCAGAGGACAAGCGGTCAAAGAAAACGAATAACTTGGTCTAAATGGAGAAAAACGTCATGGTAACTATTTAACCTAAAGACGAAGAGGTAAAATAGTTTCCATGTTGAATGCTGATATTTGCAGTTTGACTAAATGTAATAATTAAAAGCAGTTTAATGGGCTGATGTCCACGTCTGACATGAATATTTTACTTTTCTTTCTTAAATGTTTCTTAAAGGTTTGTTTAGTAACAAAAAGAAACAACAACAGCTGCATTTCCTTTAGTTTTTTTACGAAATAAGTGATTTCCCGCGTTTCCATTTAAAGCCCATTGGTGTTTTTTTGCGGATGAGCTGTAACTAGTAAAGTTTTGTCTTAGTTTTGTTCCATATTTGTCTTAATTTCTCGTCACTTTGAGGAAGATGGACTTGAAATGAACTGGTCACATGACTCCCTGCATCATATCCGGCGACTTTTACGATAAACTTTTATATCGATACGTCTCAAAAATGACCTCATGAGAGCGTGAAGGTGTTTTAGTGTTTTAGTGATTTTATGGAGGAAAACTTTCACCAGTTTTCTACATTTCTTGGGTTTAATGGAAACGCAGCAACTTTCTCCAAACTTTCTCTTTCTTTGGTTTTATCAGCTGACGTTTGTTTATCTGTGATAAGGCAAAAATCTTCCTTCCGTCAGTTTGTTTTTCTAGTTTTCACCAGCGGTGCAGAACTCAGAAAGAAAGTTTTTTCCCTGTTTGATTCTCGGTGACCGACACTAAAAGCTGAAACGTTGTCAGAGTTGTTATCTGACTCACTCAGCTACACAAACCCCACGATAAACACTTGTGTGTGTGTGTGTTTTTGAGTGTCTGAGAGCTCAGTCATCATGCAGAGCAGCCATTTCCCCGTCACAGAGAGGTTTATAAATACCAGCGGTAGTAATGCACGTGGTCTGTGACGGTTTTTCTGGGGTTGTTTTGCAGATGAGTCACCGCGGCGAGCGCCCGTTCTGCTGCCCTCACTGCGAGAAGACGTACGGCCTGAAGCGCGACCTGAAGGAGCACATGGTCCTGCACACGGGCGAGAAGCCGTACGCCTGCGACCACTGCGGGAAGGCCTTCGCCCGCCGGCCGTCGCTGCGAATCCACCGCCTGCTTCACTGCAGCAAAGTCGTCTACGCGCAGCCTCTGAAGGTACGAAGGCTGAACTCGGACCAGTCGACCGCGGAGACGTTTTCAGTTTCAACGGGAAGCTTAATTGATTTCTTCAGCCTTCCGCGAGGAATATTTTAAATTAATGCTTTTACTGCCCCCCTGCAGATGTTTCAGAAAACAGACGTCACTCCACATCATCACACACACACACACACACACACACACACACACACACACACACACAAACACACTGTTACTCCTTCACATGAGCATCATTCAACCAAACCTCCATCTGCTTCTACTCCGTGCTTTTATTCTTCTTTTTTTAACTTATTCTTTATTATTTTTCTCATCCCTTTTTTAAATCACAACGTGTTATTACATCACAAAACATATTTACATTATACAAGTAACCATGTTGTCTTATTTATTATTAATCTTCAGAACAAATCAATGTATTAGATACTAGAAAGAAAAACAGTCAGATAAACCAACAATAATCAAAAGTAACTACAACACAAATCATAACAGTGTATCAATAAAAATACATAAATGAATAAATAAAACTCATCTTGGGTTATATATGTCCTATATATATATATATATATATATATGTCCTCATACTATAAATAACTAAACCTGTTTCAATCCCACTTCTCTTATTAATAAATTATCTTTTAATTATCAATCCCACTTTTTCTCCACTACCTTCAGTCACCAACAACACAAAAGTTAACACATGTCACACACTTTGCCTCCAAAATCATTGATCTTCACACACACACAACTGGACGACGGATCCACAAACTCCACCAACACCTCGTCCCGCTACCATCAGGTCACAGATACCGGACTTTTAAATAAATTCCAGTGAACTCCCGTGTGTTTGCCGCCACATTTAACATCCAGTGTAATAGTTTGTTGTTGAATTGAGCTCTTTCTTGTCTCGTTCAATCTTCTGTTATGATGAATATTAAACAAATCTACCTCCCGCTCAAATAAAGTCTGAATGTCAGACTTTTCACATCCACACGAACCGAAACCATCTTTTTTTTTTTTTTGGTGTCGTTTCAAGAATTTCTCCATAAAAGTGGATCCATTGCAAAACCACATCTAGTTGTATAAAGGCTGTAATTTCTACCCCAGGCCTGTAGGTGGCGCCGTATACAAACACACAGCCTGGATTATCGTCTCTTATCCTTTTTAAATCGTCGTAGTGGCGATGGACTAGTATATATTGGACCTAGCCGCCCACTAAGGGTCAGTATCTGTATCATTGTTCACACGAATGGAAAAAAAGGAAACGCATCGTTTTCCACCCTGGATTTAAAAATGTTCCCGTCACCAAACAATCCTGACGTACGCGGCCAAGACCACACGTTTTACTGAGTGTTTCTAAAACTACTCATGTAACGTTTAAATTTTCATGACAGTCTTGTTTTTTTTTTTTTCCTGAACACGAGTTTGAACTTTGAAGTGTTTAAAAAAGAAGAAGGAAAAAAAAACATGTGATGTATCTGTTCCTTGTTTTTTATTTCCTGTTCCAGGTCAAGTGTTCGGTCTGTCCCAAGCTTCTGGCAAACTCCGGTTCCCTCAGGAACCACATGCTGCTCCACACGGGCGAGAAGCCTCACATCTGTCCACACTGTGGGAAACGCTTCAGTCAGAAAGGTACAAGACCGACGACCAGATGTGGAACCGCTTCTCCCTGCGTCGGCTGTTTGAAATGCAGATGTGGCCACATGTTCGTCTGACGGCAGCTTGAAATAAGACGACAGACGTTAAGTCACAGACAGAAAAACAACAACAGAGTCTGAATCAGTTTTTATTTTCCTCAGTTCATCATGATCAGTGTTTAATGAGCTCCTCCTCTTCCTCCATCCTCTTCTCCTCCTTCATTCCCCTCCATCTTCACCTCATCCTCTTCTTTATCTCTCTGTCCTCCTTTTTCCTCCATTTTCTTCTTCCTCTTTCTTCTCCTCACTCTTCTTCTTCTTCTTCTTCTTCTTCTCTTATATTTACAGTAGATGCTCCTCCATCCTTCTCCTTCCTGTTCCTCTTCTCCATCTGCATCACTTCTTTCTTCCTCTGTTTCTCCTCCTTCGTCTCTTCCATCTTCTCCTAGTTTGTCCCGTTCCTCTTCCTCCATCATCTCTTCCTCCTTCCTTCCCCTCCTTTTCTCCTTATCCTCCTCTTCCTCCATCCTCTTCTCCTCCTTCCTCACCCTCCATCTTCACCTCATCCTCTTCTTTTTTCTCTGTCTTCCTTTTAGCCTCCTTTTCATCTTTCATCTTTCTCCTTGTACATCATCTCTCTTCTTCCTCTTTCTCCTCTAGTTGCTCCTTCTTCTTCTCCTCCTTCTTCCTCTTGTCCTCTTCATCCTATCCTGTGCTGTTACTCTTCTCCTCTTCCTTCTTATTCCTCCTTCTTCCTCTTTCTCCTCCTCACTCTTCTTCTTCTTCTTCTCTTATATTTACAGTAGATGCTCCTCCATCCTTCTCCTTCCTCTTCCTCTTCTCCATCTGCATCACTTCTTTCTTTCCCTGCTTCTTCTCCTTCGTCTCTTCCATCTCCTCCTAGTTTGTCCCGTTCCTCTTATTCCTCCCTCTTTTTTTTGCTTCATCCTCTATTTGCTTCTTCTTCTTCTCCTCCTCCTTTATCCTCTTCCTCCTCCTTCATCTGCTCCTTCTTCCTCTTGTCCTCTTCCTCCTATCCTTTGCTGTTACTCTTCTCCTCTTCCTTCTTATTCCTCCTCCTTCCTCTTTCTCCTCCTCACTCTTCTTCTTCTTCTTCTTCTTCTCTTATATTTACAGTAGATGCTTTTTAAAAGTAGCTGACTATGTTCTTCTTCTCCTTCTTTCTTTCATCTTCTCTTTCATGTCGTCCTTTTACTACTTCTTCTTTTCACACACTTTTTTTATTTCTGCTCGTTTTCCATTTTTCCGTCGCTCCTTTAAACTCCTGACGTCTGTTTGTATCGTTTAAAAACGATACAAACTATTTCCTCTGACATCGATCTGCTCGTCTGAACTCCAGTTTAAAAAAAAAAAGAGAAAAAGTTTTCATTTAATTGTAAATTTGTCGTGGTCACATGGATGAGTTGAGGATTATTGATTATTTTCTCCGCTCGGGATGATCACACATTTGCTGGGAGGAAGCGTCCAGCTGTGATTTTTATCCATCACGGTGACTGAGCTCAGTCTTCACACTTTATTGGACAGATGTTCACTCGTCCTCCCTCCCGCTGTGACCACTCTTCGTTTGTTTGTTTGTGTCTTTCCTTCAGGAAACCTGGAGAGTCATCTGAGGATCCACAGCGGCGAGAGGCCGTTCTCCTGCTCCGAGTGCCGCCAGACGTTCTCCCAGAAACCGGAGCTCCGCCGCCACATGTTCTCCCACACGGGAGGAGGTTTCCTCTGCAGCTACTGTGGGAAGTCGCTGAGGGATCCTCACAGCCTCCGGTCCCACGAGAGGCTTCACACGGGGGAGAGACCCCATCGCTGCCCCGTCTGTGGGAAAGGTCAGGACCACAAGAGATTCATTACTTCAGAGTATCTTCTTTCTTCTTTCTGCCTGCACATCCCATACGCTCTGCCTCATTTCCTTCTTCCTCTTTCACCTCATCACTCTTCTTCTTCTTCTCTTCTATTTACAGTAGATGCTCCTCCATCCTTCTCCTTCCTGTTCCTCTGCTTCTCCTTCGTCTCTTCCATCTCCTCCTAGTTTGTCCCGTTCCTCTTATTCCTCCACCTCTTTTTTCTCTTCATCCTCTATTTGCTTCTTCTTCTCCTCCTCCTTTATCCTCTTCCTCCTTCTTCGTCTCCTTCTTCTTCTTGTCCTGTTCCTCCTATCCTTTGCTGTTACTCTTCTCCTCTTCCTTCTTATTCCTCCTTCTTCCTCTTTCTCCTCCTCACTCTTCTTCTTCTCTTATATTTCCAGTAGATGCTTTTTAATAGTAGTTGATTATAGTTTCGAGGTTTGATGTTCTCATCTTCCTCCTTCGTCTTTTCCATCTCCTCCTATTATGTCCTGTTCCTCTTCTTCTACATCTTTCCTCCTTCTACCTTCCTCTTCTGTTTCTCGTCATCCTTTTACCTCTTCTACTCTTCCTCCTTTTTCCCTTTCTTTTCTTCCTCTTGCTACTTTCTCTCCTCTTCTTCTTTCTCCCTGCACATCCTCTACCCACTCCCTAATTTCCTTCTTCCTCTTTCTCATCATCACTCTTCTTCTTCTTCTCTTATATTTCCAGTAGATTCTTTTTAAAAGTTGATGGTTTCAGGGTTTGATGTTTTCCTGCTCCCCCTTTTCTTCTTCTCCTTCTTCCTCTTGTCTTCTCTTACACATCGTCCTTTCAACTACATCTTCTTCTTCTTCTTCTCATCTACCGTCCTTCTCTGCCTCATTTCCTTCTTCCTCTTTCTCCTCCTCACTCTTCTTCTTCTTCTCTTATATTTCCAGTAGATGCTTTTTAAAAGTAGTTGATTATAGTTTCGAGGTTTGATGTTCTCCTCCTCCTCCTCCTCCTCCTCCTCCTCCATCTTTTCCATCTCCTCCTATTATGTCCTGTTCCTCTTCTTCTACATCTTTCCTCCTTCTACCTTCCTCTTCTGTTTCTCATCATCCTTTTACTTCTTCTACTCCTCCTCCTTTTCCATTTCTTTTCTTCCTCTAGCTACTTCCTCTCCTCTTCCTCTCCTTCTCCTCTTTTTCATTCCTCGTTCTTCTTCTTTCTTCTTTCTCCCTGCACATCCCATACACTCTGCCTCATTTTCTTCTTCCTCTTTCTCCTCATCACTCTTCTTCTTCTTCTTCTCTTATATTTCCAGTAGATGCTTTTTAATAGTAGTTGATTATAGTTTCAAGGTTTGATGTTCTCTTCCTCCTCCTCCTTTGTCTTTCATCTTTTCCATCTCCTCCTATTATGTCCTGTTCCTCTTCTTCTACATCTTTCCTCCTTCTACCTTCCTCTTCTGTTTCTCGTCGTCCTTTTACCTCTTCTACTCCTCCTCCTTTTTCCCTTTTTTTTCCTCCTCTTGCTACTTCCTTTTCCTCTTCTTCTTTCTCCTTCTTCTTGCACATCCTCTCCCCACTCCCTCATTTCCTTCTTCCTCTTTCTCATCATCACTCTTCTTCTTCTTCTCTTATATTTCCAGTAGATTCTTTTTAAAAGTTGATGGTTTCAGGGTTTGATGTTTTCCTGCTTCCCCTTTTCTTCTTCTCCTTCTTCCTCTTGTCTTCTCTTACACATCGTCCTTTCAACTACATCTTCTTCTTCTTCTCATCTACCGTCCTCCTCTTCCTCCATTTTCTCCTCTTTTCTCCTCGTCTTCTCTTTTATTTTCCAGTAGATGCTGAACATCAGCACTTTGTCAATAAAGTTTCTCCAGTGATTGATGTTTTTTGGTATGAACGCATAAATCAGATCAGATAATTTCATTTGGTTTCCATGGAAACCGTTTAAACTTTAAATCTCCGGTCAGAACAATTGATCGACTGAACCTGAGACTGCGACCGCTCAGGATGCGAGTCCAGACCGTGCGCTGATGAATTTAGAAGAGAGTTGGAAAAAAAAAAAATAAAAACGATAAACTGTGAAAAAGTGAATCGAAGGAAAAGCCGGAGCCAATTCCCCTCCAGCCGGCCTTGTTTATCTCCCTCAGCAGGCGGCAGATGGTCCGACCTGCAGACACGACTGGAAAGCACAAACCTGACGATTACAAGAAACTCCACATATTCTATTTACGAGGCATTAAACAGCAAAAAAAAAAAAAAAAAACTAATGCTGACTTTACAGCTTTTTTATTATTGATGAACTCTAAGTTGAAGTTTATCCCTCACGCGTCTTTCTTTTCATTTTGTTTGATTAAACTTGTGTTTGCATTTATATGGCATCATTCAGGGGATTAGGAGGTTTTAAAGTGCTGCCAACAAATTATAAAATCATCAGTACTACTAACGAGATAATAATCCACCTAACGAGGATCTAAAGCCCATAAGAACCTTAATCCTAAATGTATAGACGTCACTGACGTCATGTTAACTGGAGGCAAAACAGAGGGAAGTTTAAAGCGAACACTGTCACTGTCAACCAGGAAAATGTCGTCTTGCTGTATTTTTTGGGGCCTAAATGAAAATCAAAACACCAACTTGAAGCTTTGTCACATACGAGCCACTGCCAGTCGAAGACAACGTTGGTTTGGTGATTAAAAGAAATAATTGGAGTGAGACAATCAACAACGTGCACACTTGATATCAGATCAGATTAATATGTTTCAGCCTGGATAACGTTATGGGTCAGAATAAATCGTGACTGAAATTACATTAAGTTATTATTTCATTAATGCTAATGCTAACCGTTAGCTAACGCAATGTTAGTTGCATGTTTCAGGGGTGTTAAAGCAGAAGTTGCATTTACTACATTTCCCTCCACAGTGGTTCCACTTACTTCTTGTAATATCTTTGTTGGAGAGGCTTCACTTGATAAAGACAGACCAGACTTCGTCCCCTCTGTGTCCTCCTTTGGTCAAATCTTCCATCCAGTGAGTGAGAGTGTAGAGGTCAGTGAATATAGTCCCATCAGTCAGAGTCAACTTTTAAAAAATAACTCGGTCTCGGAGGGTGAGTGTATTAATATATTCTCCAAAGTAAACGTTTTCTTAATCCATTCTGGCCAAGACAGTCCGTTGAAATATGCTAACCACTGTTTACAGGCTGTTGTGTTTGAGATGTTTTGCCTCCAGTTTAGCCCCGCCCCTCAAAAAACCCCACACTGTTTACAAACTGTGATCCGCCGCTCAAAATCATCCCCAACAAATCTATTTCCTCTTGTGTGAGTTAGTCTTCTTTTTGTGGACGTTTTGGAGTTTTACTAAGAAAAATTAAGCAGTTTCCTTTTTTTTATTATTTATTTCTTTTTCTAGAAAGATGTTGGTGCAGAACAGGATCTGTGACCTATGTGCAAATTATTTTTTTTTGTGCAAAATTTGCAACAATTTCTGCTTTAAAATGACTCGAAACTTTTCAAATTTACTAAAATGAAAGACTGAGACAAGGCGCTGGAAAAATAAGTTACATTAAAAACTAAAGGAAATAGCAGACACCATGTTGATTGATGGGTTTTCCATACAATGTTAACACTGTGGTGGCCTGAGTCTGATATAAAAAATAAAAAGGAAATATTTCATTTCATTTGGTTTGGTGGTTTAAGACGTTGCATGTTGTTTTTCCAGGGTCTTAAAAAGTCTTAAATATGAGCAGATTTTGCATTGTAGGGCTTAAATTACATTTAAAATCCTTACATCCATTTATTACCACTTCATTTGCATTTCTTGTTATTATTATAAAAGTAATTCTGGGTCCCTGATTTTCCTTATTTTTAGGTCTTAAATTTAAACCATAATGATTTAAAAAATGTCTTAAATTTAACTTGTTCAAACCTGTAGAAACGCTGTTTTCCTATTGCTCCTGAAAGCATCTTTCCCTCCCTTCCCAAAGCCGACTCCCCCTCAAACACTCATGTTCAACCCAACATGTTATTGCATGTGTCATATACTGTTTCATGAGATTTTGTGGTTAAACACTTGATTGATGTGATTTTTCTTCAGGCTACACGTTGGCCACCAAACTGAGGAGACACGTGAAGGCGTCTCACCTGAAGGAGAAGCCATACACCTGCTACTGCGGAGCGTCCTACACCGTGAGACAAAGTCTGCAGAGACACCAGGCTCAGCACAGGGCAGAGGGAGGAACTCAGAAGGAGGCGGCGGGAGGAGGACAAGAAGAGGAGGAGACAAACGGAAACAAGGAAGAGGAGGCGCAAGAGGTTACAGCGACTTCTTTAGAGTGCGGCCACTCGAAACCGGTACGAGGTCGACCCAAGAAGAACTCGCTCCCTAAAGAAAGAGAAGCAGAGAAGGAGGGAGCTGAAGGGAAGCGAAGAAGAAGAAGAAGAGGAGGAGGAGGAAAAGGAGGAGGAGGGAGAGGAGAGGAGGACAAGTCCGACAGAGTGGAAACCTCGACGGGAGAAGACGGAGAGGACGTCCAACACGCCGTCGTCTACGTCCACGCGAACGCCGACCTGTCGGCGCCGAGCTCCGCCCCTCTGCTGCTCGCGGCGTCGGGGGCGGAGCAGGAGCTGGTGGAGGTGGTGATATCTCAGCGGGCGGAGCAGTGCATCGTGGTCCACGGCGAGCAGGCGGTGGGGGAGCTGCTGATCTTACAGGAGGAGGAGGACGGACTCTGCTCCGTGGCTCAGACTGTGGAGATAAACACAATATAACTTAAAACACATGATCAGTACATCTCAGCTTTCTTTCTTTTTTTTATTATTTATTTTTTTTTGTGTTGGAACAAACTCTAAAGTTGTTTATATGAAAAGAAGACGAGATGATGCCAAAGACTAAAGGTGGAAACTCATCTTCTGAATTGTAGCGTCTCTTCTCCAGAACTCCTCCGTCTTTGTGCGTTTTTGTTTTGTAGAAACCGACCTCTGAACCTCCTCACTGATGCGTATGAGCCTGTTCTGATGCAGGACACTTATCCTGTCAAATTCTTCAAGTGAAGATGCACCAGAAATATCTCGGCTCGGCATCGACGTCTTCTACTTTTAGCTCGTTATTCCCTGGAGTTAAAAGAATCAAATTAAAACGGCAGAAAAGTACTAAAAATACCACGTATGTGTCTGTGTGTTTGCATCAACTTGTATATTCATTTAGACTAAAAAACACAAGGTTAACTTTGTGAAAAGCTATGCAATTAGCCTGAGATGTCACCTGACCATCACAGTCAAATGTGAATAATTGTAGGACTATCTAAGTTCATGCAAAACAGTTGAAACACGCCAAATAATATCATTTAGTACATTTTTCTCTGCTCTTCAGTATTTAAAAATAAGCATGTGATCTCAATATGACAAAAAAAAGGCTTTTAAAGAAGCGTGTTTTTGACCTGTAATCTGAAACGAGCCACTAGGGGGCGACCATTAAGTTTTTACTTAACTTCTTGGACAGTTAATCAATATATGTTCCCGTCTAAGTCGCCGTCCAAATAATGTTCCAATTGAAAGTAAACCTCTGACCAAGGACAGTCCAAATACCTGGATGTGTTCAAATTACACAATGACCAGAATTTGTACTTGAGAGTTGAACTGGTCAAGTCTGAAATATCAAAGTACTTGAGTCCAAATGTTCAGTGCTACAAGGTTCACTGTGGGCGTCCAAGACCTTTTCCTTTGATCACGAAGCTTCAGAAAAGTTTGAAATCTTCAAAAGAATAAGGGACAAGTGAGGATCACGCTCTAGAGTCTAGACCAACCTGGTTCCTCCTCGTGTTGAAGTATTCTCTAGATTTTAAGACATATTTAAGATGTTAAGATTCAGAGTTAAATCTCAGAAGAAGCTGCTAAGGTGGATGTTGTGTTGGACTGCGTTAGATATCACAGGTGTCCCACCTAAGAGTCCACTGCCAGTTGTTATTTCTTGTCATGAGGTGAGTTTCACACCATTTCTCTTGTGGAAAAGTGACTCACTAAAAGGACGGACAGATTTCTGGCGGCCTCGGCTTTCAAAGCACTCACCATGTAATTGCAGTGTCTCTGGTTGGAAACCTGCGTTGCGTGACACCCCCCCCCCTTATTTCCTGCCACCTCTCTCTCTCTCTGGTGTCTCTCTCTCAAATGGAATAAAAAAAAAAAAAACTGATAAAGTTAGAAGACGATAGTAATAAAAGAATGAAATAGACGAATCCACTTCTAATCCGAGATGACAGATGCTCAGAAACTTCTCTGAAGACGTCCCTGGGAAGTGTTAGCATCAAGCCACAGCTATCGAAGATAAAGCACGGTCATACATGCCAGTAGTTCTTCACAGGACGGTGAATGACCGCCACCTCTTGGAAATCGGCCCCAAACAATTAGATTCGAGCCCCATTTCAGCAGCATCAGTGGACACGTAAGCCGGTTTTGAAGCTCACGTGATGTCCTGAATGGATGGACGCCATGAAAGCTCCTACTGACCCTTCAGTAGACACATGACGAGGGCGACGGCGCCATGATGCCATGATGGACGACATACCCGTACAGGTGCTGGTCTAAACGATATAAAGATATGGTTGGGTTAGCAAATGCTAACGGCACCTCATAATGTAGAGTAACCAGATGATTTCTGGGACAGTCCTCGTCTTGGCTGTTCCCAAAAATGTCCCCGATATTAGCACAAACAAAAAGATGTTCCACGCAGACTATTACGCTAGCTAGCTGTGCTACTGTTCAGCAGTTTAAATATGAATAAATGTATCAAAATAAATGAAATTGTCCATGTTTCGTCATTTCATCTTGATAACTGAGCTGTAAATGTCCCTGGATGTCACCTTCATCATAATAGAAAAGGTAAGACATGATGTTAGCATTATAGCTATGCATTAGCTAGCCGCTGATGATACATAACCAGTCCTGTGAAGGGTTAGCTGGCTGTATACGCTTTAACCTGTTTCCCCTGGGATCCCATCAAACTCAAATAGACTGCAGAGTCTTGGCGTCTTAGCTAGCATGTGGTGGTGCTACAGCATCGAATCTACATCGAATCTTTCATTTCAGGTCCATCATAGTCTCAGGTGTCTTTGAAGAAGGATGGAACGTGCAAACAGTCAATAAAGTGAAGCCGAAGCATGTGGAGCTCCCCCTGGTGGCTGGCTGCAGTATGGATGAATCACAGATGTAAGAAATAGTGTGTGAAGAGACTCAAAATAATGTTATTCATGGATTTTTTTTTTATGCCTCTATTGATGCTCCTGCAGCCGAGAGACAGAAAGATTCAACAAACGTCCCTAAAGAGGTTGAGGAAATAAGTTGTTTTGCACCAACACTGGAGCCGACTTTTTAAACTCCACGACCTGGAAGCCTGAGAACATCACAGTTTAGCTCGTGGTTGAAGCTGTAAACCCCTCAGCCACCAGACCTCCCTGCTGCCAATGATGACTTTGTGTATCTTTTTCCTTCCAAGTTTGGTTCTTTTCCAATAAAAGAATCATCCCCAGTCGCCCAGACTGTTGTAAATCTAACTCTGTTTACACCTTCAGCGTCCCGTAGGACTCCCACAAGCTCTCGGCTCCGTGAGTTTGCGCTGCTGAGAAGTGCACTGAAAAGTTTGCAGCTTTTTTATTGTGTGTGTCTGATCCTGTATTTGTTGGTATTCAAAGACCTGCGTTTGTTGAATTAGCCTTAAACTCTAATCTGTTTTTGTGTAAACTGCTCAAGGGAAGTTTTATTGGTCTGACCTTTTACCGTTTCTGTTGTCTTTGTCTTTATCTCCCGTCTATATTGTCTGTATATTTATATATTTATGTATAAATCTGTGTGCTGACCTCACTATCTCTTCTCCTCGGTCAGAGATATGACTCACAGAGCGTCCACAGACGTCAGACATCCTCTTCACTCTCCAGGCTATTAAGTAGGAGAAAAGAAATGGAGAGTGTTATTTATTTATTTTGTCTTTTCTTAGGCTTTCAGCTCCACTTTAAGTATTTGCTGCAGAGCTGTCAAACAGGATTCAGGCTGTTTTCCTAAACCGCTGCAGCAGCAGCAGCAGCAGCAGCAGCTCAGCGAACCTTCAGAGTGATTTAGTGGCGCAGCAGCTACGGGGTTTCTCCACGTGAAAGCATCGCCCACAAACCGAGGGAGGTCGTCCTCAGCGGGAACGTTTTTTTAGACCTGCAGAGGTGCACGGGGGCCAAACACCCGGCGCCTCAGCGGACCGGAGTTTTATTCCTAACCCCGCCATATCTCCGCTAATCCTCCCCTCACTGCCTTTCAGCTTCATTCTATTTCCCTTCAATTTATTCAACGCGCAGATTAAATCAGGCTGTTTAATCTGATTTCTTTCTGCACATTCTCAAATACCAAAAGGAAAAAAAAAAAAAGTTCTGGCATGAGCTTCTGCAGTGAATGTCAAGTTATGTGAAAGGGAAAAATAACTGAATCCTCTGGGGCGACTCCAGTTGTTACCTCAGGCTACACCAGCATAGTGTGAGTATTTTAACTCTTTATATAATGTCATGTTGCACTAGGGATGCATATATAACAGTCCTGCTGTAAATGTTCTATTCGTGAAGGGTCTGGTGTTCAGCATTAGTTTAAAATAACTGAGAGAGATGCTGTTTTTTGAGGCTGTTGTTTTTTTTTTTTGTACAGACACATTTTAATCAGGGACTAAATAACAGAAACACTTTTAATTCAGTGTCTTTAATAGCAACACCAACTACCTCCTGACACTACACTACTACTTCAACATCTGCTGAGCTCTAGAGCATCATGAAATCATGAAATCCTTCCATTGGGACCTAATTATTCTCTAGCAAAGATCTACAGGATCAGTCACATTGTTTCGTTGGAGAAACAGCAGCGTAGTAGTTGGTTTTAATCACTGTGTGTTTATACTACGGACAAACTCATCATGATGGGGGGGAGGGGTCATGTTGGGGCGGAGCTAAAGCAGCTTGCAGCCAGCGGACATTGAGACCCCCCCACCCAACTCTACGCTAGCAGTTAGCTCAGGCTACCACCTGTCACTCAAGATGGGAAACGCCCTTAATTATGCAAAAATAAACGAAAGAATTCATGTTTAATAAAGCTGTAAAGTTGGGATTTTTAACATTGGGGTCTGTGGGGATTTACTCCCTCTGCATCCTTTAAAAAACTAACAGGGAGGGGGCGGAGCTTATGACCTCTACCGCAGCCAGTCACAAGGGGGAGCTCTACTCGCTTTGCCTTCACTTTAGAGGAGCTGGACAAACTTCTCCTTCCTTCAAATCTCTTGTGGGATAAATTTAGTCTTTATCCACAACGAAATCCAAATGGAGTGTGATAATATTCTGATAGGAACTGAGACTAAATATTTAATGCAGGACTGATATATCTCAGTAGTGTCCCTAATAAACTGGAACGTTTATACAGATTGTGCTGTAAAACAGAGGCCAGCCACTTCTTATGTTGCAGCACTATAGTTACATCATATCTAACTCAGTAAGGTTAATTTTTATTTTAGCCTTCGGAGTTTGTTCAACTCCTGTTTAGTCGTCTCAGAGCACCAGAGGGTCTAAGAGCTCGACCCCAGCGTACATGATTATTTTATTTATTTTAACCTCAGTTGTTCACTTTCCAAATACTATAGTAGATAAACCAGGGCTACAGGTCCATGAGTCAGAGGACGACATCATCTACTGACGCTGTTCTGATGGTTTGATCCCTCCTGCATTACATTTTTATCACTATTAATATTTTATTATTATTATTCTCACACCTTTGTCTACAAGAAACTGCAACTTTTTTTTTAATTTATTTTCTATGGACTTTCTGCAACTGCATGAATTATTTTACAGTAGCACCATTAAAAATCCCAGAGCCGTGACTCGGAGGCTCGGTGGAAAGCTTCAGACTGTTCTCATGTCTTTACTCAGGGCTGGAGAGTGTGCAGATAAATGAGGATCAATCCTTTCTCTTCCCTCGCTAAGTCACACTCATATGTGCCCTTGAGCAAGGCCACTTCCTCATTTATCGGCTTCTCGGACAATGCTCGGCCGCTCATTTCATTCACTCCAATCTAGTGAAGGGAGAAATGTGCTAATTTAAGCATTAAGCTGTAAATGTTCAGAGCTTTTGTTGGAACTGCTGCCTGGTCTGACCGCAGCCTCTGGCAGCGCCCACACACGAGCTAATGTTAGCTGAAGTACTCCCGGTCAAACTAAATCCTAAATCCCTCAAAAAATGAATCCGGTTTGTGAAGGCTGACAGCCTGGGCGAAGCTTCGGCCGATCGATGCGCTTTACATCACAATGAGACGAGTCTTTCAGTGCTGGGATTGTGATTCCAAGCAGACAAAGAGGCAGAAAGATGAAGATGATTGAATATTGATCCAGCGTTCATAAGGTGGACAAAAAACACCTTTAAATGGACGTTTATGAGATGTACAAACGAAATCTGTTGATGTTTTAAACATCTGAAGCTAGCGACTGTCCAGAAACTTCAAGTCTTTTTCCAAAAACTTTAATGTGGAGTTTTCTTGGCAGCATTTGGCAAATCTGCATCATTTTCAGACACGTTACGTTGTTCTTCTTATCCAGCTAATTTTCTCCGTCATGTATACATCTTAATCAGACTTTAACTGGACAACGCGTGTGCACATGCTCCACAAACGCTGTGCTGGCGTATGATGACACTGGAGCAAAAACATCCTTGAAAGTCGGTCACAAAAGAAGAAGAAGGTAAACAGAACCAGTAGAAGAACCACCTGAGGGATAGCGCCATCTATCTGCACATTACGTATGAGAATAAAAAAAGCTGAACTAATATCCACCCGGATGTTGTAATAAGTCAGCCGAAAAGGGGGTCATATTAACCTGCTGAAAAGACACATATCGCCCCCTAGTGTGGAGGAGGAAGTGTGGATGTTCCCGTCAGTTATTCTATTTTCTCCGTTGCACGTAAACTGGGACAAAAATCACATTCAGAAAGTCTCATTTAGAGCATAGCTCCATTAAGATGTGCATGTAAACACACTGAGCGGTATGCTAAGCATATTAGCATAAATGCTAAAAATGTTGACCTGAATTCACACACTGCAAAAAAGGAATTTCAAGAAAGCAAAAAATCCTTGTATCAAAGAAATACATCTTATATTTTGTTCAGAGACAAGAACTTTGTGCTTATTTTAAGATTTTTTGTCAAGTAAATAAAGCTGAACCCACTGGCCAATTTGTTTTTCTTTGTACAAGATGATTTGATTGAATATAAGAATGTTTTGCTTCTTACTGGTGATGCTGTTTTTGCAGTTTTTGTGAAATCTTCCAACTGTTGATTGCAACTAGAAATCACAATCAGAATCACTTTATTAATCCCAGGGGGAAATTACTTTTCGTTACAGCAGCTCCTACTCAAAGTCGTACCAGTGTTCAAAAATAAACAGCAGCAACGCAGGAATTAAGAATATGTGAGAATAAGTGGGCAATTAAACTAAGAATACACACATCGGTGTTAAAAAATAATAAAAAATGTGTACAAGTGTAAGTGAACACGTGTTCAGGGATGTTGCTCTGGAAAGTACCAATGCTAATAGTTTAGCAAGCTAACAACCAGGAAGCTAATGATGAGGGAACTTTATGTAGGAAATTTAAAGGTAAACGTCTGGAAAACAACGTGAAAACTTACTAAAAATATTTTTTTTACCTTTAACATGGAGTTTTCTCATCCATGTTATTATAATTGTAGTTAGTTATTATAGTACGTGATTTTAAAATTGTCCTGAAGGTGCTGCATGTCCAGTACTCCGTGATGTTATTCTCTAGTTATTCTAATGTGTTATTGACAGTCATGTTTTTTTTTTTTTGTGCTGTTTTTATTTAGTTTTTTGGACTTTTTGTTTTTGGTCGTGTCCCCTGAGCTGCACAGAGTTTAGGCCTGAGTTTACCGCTTTGGAGACCTGGTACGTACCGACCATGGTTCGTCTGGACTCTATGGGTTCGATACGTTACGTTGGCTCCGTTGGTGTTTACATCCGTCCCTCAGCGAACGAGGAGACACCACGACACGATGCTGCTGTTGCTATGCAACTGGCCAAACAACCACATCACCTTGGACACTGTTTATTTTACTAGATGATAATTGTCTTGATTTGATTTTAATCTAATCTCATTTTATTTTATTCGTTCTTGTGTTTTGTATGAGTGTTACTTTTATGTACAACAAAGTAATTTCCCTCGTGGATCCTTAAAGTCTAAGTCTAAATAATATTTCATCGTTTTATTGGAAAATAAGCAACAAAAAATAGCATCACGTTGGTATTTTTACTGATATTGTACCAGGAAGTAAAAAGTAAGCTATGTAATTATGCTATGAGGCTAATGGTATGTTAGCATAGATGCTAAACGTTTATTGTACGCTGTGATGAAACCTGCCTCCATGACCCTGTGTATTGATCTTCTCCTCCACTTCTTTCTTTCTTTCTTTCTTTCTTTCTTGCTTCTCCTCCACTTCTTTTTCCATTCAGTTCCATCCTCTCCTTTCTTTCTATTTCTTTTCCTTCCCTTCTTTCTTTTCCTCCCATCTCTTCATCCCCTCCTCCTCAAATTTTTCTCTTCACTTCTCTATAACGGGGTTTTCCTCCATTCATTCCTCCCTCTCCTCCTCTTCTCATCTATTTCTTCATAATTTCCACCACAAAGTCTCCTTCTCCCCCTTTTTTTCTCCTCACCCACTCTCATTCACCCCCTCCTTTATTCTCCACATCTTCACTTGTCCTCTTTCTTCCCTTCATCCCTTTTTTCTCAATCCTTCCCTCCTCTTTCATCTCCTTTCTCTTTCCATTCTTCATCCTCTCATCCATCTCTTCTTCCTCTCCCTTTTTTCTTTTCTTTCATGTGTCATTTTCTCTTTATTTTCTCCCATCTCATTTCCTTTCTTTCCTCCTCCTCCTCCTCCATTGTCTCTCTCTCTCTCTCTCTCTCTCCTCCTCCTCCTCCTCCTCTTTCTCCTCCTCTCTCTCTCACTCCCTCGGCCTCTTTCGAACGCCCTCAGATCCCACTCGTCTTCTTCACCTTCAAAGCTCTCGTCCTCCCTCGCTCCCTTCTCTCCTCTCCTCTCCTCTCCGCGCATCTCTTACTCTTTCCTTTCATCTGTCTCTCCGTCTCTCCTCCTCCTCCTCCTCCTCCTCCTCTCTTCCACTGAGCGGCGGAGGCAGACTCACTCCGCTCAGCAACAACTCGCATGAAAGTGAGGACGTCTCCTTTTCTTTCCCGCCTCCTTATTTTTATTTTTGTTATTTCTTTACATTTAATCTGCACTTTTTCCTCCTTTGTGTTTGTATTTATTTATCTTTATTTTTTTTTTTGTGCTGTGCAGCAGCGTGAGGGCACCATGCATCCCAAATAGGGTTTTCCATCCTTCCTCTCCCAACTCGAGCACCTTTTTCTTTTCTTTCTCTTTTCTTTTCTTGGTTGCATGTGAATGGAAATAAATAAAAAGGGAATCGTGCAGCTTTTATACAGATGTCAACCTCTGGGCTCCGAAGCAAAAGGACATTTTAAGGTAGGACTTTTTTTTTTTCCTCCTCTTAAATCATGTCTTCATTTAAGTTGTCTGGTTTGTTTGTTATCCTCTTTCGTTTATTTCCTTCGTATGTTTCGTCGCCTCCTCCAGCCTCAAATGCAGAGGAGTTTAAAACCATGTGGATCGTACCGTCGTGCGTTTAACCGGGATGGACTTATCGGACGTGCTGGCGCCCGTGGTGGCCACCATGCCGACCGCTCTGCCGCCAAACTCCTCTCTGGAGAACCAAACGTCGCCCTCGTCCCCTTCCTCCTCCTCCTCCTCCTCCTCGTCCTCCTCCTCCTCCTCCCCCAGACCTCCTCCCCTGCCCCCCCACTCTCAGGTGGCGTCGGTGTTCATCGTGCTGGTGGTCGCCGTCATCATCCTGGGGACGGTGGTGGGCAACGTGCTGGTGGTGGTGGCGGTGTTCACCAGCCGGGCTCTCAGGGCGCCTCAGAACCTGTTCCTGGTGTCTCTGGCGTCGGCCGACATCCTGGTGGCCACGCTGGTCATCCCCTTCTCTCTGGCCAATGAGGTGAGGAACCTGTGTTTAAGACTTTCATACCACCAAGTTACAGCATGAGTGTCACGCGTGGGCTGAACCTGGATCCAAAGATCCAAAGATCCAAAGAGAGGAGAAAACTCATCTTCTTCTCAGTTTTCAAATCCTCAAATATTTACACAACAACCAGAAAATAAATAAACTGCAGAACAGATTGACTTGATTCAGTAGAGGTCAGCTTGCTCTGCTGTTTGTAGTTCCCTCTAGATTCCTAGCCTCCCAGCTAACAGTAGCTCCTCCTAGCCTTTTAGCATCCAACTAATACTACCTTTTTTTTTTCGCTTTCTAGCCTCCCAGCTAATAGTAGCTAGTTATAGCTTCCTTTTTAACTTTCCAACTAACAGTAGCTCCTCCTAGCTAACTTCCTAGCTTTCCAGCTAACAGTAGCTCCTCCTAGCTAACTTTCTAGGTTTCCAGCTAACAGTAGCTCCTCCTAGCTAACTTCCTAGCTTTCCAGCTAACAGTAGATCCCCCTAGCTTCACATACAACTAATACTACCTTTTTCCACCTTCATAGCCTCCCAGCAAATAGTAGCTAGTTATAACTTCCTAACCTACCAGCTAAATGTAGCTCTTCCTAACATCCTTCCTAGCTTTCGAGCTAATATTAGCTCCTCATAGCTTCCTTCCTAGCCTCCCGGTTAACAGTAGATCCTCCTAGCTTCCTGGCCTTCAAGCGAATACTAGCTCCCCCTTTCCTTCCAAGCTTTCCAGCTAACAGTAGCTCCTCCTAGCTTCCTAGCCTCCCAGCTAACAGTAGCTCCTCCTAGCTTTTTAGCATCCAACTAATACTACCTTTTTTTTAGCTTTCTATCCTCCCAGCTAATAGTAGCTAGTTATAGCTTCCTTTTTAACTTTCCAGCTAACAGTAGCTCCTCCTAGCTAACTTCCTAGCTTTCCAGCTAACGATAGCTCCTCCTAGCTAACTTCCTTGCTTTCCAGCTAACGATAGCTCCTCCTAGCTAACTTCCTAGCTTTCCAGCTAACAGTAGCTCCCCCTAGCTTCGCATACAACTGATACTACCTTTTTTTAGCTTCATAGCCTCCCAGCTTATAGTAGCTAGTTATAGCTTCCTTTATAACTTTCCAACTAACAGTAGCTCCTCCTAGCTAACTTCCTAGCTTTCCAGCTAACAGTAGCTCCCCCTAGCTTCACACACAACTAATACTATCTTTTTCTAGCTTCCTAACCTACCAGCTAAATGTAGCTCTTCCTAACATCCTTCCTAGCTTTCAAGCTAATATTAGCTCCCCATGGCTTCCTTCCTAGCCTCCCAGTTAACAGTAGATCCTCCTAGCTTCCTGGCCTTCAAGCGAATACTAGCTCCCCCTAGTTTCCTTCCAAGCTTTCCAGCTAACAGTAGTTCCTCCCAGCTAACTTCCTAGCTTTCCAGCTAACAGTAGCTCTTCCCAGCTAACTTCCTAGCTTTCCAGCTAACAGTAGCTCCTCCTAGCCTTGCATACAATACTACCTTTTTCTAGCTTCCTAGCCTCCCAGCTAATAGTAGCTAGTTATAGCTTCCTTTTTAACTTTCCAACTAACAGTAGCTCCTCCTAGCTTACTTCCTAGCTTTCCAGCTAACGATAGCTCCTTCTCGCTTACTTTCTAGCTTTCCAGCTAAAAGTAGCTCCTCCTAGCTTCACATACAACTAATACTATCTTTTTCTAGCTTCATAACCTCCCAGCAAATAGTAGCTAGTTATAGCTTCCTAACCTACCAGCTAAATGTAGCTCTTCCTAACATCCTTCCTAGCTTTCGAGCTAATATTAGCACCTCATAGCTTCCTTCCTAGCCTCCCGGTTAACAGTAGATCCTCCTAGCTTCCTGGCCTTCAAGCGAATACTAGCTCCCCCTAGTTTCCTTCCAAGCTTTCCAGCTAACAGTAGTTCCTTCTAGCTTCCTAGCCTCCCAGCTAACAGTAGTTCCCCCTAGCTTTTGTCCAAACTTTCCAGCGATTCATAGTGCCTCCTAACTTCTTTCCTAGCCTTCCAGCGAATAGTAGCTTCTCCTTACTTCATAGCATACTAATACTAATACTAGCTTTTTCTAGCTTCATAGCCTCCCAGCTAATATTAGCTAGTTATAGTCTCATAACCTCCAAGCTAAATGTAGCTCCTCCTAACATCCTTCCTAGCTTCCCAGCTAACAGTAGCTCTTATAGCTTCCTAGCCTTCCTACAAATAGTAGCTCATCTTAGCTTAATAGCCTCCCAGTTAACATTATCTTCTCTTAGCCTCCTTCCTAGCCTCTCAGCTAGCAGTGGCTCCTCCTAGCTTCCTAGCCTCCATCTATTAGCTGTTGAGCTGAACTGGGTATATGTTGAGTGACACCTCTTCCTGTCTAAAACTGACATTAATACCCAATTACGATGCAGGTGTAAAAGCAACACCTGAGGACAGATGTATAGAAATCACTCATTTCCACTTCCACGCACAGACAAGAAAAAAAGTCTCATACATTCATACTCATAATGCATGAAATGCATGACTGTTTGTGTGGGATCAATGGGAACATTCCCACGCACCTGTTCTCATACATACATTTGATTTACACATAAAATACCCTGAGAGGAAACACGAGGGGAAATGGAAATGAATAAAACATATTGACATAAATCTCTGCTCCACCAGAAGGACAAAAAAAAACAAAAAAAACACACACATGAAAACATCTGATCCGTGTGAACATTAATACAAGAAATTAACATAAATGCCTCATTTTTTATGTTTTTCCAGTTTGAACTTTGACTGTAGCTCTTCTTTTATTAATGAAGTCATCTCATCGCCTTTTTTTTTTTTTTAATCATCGCTGGTGTAAAGCATCCAACTGGAGAATTAGCTCCAACACGGAAATGCCAAGAACTGAACCATGATATAATGTGCAGCTTTACAGCAGAAATAAACATGTTTACAGCCTGGTACGACAACAGCTTTGGTCTCTGGAGCTAATTTCTTCTTCTTCTTTCTACAACTGTACAGTTACGCATAATTAAGGGCGTGGCTGCTTTGGGAGGTGGCTAGTTGTCATTAATCTCCACCTATTTTGACTATTTTTGACTTAGCTGGGAGTTAGGTGGAGTCAGATACGATGGAGACGAGACGATTTGAATTTTCAACATTATAACCAACAACTCTGACGACTGACAATAGCTAACATTAGCATTATAATTTAAAGTGATTGTTTTCTGCACACGTACACATATTTATCCACTCATATTCCATCTTTGTCCACTCATCTTTGGCCTAAAGTCGTACATTTCTTGGTTGTTGTCCCTCTCTCTTGAGGGGAGCAGAGAAAATCTTTACAGTTTTATCTTTTAAACTGTTTCGAAGAACGATACACAACGCAACAACCCATGAGGGGGCGTGGCCTTATCAGCTACGTAAGTTTACATAAGGTCGTTATCTAAAATGTCTGAAATCATCCTTGAAAGCAAATTATTTGACGTGTATTTTAGTGTTTTAGTTCGGCCCAAGTCCCGCCCACTAACATGGAGGAGGAGGAGCTTATGACCTATACTGCAGCCTCCAGCCACCAGGGGGAGCTCTACATGCTTTGGCTTCACTTTAGAGGAGCAGTTCCTCATCCTCTTGTCAAATGCTTTGGAAAAGGCAGATTCAGAGCTTCATTTCAGAAGTTCCACCGTAACGCTCAACAAATCTCACGTGACATCCTGATAATTTCTCAGATCTATTCTTCACTCAGACGAGGAAAAAGATAAATAGTTGTTTTATTTTAATGTGGATCTATATTTTACCCCTTGACTTGAATGATGAATGAAATGAATAATTACAGATGATTTAATTAATTCCACTTTTTTTGGTGGGCGTCTGCTCGATGTGGTAATCCTGCAGATTCCTCTCCCATGTTTTTCTCCTGCACTCTGCATTAACATCCTCCTGGTTTGTTCCCGGCTTTCTTCGTCCATTAATACTTGAACTCCACCTGGAGCATCTGCAGCGTTGCATCAGACTTGTAAGACATTTTCCCCTCATCTGCAATTCTTTCTTGTCTTGGCTGCTCCAGATGAGCCTTGTCTCACATCCTTTATTCATGCACATGAAGCCTGGTACTTAAGGTCATCGCGGTTCCTCTGTCCCTTCCCTTATCATCCTCTACTTTAACTGGTTCTTATCGAGTCCCCTGATTTCCAGTTGATGGGCTGATGGAATTAAAATGCGGGAGGACACCGGAGGAAAAACCCAAAGAAATAGAGATATATCCACCAGGAGCTAAATATATCAATCAAATATCAATTTTCTGACTCGAAGCAGCTGCAACCAAGTGATTACGTTCTATCAGGCAGCAGGACTCTCTCCTCCACGTCTGTGTCCAAACGTTTCATCGGTCGGAAATTCATGCACACTTTACATCTTCTTTCCCCGTCGGATCTGAGGGAACAGCTTTGAATATTTTCATAACTACTTATTTTCCCAGTTTATCATCTGCAGTAGCAGCTGGAATTCACATCTAAACATCTAAACATGTGAATCCACGAGAGGCAACGAGGAAGGAATCATCCCCCAGCAGCAGCCCAGACCTCAAGCATCATTTCATAACTAAGGGCCCTGAATATATTCTTTATTATAAAAGGAAAGTCTTGCAAGTACTTAAAAGTAGAGAGTGATTCTTCTTCTTGAATCCAAACTGGCAGCTGGTTTCACAGGAGAGGGGCCTCAAAACAATCCCACAGTTTTAGAAGGAACCAGAAGTAAGCCTGAAGTTTGAGAGTAAATTGTACTATGAGGGTTAAATTCTGTCTGGAACAGGGAGATATCGACACAACTGGATTAAAAAAAAAAAAAAAAAAATAGCAGTGATCCAGCCTGGAAGAAACAAATGCATAATGTTTTTTTTAGCGCCATTGTGAGACACAGAATACTGCCACTTGCTGGTAGGAAGAGGTATTTCCTCTCAGGTGTAGAACGAATGAACCAGTTGGTTGTTGGCTGTAGCCTTTGTGGTGCGTTCAGGTGCACCTTTTTTTGTGTAGACCATAGGCTGTACATAAAGATGGACGACAGAACTGCTCATCAAAAGCAAAGCCCAAGCAAGTAGAGCTCCCCCTGGTGGCTGGAGGCTATGAGTTAGTTATTTGACTATAGAAACAGGATGAGAGGGTTTTTTAAAATAAAATAAATACAGTGTGTAATCCAACATTTCCTTGTAACTGGTGGGGGTAGAGCAGAGCATAGTGGTGAGTCTGGAGGACGTGTGGGCGGGGCATTGATATTGTGCCTCCGCCCTCAGACCGAACTGATCAGTCTCTGGCTCAAAATTGGCCAATGCAAGGAAAGTGGGGATGCGTTTGATAACGTTTTGTAGCGTTCAGGCATTTAAACTTAAAACAGCTGGATGTGAAGTGACCTAACTGCTGTTTGTTTGGGCTCAAAATGGGTTGAAATAACCTCTGGCTTCACTTCATTCCTCTGCTCCGTTTCCGCAGCTTTTCTGTGGCTACTACTGCAAATATAAAACACCAAAAGATAATATCGGATAAATTAAAATCAGGTCAACAGTGATTTTAAATCTCTACTTAAAACATAGTTTTATCATAGAGCCTGGCTTTAGTTGAGTTTAAATTAAGATTTAATTAAATATATTTGTGAGTTGTATTGTTTAGTTTTGAATTATGTTTCTTAATGTTGATTTGAAAAGTGTTATTATTGTTATTATTTGTTATTATTAATCTCATGGTGGGGCTAGAATACAGAACAAAATGTCTGTTGGTCGTCTGAGAGCCGTGAATCCAAATATCCCACCGATTCAGTGTTGGTGAAATAACCACGGAGCGAAAGATTTTTACTTGAAAAGATTGTTAATAACTGTCAGATATTTCAGTCTCATTCCATCTCTGCCTTCCCCTTGACTTCAGTCATCATAATCATAAGAGAGTGACCTTTAGCCAGTGCACATCACTGCAGCATGTAGTTCTCCAACACCTGACAGGCAGGAAGATTGAGTGGATGAAGAGGTAAATGTTGGGCTTCACTTCATCAGGACCGACTTCACCTTCGCTCTGTGGACTCCGGAGGAACTGGATGGATATTTTTCCTCACACCTGTGAGAAGATGGTCGGCTTGAATAATTTTCTAGGCGGCTGAAATGAAACCATGACAGCAAACTCATAGCGAGGGTTTCCTGGCGCAAACACAGCTGCAGCAGCAGTAATGACATACTGACAGAATTTTTATGTTGAAATCAAATAACCTTCCAAGCCTCAGTGAAAAAAACTGTTTGCTTTTTAACCCTCTGGAGTCCAGAGTATAATTCTGGTTTTACCTTTATATTTCATCCTAAAAACCTTGTTTGGTTTCATTCTTTTCAGCACAACCTCACCTGTGTCATTTTACTTTATGTTTATCATTCTGACAAACTGTTTTAACACATTAGACCTTAAACCAGACTAAAACCATACAAAAAAATAGGAAAAAGTTAAATTTTTCACAGTGAAAACCACAAACATGTTTAACGAACCATTTTTATAAGTTAGAATGCAAATCTAAAGTGTAGATTTTAAACCTTATGCACAAATTTAGCAAACAACAAAGCTATTTATAAGTATTTACATTAAAAGTTCCAAATCTCTGGCTTCTTTCTCTTTGGCTGCAGTCACTCTAATAACTGTTTGTACTATGAACAAACCCATCATGACGTCACCCATCGGATTCTGAACCTCGAAAATTAAGCCCAAAGTGGGCAGAGCCTGCGGTCGCCATGTTGGATGAGCCTTACTCCACCCAAAGCTGGAACATCCTTAATTATGCAGAATTTTAAACCTTAATAAAAAATAAACAAATAAGTTAGAAAAAACTTCACCCCCCATACAGTTGTCATGAATAGTGACCAAAATAATTTTTTTCACCAGGCTGTAAACCTGTTTAATAATGCTGTAAAGTTGGGCTTTTTAACATGGGGGTCTATGGGGATTTGCTCCCTTTTGGAGCCTCTAGTGGCCACTAGATGAACTGCAGTTTTTTGCGCTTCGTCGCTCAAACCTGGAGGTTGTCGCATCACTCCCACAACTTTTCGCTCTTCCTTAGCAACCATTGAAAAATCATTTCCAGATTGGTTGATGGGATGCATTTTGTTTTTTATTGACTTATTTTTTTATTTGAAGCTAGCTAGCGACCTCCGCTTTCTAGTGTTTCACTTTTCACCGTTTCCCCTGTGCACCAATATTGCAACATTCAGGAAAAATATTTATAATTAATTATTTATAATAAGTCTAGTTTTACTTGGTCTATCAACGCAATTTAAAAACTGGTATATACCGACGTTCAGTGACGCTGCGTCTTACTGCTATGTCATTTTAAATTGTGATTTGGATCACATTTGTCAACTCGAGATGGTTAAACGAGTCACTAACGTGTCTTCATTGCTTTCTGTGCTCTCCAGGTCATGGGCTACTGGTACTTTGGTTCCACCTGGTGCTCCTTCTACCTGGCTCTGGACGTCCTCTTCTGCACCTCCTCCATCGTGCACCTCTGCGCCATCAGCCTCGACCGCTACTGGTCCGTCACCAAGGCGGTGAGCTACAACCGCAAGCGGACGCCCAAGCGGATCAAGGCGATGATCAGCGTCGTGTGGCTCATATCGATCGTCATCTCGTCCCCGCCGCTGCTCATGACTCAGAAAGAGAAGAACGCGGACGAGGACGAGGGCGACGCGGCGCCCATGCAGGAGTGTCTCCTCAACAACCAGACGTGGTACATCCTGTCCTCCTGCCTCGTGTCCTTCTTCGCCCCGGGCGTCATCATGATCCTGGTGTACTGCAAGATCTACCGCGTGGCCAAGCAGCGAGCGTCCACCGTGTTCGTGGCCAAGAACGTGATGGAGCGGCAGCCGTCGCAGTCCGAGACCTGTTTCGTGGGCTCCGCCAGGACCTGCCCCAGGAAGGGGGCGTCGGCCCAGTACGAGCTGGAGAGCCCGCGGCCGGGGAACCGCCGCTGCTCCTCCAACGTGGACAGCAGCAGCAGCAACCACCGGAGAGGAGAGCTGGACGACATCGACCTGGAGGAGAGGAGCTGCGAGGCCGACGTGAAGACCTCCTCCTCGTTCTCGTCGTCGCTCCGCTTCCCCAGGAGAGTCGGCGGGAGGGTGAAGACAGAGGAGGGGAAGGACGCCGAGGGGGCGACAAACAGACTGAAGCCTCCTCCTCTTGCTCTTCCTCCTTCTTCTTCTTCCTGCGCCTCCATATCTTGGGCGTCGTCCGACCACTGCTCCCACCACTTCCTCCTCCCGTCCCCGCTGCCTCTCCGCAACAGGCAGATGTCTCTGTCGAAAAACAAAGTGGCGCAGATGAGGGAGAAGCGCTTCACGTTCGTGCTGGCGGTGGTGATGGGGGTGTTCGTGCTCTGCTGGTTCCCGTTCTTCTTCACCTACAGCCTCCACGCCGTCTGCAGGGAGAACTGCGTCATCCCCGACTCGCTCTTCAACCTCTTTTTCTGGATCGGATACTGCAACAGCTGCCTGAACCCCATCATATACACTATTTTTAACCGAGACTTTCGCAGAGCCTTCAAGAAGATTTTATTCCAGCCCCACAAACGCACATAGGCACGCCGATCAGGCATAACATTATGACCACCGACAGGAGAAGTGAATAACGTTGAACCATCTTGTGACAGTTCAATGTTCTGCTGGGAAACTTTTGGACCTGACATTCATTCATTCATTCATGTGGATGTTACTTAGAAATGTAGCACCCACCATAGAAATGACACTCTTTGATGGCAGTAGCCATCTTCACACACAAAAACACTTTAGGAACAACCCAAAAAAACACGAAGAACAGCAAAAGCTGTTGACCTTGCCTCAAAATTCACCCAATCACAAACTGATCAAGTATCTGTGGGATGATCCACAGAGACCCCTCCCCTCAAAGCCCCCCCCCCCACTAACAACAACAAAACATGTCCATCCTCTAATGAGTCACAACCATTTTTAAGGCACAAGGAGGAGACCAACACAACAACGATTAGGAAAGTGGTCATAATGTTATGCCTGATCAGTGTATGTGTGTGCTATGAAAAAATAAAAAAAACGACAAAAAAAAAAAAAAACAGACACACAAAATGTGCGCGCACAATTTTAATCCTGTTTTCCACTGTGCTGTCAGATCGACATTAAAGGGCTTGTCATACAGCCGGAGTATTGATTCATTATTCAGCTTCCCACTAATTTATTAAATAATCACTTTCTATTCTTGTATCAACACACCAGAGGAGGATGATTATGACACGCTGAGGCTGTGGAGGCAGGTGTTTTTAACGCCAGCTTCCTTCCTTGATGCAATAACCAGTTGGACGTTGCAGTCGGGGCCGAGGCTCAGCTCCGATGTTAATTAGAGGAAACCGGCCGCGGGGCAGAGATCTGTGCTCCCATGGACTTTGGAGATGTCTTCACACTGTAGCAAGCAGCAGCTGCAATTCTTATAGTGACAGGGACAATACTATAGGGAACTGAGAAAAAAAATAAAAAAATCATAATAAAAACGTCTGCACTTTGAATAACACACAAAGTGCTTTAAGTGAATTCCTTCGCCTGAGAGTAATTAAACACCAGCGCCTAAAGTTTAAGTTCCAGTTAAAGACTTAAGGAACCGAAAAAAGGAAAGTTGTCATTTTTTTCCACACAGCTACAACGTTCAGCTGACACTTCGCGGCTCGGGGGCAAAGGCATTAAAAATTCATGTGCAGCTTGCAGATGGTTCTGAGCCGCTAACAAAGAAAAGCGAGAGGGAGAGAACAGACAAAGCCCAACTACACCCAGAGCCTCCGAATAAAAATAATCAACCCCGGGCTCATACGGTGGCGGCGGCAGCAGCGGAGGAAGATAAGTATCCTCAGAAGCTCGGGATGAAATAACTGGACGCCGCTGCTTCTGAATCTGAAGCGCTGAACCCATCACCTCACCTGGAAACAATACGGAGAAACCAGACACCGCTGAGTTAATCAATCTCTTGATTGTAGAGTAGCTCGAGCAACACAAGGTCGTCAGTCGCTTTTAATCTGGGGAGGAGATGAAGAGGATAATGCAAGGTGGTGAAAGAGGGGGCGCCAAGTCCGCCCAAGTCATTCTGGTTGCTATGCAACACCAAGTTTCATAATAACTTGAGAGTTATGCAGTTCAGCGTCTCTGTGGAACGAAAAGAAGAATGATCCTGTAACTCTTCATTTATACTGAAGTAAGAGGCAGATTAATTTAGTTGGTGAACAGAAGGTCGAGGCCACCAACAAACGATCTTCTTATTCTTTGACTAGCATGCTTGGGCTAACCATTAGCATCCCTGGTCTCCTCCCACAAATACAGCTTGTTGTCCATCACTTCCAAGCTGACAGTAAGCATCCTTAAGCAAAGCAACTAGCATCCTTACAAACCATTTAGGTCTCTTCCGTAAATAAAGTCATCCATCTCTTTCTAGTTGATTGCTTGTTGCTAGCATCCTTATATGAGCAACTTGCATCCTGGGAATAACCATTAGCATCCCTGGGCTTCTCCCACAAATAAAGCTTGTTGTCCATCACTTCCAAGCTGACAGTTAGCATCCTTAAGCAAGCAACTAGCATCCTTATGCTAACCATTAGCATCCCCAAATGTTCAATTTAGGTGTCTTCTGCAAATAAAGTTGTCCATCGCTTTTTAGTTGATTGTTTCATCCTTATGCAGGCAACTAGCATCCTTGGACTAACTATTAGCATCCCTGCGCTCCTCCCTCAAATAAAGCATGATGTCCATCACTTCCAAGCTGACAATTAGCATCTTTAAGCATGGTTAAGCATGGTTATGCTAACCATTAGCATCCCCAAATACTCAATTTAGGCGTCTTCTGCAAAGAAAGTCATCCATCTCTTTCAAGTTGATTGTTGCATCCATATACGAGCAACTAGCATCCTTGCACTAACCATTAGCATTCCTAGGCCAGTAACTTCAAGTCAAGTCCAGTTAGGAGACTTGTTGCTAGCATCCTGAGGCTAAACCATAGCATCCCTAAGCCATCAATTTAACCTCCTTCCACAAAAAAAGTGCTGTCTTCCATCCTTTTTGTAGTTGACAGTTTGTTGCTAGCATCCTGAGGCTAAACCATTAGCATCACCAAGGCCATCAATTTAAGCTCCTTCCATAAATAAAGGTTCGTAACACATTCAGTTCAACATATGGTCAGAAAGAAAGATTGATGGAAGAGCAGTGGAGGCCAGACTAATGGTCTCTAAATCTGAGTTTAATGAGAGCTGCTGGGATCAAACCATATGTTCATGCAAACCAAACGTTGTAAATTTACTGGTGGGAACCAAACTGTGTTAGCTTGAGGTTTGCTACAACTCACAACATTTTCTTAACATTACACAATTTCCTGTTGCTACATTGCCTAATGGAACTTGCCCCATTAGGCCAGTGACTGTAATTCTGCATCAAAAGATTTGCATCTCTCAACATTAGGCTAGATGATAGCATCACTGGGTCATTGACTAGCTTCCTTATGCTAGAAACTAGTATCCTAAAGCTATCTCTGTCTAAATACACTGATTTGCACTTCTGCAAGCGTGCACAGCAATTACAAAAACAAAATAATATCTGTCAGGCCTCCGGGCTAATACCTCAATTAAGTGTTTTGGAAAATGTCGGCATTTTAATTTAATCCTGAAGAGGCTGTAAACATAACCGGGTGTTTCCACTCTTTTAATCAGAAACCATTAAGCTTTCCCTGATTCTCACAAACACGTTTTTTTCCCCAAAACTACACAATGAGAGACAAAAAATATCTGTGCTATATAAGTAGCATTTGTTGAGGTGGGATGGGTTTCATAAGTTCTGTTGTAGTTGTGTGGTGGTTTTTTGACACATGTGCATGACCATTAACCAAAAAGACTTAAGGGAATAAAATCAAATAGGTAAAAAATGGAGTTGTGCCCAAGTAGTAAGCACGAGATCATCCTCGGATAAATAACCAAATAAAATGTACTAAACTGCCAGTATAGTTTAATTTGCACTCACTGCAACTATTGCAGAAATACTGCAATAGTTTCTAGTTGAAGTCTATATAAATACTATATAAACTCTGGCTCTGAACATCTGCCACGCTCTCATCTGAATTCATACAGGAGGTTATTTTAAAAAATTGTGCTGTCAGATATTTTAAAAATCTGGCAGCTTGTTGTTCTGGAGACTCACACGGCGCCACGAGGAACACAATGAATCTCCTCCTGCCAACAGGAACGATGGGGACGAGGTCCCGGGTTTGTTGTGTTGTGTCCCACCGAAGCAAAGCATTTCGTCCTAAGCTGTCACTGACTGTGTGGGAGTCAATGAGCTGCTATGAGCCAAAATAATACAATTTACTATTCCAAGGATTGGTTTTCTAAGGAGGCATCTTGGTTTTCCGTGAAATTCATATGTGATTTGATGTTAATAAAATGGACTGTCAGTCAAAATGATCCTCTATTTATGAAGGTCCAGTTCAAAGAGTGGCCTGCAAGTTCAGTTGCACTTTCTTTTTTTGGCTGTGGCTAAGGAGGAAACACGCTAGCTCGGGAGCATGCTAAAGGCAAGGCTAGCTGAGTAGTTTTAGTAGATAGTAGTTGTTGTAGTAGGGCTAAGCTAATCTCTCGGTTGAAGTCACACAGTAGCCTTCTTGAGGTGTCGTGGGCCTAACTTTACGAAACATCCGTGAAGGGAGGTGCCAATGATGCTGCTGTTGGCCCGGCTAGTTAGAAGACAAGGTTTGGTCTGGAGTCTCAATGCTGGGAACTGATTCTTTGGGCAGAGTTTAGAAGAGAAATTCATACACGTCATGTGAGCACTGTGGAGTTAAATTAGTTTACAATAAAATGGCTCTAATTGGTTTTAGTGTATCAGATAAAAAATGCCCCATAAAGAAATGCAAATGGAGTTTGAGCCTAGATTTGCCAGGCTTTGTCTTTTATTGATGTTTGCATGTCTTTGTCCGTCTGACACATCCATCAGGTCACCCCCATAAGGAATGATTTACCTTCTAATCAAAGCCATCCATTCCTGTCACACATCCTGGAAGACATTGCACGGGTGTTTTTCTTTTCAGCATTAATCCAGTCATCCATCATGTTTGTTGCATGCGTAGAAAAACGCTGCTAGTAACGTCCAGGCAGTTTGATGTACATGCACTGAAACAGTGCAGTGTTTTCTTGGTGATAAAGCAGTGGATCGAGCCCACAGAAGGATAAATTTGTGGTAAATAAGTAACTAGAAGCTGTGGTGCTCCATGAAGTCAAAGCAAAGACACTTCCAGAATAACATAAACACCATAAGAGCCTCACAAAGCTCGGCTCACTCTGTCCCACCAACTACAAATAAAAAAATAAAACAATCAAAGGCAAATGTTTCCCAGTGAGACTTTATGTCTTTATGCTCAGAATTTAAAAAAATAAATAAAAAATTCCCTCAATAAACGCATCGACTGAGCTCCGGGGGCAAAGAGAATATTAATTGCTATTTTGTGTGTGAATAGAAAGCCTATGGGACTCCAGCACAATGGACATGCTGAGGAAAGGCAAATATTTTAGCAGAGAGGAAAGTACAATGTGTACTGAATGTGAAAATAATTTGTTCTACTCTGTGGTGAACTCCAGCCTTCAGACCGAGCTGAAGGACGGGAAATATCAGGGTTGTAATTCCTAATTCAGACATCTGAGATTTGACTCGACTGCACAAAGAGAATTTCTAGAAAGTCTAATATGATTAATCTATTTTTTCAGATATGAAAAAGCTTCTGTCCTCTTCTGTCCGAGCTGATAATACAGAGGGGGACTGATACTCAGAGAGTGTCATTGTACTCCTAACCATCATTTAACTATGAATTTCTGACAGTTGTTTGCTCATACGAAGCATTAGATTAGATTAGATTAGATTAGATTAGATTAGATACTTAATTTATCCTGAGGAATCTACCTTTTATCTTTACTTTAAGGAAGAACAGGGTCTGCAACTTTTGCCTCGTATTTGTTGACTGCAAC
The DNA here is from genome assembly GCF_022458985.1 of Mugil cephalus. Taxonomy (NCBI): domain Eukaryota; kingdom Metazoa; phylum Chordata; class Actinopteri; order Mugiliformes; family Mugilidae; genus Mugil; species Mugil cephalus. The sequence goes on from NC_061772.1 coordinate 28,974,305, forward strand.
TTGGAGTTGTGAGACAGTGGTTTGTTGTTTTCATGTCGTGGTCTTGTCGTAGGTCCAGTTCAGTGTTGTACTGTGGTGGACTTTGTGAAATGGAGACTGTGAAAAAGAATCTCGTCGCCTTCAGGCTTGTTCTGGAGGCTTTTATAAAGGGTCTAGAGACTATTTGTATTGTTATTGACGTAATATACATAGAACTGATTTGAATTTTGAGTTGAGTTGAATAAAGTCTAAAAGTCCAACAAAACAATTGGGGAAATTCCACCTATAGCTTCCAAATTTGTGTGGTAATTTACTCCAGATAATGTTTTTGTTAGTCCACTTGTCAAAGTTAACAGAACCATGACATGAATGACTGAGAGTCTTCACGGACAGATACAGGTGGGTGAAATTCAGGCCCAAAACATGGAGCCTTTAGCATTTCCTAAAAGTAGATAACTGCTACCATCTTAGGATGTTGATAGCATTTACCATCATACTCTTCATAGCAGTGACTGTGGAAGCAGTACAACCGTGCAATGTTTACAAATCACGTGCTTCTGTATGCACATTTGGTATTTTGACTGCTTTTACACCAACAAGTACGTCAACATGGAGTGCACTCAGGGAATACTCAGATTGTGTAGTCGGAAATTCTCAAAAAGTGAAGTTAGATTTGAAACAGAACTGTCCTGTCTATCTGGTTCTATCTACATATCAGTGTTTTCCCAAGACATTTGTATTTGTGTTTGTGTGTGGTCGGACTTTGGTTGCAAACAACAACCCTAATGCAACTTGAAGCTGCCAATTTTCACCATATTTTGACTTCACTCCTAAGGAGGCTTCTCACACGGAGAACGTATGCCTGCTTAAAATTCAGATTGTGGAAAAAAAACATTGAGATAATAGTGTTTTGATACTGAATCAGCAAAACTCCAGAAGTACAATACAAAACTGAAAACTTTTAAAACTGATTAATTTGAGGGGATTCTGCAGCCTCATATGAAGTCCACACAGTTTCTAATATTTGGGAATAAGTACTCATAATGTGAAAATGCTCATTAAGCTCTGTTGGATATTATGCAACCTGCATCCTGAGTGTCTTTCTCTTGCAGTACTAAACAATATTGCTAAATCGCAGTCCAATAAACACATCTTAATGAATCTATTATGTGCTCAAGTGATACTTAATCAGTATTGGCCCACTTGGTGCTGGAAAAGCTATTCCTCTTAAATAACAAAACCCTTCTTTCAGCACAATGTTTGGTTTGCATGACCATATGGTTTAATCCCAGCAGCTCTCATTAACCTCCCATTTAGAGACCAGAACTCTGGGCTTCGCTGTTCTTTCATCAGTCTTTCACTCTGACCATATGTTTGACTTAATGTGTTGCAGGAAGGAAAAGACTAGCAGCGATGTGTCGATCGGAGACCACGAATACTAATGAAACTCAGTGGATTGATGCAATGAAAGGAGAAAAAGCCCTTTAGCCAAGTAAAAGGAAAAATAATTAAATAGAAAGTTGATTTAGAAGAAGAGCTGGTACTGACTATACACAAGCAGTGTCTTTATATTCTGTGAAAAGGGCCCTTAAGATGCTAATGGATGCTAATGGTTTAACAAAGGATGGTAGCTGCTCACTTAGAGATGCTATCATCAAACTGCCAGGTACTAAGAGATGGTGGCAAGCTTTATTTGTGGAAGGGGCTTTAATCGATGTTCTAGGGATGCTAATAGTTAGCCTAACGATGCTAGTCTTGTGCCTAAGGATGCTGGCAACCAACAGTTAACTGCATAGAAATGAGCAAGAAGTCTAATTTGTGGAAGGACCTTAAATCAGTGGTCTAGGGATGCTAATGGTTAGCATGAGGATGCTGGTTGCTTCCCTATGAATGCTACAAAGAGATGGCGACAAGCTTTATTTGTGGTAGGGGCTTTAATCGATGTTCTAAGGATGATAACGGTTAGCCCAAGGATGCTAGCAACCAACTGTGATCTCTAATGTGTTTTGTTTGAATTGCCTTGTGTTGCTTTCTTTCTTTTAATATAATGTTTAATATCACTTTGAGTTGCATTGTGTCTGAATTGTGCTACACAAATAAATTTGCCTTGTCAGCTACAAAGCAATTGGTGGCAAGTTTTGTATGTGGATGCTAATGTTAGCTTAAGGATGCTAGCTGTTTTATCAGTTACCAGTCATACAATGTAAACCGTGAACATTAATTCAAAGTTCTGTTTAAAAGAAAAGGACAGATTCTGTGCGCCTTTTACCCGACCTCTGTCATAAATGTTCTTTATTCTGGTACTGTGTAATTTTGAACACCTCGCATTGTTAAGAAAAGTCAGTCAAAGAAAAATTTAAGGGAGCAAAAGACATGTTTCAAGGTGCCAATCAACCTGCAGTGTGACCTCTCTTGCATTTAGTGCAGCAGCCTCAATTTCATTCCATTTTGCACATGAATACCTGGCGGCTGGGAACATTTTACTGACAGTTAAACTCAGAAGTCATTATTTTTCTGAACAACCTGCTTTGAAAGTTTGGCGTCGCAGCTCAATCAGCAAAAAGACGTGACGCGGTTATAGAAATTATGTTAATAAAATGTTTTGACTGCAGTGTGTTTTGGGTTAAACCTCCCAAAAAAACCTACCACATCAGCTACGGCAGTCATCTGCAATGTTTTAATTCCAAGTAGCAAAGGTAAGAAAAAGCAATTATGTGATTAAATTCAATTATTGTGAACTATTAAATGTAAAAGCTCTTGTTGTGCAGGTTCTCTGAGTTGATCTGTCAGAGTAACTTCACTTTTAATGAGAGCAGCACATTTATTTAATTAGGTCGAGGCTCTGAAAGCCCAAGATATAAGTGAATCATGTCATTTATTAATCCTGCCAGTGAACACAAATTTTATCCTAGTTTGCAAAATCGCCTGAAGCTGATCTGTTCAAGTCCTGTTATTTTGTTTTTTTTTATCTGAACAAAGAAACGTGCCAAAAAGAGATCAATTACAAGCTTTAATTGTGGTGGCGGCTTAATTCAATGGCCTGTGGATGCTAATAGTTAGCCTAAGGATGCTAGTTGCCACCCTTAGGATGCAGTGCCTCCTATGGTGTAATGTTTAGCCTATGGATGCTACTCACTCACTCAATGATTGTAACAACGAACTGTCAGCAACAAAGAAATGAAAGTCATTGTTTATTTGTCAAATGGGCCTCATGGCAAATAATGCTAATAGTTAGCCTAAGAATGCTAATCGCCTTGGTATGGATGCTAGCAACCAGCTGTCTCAAATTGACTGGATGGGATGCTAATGGTTAGCCTAAGGTGATCACGTCCCATTTAATTCCAAGTTTTAAAAGTAAAAACAAAAAAAGTATTGAATCGATTTAAGAGTTAAGAAATAATAACATCAAGTACTAAAAAAGTATACGTTATCAAGAGCAGCACATTTAATCAAGCGAGGCTCCGACAACCCAAGGTTTAATGAACGGATTAGACTCGGACTTACACTTTAATGATTTTCAAGGGAAATTGCTTGGTCACAGTAGCTTAGTTACACGTCTCTTAAGAGCTCTCAAGAACCACAAGTAAAAAGAAAAATGAAGTAAAATAAAGTGCAATTTAGGGGGGAAAGTATAGGCAAAAATAAGAAATTAAATTTAAAATAAAACATTATTTAATTTGTTAATCCTTCCAGTTAACTCAGTTTGGACCTACAGCCCTGAGGCAATCTGTTGAACACTTCTACCGCTCTTTTTCCATTTTATTCCTTTTAAAGTGAGTTTCTTTTATTCAAAACCTTCTAATTACTGTGATGATTTGGCTCCAGCTTTGTCTCAGTGGGAGACTGATCCCATCTGGTGTCAGTCCTGGAGGTGTCCCGGGTCATAAAGGCACCGTCTCGCTGTTTTCTTCCCAGTCAGTGACTCGTGGCTCCAGGTGATAGATCAGACTCCATTACCATAAATGTTCCTTCATTCATATTCATTTTACTGTAACTTAACCCCTGGTGTTGAACCGTTATCTGAGTCCAGCAGTGAAGTCAAAGGTTCCCAGACGTCCTGGCCGGACTCGATTATCAGCCGTCTCTGAGACGTGGCTTCGCTCCGAGCTCCTTCCACATGGACAGAAATCCTCTGGTGGCAGAATGAGGAGGTTTGGACTTAGGAGACGAGGCAACAAGAAACTGCACAGGATCAAACTCAAACAGTTTATTAAGAATAAGAAAATGAACAAATAGTTCAGATGCGGCTAAACTGACATAAACTCCAATAATATTGTCCTTCTCTTCTTCTTCTACTCTTGCTCCTTCTTCTTCTTCTCCTCCTTCTAACCCGTCTGCTTCTTCATACTCCTTCTTCTCCTCTACCTCTATTTCTTGTGCTACTAGTTCTTTGTCTTTTTCTTTTCCTCCTCATATTTGTCATTGTTCTTCTTCTCCTTTTTTGTCTCCTACTTGTTTTATCTTTTTCTCCTCCTCCTCTTTCATCTTCTACATCTCCCCTTCTTCTCCATTTTATTCTCCTCCTCCTTCTTCATCTTTCTCTCCTTTTTTCTCCTTCTCCTTCTACCTCTGCTATTTCTTCTTCTACTTGTTCTTCATCTTTTTCTCCTCCTCCTCCTCATTATTTTTTATAATATAATTCTCCTTTTCATCACCGTTTCCCCTTGTTCTTTTTCTCCATATTCTTCCTCCTCCTCCTCCTCCACCTCCTCCTTGATCTTAACACGTGAGTCTGATGGGATGGTTTCATCTCGTCTCCATGGAGACGGTTATCTCTGTGTGTAACGACGGTCAAACCTCGGATGAAAAATGAAACAGCAGGAGAAACTATGACATCATCGAGTCATTTCCACCGTGGAGGAGGCCGAGAGGAGGGCGGGAGGAGGGCGGGAGGAGGTGCTGAGAGCTCACCTCCAGCGTGAGGAGTAACACATGTTCTGTCAGGATCAAAGAGATAATGAGCTCTGGGCCGAGATGGAAACAGACACTAAACCAGATAAACGAGCGGCTGCAGCAAAACAGAGACGTCCATCAGCAGGAGGAGGAGGAGGAGGAGGAGGAGGAGGAGGACTTTATTAATGAAGGAGGTTCTGCTGCTGTGGAACATCAAATCCACTGGAAATAGAAGAAGAAGAAGATTTCATCAATTTTATCTCCTGAATTGATTCAGTAGAAGAAGATGAGTCAACATTCATCTTCTCTTCAAAATGAGGAGAAAAGGAAAATGACGAGGAGGAGAAGGAGGTGGTGAAAACACAGGAGAAGAGGAAGGATGAGAAGGGGGAGCTGGAGGAGGAGCAGAAAGATGAGGCTAAAAAGGAGAAGAAAGAGGAGGAAGTGCAGGAAAATAAAGAAGTATAAGGAGTAGAAGAGGGAAAAGAGGAGGAGAAGAAAAAGGGGAGAAAGGCAAGAAGGAGTAGAAAAAGAATGGGGACTAGAAGAGGAGGAAGAGGAGAAGGAGGAGGGACGAAGGAAGAGAAGGGAAGGAGGAGCTGGGGGGAGAAGAGGAAGACAAGGAGAGGAAGTAGAAGGAGAAGAAAAGAAGTTGAAGAGGAGAAGAGAGAGGAGAAAAAGAAGGAGGAGCTTAAGGAGAAAAGGAGGAGGAAGACAGTGGAGAAGACGAATGAGGAGTAGGAGAGAAGGAGGAAGAGGTGGAGAAGAAAGGGGAGGAAAACAAGGAGGAGAAAAATGATGTGAAGAAGGAGAAGCAAAAAGTGGGAGGAGAAGAAGAACGGCGAGTAGAAAAGGAAGACAAGGAGAAGGAGGAGGTGGAGGAGGAGAAAGTGTAGGAGAAGAAGAGGATTTTGATTTTTAAAGACTTTATTTAGAAAATGAGAAACTAAAACTCTTCATTCTCAGTCCGTCTCCTGTTCGTAGTTCATTCATTCATCACTCAGACGTCATCTTGTTGTAGAAACCGTCCACGTTCCTGAGGCTCCAGCTTCAGTCTGACCCTAACGTTCTGTTTCCGTACGGTCACAGGGTCTAGATATAGATATACAGCTAGTTTTTCTTCTCCCCGATTAAGACCTTTAAAAGCCGACGCCTGTATTTCCATGTTGTGCAGTAAATGATTCCTGCAGCGAGACACATGATGAGATGAGAACAAAGCGGCAAAGTGATTAAAAACCCCAGCAGAGCACAAGTCGCCTGGACATTAGAGAGGTCTGGTCCTGCTGCATCCACCAACCGTTTGAGAGTCACTATGTCTGTGTCAAACAGCGCCCCCTTCAGTCCAGGCTGTTCACGTTTAAACAGCGGACGGGATTTAAAAACACTCTAACTTTAACTTTAAAACTTAAAAATCTGTTAAAAACAGAGCAGCACCTGTAATTAGCCACCTCCCTGGAGCTGGGGGACGAGAAGAAGAAGGAGGAGAAGATGGAGGAAGAGAAGATGTAACATTTTAGTGAAATAAATAAAAATCTTTTCAGTATCCTGATCTCCTTCAGGTTTCTGACACTTTTAAAAGTTTGTGTTATTTCTTTTCTCCTCGTGTCTCGTCAGGATTTCGCTGTCGGCTCCTGGAGACAAGACAATAATTTGAACAAGACGTTTTGTGGAGTTTTCAATCATGTCTTTTTCCCAGAAAGTCACTGTTGGGGGTTTGATGATCTGACATTTAATCTAAATGTAATATTAAACGCGGCGGGATATATATTTTATTCATTTCTTTTCAATTAAAGGCCTAAATGAGTTAATATGGAGGCACCTTTCACTGGGCTCTGTTGCACTAAAGACATTTACATTTTATAATCACACGGCTTTAAATAAAACATCACACGTCTGGTTGTGCATCTTCTTCTGAAACACATCCGAGTGTTGGAGGATGTTTTTGTCCCTTTCAGGAAGCCGCTCAACAATAGCTCCGGCTTCACCATGTGTTTGTGCATACGGGAAAAAAAATACATAAAAACCTGTGTGATCAGACGTGGACAAACATTTTTGTGCAAAACAACAAAGAACAAGCCTGAGCTTAGAAGAGATACGACGTATTTTTCTGTGTTATTATGTCGGAGAATTCCAAAAAAAGAGCAAATATTTGGTGGCAACAAAACAAATATTTACTCACACGCTGGAGACCAGTGTTACTCAGTGGAGCTTAATGTATTGATAAAAATTAAATCTGTAATATCTATATGCATAGTTAAACAAACTGCAAGCACATGTTTTTCTGCATTTAATACATCTATTCTTTACACAGCTGTAGGTGCTGTCACTCATATTTACTGACTATTAGACTGTGGATGTTCTGCAGATTCAGATTAATAAAACAAAACTTGTAGAAAATTAAACGTGATGTAAAGGGACCATAAATTCAAAAAAATGTCCTAATATCTAACGTCTAAGACATTAAACCACCTGTCAGAGGTGTTATGTTGTGGCTGATCGGTGCTTTCACACAAAGGCTAAAGAGGCCCAGGTGAGATACTGGGGGAGGAGCCAACAGGAGCAACCAATCATAAAGGAGAGAAAACACAAACAGGAAGTAAAGGAGGGAACATGAGGAACGCTCCAAACCACAACTAGGAGTGGGCGATACTGGGAATTTAAGTATCGATCCAAGTAAATACAGGACTAGTATCACCGATACGATTCTTTTTCTTGAAATGCTATGATCATTTAATAACTCTGTGATTTTTCCTTCAGTTAGTTGATTATGATTATGATAAAATAGAGGACAAATATACTAATTAAATCATTAGTTAATATGAAACAATTTAACAGTATAAAATTTAAATGATTCCCTTTTTACTACACAATTATTTTAGAAAAAAAAGTCATTAGTGCAAAATAAGAAAAAGTAACAAAAATATAACAATGGAAAATAAAGTCAGTAACAAAGTCAGTTGAGAAAAATAAGTAAACAAAAGCAACAATGTAATAATAAATCTGCTCAGAGAGAGAAATGCTCATTCTTTTTCCACCAAAGAAGTGACTCTGTATCTGGTGTAATTGACTTTTCTTCCAAGTACTGACGCATTTCAATAACAGCATCAGTTCCAGTTGTGTGACGCTGCTGTGATTCTAAGATTTCAGTATCAGACTCTGTCCATATCCACCTTTTACTACATGAACTCTGTGACAAGTAATTTACTGGACGTATAGAAGAGAAACCGGATAAAGTATCGATCTCATCACGCTAGTATCGATCCGATACCGATACCATCGATACTTAGATCGATACACCGAGCCGTAACCACAACATCGTGACAATCTTGAAAGTTCTTCACTACATTTTTCAATCATTGTGTTCGCGTTAACGCTGTCAGAGTTAATTGTTGCTGTAACTTTTTATATCCTTGGAGCAAAATGTTTTTTGAGCAATGACTGAATGAAAGATATTCACGGAGATGTTGGTGTTTTTTTTCAGATGTGTGGAGAGTGTTGAAGAAACAAGAAAGGAGAACAAGGGTAGCTCGTATTATTCTTCCCTTTTTACTTCCTTTTGATCCTTTAGGCCTCTTCTATATTCATTTCTTCCCCATATATTTCTCCTGCTTCCCAAAAAGAGACGTGGCTCATGCTCCGGCTCCACAGTCACTTATTATTCATTGCAGAGAATGAATACGAGGAGATTGTTTTATTTTCCTCCCCCCTGATGGATATTTAGCACAAAGCACATTCAGCCACTTGACTTTGTCCCAAGGACGTGGTTTTGGGTGTGAGGTGGCGACAGGTTCGCGGTTCGTGCCTAAACTGTGGAGACAAATAAAGACGCTAACCGTGTTTGGGATTCATATATCTCAGATTATCAAAGAAAGTCACTGTCCCAGTTTCCCTGGTGAACACTTCAACTTCAGGAGCTGAAAGAAGCCGAAGACGACGTTCACCTTGTGGAGCCAAGACATTCAAACGGAGGAGCTCAAATGGCAAATAACCCGCAAACAAAAAGGTTTTCATTTATTGACAGAGCTGCTTAGATGAACAAATTTTTTTTTTTTTTTTTTTGTGCAATTAAAATCACCTGATGAAAAGGGATAATAATAAAAGTCTAACATGAGAAATTGAGCCTCCAGCTATTAAAAGGACCAGTGTGGAGGATTCTCTATGAGTATAATTATATTTTTATTAACATGCATGAGTTACGAGTTGTTATTACTTTTAGGCATCAAACTGGCATCTTCAGAGTCTGCTATAACCGTTCATACCAGCAGGTGGCAGTAGTCTGTTTTCATCATTCAAAAGGGGAAACAGGAAGAGCTACTATTAGCGGAGAAGCTAGGAAGCATCAGATCTCATCCCGATCATCAAACTTGTGGGTGGTAATGTTTTATACGTAGCAGTAATTAACATAAATCAGTCCAGCTCAAGCAGGTGAGGTTTACTCTCATTATATTGTAAGTTATTTATTTTTATGTCTGATATTGGAAGTTGATTAGTTGTTTAGGCCACGTTCAACCTGCATATTTATTAATTAATTTATTATTTATTTATAACAGATCCCCATTGGTCCTCACCTCACCGAGATAAAATTATCACAACTAAAACATAGCTGCATCAAACACACATGATCTGAGGTAAAATGGAATTCATCCCTGAAATTTTAGAAAGGGGCACAGGTGAGATACTGGGGGAGGAGCCAACAGGAGCAACCAATCATAAAGGAGAGAAAACACAAAAAACAGGAAGTAAAGGAGGGAACATGAGGAACGCTCCAAACCACAACTGGGAGTGGGTGATACTGGGAATTTAAGTATCGATCCAAGTAAATACAGGACTAGTATCACGATACGATTCTGTTTCTTGAAATGTCACGATCATTGAATAACTCTGTAATTTTCCCTTTAGTTAGTTTATTATGATAAAATAGAGGACAAATATACTAATTAAATCATTAGTTAATATGAAACAATTTAACAGTATAAAATTTAAATGATTCTCCTTTTACTACACGCAATTATTTTAGAAAAAAAAGTCATTAGTGCAAAATAAGAAAAAGTAACAAAAATATAACAATGGAAAATAACTTTGAAAAATTACTTTTAGGCATCAAACTGACATGAAATTTTAGAAACAAAACAGAAACCAAACAACAAGAATTGTTCCATTCTACACATTTCAGTGTAGACGGTATGAACGTGACATCACAGGAAGTGGACGTCTCCATGGTTACGGCCACTGAGTGACAGCTGAACATGGAGATTAGCAGCATTAGTGTGAATCACAGTTTGGGATCTAGTGGATTTGGAGGCCAGGTCAACACATTGGGGAAGTTAGTAGCACAACTAGAAGACGTATAATATTTCTGTTTAATTAGATTGAAGGGGTTCTATTTCAGGGTCTTTGCAGGTTTCAACAAGTCAAACTTAAGACTTTTTAAGACTTTTTTTAAGAGCATAACGAATACAAATTTAAGGCCCATTTCACATCCATACTGGCAAAAAGAAAAGAACATATATGAATTTATTCAGTTCTTTCACACTGGAACACAAACTGCTTAACCTAACTTACACACAAAAGAAGCCTCTATTTTGTGAACTAATGTTTGTTCAGAACAAATCAAATATTGATGAAGCTCATAATAAAAACTCTAAAGCCGATGGCCATTGTGTGTGCGAGTGCATGTGTGAACTATTCAGCATCATCTGAGCTCTTGTCTCTAGGCTTCAATCTCCTCCACAGTTTTTCCTTGTAACTCCTCAGAGCGTTGGATTTCGTGATGAGTTGGGTCATCTGACCGCCAGCCTTCCCCTCAGCCTCTTCTGCAAACCCGTCTGCACGAGGCGCAGTTTGCTTCAGAAATATTTCCATCCTTCGTTCTGGAGCCATTGTTGAATTTGCATTTACTCATCTCACACAAAGCATTAACTGATGAGTCGCTCCTCAGTCACGGCGCTGCTACCAACCACAGCTTTACATGTATAACTAGCGTTACTCTACGGCAACAGCTTATAAAGTTAAGGATCATATTCAGCTCACAGTGTGAGCAGTTAGCCTGTTAGCTCGTTACTAAGTGTTGTATTAGCACAACTTGGCCAAAGAAAACTCAAACTCAATGCTGTGGGTTCCATCAACTTTTCTCTGCTGCTATGCTCCGCTCTAAAACACCAGGGGGCGCCCACAGCATGCTAGCTACTAGCTAGCTGGTTGTGCTCGATAAATTCTGACCGGGCTGCACAGGTACTTTTGTCACATTTTGTAGTTATATTGTCCTCAAAAATCGAAACATTTAAAAGCGAGAAAGTCTATATATTTGTTTTAAATACATTCAAATTATTGGATTGTATAATTTTTAAGGCTTTTTAAGTTACCACAGATACCCTTAGTATCTCTGGATACTTTCAGGACTTGTGCCGTGATGTAAAAGTAGAAAACTTTTAAGTGCCAGTGCCGGTCCTGAAGTGGAGCGTCGTTAAAAAGCATGACTGTAAGAAGAATGGAAACACTGATTAGACCGTGATGAGATTCACGAAACCTGCATCGTCCTTCGTTGTTTCATCCCTTTGTCTTCCTCCACGTCTGTCTTTAATGTTACCTAACCTTCCCATTCATAATCTTCCCTTTCACATCCATTGACCTATTTTTCTTTTATATATTTCCATCCTCTTCATTTTTGCTTCTCCTTGCCAGCTCAAGTCTCTGTTGCCTCATTTACTTACGCCCTTGACTCAGAAAGCTTTAATGAGGTGCTTATATACGCTCTGAATCCTCTTATTTTGTTGGAAATCAAACTGCAGGGCTGTTACATGACTTGTTTCTCAAGAACCTGGAAATAAATTGGATTTGAAAACCTCATGAGAATAGGTTGCCATTTGCAATTTCTATTACAGATGATTTAATTCAACATGTTGGCTGTAAATAAAAGCAACTAAAAGTGATAATTGGGATGAACTGGCTCAGGCTTTGACTCCAACGGTTGTGAATCTTCTACCGGTTGAGGTGCAATATAAAATATTCCTTTAAACTAAATCTGGGGCAGATCCGAGTTGACAGCTTTTTACCTCACCTCTTCTACAAGATAAAAAAAAAAAAAAACAGTTTTGATTAATGATAATCCAAGTTTGTTCTGTAACTTCTTAAAACATCAGAACCTCATGACTCCATGAAATATAGGGGAACTAATGTCCTGGTTTGGACCTGTTCTGCTGCATTCTGAGTTTTACCAGTGAACTCTAAGAGAAAATGTCAGGACATAAGTCCATGAGATGAATGTGAAGAGAAACTGGGTCATGGAGGAAGGAAGGAAGGAAGGAAGGATGGAAGGAAGGAACTGAGAAAAGAGCTAGGAAAGGATAGGGCTGAACGTTTATGGAAAAAATAACAATAACAATTATTTTGATTGATACTGAAATCACGATTCATAAACACGATTAGTCATTAATTAAAAAAAAAAAAAAAGTATTTATTGAGTCACCGAAACTCAACTTTAAATATAACTTTTCGTAGCATAAATGTTACAGCCTCCGTTATCTATGGTTTGTCATTGTAAAGAGTGTCGTCAATGGAGGACTGTGTTGCAGTGGCTGAAGTTGACGCACTTTTTTGGGTGTTTTGCTCCTTCAATACATTGTCATACACCACTTTAAGGCAGAACTTTAAGTGGTTAAATAAATTTGTCGTATTGCTTTGTGGTGCAGACACGATGGCGCGACAAACTTTGCAAACAATCTTCTTCTGCTCCACGTCCGATAATTTGAATCCAAAATGTCTCCAAATGACCGAAGTTGTCGCTCAGACTGGCTTTCTGCCATGTTGTCAATCGCTTGTTCCACAACTGATCCACACAAGTCACATGTTTGCTGCAGCTGAGTGCGACTGAGGTGCGTTCATGATGCTTTAACAGCGTAGGAACTTGCAAACACGCCACGCGGCACATTAATGGTTTTTCTTCGATTAGTGTTTTTATGATTGAAATCGCGATCAAAATTCGATTAATTGTCCAGCCCTAGGAAAGGAAGGAACAAATGAAAAAGGAAGGAAGGAAGGAAGGAAGCCCAACGAGCCCAAGAACACCAGTGGTTCCAGTAGAACGTTTAAAGTTCTGACCTGAATCCAACAGAAATGTTGTAGCATCAGTTGATGAGAGGAAAGAACCAACATCTCAGGACTAAACTGGTTCTGTTCTGAGGATAAAACTTCGACTGATCAGAAGTTACCACAAACATTTAGTCAGAAACTCACAGATAAAAACAACTTCTATGTCTTCTTGAATAAATAGATGCACACATATCATTTTACATTTGTTTCCTTTGTTTGACTGGATTCTCTTTATCTGCTTTCATGTTGAGTAATTCTTCTGCAGAAATGTAGAAAAAGTGGCACCGTAGCTACAAATAAACTCCTAGTTGCCGCTGACTAACCTGCCTCCAGATCTGCTCCCCTCATCATCTCTGACCACTGCAGATGCCATGTTTCTAGGCGGGCAGATATTTTAAAGTTTTCTCGTGAGGCAAAACAACCGTCGTTTCCATGTCAAAAAAAATAAAAGTTTTCTCCAACGTCTGTCAAGGCAGATACTGACTCATGAATGGACCCATCAACAGGCGGACAGCGGCAGAGGTACAAAAAGAAAAAGTTCCTTTCAATTTCAAATTTTCTTTTTGTCCACAAGACTGAAAGCAGACTTTTGATTTTTCCACTCTCTTTACCTGTCACACAGTTTGGGCGGTGAAGCACAAACATTTCTACCAATCCGTTTTCTCGCATCACGAACAAATGAGCCGGAAAAAAAAAAGGCTTTAAGTCAGATGGTGCCAGTTTTAAAGTCTGTACAGTAACAATGTTCGCCCCCGGTGTCCTGCCTCTTGTGTCCATTTTGGAATGAGTGACAGTAAACACCCACTTTCATTTCATCTTTCTACAACTTCTGCACATCTAAAATCTGCAGCACTGTCTCCTAGACGTCACAATTTAGTAAAAAAAAGCTTCAGTTACCTCTTACCGGACAGTTTATTGCTTCAAAAGCCACCAAATGAAAAGGAGATCTGTCAAAGAGAAAGTAGGTCAGGACGAGAAGAGAGACAGAGCGTATGAGGCGGGATGATGTTTAATAAAGTGAAAGCAGCACTAAATGCACCCTGAGGCGTCTTCAAAACGTAGAGAAATAACTTGAAATAAATCTGTAAAAGGAGGAAATTGGAAAAGTGATGAACAAGTCAACCACAGCCAAACAGATGTATGTGATGTTAGCTTAAAGGAGAGATCGCTGCATCCGAAACATAACAAGCTCCGTAATTTGCAACTGAACATGTTAACATTTTGTAGAACATGTTTGGAGACTATATTCTGATTAGATGTCGTATGGCTAGTAAATGCTACATTCCTGTGGTTTCCACGTAAACCAGGACGATTACGACAAGTCGCTTTATTTTTGCGAAATCAATAAATGGCAGCCATCTAGAGGTTAATAGTGGTAGTGCTACTTGAGTTCTAATTGCATTTATTCGTTGTTTTTTGCACAATTTAAAAATAACAAAAGGCAACGACGTAATCTGAAGTTTGAAAAGAGGCAAAATACCCTGATTGTATATGTATTTTTTATTTTCTTTGTTTCTTTTAATGGGGTGCCACCCAGGTCTCTCTCCTGACACACAGGATGGACGCTGGCAGTCAGTTAAGTCTTTATGTTTAATTTTTAATTATTTTTTTATGTTACCCTACTCATTTTTTTTAATGCACCACTAAACACACAAAGGCAACACATTTAGTTACGAATACCTTCACCAATGCGACATGAGGAACACAAACGTGATTAAAAAGGCTGGTTTCAGTGAAAGTTGCGTATTTTGTGGAATAACACTGAAAAGTCCCAACACAAAGTTCAGTTCATAGTTCCTCAAAAAAATATCTTCCCAACAAAAAAACTCTTCTCGAGTGAAAAAGGTCGCACAAACAAAACTAAATTCATAATCTCGTACCGGCAGATTTTTGTTAGCATCAGTAAGTCAGTCGGTCTCTGGAGAGATTTCAGTGACTTGGCTGTGGAGGGTCGGGGTAATAGAAGGAGATGGAGTCAGATTAATAAAAGAATTTCCGTTTGCAGGTCTGGGTTGGAATGAAGGTAATATGTCCTGTAGCGATATTATTGGTGAGACCTTGAACAACTAATAATACTAATGAGCGTAGCGGCTCCTTGATGAATCGGTGCCACAGAGAATGATTACATGGACGGGCTGGTTGTCACAATACATCACACACCCTCAATATTGTGGGAAACAGACGACGAGAGGCAATTAGTTTATTTTTTTAAATTATTTTCTGATGTCATCCAGTCGGATCATGTCATTCGTTCTGCATGAACCCACACACAGTATGATGATCTCTACCTAGGAGAGAGATTAGCGGTCACTCT
This sequence comes from Mugil cephalus, assembly GCF_022458985.1. Classification (NCBI taxonomy): domain Eukaryota; kingdom Metazoa; phylum Chordata; class Actinopteri; order Mugiliformes; family Mugilidae; genus Mugil; species Mugil cephalus. The sequence continues at coordinate 28,989,579 of NC_061772.1, forward strand.
CTGAATATTAGCCGCTAGCATTTACACTTTTCTGCATTAACCACTCCCACTCCCAATTTCTGACCAATCACAGAATAGTAACCGCAGTGGTTCCCAAACCCCGGTCCACAGACCGGTACCGGGCCACACAGAAAGAACACATAACTTACATTATTTCCATTTTATTTAGTGTCTGATTCTGAACGATGTTTTATCTTAATCTAAAATAACCGTATTCTCTCCGCCACATCGGTCTATGACTCACTCTTGATGCAGGTCAAGAGATGCTTGGCTCGGTCACATGGCTGCTCCCACCGGTAACACATGACCCATTATCACTTTGAAACTGCCAAGCTAGCAAAATGGACAAAAAACCTCATGTTGGATGAGCTTAACTCCACCCACACGTGGATATTCCAAGTATGGACATGGGCTTCATCCCTCGGACCTGGAGGTTACCCTTCGGTTGAGAACAAGCTCCAAGCCTTGACTCATCCTACTAACCAGATGTTATTTATTTGCATGCAGAGTGTGAAGCTGAAGTGGCGGCTGGAGACACATTTACATGTCAAGGTGTGAACACGGACACTTAAAGATGGCCACTTGAGATAAAATTACCTGGGCCAGGTGCTAAGATGAGGACTTACTCTCACAGAATCTCGTGAGACGTCCTTCGACTATTGAACCAACGAAGGAAACTATAACGCCCTCTCCTGTGATACTTAACCAGCTGATTAGGGAAGGGAACAAAACAGTCGAGCAGTTTCATAGGATCAACATAGAAATCAGTGTCATGGATCGATACAAAGCCGTTTTCCTTCCTTTGTTTACCAACGGTGGGGGAAGGACCTAATCCGCTTGACATTTCAATAAATGATTTTTCTTTTGTTTGCTTTTCACTGCAATTGGCGTACCTTCATTTTAGGTTAAGCCCCGTGTTATATTTTAGTGATAATCGTCGCCCTCCTCCTCCTCTCTAGTGATAAATTTCCAGCCATACACCACCACAATCTCCTGATGGAGGAACTCTGGCTCCAGGCCATCCTAAACCTCCACCTCCTCATCCGTCAAGAGGTTCGGTCGTTGGAATCGAGCTCTTTAACCAACTCTATCTCCTCTTCAGCTGCTTGGGAATAAATAAACAAATAATTGGCAGAGGATGCGCCAGAAGCGAGACAAAAAAAAAAAAAAAAAATCAAGATGATGGAGAAGCAGCTCAACGGGATTAAAGAGCAGACAGAGATACAGAGTGTCCTGGCTTTTTAAAAATAAATAAATAAATAAATAAAACAGTTTGCAAAAGCTGAAACACTTGATGCTAAATGAACAGAGGCAGCGAAGCCTCGCTGTCAGCTCTCGACTCCGTTACCACGGAAACGCATCCTCTCCACACATGTTGCGTTTTTTAACCATACATCTACCTGCCAAAGAGCATAAATATATAAAAAAAAACGTATGATCATTTTATTTTAAATGCCCAAGATCTGAAGCCCCGTGACCAAAAACCTTAACAGCTTAATATTAACAAACTCATTCCCTCCCACTCGTGTTATTTTTAATTAAGGCGCGACGGTGGCCCCGTTTAATAAAAGCTTAGCAGAAATCCCGCCGCCATCCATCATTACAACCGATATAATGACCTGAAAATCCCGACAGCGCTGACTCATCTTCCACGAGGGCAGGAAACGGACGATAATGGCTAATGCTTGTCATTCAGGAGGTGAAGTGGGCACATTTTCACGGTTGTTAACTTTTTTTTTTTTTTTTTTTATACCTCCTGCCTCCTCGCTGGTTGATGGGAAAGAGGAGGAGGTGGTGGTGGTGGTGGGGGGAGGATTAGTCTCAAATTAAACACCTTTCTTCCTAAATTAACCCAGCTCCACTTGGTTTTTGCTTTTTACATATTTCTTTGAGGTCACTTCAATCTTGGGCTGCAGTCGTGAAAACACTTCATTTATTTATTTTTATTTTTTCGCACCTATTCTTATTCTTGTTGGTGTCTGAATGCAGTTCATTGGCACAAAAGAGGAGAGACTGTCCTTGTTTGTAGCAGCTTAGCTTAAATCATTGTTTGTTGCCACCAACACAAAAATATTTAGAAAAGTTCTTTATTCTGCTTAAGAATAAAAACAGCTTTTAGACTTTTAGCTTGGAACAAAAGGTGTTTTAGTATCGTTCCCTAATTTATCTATTTATAACAGATGTGCAAGGGAGAATTTTTTATGTGACTCACCTGCTTAATATCAAAGCTTAAATATATGGACAATTAAGAGTGTTATGTTACTAAGTTTTGGAATTTCTTGTTTTGATGTTGTAGTTTGGACTTTTTTTTTTTAACTTTTTACAGTGTGTCATCAATATGGACGTCTCCATGGACGACTTCACTGAGTGGTTGTCAATGGAAACTGTCAATCATCGTGATGACAACCATTATTATGATATTAACCATCTAAAATGACAGAAATCATCTTTGGAAAACATTTATTAGTCACATACTTTGGTGTTTTAGTTTGGCCCAATCCCTCTCTTATGACCTACACTGCAGCCTCCTGCCACCAGGGGGAGCTCTACTTGCTTTGGCTTCACTTTGGAGAAGCTGTTATGGCGCATATATAAATATATATATATATATATAATGTGGTCTTTTTTAGGTCTGTTGTTAGTAATGAGAGACTTCCCATGTAGGACTTCCATTGTATGCTTGAAACCACTGTTTTTCCTCTTTTTATGGGAACAAACATGTTTGATCTTGAAAGTTTGGTACCACAGAGGCAAAGGATGGAGATGAGGCTCCTCTGTAGGGGGCTGGAGCTCAGCCTTTGGAGATGGGCTGAGGAGCCTGAACATCTGGAGGGAGCTCAGAGAAGCAGCTGAGCCTCCTTCACATACAGAGTAGATCAGGCATCTGTTGAGGACGCCTCGTGGCCCTCGCCTCCCTACGGGAGGCTTATCAGGCCCGGGTCGGCCTGGGAGGTTTATACAGTATGTCTCGACTGGCCTGGGACCACGGGGGCGTCTGGGATATTAAACCCAGGGATCGTCAAAGCCAAAGCTCAGACAAAAAAACTTGTCATTATCCATTGTCCTGGTATGTGGTCTCCTCTAACATCTAAAAATGTTTTTTTGACTTTTCATTTGTACGTAGCTACTGTGAAACTACTATATTGCTGTGCTCCCTTGTTTATTTTTTAAAAAATGCATAAATCAAAACCAGAGCTGTATATTAGAGAGTCTGTCCACAGAGGGAATGGACAGTCTGAGTTATCCCTCTATGCTGATTGGTTCTGAGCTGGTCACATGTTGGATCCATCTAACCAATATTCACCCATAGAGAAGTGGCAATAACAGAGAATAAAGTTGGATTAAAAGTTAAAATATGCCACAGGATCAGGAAAACACGGAGGAAACTCCACCGTTTCCCCAGTGAACAAAAACAGAGAAAGTTATGGAGCAGAAGATTAAAAGGAAGAACTGGACGTCAGCTGGTTTCTCTCTATTATGTGATGAGGTAAATGTCAATGTCTCTCTTTGACGTTTGTTAAGATTTTATATAGAAAAATAAAGTCACACCATCATTAATGTGAACCTTGATCTCAAAAACACCGCTTTACAAATGAATGGAGTTGAAGTTAACCTAGCCTTATGCTAACCTTATGCTAGCCTTATGCTAGCCAGTTATCTAAAAATAGCAGGTACCGTCATATATAACGTTACTGTGAAACCGATGTGTGTACGTGTAGCGGTGGTGTTCGTGTGTTGTGTTTTTTGTAATGTCAATTTCCTAAACGTGCCCTCACACCATGAAGCAAAACCAAAATGCAATTTAGCTAGTTTACCACATGTTAATCAAGCAAACAACAACAATTAAAAACATCGTCACTCCAACTACCCACAGGAAGCTAAAACATTAGGAAATCATGATAACAATAACAAATAAACAAACAAAAAACTGTGAAATTAAGATAAATATTTAAAATAATTACGGAGCTAGCACAGCGTGTACTCACCAGAGAGACAGCGCAGCGTAACCGTTGCTCTCTCCCCCGGGGGCCACGACCCTAGTCAGCACGGGTGTTGCGTTCAATGACAATGAAAAAAATAAATAAAAATAAAACTGTAATGAATAAAGTAAACAGTGTAAGAGGTGGCAAGTGGAACAACACTGTTGACTATTGAGGTAACTTTACCTCGGTTACTTCTAAGTTATTAAGGCTAGCGTGCTAATGCTATAATGATAATACTAAATAACAGTAAAACTAGTTTAATTTTCACTGTTTCTGAGTATTTATAATTTTTCTGAGTAATTCCAACCTTTTAACAGTGATGGATGAACACGGAGACTGAGGAGAAGGTAAACACAGCTCCATGACTGATGAGGTGATTGGGCTACAAAGCATTTTTACAGCTCATTTAAGATATTTAAAGGAAGTAGACGCTGGGATATTTAAGTGAGGGCCTTTTACATATTGACAGAAGTTGGTAATAACATATATAGACCCGTTCATGGTGAAAATAAGACATTTATTTCCACATAGCACATCTGCCCCATAGGGTTACACTGTAGAATCTAACCTCTGACGTAGCAAACATGGCGCCATGACTGATCAAAACTACACGATAAATAGCACGATCTAGGTGGATGAAATAAACCTAGAATTATTCTTGAAGAGGTCTAAATAAAACCTCAGGGTAGTCTTTCTCCATATCTGCTAACCAGAATAATCTGAAATAATGTTATCTCCCTTGTTAACAGGAATAAATCATTCAAATTCTTTCAGATAGTGAAAGAAGAAGAAGATCAAATTAGATCAAGCGGCTCAGAAGTGAGGAGAAAGGCTAATCTACAGGAATAAAACAGTGTGAAACGTCTTAAAAATCACTTTTAAATGAGTCTTTGTCAAACATATAGAGACTCAGTGAATCACCCAGATGGAGGTTCATCTCTGAAAGGCGCCGTCATCAGGAGAGCTTTTCTCATTACAGCGAGGAGCCCTCATTTGCATTTCTTGTTATCTAGTCGGAAATCTCTCGGGGGTTTTGATTATCGCGAGCGAGCACAGACTGAAGAGACCCGATGGTAAACATCTCTGTTCGCTAAGTCTTTATTTGACCTTCAGTAAATTGACTGTCAATCAAAATGGTCAAACCGAAAACCTAATTTAAGTTTTCATTTTCCATTTTCTCCCTTTTTTTTCTTTTTTTTTGGGGAAAAAAAAAAATTATTCCAGTAGATGTTGTTTATGAAACTAACCCTCAAAGACATTTCAGCATCAGAGTAACAAGTTATTGTTTATACGACCAATAAGTCACCTATCAATCAATCAATTGGTACGTTTCCATGGAAACTAATTAAAATGGCCAAAACAGAAGAAGAGGAGATGAATGAGGGGGGACAGGAGAATGAAGAGGAAGATGTAGATGTGTGTAGAAGGGGGAGGAGGAGAAGGAAAAGAAGGAGGCGACGTCGGAGAGAAGGAGGAGGTTTAAAAGGGGGAAGAGAAAACAAATGGGGAGTAAATAGGAGAAGGGAAAATGGGAAGAGAAGAAGAAAGAGGAGGTAAATAAGTAGCAGGAGAGGGATGAGATGGAGGGGGAGGTTTGGGGGATGAAGAGGAGGATTCTATTTATTTTTAGTTTTATTTCTGCTTCTGTTCAGTTGTGAACACTGTGTCACTGTGTTTTTATGCATCACTAAACTCATAAAGTGTTTAAAAGTCACCGGTGATGAAGAGGAGGCAGCTCTAACCTTCGTCCTTGATGTGCTTTGTGTGGTGCTACTTTCATTTCAGCTCGAAGCCTTTTTTTTATTATTATTATTATTATTATTCTTATTCTGCATTTGAGAGAAGAAAACATCACTTGATGACAGAGTGGAGGCTCCTCAGACGTCTCTCATCCTCCCTCGGCTTCGTATTCTCCACACATCTGAAAGAGGAATCCTCTGGAGGTCAGAACCGATCCAAACACATCTGACTTCAAACGTATTAGTCCACGCAGAGTAGTGACCAGAATAAGTAACACTGAAGAAGCACATTGGTTCTTTCTTTTTTAAAACCAATTAGCAGACGCAACAATTAGCCAGAACAAGCGTGAAGCCATGGCCACGCCCCCTTAGGGGCAAAAACATGGTGAAATGTATCAGTAAATACAACAAGACCAGGAAAAATGTGGATGATCAGATTGGAATTAAGGACAATTAGACTCAACAATGATCCATATGAAATAATATGGATTTGGGAAAGTGGATTAGCCTCAGTTTCAGTTAGTTTCAGTTAGTTTTAGTTCATTTAAGTTATGATAAATGTAGCTAAATAAAAGATTCTAACGCTAAGAGCTTTACTGAGAAGTAACGTTAGCCATAAAATACTGTAGCGTTAAAATGATGATGAGGAGTGATCACAAATATTCAGTTTATTGTTTTATTGTTATTTATTGTTGGAACTACGACAAAACAACAACATCCACAAAATTATCTGTCAGAACCTCCAGAACGTAACTTAAGATGTAACTTAAGGTTTGACTTCATCAAAAAATACAGTATAAATTAATATTACCTGACACTAAATGTGAACCACAACACCAGGTTTCTGTGTCTGGATTCCTGTTGTTTCTCTTTTCTTTGGCAGATATCTGTAAAAAAATATGAAATATATCTCTGACTGCTTTTCAGATCTGCTGGTTCAGTTAATCACACAACAGTCTTCACCTTTTTTTAATTAGTTTTGCAGTATGGACGCTATTAAAGCCTGTGATTCAAACTAATGCTGCTAATCTCCATGTTCATCTGACACCTTTCGCCGTTCAGAGGCCGTAACCATGGAGACTTCACTGGCTGTGACGTCGCGTACATACCCTCTGTTGGCTAAACTTGAGCCAAACAGGATCATTTCAGGTAAAAACAACCATTTAAAAGAAATAAAGTATTTATGCCTTGTATTTCTGTTTCTTGAACTTTGAACTCTGCACGAATCATTTCAAATATTTAAAAATGAAACCTTTCATCTTATTTGTGACCCTGTTCTCTCCTCTTCTGTCCTCCTCATCATAAATGTCTCGTATTCTGTGTTGTGGTTTAACCTGAGGTGTTGCACAAGGTTTGTTGTGTTGCCACAACTCAATAGTTTAGTTACTTTCCTCTGTGTTCCTACATCACCTCCAATGACTGAAGTATCCAAAGTATCGGCATTTTGAGTTGAGAATGGATTTTAGAGCGTAAAGACCTGGTATCGGTATCAGAAGATATTTCAGTATCAATCTGCACGTCACTGCCTGAAACTGAAAAAAGAAAAATTTGCAGCATTTACAGTCGTCCTCTCAAACTATGAAATAAACCAGGTTTATTCTTAAACAATTATAGAACTGTTCATGTTTACATTGGTTACTGCACCAGTATAGATATCCAACACTGTAACTACTCAAAAAACATCCATAGTTGTGAATCAGTGACTCAGTTTGTTCTGCAGCAGTAAACCTCTAACAGGATTATTACGTGTGACGCCATAAAGTGGCTTCTGCCAGTTTGCTTCTGTTCTCTATTTTATGAATTACAAGACATTTGAAACCTCTCCCAGGCCTCCATCATTTTTATTTCCAAGCTGCTGTGTTTCTGATGAACGTGTCTCTGCGCTCACTTTGAACCTTCCACCTCAGAGACAAAATGAAAAAGCTGCACAAATTGGTGCATATTTAGGCAAAGAAAGTGTGAGTGTGAGTCTTCTCCAGCAGATTTTCACACAAATCATTTTAAATATTTAACATTATGCTGGGTCATGTATGGGACAGCAGTCAGAGCTTTATGCAATATGTATGAAACTTTCATCTGATTTCATTGATAAACGTCATTATAGGATTCGACCAATTAAACTAATTAAAGCTATTTTAGTGCAAATTTATTGTAATGAAAAATGAGGTAATAATTTGCATGAATATATTTGAGTTGAATGAAAGGAAAAGAAATAAGTTAGAGTAACTAGAAGCAGGGCAAAATTACTGTGAGACACCTCCACCCCCATCAATAAGCTAATGCACTAAATATATTGATGAAAGCTCAGTATGTTATACGTCATGTAGCACTTGTTCTGCAGCACACGGGCAAACACAACCTCCATGTTACATGCAACAAAATACCAAAAAATAGAAACTGTGTTAAATCTCTAACATTGTGTTTGGTTGTATATGGGACGGCAGTTTCTTTTTGAACCTATCAGAGCTCTGTACTTGCATTCGAGTAAATACTGCATGATGCAATATGTCATTTTCTTCTGGTTTCATTGAAAATTCATAGGATTCCACCAACACATATTTTTCAAACCAAAAAAATTCAGGAAAACACAACAACTTCCTATTTTTTGACTAGGTGCCAACTTTGATTATTCAAGACCAAAACCACTTAGAGTGATTCTGACTTTTGTGATAGAAACTTCAGAGTCTTGTCTTTGAAAATAAATCAAGAGCATGAATGAGCTCCAAAATGTTCATCAACAGGATTCAGTTTACGTTGGCTATGTCCTAAATAGGCTGGAATGATAAGAGGTTAACAAAGATTTCTGATTTAGCCCCAATTTCGTGGATAAAACATGTTTAAATAAACCAGATGTATCATGTGATGATTACAAAGGCTTTGACTTATTGATGTTTACATCGGTTCCAACACTGTAACTACTCAAACATCATCCATACATCATCTAACAGGATTATTAAATCCGATGCATGGTGGAATAAAGTAGCTTCTGTCAGTTTATTTCTTCTTTCTTTCTCTATTTTATAAATTCTGAAACATCTGAGGCCTCTTTCCCGGCACATGCTGTGGAAGCCTCCATCGGTTTTATTTCCAAGCTGCTGTGTTTCTGATGAACGTGTCTCTGTGCTAACTTTGAACCTTCCACCTCAGAGACAAAAATGAAAAAGCTGCACAAACTGGTGCATATTACTCAAGAACAACACCACTTACAGTGATTCCGACTGTTGTGAAAGGAACTTCAGAGTCTCGGCTTTGAAACGAGACCAAGAGCATGAATGAGCTCCAAAATGAACAGGTGTTTTGTTTTGTGCAAACAAAGCGAGTGTTTGACCTGTTGATGTTTACACTGGTTCCAACACTGTAACTACTCAGACTTCATCCGTACTTGTCATTAAAGTCGTGTCCTGCAGCATTAAGCCTCTAACAGGATTATTAAATCTGATGCACGGTGGAATAAAGTGGCGTCTGTCAGTTTTTTTTTTTTTTCTTCTCGACTCTGATTTATAAACCTCTCCCCTCATGCATGCGTGGCCTCTCCACTCCCTCAGAGAACAAGTGGCTGAGTGGGAAACAGATGGATGAGAATAAATTACATTTGATTTATCAAATCTGTTTTCCTGCCCGCAAACAAAAAAGCAAACACACACAAACGCGCGCTCTCAGGCTTCATATAACACGTTCTCAGAAGACAATGAAACCAAGCGCCAGATAAAATACCTGCAACCTTAATTTTACTTTAATCTATTTTTCATGAGGCTGGACTCATAATGTAAACCCGTCACGGCCGCTCCTGTTTGACCGTACATCAAAGGCCGGCGCAGACTTAATGGAATTTCCAATTTAAGGTTATTTTTCACGGCGGTAATGGATGCCGTCAGAGGAATCACAGCCTCATTAGAGAGATACATTAACAGCTGAGGACCGGAGCAGACGAGGGGAGGACGAGTCCAGAGCAGGGACGGACAGATGGACGGATGGACGGACAGAGACAAAAACAGAGTTAGGGACAAAAAGTGAGTGGGAAAAAATAGTAAGAGATGTTTTAATTTTTGTTTATTTATGTTAATTAATTTATGTCTTTGACAATGAAAAACAAAAGACTAAAAGAGGAAAAAAATGCAAAAAAACTAAAATATTGCCCTGTTGTTTTTTCTGTAGTTGAGGTAAAACTTCCACTGTCTCATCTCGTCCTGTCTCGTCTTGTCTCATTGTCTCGTTGTCTCATTGTCTCTTTGTCTTGTCTTGATGTTATTTCCATAGTTGAGGTAAAACTTCCATCGTCTTATCTTTGTCTTTATATTTCAGACCAGCCAGTAGCCATGTCCAGGTCCAGGTCCAGGTCCATGTCCATGTCCATGTCCATGTCCAGGTCCAGGTTCAGGTCTAGGTCCAGGTCCAGGTCCAGGTCCATGTCCAGTTTGACCCAGAAGACACGTCTGGTTGTAACTGGACAAATTAGTCTTCAGGATTCCTGCTCACGTGGTCGTCATGGAAACAAGCTGCGGATGTTTGTACCTCCGTGTACATTTGTGTGTTGTGTTGTGTTGTGTTGTGTGGTGTTTTGTTGTGTTGTGTTGTGTTGTGTATTGTTGTGTTGTATTGTGTTGTGTTGTGTTGTGTTGTGTTTTCTCTTCCTGCCACATCAGTTTTCTGTTGCGTTTATTTGTCTCTGAGGAATTTGTCCATCGTCCACTCAGCTCCTGTGTCTCTTCGTTGTCGTCCTGGTAGACGAGGACGAGGAGACGAGAGTGTGTTGAACCGACGCACTCGTTCAGTAAAAACTAAACAATAAGAAGTTAATAAATTAAACATGTGAGTCTCAGTCTGATAAAGTTTATGAAGTCAGTTATTATCTCCTTTACCTCCAGGTTTCTACCCTGGACTGTCCCCTCTGTCCCTCTGTCCCTCTGTCCCCTTCCTCAATCGTCCCTAATAATAATAATGGTGACAGTAAATGTCTCATTTTGTCTCTTGTCATTATTTGTCTTGTCTCCTTGTACTATCGAGGCTCGTGTTGTGTCCTCCTGTTGTGTCCCCTTACTGAGTCCTCTCATGTCTCAGAGTCAAACCAGAGCGTCGTCTTCTCCCCGAAGTCTCCGGCTTTAGGATCTGAGATGAAAGAAGAAACTGACTCGGATCATTTGTCTCTTTCGAGGTGATGATTGAGTCTTGGGGGTGGACAGGAGACGGGCCCTGACCTCCTGTCCCTGTCCGTCCGTCACGTACCTTAATCCCAGGGACCATGATTGGATTTTTGATGAAACCTCATGTCCCAGCATGCACTGGTGTTCTGCTCCTCTCAGAGCAAACACACAATGTTCCACTTTTCAGCTGCTTTGATCCAGAAACTGGTTTTAATTCTGTTCCACGTTGTTATATTTTAAATACGGAATTAGAAGAAATATAAAAGATTAAAGTGACACGTTTATTATTCTTTTAGTGGTCTCTGCCCTGATGTTGGAAACTTCCATCCTCACCTTAAATTAGCTGCTGTGCTGTTAGAAGCAGTGAGTAGATCTTTAACGGGACCAGGACTCGTGCAAAATGTGCAAAACAAAGATTTCAGAGAAGCCCACTGCAGCTCCTATTGTACTTGGGGCAGCTCCAAAATTACCTGTCGCTGTTCTCAATGTACCTGCTGCACCTACTACAGAGTCCACACAGCATCTAATTCTCCAAATGCTGCATGGAAACACATCCGAGAAACCACAGCCTGCTGTCAAGGCTGAACTCACCGTCGCCGGGATCAAGAACGACACTTTACTCCAGATCTCGGAGCTGGAGCTCCTACAGAATTATGGGTGAAGGGACAGAAAAGATCTCTTCACTGGAGCAAGAAAAGGCTGCTCTAAGAAAAGACTTGGAGCAACTGGAAGAACAGTTCACAGCCCAAGGAAAAGATTTCAAAAGAAGAGATGGATCTTCTTCATCAGGAGCTCAGCAAGAGGGAAGAGATGCATGAAAATGTTTCCCTGCAGAGAAAACAGCTGGAAGAGGCAGAAGAGAAGAAACGTAAGGAAGTTCAGGAGACGACTAAAGTCAAAGCTGCACTGACTCTCATGCAGACTCAGATGGACGAGCAACAGCGTCAGTGGGAGGAGGAGAAGCTCCACTACCTTTCTGAGAACATAGTGACGACATCAGACCTGGAAAACCAAAAAAGACAGTGGGACCGGGAAAAGGCCAACCTCCAGCAACGTTTACAATCCACGAACGAGTACTTCGAGAAGACGGTGGAGGAGGGAAACTCCAGAAAGACATTAATGGACGAAGAGCAACGTCTGGAGAGCAGCAGCAGATTGAGGAGGCACCGAAAAAGGCAAAGAAGAAATCTCTGAAGAAGCGAATCCTCAAATTCTTCAGAAGAACTTGAGAGACAAGGTCTAGTCCTATCACCTCCTCCTCCAACTCCTCCCACATTGAACCCCACATCCCTTTCCCCTAAACCAAACCAATGAATGAATGAGTGAATGAATGGTTTCATTAACAGCATAAAAATAAAAAATAAGAATATACTCATGTTTACACATCTCATCTATAACTGAGTTGGACAATATTTAATGAATGAGTCTATAGGTTTGACATCTTTTCCTCCACCACATCACGGTTTCAAACATATTTAACCTTCCTCATGTTTTCTGTTGTTCGTATCAGAACCTTGAAGGTCATGAAACGTTAACGTCTGATCGTGTCTCTTGCTGTTTGATCAGGTGGTTGAACAGTAGTGTCATTTTTATCAATAGTCAACTGCTACGAAAGAGCAACATAGGAGAATCAACACTGATATTATAGAAAAGTATAAATAAAAGATCATAATCACTTCAGAACTCAGAGATGAAGAGAAGAGATGATCATTAACATAACCAGTAATATTAGATTTACTTGGCACTCATTCAAGGAATGTGACTACGTTTACACATTTGTCTTTGAGTGATTAAATGAGATACAGGTATAAAGAATAAGATAAGATTAAAAAAAGAACAAGGCGGATATATACAGGTGATGTATCAGCATATTTCAATATTTACAGCAAGGAGTATTTGTGCATTTGCAACAAGGGCAGTGCAAATAAACTTTGTACATACTTTGCAATACATACTAGAATAAAATGTGCTAATGAAGCCGTCATGTTTCATTTAATGATATACAAGTTTAAACATTTGGGACATTTTATTTTGAAAGTCTAGCCTTGTCCTTTTCGATTAGAATCTAAAATATCTATGAACATAGATACAAAAGATAAAAATAATAAGATTAAAAAAAAAAACAGAATAGAACAGAACAATATACAAGTGATGGGATATATACAAAGAGTATTGAATTGCAACAAAAAAGTAATTGAACTGAAAACAGATAATGATGGTGGATGTTGTGCAGGGTTGTCACAGTAGAGAGTGAGTAGTGAACGGTGAGAGTTTGAACCTTGAGGAGTAATAATGTTGCACATGTTCATTGTGGAGCTGAACACTAGATGCTTTTATTCTGTGATACCTGTTTGGAAATAGTGTCTTTTTGTCAATAGTAAGGTTATGGTGGAGTTTCTGCAGGCTTTTAATACATCTTTGTGTCTTTTTGTATACATGTGTATAACGCTGGAGGTGGCAGTCGCTCCTAATATAACATAAATACTGTAACAGTAGTTTTACATTATGTGGTTTACTGGCAGCAAACCAACAATATGTGTAATCTAGAAGCCTGTGCATGCAGATCAGTAGTGCCCCTTATTTGGGTAAATGAGGCCCATAGAGCTTCTTCTTCTGTGGTGCTTCCTCCTCATTTGTTTGCTATTTCTGACACACGGCTCATAGAAAGTTTAAATCTCCCAGATGGAGCTCAGAGGGAGATCCACATTGTGACAGGATCACGTTTTTGTTTCCTCAAAAGTTCCTCAAACAGGTTTTCTTGATTAAACGCCGTGAATCTCAGCGTGCATCCGTCGCCCCCGTTTAATTAAAAGCAGCGATGAAATAAATGAAGAGTTTCATCTGTGAATGTGCCCTGAGTGGCAGCGAGTCCCTTCAAAGACGCTGATTTTTTGGTGTTTTTCATTGAAGGGTGCGACGAGGAGGGCTGGGATTATGTGATGAAAGGGAACGAGCCGCCGAGTGGCATCATGTGCTTCAGTCACTTCTGAGCTCCAACATCTGATTGCAGCTTTTCATCAGGCCTGGAGAAGACACAGTTAAAAAAAGATCTTATTTTAGCTTTTAGAAGACTGATGCTTTCTGATATTTACTTTAGGTTTTTGCTTGCTGTTGGGATATTTTCTTTCTTTTTTTATTTTTTTGGGTGGGAGAATCCAAAAAGTACGATGAGTCACTATTTAAGTATTTATGGAGCCGAGGGACGAGCCGACGCAGACGAGAAAATCCAAAGCTTGACTCGAAAATGAGAGACGACAAGAAGGGGAGAAGAACCCTTTCATACCATGACACATCCAGCCCCTCCACGAACTTATGAATTTAAAATGAACTAACGCGCAGGGACGAATGTTTGTCTTCGACGTGGGTCAGAATCCACAGCAGGTTTCCTCACGATGGGAAGAGTGAAACCTGCCTCACGATGGGCGAAGAGAAACCAGGCAGGTACAAGTCAACAGAGAGCAGAGTGTTAAGAGATTAATTAGATGAGGATAATTATAGAACTCCTTGTATTAGGAGGCAGTTTATATGTACGGCTCGTTTTCCGCCTCGGAGGAGTTTTTAAGGTTAGGTTTCCTGAACGAGTCGGAGAGAAAACGCTACGAGACGCTGGGAGAAATTGCAAATTAGGGCGTCATTATCATCAACACGTCTGAGGGAAACTGATTATAGGTCCCAGTGTTTGGGTGTTTACCAGCCTGAAGAAGGAATATGACGAGTACTCGTTTGTCTGTAATGGAGATTTTGTGCATAAAAGAACAGAAAATAGATGTCACTTAAATATATTTCTGTCTTTTTATAGACGTCTAAACAGGGTGACACCAAGACGGTTTTAGTTTTTTGTTTTTTTCATGAGTGTGTGTTTCTATAAAAAGATCAATACCAGGGGAGAGGCTAAAATCCAATTTCTAAACATGACTGATCCTCCTCTCGTGTTTGTGCTTGAAGGCCGATCAATGACTCCCCGACGTCCCATCATCTGTTCTTGTTTCTCTTCATTTTGCACCAGATGCTTTCAGCACCTGCTTTCCGGGCAGAAACACTTTTACCATACGCTGATTAGAACATGAATATACAGCCTGTGGTTTCGCTGTCAGATTTTGATGTCTGAACCAGGTACAGTACGGTGCCGGAGAAATAAACTGTAGAGATGTTGTTTGTAAACACTAAGTGTAGCACTCGCTGAAAAAGACATGCACACACACACATTACAGTTGGTTAGTCTGGTAAAATAACAGTCTAAGTAATTTTTTCTTTTTTGATTTACTGTTAAAATATCAATATAAAACACCAATGTGCTTGCTGTGGTTTGTCGTGTTTTCTGAAAATCGTCAAATCAGCATCAATCCTTATACTTGTACAAAGTCGGGGATTTTGTAGGATCATAGACCCAGTGCTTGGCAAAAAACACATCAAGCTTATTTCCCTTCCAAATCTGAAGACGTCCAGCAGAGACATCAGCTCAGAACTGACAGAAACCAGTGGGACCCAGTTTCACCATCTACTGTCTGGAGAAGTCTGGCTATAAGTGATCTTCATGGGAGAACTGCAGCCAAAAATCCATCCCTTTGACATGGAAACAAGACCAAGAGACTCAACTATGAACCAAATCATAGGAACTGGGTTCAGACACATCTGGACTGATGAGTCAACATGTGAGATATCTGTAGCAGAAGTCAGTTTGTTCACTGAAGGGCTGGAGAGAACTACAATAATGAGTGTCTGCAGGCAACAGTGAAGCATGGTGGAGGCTCCTGGAACGTTTGGGGCTGCATTTCTGCAAATGGAGCTGGAGATTAGGTCAAGATTAATGGTCCTCAATGCTGAGAAATACAGACAGATACGTATCCATCATCAGTATCATCAGGGAGGAGGATGATTGGTCCCAGATTTATTCTGCAGCAGGACAAAGAGCCCAAACATCCAGCCTAGTTCATTAAGAACTATCTTCAGAGTAAAGAAGAACAAGAAGTCCTGGAAGTGTTGGCATGGCCCCCACAGAGCCCTGGTCTCAACATCATGTAGTGAGTCTGGGATTATATGAAGAGAGAGAAGGATTTGAGGAAGATCTCTGGTTAGTTCTCCAAGATGTTTGGAACAACCTACCAGCTGAGTTCCTTCACAAACTGTGTTCAAGTAGAAGAACAGATGCTGTCTGGATATTGTTTTGATTCAGATTTCTCTTCTGTTCATTCATGATGTAAATAAACTATTAACACTTTTTGAAAGCAGTCTCAAAACTTTTGCTCACACACCTTGTTGTTGATATCGTTCGTCATTTTGTTTATTTATGGTTCTGGTTCATGCACGTAAAACAAAATTTAAATGTTATGTTTCCATGTTATGTACAACTATCATGTTTTATGGGTTGGTCAAGTAACAAAATGGTAAAACATTAAAAAACAATGAAAAAAAAAGAAAAAAAATGAAGAATTAATAATTTAATTAATAATCATCGCACTAAATATTGTTAGAACAGTTAGTAATGGAGTTAGTCATTCACTTATCAGGATTTGAATAAGTAAACATGCACTGGGTAAAATTAACCATCATTGCTGTTCCTGACAAATGAACATAACACGAGGGTTAATTCAGATAATAAACAGGTTCATATTCATTTTTTGGTTGTGCAACTGCAAAGTTAAAAACGTTATGGGATTGTGCATAAAAATGGTTAAGAGGAGGTGGTGTACCTAATGAACTGGCAAGTGAGTGTATATTAGATTAGAATGGATTTACTTTACTGTTATTTCATATAGTACAGGTTGAGCATTTTAACCAGAAGCACAAATAGCACAAATCACAAAATTAACCAAATATCAAGGAACAGTGAAAATATTAATGTATATTAATTCTACATTAAATATAAACCCATTAATGGACACTATAATTTCTTATAGAATATTTAAAATAATAACTATAACCGTGTCCCACATTAAGGCCTTTTATTACTGCAGTTCATT
This sequence comes from Mugil cephalus, assembly GCF_022458985.1. Taxonomy (NCBI): domain Eukaryota; kingdom Metazoa; phylum Chordata; class Actinopteri; order Mugiliformes; family Mugilidae; genus Mugil; species Mugil cephalus. Next base: position 29,006,402 of record NC_061772.1, read on the forward strand.
CTCCACATGTTCAAACACGTCATCTCTAGTAACTGTGCTTCATTATAAGTTTTAATTAAAACAAAAAACACACTTAGAAGTTTCACAAATCGATTCTGGTGTGAGGTGAATGTTTTCTTTTTCTTTTCATGCGTGACTCACTGACTGCTTCAGTATTTTGTTGATCCACTAATTAGGACTCAGCAGTCAGCAGACAGAGCATCACGATCCACAAGCTCAGATCAGCAATTAGGCAAAAATTATTTGCTGTTGCAATTAGAATTTGCAAAAGGACAGTTAAATAACGTGAGTCATTTCCCCTGGTTAGTTTCAACTTGTGACCCGTGTTCCTCTTAATGCTGTTTCTTGATTTTTCTCATGACTTTCCAGACCTTTCACCTGAACTTACAAATATTTCTTTTTCCTGATCGCTGCTGTTGAGGTTTGGGCTCACGTGGTTTCTGCTTTCAGCTGCTCGGGTGAGTCACGTTGCTGTGAAAGTTCATAATGAAACGCTGACAAATGGAAATGAGTGTCACGTCGCATGACACAGCTTTGTTGCACTTTCTTTTTTCATGATGGTTGCTGGTATTTAAAATTCGATGTCTGGCTTTTTATTTAACATTTGTTTATTGATTTTTTTTTTCCTTTCTCCAAAACCAAACAAAGCTAACAACACCTACAGCAGAAAAAAAAGTAAAAAAAAAATAATAATAAAATAAAAAGTATTTTTAAAAGCACACAATTCAGGGCCTTCAATACAAAGTTAAACAATATGACTTCATCACACATTCATTTTGCCAAGGCCTCCTCCATGTCTACATTTTTAATTAAGTGAAAGAAGTTCTCTCAAAGTTCGTAGAATTCAGTTCCTTTTTTCAGAGCTTAAGTGAGTTTTGATGTCACGTTCTTTCACCGTAGTGCGACAGAAGGGAAACACTCCTCCAGCATAGAGCTAATGAACGAACCATTTTATTTTCCTTACTTGATAATGCACAATATGGGATATATACCAAGTATGCACAGTTTAGGACGAAGGGATATAGAAGAGGAAGAAATCTGAGCTCCAGTAAATTTGGGCCTTTTTGCTGATGTCTGGCTTTGACTTTATGTCTTTAAACATTTATTTTTTTTTAATTCCTTGTCCATTTAAAAGATAAAAGACTGCACAGAAGACAGTACATAAAGATGAAAGCATGATTGGTGGTTTAGGCTTGGAGAAACCAACATTTGTACGACTCGTGTTCGGCGAAGTTTCTGCGGAAGTTTAAGTCCCCATTGTTAAAAGTGAAGCAGGAAGTGAAAACAAAAATTAATCCAACTGGCAAAAAAGACAAAGCTAGTGTTTGTGTGACATTTTTACAGAATGAACTAGATTTACGAGCGCACAAATCTAAGCCAAGCAGCAACCTCCAGGTCTGAGCAATGAAGCCCATGTGGAAGTGTAAAACACTGCAGTTCATCAAGTGGCCACTAGAGGCTCTAAAAAGGAGCAAATCCCGATAGACCCCCATGTTAAAAAGCCCAATTTAACTGCATTGTTAAACATGTTTACAGCCTGGTCTCAATAGTTTATTTCACTATTTATGACAACTGCACAGGGGATTCATTTTTTTTCTAACTCATTCGTTTATTAAGGTTAAAAATTTTGCATAATCAAGGGCGTTCCCGCTTTGAGTGACAGGTGGTAGCCTGAGCTAACAGATAGCAGAGAGTTGGGTGGGCGGGTCTCAACGTCTGACACAACCCCCCTTGTCCATATTTGGAGTTCGGACGGAGTAAAGCTCATCCAATATGGCGACCACGGGCTCCGCCCACTTTGGGCTTCCTTGTCAAGGTTCAGAATCCAATGGGTGACGCCACGATGGGTGTGTCCATAGTAGGTATATACAATTAGTGATCTAAACGGCTTGCAGCAGTGTGGGCTTCCTACGTAAGTTACGGCGTCTACGTCCTGCGGTCACTTAAATGAGCATTAAGAGCTCACGCAAGTGAAGCTCAAATATTTCGGAAATGGGAGCCGCCATCTTGCAAACAACGTCAAGGGTTCAAGATGGCAGCACCTGTTCGGGTCAACATTTTCACTTTTGTAGACACTATTATCTGTGGTGAATGTACTTTAAGTCCTTACTTTGCTGAAACAGCAGAACACAAAATGTTTCACCTTCACTGATTGCTAATTTAATCAAAACAGTCAAAAAAAGGTAAATATTTTTAATTTATAGTCACAGTTTTGTCTGTATTGTAACTCTTTAGTGACGCTAAATACTTCCAACATTGACAGTATAAACATTACATCTTGTTCAGTCACAGTCTCCAGCTGCAAAACAACTTCTTGTACCATGATACAGGGTGATGACAGGAAGTTTATCTGCAGCGCTTTCATAAAGGGAAGGAACACACTTTTTTTTTTTTGATGGTTTATCGGTTTATCTTCATTAAATCCATGTGCAGCCGTTCCATCAATCAGTCCACACCATCAGACTTTCTAACCAGCAGCTCAGCTAATCAACTGGCATCATGCTGTCAACAGCTTAATTATCTGTGGGGAGTTTGTCGACTCTTTGAGCTGCAAACACGTCGGGAGGAAACCAGCTCAAGAGATTTTATCGAGCCGCGGTCGTACTCTGAAAGGATGGAGGGAGGGATTCTGGATCGTGTGGATGGATTTGTGGGACGAGTCAGCCACTAGGTGTTCAGTCCTCGGCATTACAAGACAGCAGGAATCCCAGCAGCTTTAATTTGTTTAAATGAGTCACTGTCTGCCGAGAATAAAATAATCCAAAAGATTATTACTGAAGACGAATGGGTTCCCAAAATGCACAATTTGTTCAGATGTATTTAAATAAATTATCTGTTTGGAAATAACTGATTTACATAAGCATTGGTTTCTTCCAAAGTCATTAGACCTTTAAACCACCATAGGACAATAAATTATTAGCTTGGCTTGTGTTTGCCGTAAAAACGCCTCAATTAACTGGTCTATTTAACTAATAAGTGCTGAAGAAAAATATAAAACTACTCAAGTGAAGAAATTGCAGTTTGAAACTGTCCCACTGCTTACAGTATGTTAAATTAAAACTGTCCAGTGGCCCCTGGTTTGTTTCAAATACCATTAGAGCTTATAGCTAATTGATGTTCAAGCTCAAATCTGTTACATTAAATATATTTTTTGTCATAATTACAAAATATACAGTACAATGGATGTCTGTTAAAGTGGGCTTTAAGCAAAAGCATTCATAAAACAACAAGCTAACAAGGCAAGTAATGAAAATATTTTAGTTAATTCACAACAAAAACATATCTTAAGATATATTCTTCATCTGGGAAAAAATAAAATTAATAAATTTGTAAACAAATGAATTAAATAGAAAAATCATAGTATAAACTAGGAATACAAATGTGACAAATGTGTAGAATTAAATTGTTGAGTTTTTTTAATGTCAGTTTGTTCATATAAAATTAAATAATTATAATTCTGTACAGAGAAAAAAAAAGAAATATCAGCTAACAATTCCTACTTGAATTCCTACTTGGTGAAATAGTTTATTATACGTTTATTATTATTATTATTATTATATTATTATTATTATTATTATTATTGTGTAATAAAGAAGAGTCGACATTTTATAAGCGAACATCTTGTGCCAGATCTTTGAAAAAAAAAAAAAAAAGCGGACGATTTAAATTATTTCTTCTTCCGGTCACAAGACTCGACGCTGGGGGTGACGTCACTCGCTGTGGTTAAAGTCAGCTGATAAAAGTCGACAAAAACAAACTGCTCTGTCATTGTTCAATCCGTGTTTGTTCCACAATGAGGACCCTTTTCCTGGTTGTGTTCGCGGCGTTAGTGCTGACCAACGATGCCCTGGTCAGGTGAGAAAACGAAAACATTTTAAAACATTTATTCTCATGTTGAGATAATTTATTTATTTAACGGTTTAAATTAGCGCCGCTGAACAGCTTTGCTGCTGGCTGCTCTTGAACGCAGCTTAACTCAATGTTAAAGACTTAAAAGCTATGCTAAAGCTAAACGTAACTGTTTTTTAATTGTTTTAATTAGCTGACGCCACATTTCTGCTTCCATTCAGGCTGCTAACTTTAGCCCGTAAGCTTGTGTCGTCTTTCCAGTTCATGTGATCTCGTCGTTGCAAACAGCTGATCTTGTGATATGTAGCTTAAGTTGTTAGCCTCCTCCTGCTAACGCCCTACAGCTCACAGCTGCAACACTTGGGGGAATTATTACGTAAATTATTAATTAAACCTGTGTCGCAGGAATCCAGGACAAGCAAAAACTAAATGGAAGACGACCACCGTTAATGCATCTGTGCTTTTATGGTGTTTACATATGAAAATTAGCTCGATTCTGGCGATTCTGGTGATGCACCTGTTTCCATTTACATGTTTATCAACCATGAAAGTTATGTCATGTGAGCAGCAGATGTTTAATTTGACAGTGGATAGTGCAAAAATATGACTATTAGATCACGCACCTGCAAACAGATGCAAAATTAAGACATTGACACCAAACTTTATCTGTAGATTGTATGCAGGAAGATAAAAAAAAAATGTGAAAGAGGGGATTTATAGGCAAATATAACATGGAGGAAGTGTTTGCACAGGCACTAAATAAAACGATGTAGCATCAGATCTGCTGGAAATGGAACAACAGAATGGGAAGAAGATGAAATAAAATGAGCAAACATGTTGAAAGATAATGGTTAAAGAGATTTATTACAATAATCGGAGAGAAACCAGCAAATAAAGAGTTAGACAAGGTTTACACCATCACCACCATACTTCTGATTGATGGTCATGTCAGAATGAAGCTGTTTATTCTAGGGAAACAAGGAGGAGAGGTTCATTCATGCCTCTACCTGCTTCTCTTCAGCTCACACAGAACCAGTTCAACCTAAAGGAAACAACTCTACACTTTACAGTTGTTTATATTTGGTAAAAACACAAACTGCATCGGTAAAAAAAAAGGCCTGAGTGAATAAGTGTCTGCTTTTCTTTAGTTGGCAGCGTGACTAGTGTGTCACAGACTTTTTATGGACATGATATCACATATATTTAACGTTATATAGGTCAGGCCCTGGACCTTGTGACAGGTCGACAGGTTTCACTCGTTGTTCCTGTTCTTATTTGAAGACGCGGGCGCCTGTTTTTACAGCTAGGATCAACATGTGACTTGTCCAGACATGATTTTTTTTTTTTTTTTTTATAACAGACAGACGTAATTCAGAGCAGATTCTAAATACCTGTAGCTTTTACTGGGCTTGGTGGAGTTGGCAGGAAGGAGGTAGAGTCAGGTGACCACGTTACATGCTCACACCATATAGAAATGATTTATTTTTTTCTCGTTGCACCCAGGAAACAGTTTCACATTCGATGGGTTAGTAAAGCTTTCGCTCGGCCCATAGAAACTTGTGTGGTTGCATTCGTCCTTTCAGTTCCCACGTGCGCCCGCACTGTGGTCTGTTTTGTTCTCTGAGCCGTTATTTCACCATGTACCCGTTCATTGTTTGCAACACGACTCCTACATCAGGGGCCGTCCGAGTTCCTCCGGAGACATTGTTGACTCGACTCCAGCCGTCTCTATACCGCGCGCTAAAAATAAATACTCGAGTATCGATTGAACCAGTTCGTGTTTGGCTTTGGGTGATGCTTGCGTGTGTGTGGGGGGGGGTCATTCTGCAATGGTGTGCAAAAAAACTGCACCATGACGATAAGGAAGTCACAAGTGGGTCAGGTGTTATCTGGGGCCGTGGACTCGAATGACAAATGTTATCAGTTCATTTTATGTGTTCCTTGAAAACTTTTAAGGGTTGTGAAGAAATTAGGTGTGGTGCACATTCAGTTATATTTCATCCTCATGACTAAACACCTTCCCTCTGAACACTTACTGCTTAACTAACTGTCTTCGTTTCGCCCCCCGTCCAGAATTCCCTTAAAGAAATTCCGTTCCATCAGACGTACGCTGACCGACTCGGGGAAAGGCGTCGAGGAGCTCCTGGCCGACCAACACTCCCTCAAGTACAACTTCGGCTTCCCCTCCAGCAACGGACCCACTCCAGAAACCCTGAAGAACTACCTTGACGTAAGCGCCCCCCCCTCTGCAAACCACTGACCCGGGAACCTTTAAGTCTTTAAAGCACCGTTTAGAAGCTAAAAGCCACAACAAAAGCTCTCCTGTGGCGCTGCCTTGACCTTTTTTTTTTTTTTCTGCAAATCTTCTCAGCTACTAAATGGAAAGTAAGACTTTGTCTGTCGGAACCAGTAACAACCACCTCCCACCGCAAATGGGAAGTAAGGTTTCAAAACTGTGAGTCAGCCTCAGCCTCTTGATCCTCAGCTGACTGCAGGTTAATGTTCAGTCAGCGTTTTATGGATTGTTAAAACATTAAATCGATTGGTCAAATGCATCTAAAAACCCGTCTTACATTACGAAAGGAGGAGCGAAGACGATAAATATGTCCACACCAGAAGTTGCGGGCGGCTCGAGCTGCTCTGGTTTCATAAATACGAGTAATCTCTCCAACAATCTCAGGCTCGCTCGGCCGCGCAGATAGTTTTGTTTTCGGTTTGGTTAAATATTGGAGATGACTTTACATTATTCAACAGCTGCACACGCGCTATGATAACAATCGTAGGCATTTGAACAAAAAGCCTCGATATAGATGTGGTTTTATGTTACGACTGTTGTTGGGCGGCTTAGTTTTTAATAACAATAATAATAATAAACTTATAAATGTACATTTCAAGCATTTTGCACCACACGCGTTGCATGAAATTACACAAAGATGAACCATCTTTAATTCCCTCTTTAAAAAGATTCACATTTTGCATGTTGTTATTTACCTTTTAAAGGATTCTTGTGCATTGTAGATATATTTTAAATTGCTTTAAATGCCACAAAATGAATGAATTTCACCCTCCATTGGTTTGGATTATCTTAAGTCTGCAAACAGCTGTGCACAAAGTTAAAATAAAGGTGCTAAATTAAATGTTTTTTCTCAGTCTGGTTTAGATTCTAACATGACAAACAAACTGTACATGTTAAAATCATTTTCATTCATATAAGGACAAATATTCCTGGTTTATGTTGTTTTTCCTGCTGGTTTTCCCGTCATATATTCACACATTAAACTCTATTTTTTTGTACTTTAGAAAGTTAAAACTTTGACCTGCGCGCTGGACAAATAAACCAAGTCTCAGTCACCGCAGAATAAATCACTCAGAAAAAAGAGGAAGGTCTGGATGACTCGACAAATAATTTACTAAGCAATGATCTTGAGTGTCCTTCAGTCATGTGAAGCAGAAGTGGTTTACTTCACGTCCTGAATCATTTCCTCATTCAGACCGAGGCAGCTGATTTATTGACGTGACTCTGCAACTATTTGACTGTAACTCGGCTGGAATCTGAGAGCAGCGGTCTCACAATAAGACCTTGTGGTGGCCCCTTGTTTACACTCGGTGTGAGATTATTCCTTTTCTGTTTATTCTGTTCTTTCCGAGCAGGCCCAGTATTATGGCGAGATCAGCCTGGGAACGCCTCCGCAAACCTTCACCGTGGTGTTCGACACAGGTTCCTCCAACCTGTGGGTTCCTTCCGTTCACTGCTCCTTGTTAGACATCGCGTGCTGTGAGTATTTTTAAAAAAAACACATCCACTCTGAAACGTCTCCTCGGTCATGACTTCGATCGCAACTTTATTTTAAGAGTATCAGATTCCTTTCGTCACATTTCCCTGTGGGTCAGAACGTTCCTTTGTAGCGTTTCACGGGCTTCTGACAGTAACTTTGTGGGAGTTTTGGCAGAACGGGTCAAACTGTGTCAGGTTTGAAGGTCTCCATGTTTTTCAGGTTAAAATGGCCGCTCCTGTAACCTTGAGTTAAGCCACAATATTGAAGTTCGCTTGAAGCTGATGTTTGCGCATAGACTGTATATAAATATGGACAACACATCCCTGCTTCCTCTCATTAGCCAAACTGATGCTATTTTCCTGGGGATAAGGGCAGCGCCATCTTGTGGCTTTGGATCCCGAGTCTGATCAGTACAGTTAGAGGGCGGAGCTAAACTATAGATGCCCCGCCCACACTTCCTCCAGACTCGCTCATTTTTTTTTTCGTTTAAATAACAACTCGCTCTGCTTTTAACTTAGTAACCAGTTACAAAGAAATGTTGGACTATAAACTGTACTTGTTTTTTTTTTAAATTTATTTATTTATTTTTTTACGACTCACGGTCCCACGGGGACTGCTTTACCAAGTGGTTGGCATGGCAACCGGTGGTCGCCATTATGTCACATCCTGTTTCTACAGCATCAAATAACGAAAACTAAACTTTTTTTTCCCATTTTTAAATTTACACTTGAACATCCAACATTATATTAACTATTTAAAACAGGGTTGTCAAACATAAGGCCATGCAGATGTGTCCAGAAATTAGTTTTTGGCTGATTTATGACAATATTGTGTATTGAAAGTGGGGAAAAAAGTTGACATCTTCACTAACCTTTTGTCCTGTTTCCCTCCCTCACAGTGCTTCATCACAAATATAATTCCGCTAAATCCAGCACGTACGTGAAGAACGGCACTGCCTTCGCCATCCAGTATGGAAGTGGCAGTTTGTCCGGTTACCTGAGTCAGGACACGTGCACCGTAAGCTCGTCTCCATCCGGTCACCGTTCAGTATCTCGTCCTTTTAGTGTGAAATGATTTAACCTTTTTATTTCCATTTTCCTGCTCCCCTCAGATCGGAGACATCCAGGTGGAGAAGCAGCTGTTTGGCGAGGCCATCAAGCAGCCCGGCGTGGCCTTCATCGCCGCCAAGTTCGACGGGATCCTCGGCATGGCCTACCCCCGCATCTCTGTGGACGGCGTCGCTCCCGTGTTCGACAACATCATGAGCCAGAAGAAGGTGGAGAAGAACGAGTTCTCCTTCTACCTCAACAGGTGAGATCATAGAGAAGTTCTTGAAGCGGTGGTGCAGATCATCATAATCTATTTATATGTGATAATATATTTAAGTTGCCTCATACTTGTGTTAAATCAAATGAATTCAGTAACATTCAAAAAGTTTTATTGTCACGTATCATTAACTAAACAAAAGTAGGGCTGAATTTCAAAATAAAAGACATTAAATAAAATGGGAAAATTGTGCAAATGAATTAAAGGTTCAAAAGCTTCGACTGTTTCACATCTTGACTCTGAACTATTTTACATCCCACACTCACCACTTTGAATTTGACGAAACTCTATGGAGATAAAAAAAAATAACTGTATAAAATACTGTAAAAATTACCTAGAGGATAAAAATAAATAAAATTCAATTAAAAGCCAGATTAAAAATGTAAAAAAAATAATAAAAATACATTAAAATTATTTAAAAGAGCAAAGGATAAAAAATCAATTAATAACCAGACTTAGAAAATAAAAATTAAGTTAAATTCAGTTAAATGTCTAAAAGACTAAAAAATATAAAATGATAAAATAAAACAAATTAACTAAAAGCTACACTAAGAAGATAAAATAATAAAGAGAAATAAGTAAAATTCTGTTAAAAGTCACACTAAATAAGAGAAATTTTCATATTTATTAGAACATTGTTGCCTTTGTTTCCTTATTTTGCTAAACTGACGTTGTTGTCTTGTTTACATTGTTCTACTTCTGTGTTTGTTACATTATTCCTTATTTTGCACTAATGACCTTTTTCTGAAGCAGTTGTTTGCAGTAAAAGGGGAATTATTTAATTTTTATACTGTTAAATTGTTGTATATTGTAATTAAAGGAAACAGGTTTATTTGACTGAACACGTTTCCTGTGTTTTATCATAATCAAGTAACTAAAGGCAAAATTCCAAAGATATTCAACGAAAGTCTCAGCGATACCAGCCCTGTATTTACCTGGTATCTGACCGATACCAAAATTCCCAGTATCGCTCACCCCCAGCAGTAAATAGATGTAGAGGTAAAAGTCCCCACTTTAATTCTGCAGACTTATTTACGTTCTACATATGTAAAGTTAAGTTTTAATAAGAAAAATTTAAGAAGGACGGAGAATAAACTACAAGTGCAGCGCTTCCTAAGATTGTTACTGGTGATGGAGACGTGTGCAGCTCATGCTGAACCAAGAGCTACGGGGTTAAGTTTCTGTAATCTGAGTAAATATTATTCCTGCCTTATGCTCATATTTGCACAACATGCACTAGATTAAGTGCTGTTTTCTACGAGTTTCACTCTGTTAAAATTAAAGGGGCGTTAAAGTTTTGACCTAAAAACAAATAAATTCAGATTCCGATCATTTTAAAAATGTTTGTATCGGCTCCGTTAACGTTAAAATCCCCCGTTACGTTTGTCTTTCCTCACCAGGAACCCAGACACTGAACCCGGCGGCGAGCTGCTCCTGGGAGGAACCGACCCCAAGTACTACACCGGGGACTTCCACTACGTCAACATCAGCCGTCAGGCCTACTGGCAGGTCCACATGGACGGGTGAGCGGCGACACACAACCACACTCACGTCTGGTGGAGCTGTTTTTTTTCCCCGTGTGGCTCATGAGGGTTTTTATTCCGTGGGCAGGATGGCGATCGGCAGCCAGCTGGGTCTGTGTAAGGGCGGCTGTGAGGCCATCGTGGACACCGGGACGTCCCTGATCACCGGACCCTCGGCGGAGGTCAAGGCCCTGCAGAAAGCCATCGGAGCCCTGCCACTCATCCAGGGGGAGGTGAGAGGAAGAGACAACCTGACCCTCACAGGAAATGAGCTTTTAATGAGCTGAACTTAAAGAAGATTTATCAGCTAATAAAATCTGGCACCGTTTATTTCTCAGATATGTGCAGTTCATATATCAAATCAATCAATCAGTCGGACTTTATTTGTATAGAACTCCTCAACAATCTCCAGCACAGACACACAACTTAACAATATATTAAAAAGTCTAAAAGTCGATAATCCCAATTTATGGCTATAAAAAGTCTTAAATACGAGAATATTTTGCATCGCAGGTCTTAAATTAGTCAAGTTTAAATCTTTATGTCATTCACCCTGTTCATTCAGTTAGTTCCACGTAGTTCTTTATAAAATAGAATTAGTAAGACGATGAGTGAGACCTGGAAGTGTCTTAAATTTAAAATTAACCTATAATGGTCTTAAAAAAGTCTTAAAAAGTCTTAAATTTTTAGCCATAATGGTCTTAAAAAAGTCTTAATGTAACCCATAATGGTTTTAAAAAAGTCTTAAAGTTGTAAATTTAATCCATAATGGTTTTAAAAAGTCTTCATTTTAACACATAATAATCTTTAAAAAAGTCTTAAATTTAACCCATAATGGTCATTAAAACAAGGGCAAGAACTGTGGAAACACCAGAGGATGATAAAACCAACTACAGCAAGATAAATAAAAACTCCAAATTAACAGAAATAGACATAAGAGCAGAAAGTTAAAAAATCAGACTAAAAAGTCATAACAGATTAAAAAAATGCCAACTACTGAAACAGTATAAGAGATCAGTTTTTAAAATAGTCAATAAATAAAGAGATTAAGAGTTAAGATTCAATTAAAAGCTGAATTTACTGATATTTAAAAATATCAACGGTGTCTGCAGCCCTCAGGGACCGTACTGATAAAAGACTTTACAGAACTCCTTAGACGTTAATCCGTCTGCTAATGTTCATCATTTTTCACGAGTAAAATGAAAATATTTTGTCCCAGATTGTTTCTGTCCAACTAAAACAACCTGTTTGTGTTTCAGTACATGGTGAGCTGTGATAAAGTCCCGACGCTTCCCACCATCACCTTCAACATCGGAGGACAGACCTACTCTCTGACCGGGGAGCAGTACATCCTCAAGGTGAGACCTGAGACCGTTACCTGCAGGGGGCGACGGAGAGCCGCTCTCCACCGCTGCAAAACAACACAACACAACACAACACAACACTGGGACTGTGTGCGTTGCGTCATTTAAAAACCCAAACAAGTGCAGCTTTTGTTTCGTTTGGCAAAGCACCAGGATGAGGCCGAGGCTTTTCTCGTCTGCGATTACAGAGTTTGTTTTCCTGGATATGTGCAGTAAATATGTCACAGAATTCAGTCTCAGAGCTAAAAGGAAAATGAAATATGCATTAAATTATAATTGAAGAGCAATACATATATATTTTTAATGAAATCTGCATCAAATTATCATTTAAGAACAATACATTTATGCGTTTTTATATATATATTATATCGAGTCAAACATTCGCTTTTATAAAACTTTTGTTTTAGTTTGAAGCTTTTTCTCAGTTTTAAATCTTTTTATTTTAATTTTGTTAAAGGTTGTTTTCCTATAGATGAGCAGTAAATATATCAAAGACTTCACAGACTCTTACAGACGTCGTTTTCTTTTTAATCGACTAAAAGTTGAATGATATCTTTTATCCTTTTTTATGATTTAAAATTCAAAACCTGCTCGTCTTTTATATAAATTTAAAAATAAAACTCGTAAGTTTGCTGCTTTTTATCAGTTTTAAACAGTTTCAAGTTGAATATCTTTTGGTTTTTAAGTTGCTAACGTTCAGAAATAAGTTTTTGCTTTTAACTGATTGAACTTTATTTAACTTATCTAGTTCCACCTCTTCTCTATCAGTTATTTAACTTAAATTCTTCCATATTTTACAAAAGTAAAACACTTTCTACTTTGTACTTTAGTGATGTAACAAAAATAAACAAAAAAACAGAACAACAGCCGACAAGGTGAGGCAGTAATTCTTAATTTAATGCGATACTTCCTGTTTCAGCCTTTTAATCTCTTACATCTCTAATTTTATTTTTATACATTAGTTTTAAATTTCACCAGGTCTGAGTGTTGCTTTAAACTGATCTGTAACCCATAATTAAACACGATGAAACACAAAACCTCCTCATTTTTCGCGACCTGTGCATTTTAAAATTAAAATTTGCTCTCAAATCTCCGTCTCAATTTCTAAAAAGTCTTTGGATCGTCGGTGGTAGTGAATTATTTGTGATGTTTGTCCATGAGTTTTATTAGTTTTTACGTGAATGTTTCCTACTTCAACACAGTTACTTATAAACAGTAGAACAAGTGCACAGCAAAGATTATCACCTCCATATATTGTTCATAAGACACTGGGATCAAATATCTCAGTTTTACACATTGAGTCGGTTCGTCCCGTCTCTGCTCTTGACTTTATTTGTTTAACTCCTGGTTGTCGTCCTCGTCTCCGTCCCTCAGGTGTCTCAGGCTGGAAAAACCATCTGTCTGAGCGGCTTCATGGGTCTGGACATCCCCGCCCCCGCCGGGCCCCTGTGGATTCTGGGAGATGTGTTCATCGGCCAGTACTACACCGTCTTCGATCGCGAGAACAACCGAGTGGGCTTCGCTAAGACTAAATGAGCAGCACCTCCTCCTCCTCCTCCTCCTCCGCCTCCTCCTCCATCTTTACACTACGCCCGCATGTTCAAGAAGAAACGCAAGAAAAATCCAAGATGCACAAGTTCTCTGTTGCTCTGCAATCAGACCAGATTTAGCAATAGAAGTTTTTTTTTTGTGTAGAGGCTAAATGCACTGATGTTAACCAGTGTGTGTATGTGTGTGTGTTTGTGAGAGAGACATGGATTTGATAGCAGGTGTGATGATGTGAATTGATCAGGGATCAGCTGATTGTGTCGGTACAGTCAAACATCCAAGTGATCTTCTTTTTTCTTTTCTTTTCTTTTTTTTTTTTTTTTATCAGGGATTGTTTTAAAGAGAACTTTTAAATTAGTGTTTTAGGAGGAATTATTTTATCTTCTAACTACTGACAGACGTTAATGTGTTAATGTGATTGGCCTCAATAAAGTGTTTTTAAAAACATCTGTCTGCAGTGACTTCATTTTAGCGTCTGTCTTCAACTTTTAATGGATGAAACTGGATGAGACCAGATTCCAGTTTCTCCATGTAAACAATGATTCTTCTATATATACCAAAGTAAGCTACGGAGTTCCTCAGGGTTCTGTGCTAGGACCAATATTATTCACATTATACATATGCTTCCCTTAGGAAATATTATTAGAAAACGCAGCATATACGTTGCTACGCAGATGATACCCAGTTATATTTATCCATGAAATTAATCAGCTGGTTGAACTCGGTAAAGACATAAAAGCTTTGATGACCTGTAATTTTCTCCTCTTTAACTCAGATAAAACAGAACTCATTGTATTTGGAGACTCATTATCTGATCACATGGTTTCATTGGATGCGTTACCTTGGCCTCCAGTGCTGCTGTAAAAACCTTTGGAGTCACGTTTGACCAGTTTATCCGGTTTTGTGAGTCTACGTGCTTCCTCTTCTACAGTTTAAATGTTAAATATTGAAGTTAACACCAGCAGGAAGTTGGATTTTAAATTAAAAAGTGAGCGGTTCAGACTCCTCATGCTAAGCTAACCTTAGCTTTTAATTTAACCTTTTTATTTCATCTCACCAAGTCTCTGGTTTTGGGGGCGGGGCTTATAGAAGTGATGGACAGAAGTGTAACCTTCTACTCCTCCTCCTCCTCCCCTCTTCCCCTTTTCTTCCTTTCTTGCCTATTATTGTTCTCTTTCTTCACCTACTCCTTCTTCACCTTTTCATCCTTGCTTTCTTACTCCTATTTCCTCCTATTTCGGAAATATCCTTTGTTCTTGTCCTTTTTTTCTCTTTTGACTCCTCCTTTAGCATCTCCTCTTCTTCCTCCTTTCTTCTACTCCTCCCTTTCCTTCTCCCCCGTGTCTTCTCCTCCTTGACCCTCTCATCTTCATCCTTTGTCAGCATTTCTTTCTTTCTTTCTTTCTTTACCTACTGCTATTACCTCTTCTCCATTCCCCCTCTATCTCTTCTTCTTCGTCTTCTCCTCCTCCTCCTCCACCGTCTCCTTTTCCTCATCCTCTTTCATCTTCTCCTCATTCTCCTCTTTCTCAAGTTTGAACCAAACTCTTCTTCTTCTGTTTTGTTTCCAGCAGAGTTGATGCTCTATGGGACTTTATCAATAAAGTAGTTTCCATTAAATGTGAGAGTGAATATTTAATGTACAACCAGCGACGTCCTTCACAACTTTTATTATTCTCTCCAACATCTCTACGTCACTTTAAATGTACAAAAAAAATGACAACTATACATTAATTATAGATTTTCCCCCATAAAAGACGTCGTTTTCAACCAACATGCTCAATAAAAAATAAAATACAGTCCACATAGAAAGTACCTTCAGCTTGTTTTAGTAGATAAAAGTTCATGTGTTCACGTAAAACCCAGACACGACAGGATCGGTTTAGTAAAGCTCGCACAGAAATCAATCAGCCTCAACCAGCTCATCTGAAAATAATAATAATAATAAAAGAAAAATACTTGGTTGCATTTTAATTTCCTGGAAATAAGCTGGAGGAACATAAAGGGGGAAAAAAACTATGTAAATTAATCTCCTGATTGAGTTTCTATTTTACTTTTTAATGATTTAATTAGTGTTAATAAATGATTTGCTAAGTGCTGCGTAGATCTTAAGGGTTCAGGTTTTCACCAAACCTTTAAAAATAATAATTTTATGTTTTCTACAAAATCAAATATTGTGGCTGAGCTAATGAACTAATTTAATGAATGTGTCTTTAATTTGATATATGATTTGAAAGGTTATGGTTAAATTACTTGTTACACATTTAGTAAAATGTCAAAAAAATATAAAAAATATACCAGATATTTGTGTTTACTGTGTTTTATCCCTTTGACGAAAAGACCTGGACCAAAATGAATTTATTAACTTTAATAACTGCAGGATTAATGGCTGTAATTTAAGTTTTATGATGTAAACTTTATTCTGATGATGAAGAACCCTGATGGATCTCAACAGCATAAGTTTATTTCAAAAGGGTTCCTACTGAATATTTACTGCTTTATTAATATAAGCTTGAGTTTTCTGACTCTAACAAGATTAAACTCAATAACTGGGGTCCAGGACTGATGTGACTAATGTTCCCTCACTTATTGTTCATGTTATTTTCCACAGGGGGTTTCAAACATGAGGCTCAGGAGACAAAAAAAGGGTTAAAAAAATTGTTGAAGTACATTTTTTTTGTGGCAGAAGCAGAACAGAAAACATCTTCTCATGTCTTTTCAACAGACACTTCACTGATTTTTTACACCTAACGATAAATTTACTAAATCAAAGTTCGGTCTACAGGAGTTTTTGGAACGACTTTGCGGTTCGTCTGAGATTTTCTTGTACTAATCTGAAACCAAACTGAATTTCTCCCAAATTCATCGTCTGGAAAATAGCAGCTAGCGTCATATATACTGTGAAACCCATGTGTTCATGTAATTTATGTCCATGTAGACACATTTAACTGTTTGTCTACAATAACAATAATAATAATAAAAAAAACAGCCATTTTAAAGGCTCATTTAAGATATTTAAAGTAAGTAGACGCTGGGATATTTAAGTGAGGACCTTTTACGTATTGACAGACATTGGTAATAACATTATAGGCCCGTTAATGGTGAAAATAAGACATTTATTTCAACTTATCACATCTGCCCCATAGGGTCACACTGTAGAATCTAACCTCTGATGTAGCAAACATGGCGCCCATGATTTGAGTTGGACAGACTCTCTCTAATATATGGCTCTGGCTTCCCGAAGAGATCACATGAGGTGTTGCATTCAAGATAATCTAAATAATATCCTGTAGCGTGTGCAGGTTTGACATTAGAGAGAAGGATGAAACTCCTGTAGTCTGAACTTTACAGAAAGTCTGAAAGAAACGATTTCCAGGTGTGAAAACAGTGGCTTTAACAGTCAGCTTTGATTTATTCGTCTCCACAGTGAAGGAAGTGTAACACCAGATCACCAACAGGTCGTCTTCACATCTTCAAATCTTGACAGAGCCCTGTCAGACTTTGAGGTATTAATATCTCTGCAGTCCTAGCAGTTACTTTAATGTGTCTAATGTTATTAAGAACAGAATTGTAAAAGTAAAACTATGAAAATAAGTTAGAGGGAACCCTTACCTCCGACCCTGGAGACAAGTACATGTGCTGTTTTTGTAGATACTCACAGCAGAAGATAAAACCTTTTTGGATCCTTGGACGTGTTCTTGAGGTTCTCCAGCTGTTCACAGATGCTGTTCTGAGACCTCGTCCGTCATTTATCCAGAAAAAGAAAACAGCGTCCTGTTCAGTCTTTGACCTCCGACCTCCCCCGTCAGCGCTCCTCCTCCTGACTCCCCGCCTCCTTCTCGTTTCCCTGCTCGTCGCCGTGCTCCGTGCTCTGGGTCTCCTGCCCGCCGTCCTCATCTCTCACGGGGGCGGCCGGGTCCCTGACAACACCCTCCATCTCAACCTCCAGCTCCTCCTCAGTCTCCTCCTCCACCCGGCCCACGGTGTCCGGGATAATCTCCACCTCGATGTCCGAGGAGTCCTCCAGCTCCTTGAACCACACCGTCTTCTGGCCCTCCTTCCTGCGCTGCTTGATCAGGATGGACCTGGACCCGTCCTCGTCGTCCCCCCGGCTCCTCCTGGCCGACCTCACCGAGGGACTCCCCTTGGGGACGTGGTTGGTGTAGACGCTGCAGGAGGTGCAGTGGCGGCCCCGTCGCTCCAGGGGGATGAGGCGGCCGCGGGACTGAGGGAAGGCGCTGCGTCTGGGGATGACGTTGTTCCAGCGCCTGCCGCCGCCGCCCACGCGGCTCTGGTCGCCCTCGTTCTGGAAGCCGTCGTTGGTGTATTGGAGGGAGTCCCTGTGGCCGGACTGGTGCTGGTCGGACCGGAGGCAGGGCCCCAGGCACTGGATGAGGATGAAGAGAGGCCCCTCATTAATGCAGCAGTAGGTATAGGATTTTGTAAAAATTGTGTCTTTTTATTATATTTATTTTTAATTAGGGACCTGTCTGTCTGGCTATACGCCCTCTTTTCTCTCCTCCCACACCTTTATCTTGTCCAACTTAGATCTCAATTTATGTGGCTCAGGTAGAGGGGTTTTTTTTACGTCATTTTGATGTATCTTATCAAACCGTTCTAGTTTATTTTTTAGTCATTTGAGGCTGTTTACTGTGTTGTTGTAAAGTGCTTTATAAGTAAAGTACATTTACATTTTTAGCATAAAGTCAGAGATCTAATCTGCCATCAATTTACAATGCAGTCCTGACTTCTGTCCCCAATTCAGTGTCTCTCTACAAGTCCTGTTGCCTTTCTGAAGTGCTTTTTGGATATAAAGACCAGAGGCAAACTACAGGAAGTGGTGTAGAGACCAGAGATCATGTGATGTTAATGAAATACAACATTTTGCATCAATAATAGAAGAAAAATAACAGTCAAGTGGGAGGTACTTGGTTTGAGCTAGATTGACTTCCCTCCCCTTCAAAAGTCAGATAATTTGGGGGCGGGGCTTAATTTACGTGGTGATAAGACAAACGAGTGACACGACGTAGTTTTACATATGAATCTGACTGATATGGAGTTGAAACACTCCACAAAATCAAAATGGAGTGTTACTAGATTCACCACTAGACTAATCTCATTCGTTAACCAGAAATCATAGTTTTTGTTGAAAAAGAGAAGACGTGGCTTCCAAAGAAACCAACATTTACTACCAAAACATACACAGTTATCCAGTGTTCACTCATATCCAGCAGATTAAACCCATTCTTTTTTTCAGGGTCCACCGTGAGATGTGGCCATATTTCCACTGACCTCACATATCTTGTTCACGCTGGCGTTTCCCTTCCACAGGCGGGAGATGAGGAAGCCGATGACGATGAGGCAAAGGACCAGCAGAGCGGCCATGACGAGGCCCAGGAGCGCCATGTCGCCCGGACGGTAGCCGGTGTTTGATGGAGACGGGAGGGCCACGGCTGCAGAGGAAGATACAAGCTTGTGTATTTGATCATTTCTACGCAGACGACTCCTACATTTCTTTCTCTTTTGACAAGACAAAACACTACAAGTCCGTCGTGCACACTAGTTATTACTAGTCTGGAAGACAGAGTCTGGACTCTTTCCATTGGGAACTGATTACACTCCTGCAAAGATCTGCCCTCAGACCCTGAGTTTATAAGGTGTAAACAGTCAGTATAACCGAGAGAACCTCACCAGGTATGACCTGAACAGACAAGGCTGCTGTTCCAAACTCCCCCGTTGTCGAATCCACTGCTCGGAGCTGTAACAGGAAAAGTTTTTTAATTTACACAGCAGCAGGAACTGTTGAGAAACGATCCAGAGTCGACATATCAGTCACCTGAAGAGCAAAGGACTCTGTCTTCACGACTCTCTTCAGGATCACGAAACCGTCCGAGGTCACGTTGACGTAGCTGCTGTACTGAACCTCATACTTCACGTCTGGATTCAAACCCTGACGCACAAAAACAACCGTTGGTGTTAACTAATCAGTGATTTATGACTAATAGAGGGCAGAAACATTGGAGCCAACTTGGAAGTGGAACAACAAATGCAAATCCTCAAAAGTCAATTAGAGTCAATTTCCATAGACGTTGTAGTGAAGGACACAGTTTTAGTCAATTTCTCCAATACGGAGTATTAGGGTCAACCATGAGAAAAAAATGAGACAAAGTAGATTTTTTTTCATCATGCTCTTCAAAAAAAAGACAAAATACAATATAAAAGTATAAAAGTCCTAGAAAATGCCGTGCAGGCAGTTAGATGAAGTGGTGAAACTACACTTGGGCCTTTAGTAACAAAGAAATACTTTATCTTTAAGCTCACAAACACAGTGTAGTTTTCACTATCAGGTCTTTGAAGTAGACAGTAGAAAACTGTGACTATTCCAAAGGATAAAACACACAAGCTTGGAAGAGGTGGCCTCATTTGGGGAGGATGAAATAGTGGCTAATAGAAATAAATAAATAAATAAATAAATAAATAAATAGTGGTGGGCCTAATACTCTTCTGTAGTCTGAAGTGTACAGTAGTTTCACCACTTCATCTCATTGCCTGCACTTTATTTTGTAGCAACAGTCACATGCCTCCATTATATAAATGGGAAATTTACAAGAATTTCATGCATCGTCCTACAATGGGAAAATGACTGAATCTGATCAAACTCAGTAAAAATGTCTAAATGAAATGCAAACACCACATAATTCATGGTTTTATACTGGAATGACAGTCTGATTAAAAAATGCGGTTTGAATGGAAGTCAAGTGGAGTGGGAGTATCTGACACTACATAAAAAATACTAATGCAATCAAATGTTTTTGCTAATCTTTGACATATCCAAGACTCTAATTACCACCAGCGTCCCATCCACCTGTTAGTTATTTTATGAAAAATATTTTTTTGTCTTTTTTTTTGTAACATTTAATACTTCATATTTTCAGACTGGCATTTAAAGGGTTAAAATTCTGAAAACTAATTAAATTTTGAATGTTTTGAGCAGGTCTGAAGTTGTTTAAGCAATTTATGAAAAAAAGGAGACAAAAATATTGATGTATTAAGATTTTATGGCTGTTTCTCTTCTTCGTGTACATTTTTCCCGTGAAGGTGATATAGATGTTGGTTTTATGGATATTGATTTGACGCTGAAAATTATTTCAGGGTTACTGGTTATTTTGTGTATTATTAATATTATATACTATTGTTTTTCTATTAATGTTGTATTGAAGGAAGGAGGTCAGATTAATTCTTTGAACCCCAACAGGTTTTCTGATCTCACCTGCACAATCTGCCTCTTTTGTAAATATTTAATTTTACTGGTTTGTTGTATTGTACAAATGAATAAAACATGATGTCCAGAGGGCAGAGCAGGGCATGCACACCTTATTAATTCATGGTTTCAAGTTTAACGTGAATGAACGTGTTTGTTTTTTGGGTTAAAATCAGAGGAGGAACACAGGCCGACGTCTCTGAGGACTCACGGCGGCGAAGTCCTCGTCTCGGGCTCGGACCCTGAAGGGCCGGTAGCTGGTCCGGTCTCGGAGGATCATGCTCTCGGGGACAGAGTTGCTGTAGATGAAGCCTTCGTATCGTTCCTTCTCGAAGCGAGGCGGGTTCCGGCTCTTCTTCATCACCTCGAAGGTCACCTGCGTCACGGCGAACTGGTCTCGGTTGGTCACCTGAGACGCCTGAA
This sequence comes from Mugil cephalus, assembly GCF_022458985.1. NCBI lineage: Eukaryota > Metazoa > Chordata > Actinopteri > Mugiliformes > Mugilidae > Mugil > Mugil cephalus. Next base: position 29,027,472 of record NC_061772.1, read on the forward strand.
GAACCAAGAGGACGTCAACAACAGTCACCAGCAACACAAGAGGATTTCAGTTTGTCTTCTTTTACCAGAACAGTGAGGATTATTGGACCGACGATGTCAGCGGCTTTGGTCATCGTGATGTTTCCTGTTTCCTCGTCGATCTGGAAAATGTTTCCTTCGTTTCCTGAAAATGAGACATTTTATCTGATCATATAAACGTTATAATAGGAATCAGGAGCATGAGTCAATGGTAGAAAACAGGAGGGAAAGAGAGAGAAGGAAGAGAAGGGGAGGGAAGGAAAGAATGAATAAGGAAGGAAAGGAGGAAGGAAGGAGGGAAAGAAAGGGAAGGAAAGATATGGAAAGAAAGAAGGAAGGAAGGAAAGACAACGGATGGAGGGTGGGGGGGAGTGAAAGGGAAAGAAAGAAAGACAGAAGAAAAGGAGGAAAGAATGTAGGAAGGAAAGACGAAGGGAACGAAGGAAGGAAGGAAAGAAAGAAAAAATAGAGGAAGAGGGTAGAACGAGTAAAGGAAAGAGATGGAAAGAGAATGAAAGAAAGAATAAGGAAGGAGGGAGGGAAGGAAAGAGGGAAGGAAAGAGAAAGAAGAGAAAGAAGAGAGGAAGGAAAGGCAAAGGATGGAGGGAAAAAGGAAAGGAAAGAGAGAAGAAGGATGAAAAAGAGAGGGAGAAGGAAATGAGAGGATGGAAGGAAAGAAAGGGAAAGAAAGAAGAAAGAAGAAGAAAGAAAAGAGAGAGAAAAAGAGGAAAAGAGAAGGAAGGAAGTAAGAAAGAAGAAATGGAGGAAGGAGGAAGAGGGAAAGAAGGAAAGGAAAGAGAAGGAAGGAAGGAAATAAAGGAGAGTGGAGGGAGCAAAAGAGAGGGAGAAGGAAGGAAGTAAAGAAAGAAAGAATTGAGGAAGGAAGGAAGAGGGAAAGAAAGAGGAAAGAGAAGGAAGGAAGGAAATAAGGAGAGTGGGAGGGAGCAAAACGGAAAGAAAGAAGGAAAAGGAGGAAAGAATGTAGGAAGGAAGGAAATAGGGAGAGAAGAAAGGAGGGAAGGAGGAAGGAAAGGAGGAAGAAAGGAGGGAAAGAAGGAAGGGAGGAGGTCAGCGTGTTGTGTTTAAACCTCGTAGTATTCTGTAGCTGATCTGTTCACTTCTGTTCTTGTCTCCATCTTTGGCGAAGACGGGACCCGGCTCCAGGACCAGAGGACCTTCCTGAGGACGAAGACCAGAGGGGGCGGGGCTTCAACCTTCGGTTACCATGGAAACGCTAAATCACAGCCTCAGATTCATCTTTGTCTTTGTTTCTTTTGTTTCTGTACGAGTCTAAAATAAAACATCATCATCTTCCTCCGGCTGCTCTCTAACAGATGATGCACTGGTTCAATGTAAAAATAATGATGTAATAATTTTCATGGATATTTTTATGTTATTTTAACTTGTACCTGACACAAGATTCTCTAGTCGGGTCAACTCAGTTACTTTAGTACAAGGAACATGATTTGCCTGAAGTTAAACCAACTTAACTTTAATTGTGTTAAAATAATAATAATAATTATAATGTTTTGATTCTGTACAGCACTTTATCACAGACAAAGTTGTTGCTGTAGGAGAAAAGATAATTCCTGGAACTCAATATAATCTGTTGGTTAAAAGTAATTTCATGAGAGGTTGTTGGAACTCAAGTGCAGTGAACGCTGCTAATATAGATTAAATATTAATGATATTTAATTCAACGTATTTCTTAGTGTGGAAGTCAAAGAGTTCAGTTACCAGGACTTGAAACCAGTTCATTAGTTTAGACACAATATCAGTCAACTGAACACATCAAATCAAAGTTTAATCTGTTTTCTGGTTTTGTGACGAAGCATTTAGTGAAGTTTTTTAGAGTGCAGGGACGCGTCCTCACCTCCTTCTCGGTGAGGTTGACTCGTCCTCTGTAGCCGCCGCTCACGCACAGCTTCGCCGTCCCCACGTTGGTCCTGAGACACGGCTGGAACCACGGCGGCCGGTTGTCCACGTCCTTCACGTTCACCGTGACGGTGGCGACGGACGTGAAGAACGGCTCGTTGGACGCGGAGCCGTTGAACGTGTCCTGGAGACGAGAGGTCAAAGGTCACGAGCACGTTTTCATTTATTTATTGTTTCTATGTTAAATACAGGGTCACTGTACCCGGACATGAAGAACCAGAGAGACCTTCTGGACAACATCGTAGTCCAGGAGACTTTTAACCAGGATCCTCGGAGTGTTTATGTTCTCCAGACGGAAGAATTTATCCTAAAAATGTAGAACAAGTTATCATCGATTACAATCATTCACAATCATTATATAATTTATAATAATCTATAAACATTATATTATAATAACTTATAATCACATTATATTTCATATAATAACATATCAAAATGATGCAATAATAATAATAATGACTTTGAATAATTTACTAACAAACATTTTATGACATTGAAGACAACAATGAAAAGTCTAATTCAGGATTTTATTTCTCCTCCTCCTCTTCCTTCTTTTTCATCCCCACTTCTCTTTCTCTTCCCTTTCGTTTTCCTCTTTATCATTGTTCCCCCTCTTCTCTTCTTTCCTCTTTTTATTCTTCCTCCTCATCCTCTACCTTCTCCTCCCTTTTCATCCTCTCATCTTTCACCTCCTCCTTATCCTCCTCCTCCAGCTTCTTCTTTTTCATCCTCATCTTCTTCCTCCTCCTCTCAATCTTCCTTCTACTTCCTCTTCCTTCTCTTACTCCCTCAACCCAGCTCCTGCTTCTTCTTCATCCTGCAACTTCTTCCTCCTCTTCAGCCTTTTCTTCTTCTCTACTTCCTTTTTCATCCTCTTCAATCGATTTCATTTGTTTCCCCTCCTCATTTTCCCCTTGTCTTTCTTCTACCCCCTTCCCCTTCTTTCTCTTCATCCTCCTCCATCTTTCCTCATCCTCTATTTTGTTTCATCCTCATGTTTCTTCTTCTTCTGTTCTATTTCCAGTAGGTTTGATGCTCCACATCATCAAACAGCGTTTGACGCTCTGATGTAAACACATATATCTCCATGGAAACGTGTCCTCCACTGAGAACCAGTTCCCGGTTCAGTCCAGTCTCACCGTCGCAGACTCCAGACGATAGTAGAGCGGCTCCGAGTCCACGTCTGTAGCTTCTATCAGGCCGACGCTGGAGTTGATTGGAATGAGCTGCAGAAGAGTCGGAAGAGTCAGAGCAGGAAACAGTAAAAAAGGAAACAGGAAGTGACGGGTCGATGCTAACGTGGACACGTCTCACCTCATTCACATCCAACACGTAGTGGTTCTGAGCAAAGTTTGGAGGGTTATCGTTGATGTTCTCAACCAGAACCTCCACGGACTCGTTCACCTGGAAGACAGGAACACGTCAGGAATTAAAGGAGAAGGAAGGAAGTGAATTAAGGTTCGGATTAAGACTTGATGAAGCTGATAGTTAGAGCTGGACTGAACCAACCTTTGGTTTTATGCTGCTATAGGCCGAGGCTGGAGGGGGATGATGCACTAGAACAGTGGTTCTCCTTATCTATGATCTACCCTGAACACCAGAATGAGGAACTTAATGTCCCCATATGAGGACGCAGGGTCTCGGGAGGTTAAGAAATGAAACAGTAGGGGCCTCATAACTTGAAACGGACGCAGATCATGTTAAGTTACTAACAGCATCATGCAGTAACTTTGAACAATGCAACCGAGAGCGAGATCTCTTTATAAAATACAGTAAATGACTCCTGTGAAACAGATGTAATTACTAGTTTAGGTAGATAATGGTCACATCTGAGTAAAATAATCCTATTTCTATTAATGTCATTTAATCTTTTTTAAAGGATATTTTATTTTGAGAATCCCTGCACTAGAACAGTCATGCAGTTCTGTACTACTACTGTATAACATGTTGACCCTCACTCCTCACTTTTGGATTTTCCCGCCATATGTGGTTTCGTTATTATTAAATACTTTTTTGCCTCATCTCCCGGTGTTCTGCATCTGGCTCCTATCACACAACCAACACTGTAACATCATCAGCTACGTCTTGTATCCGTATCAGAATCAGATTCTACATGTTTGCTCTATTCATATGAGCCCCTCCTCCATGGGTCCCTCCACATGAGCTGGTTCATGGTTTCTTCCTGTTAACAGGGAGTTTTTCGTTGCCTTCATCTTCCTCTGGATGCTTCAGGCCCGATTTGGTTATTATTGACGCTGTATAAATGATTTTATTTAGATACTGATGTGTTTTACTCACAGGTCTGGATCCGGCTCTGGTGCATCTGACCCACACCGTCAGAGCTGGACTGGACAGAGACTAGAAACACAGATATTATAATATTATGCTTCGCCGACACTTTATCTTTCTTGTTTATTTTAAATCTATGTCTATGTTATTGTGTCTGTATTATGGTGCAAATAAATAAATACAAATACAAAATCTGATCAAGCTATAGTTTCCACACCTGGATGGAAAGAAAAAAATCGACACGTTTTCTTTTGTTTACATGCCAATAAAACAACACACAAAAACTGCATCATAATTTGTCTAGAGACTATGTGTTTCACTAATGAGAATAAAGCTGCAAATTTGAAACCACATGAAAAATAACAAAAAAAGATAAAAGACATTTGGCACAAGGATTGTCTCATGTAGACAAAAAGTTAATCGTGGAGTTCCTCAGGGTTCTGTACTAGTGCCGATACTTTTCCCATTTGAAATATTATTAGAAAATGCCCCGTAAATAGTCATTGCTATGCAGATGACATCCAGATATATTCATCCATCCATGAATGACTCAAAAACCTCCATGCATGTTTGAAATACTTCCCGACTTATAACTTTCTATATTGACAGTTTTGACGTTAATAATTGACGCTGCGTTCACGTTACGGTTAAATATCTCCTGTACGCCACTGACCTCATAGTCCAGGCCTTTCTTGACCATCAGGGCGTTTCCTTTCAGGAAGAACAGATCTTCCGGGTTCACCGCCACCGTCAGAGTCACGTCGCTGCCGGAGATGATTTTAACCACCTGGACGTCGGCTGTGCTGTTTTCTGCCACCGTCACGGGGCCTGGAGGCACCGTGCAAACTGAAAGAGGAGAAGCATCGGAAACTTCAGGCATCAATCATCAAGATTAAATATCAGCTTCAAGAAGAAAACTGGAGGCTGAAACTAAAGCAGCTGCAGAACAACGGGCTCAAGTCTCATCGGAACAGGAGTCTGGTAACGCCACGTTTTGAATTTTATAGTGTTTTCTATGACCAATCAGAGCCATTTGTACCACAAATAAAATGAAATCCACTGCGCTCATGTGGATTTGATTGGCCCGACGGCTCTTTAGCGTCATCAGTTCCCAACAGAGAGACTCCAGATCAACTTTCCCCCGAAAAAAATAAAAATAGGTAAATTTTGTCCCCTAACACTCCCAAGTCTAGAGCAGCGATAGTTGGATTAACTTGACAGTGTCTCAGTCGTTCATTTATAATACAAGTAAAGCATAATGAGCTATAAAATGTTATTTCCAATTATTTTTTTGCAGAGTTTTGAAACTTCTGCCTCATTATGACGTACATCAAATTAGTTTTTAGTTTTTACAGTTAGAAGCTCTATAGCAAAAACTCTTCTTATCGTTACAGAACTTGAGCTTTTCTTTAGCTTGAAATCAAGTTGCTTTCGTTCTTCTTAAAGTTACTTTTGAATAAACATTAAAGCTGTAAACACATTGACTCATCAGTTACACATCAGTTTCGTTATTTCCACCCAGGAATCAAATGAAAATGAAAGAGAATTCAAACTTTACACATTTTCCTGTAATAGCAAAGTCTGGAAAGGTCAGATAAGACATTTCATAATGTTTACTGGAGTTTCTGGGAGTATGATGGGCCTGTAGTTATGGCTCCATGATGGGACTGAACCTCAAACTTCACTAACACGACATGAACCGAAACAGTTTAAATCCTGATGTTGTGACGGATGTGACAAGGTCCTTCTGCTTCATTTTAGAGCAAAATACTAATTAAAAGATGTGAATTTAATGTCAGACCATTTGTTGTTTGTATTTTTTTACATTTTTTAAGGCGTATCTTGTGATAAAAGAAATAATAGAAATGATTTTGATACTAGATTAGAGCTCCAGAGCCAATTCAAATGTGTGACTAAAAACAACTAACCCAGTTTAACGTGGTCTTTCAGGGCCCATGAGGTTGAATTATATCTTAACAACAATATCACATCCTCTTACTGTTGTTATATGACATATTTTTTGATTTCTTCATTTTATTTTGGAGACTTTTTTGCAAAAATTTGTCCTGAACTCTTAAAAGACACAATCTGATCCAAGTGTTAAATAATAATAATCTGGTTTTATTTTGGTCTTGAGAAGGTGATGTTATAGACTAAATAAAAACCTCTCTAAAAAATAAATCTTAGAAAGGAAGGTTTATTTCTTGTTAGAGGGCCACAAACCAAAAATAAAGCAACCGCTGCTTTAAAGGACTGAAAAAACAAGGAGACAGACAAAGCTCCCAGCTCCACGAACCCAGAGGTTTACTCACGTCTCTGAGCCCGACAAACAGAACAGAAGCAGACGGCGACGATGCATCCGAGGAGAACGTCCACAGGTTTGCTCTTCTTTCTCAGTTCCATGTCCTGATTCCAGAGGCAGCAGCAAATGAAGTCCCGAGGAGGATGAGGAGCCCGTGGTACCAGCTGGTACTCGTCCACATAATGCCCCGTCTGTGCTGCCCCGGCGAGTGGGAGTAGACTACAGTTGCAATGTTTGTGACTTCATCTTACGGGCACATATTGCATGGAGCCCCTGGCAGCAGAGGACTCGCAGCCTCCCACTTAAATACTTGCATCTCTTTTAGTTCTGGACGGGTCACTCTGTGTTATTGGTGGGCCACCCTCCCCCCACATCCACACCCCACACCCCACCCCAACCTGATGCATTCTGGGAGGAATCTAGTGGAGGAATGCTGGAGACGTTCCTCACATGTTGAAGTGGTCACTGGTGAAGATGTAAAGAAACTACAGACAGACTCAAATGAGGACTAGTTAAGGAAGGTCTCCATGACGCCTGCAGGTGTTTACTGAGCTTTGTGAAGGACGGTTTTTGCGTCCACCTGCAGAATGTTTCTGAGCTGCACGGAAAAAAAATAAATGTCTGCAGAGACACAAAGCAACTGCAAACAGAGAGACGCAAACTGACACAAACCAGCCAAAAAAACTCTAAGAGACACAAAACACCTACAGAAAAACACACGAAACATTGACATAACTCTGCAAAGAAACTCCCAAAAGACACAAACCAACCACAACGAGAAAATAAAATGAAAGATGCAAAACATCTAAAAAAGGAGCCAAACTGTTCCAAAGAGACACAAAACATCTACGGAAACACAAACCAGCTACACAAAGACGCAAAAGAACCTCCTGTCAGGTTTATTTGTGCAAAGAGTTCAAAAGTTTTGGGACGCCAAACTGCCCAAACACACTCATCCCATAGAAATATTTTTATTTATAATAATCTGCATCTACTTTTATTTTGCTTTAAAATATACTCTATCATTTTGAATTGGGGATAAAATATAAAATTATAAAACATCATCATGCATTAGTCTAATGCATAAATAAAGTGTCTGTATTCGTAGACAATGATTCGTACTTTTAATTTTTTTTCTTTCAATCTAATTTGAAGTTTAATTTTTCTTTACATTTGCAGATAAGTTTTGCTTTACATAGAGGAGGTATTTAATAGTTTCCGTCTCTGCTGCACAACAACAACTAACCATTCTGATCCCATTTTTAATCTTGAAGTAAACAAATGAAATGTAAACAAAAAGTGCAAAAACAATTATAAAGACGTAGAACTTTACTAGATCTTAGTTGGAATTAAGAAAAGAAATGGCTTAAATATTAATATTTAGACAAACACGGCGTGAAGGCTCAGACATGTTTTTTCCTCTCCCTCCGCTTCATGATAATAATAATAAAGACTGGACATGTGGACAAGGCGGCTCTGTGCACACACCACGCTGCTCTACCAACACTCCCCATTCATCTGAGTGGGAACAACAAGCTCATAGAGACACGCAAGAGTCACATGAAGCTCATACATAATGTGTTTCTATGCAGGGATGCTCCACACTAACACAACTGTGAACAGCTGATCGGGGCTGAAAACATTTACGTTGAAGCTGTTGTTTCTCTCTCTGACCAGCAGAGGGAGCCCGAGCCCCTCAGATCAGAGACCACGTCAGTGAGCTGGAAACTTCAGAGGGATGAAGAAAGTTAGAGACACTTTGCAGATCAGGCTGCGACCTCCAGGTCTGAGTGATGAAGTTCATGTGGAAGAGCAAAAAACTGCAGTTCATCAAGTGGCCACTAGAGGCTCCAAAAGGGAGGAAATCCCCATAGACCCCCATGTTAAAAAAAAGTCCAACTTTACAGCATTATTAAACATGTTTACTATGGAGAACCAACTGTGCCATTATTAAAAAATAAACAATACCTTCAGATATATGCCATAAATAAATAAATAGCCATAAATGCCATTTATTTATTGATTGATTTTCAATTGATCCTCCATAGTATACAGGTACGACAGGTGTGCGTTCAGGACGACCACAAAAACTACAAAACAGAATACAAAACAACTTCAAAAAGAAACAAAACATCTGTAGAGACACAAAAAACACAGGCACAAGATGACCACATAATACAAAGAAAATTCAAAAGAACAACCACAAAAGACACCAAAAAGAGACAACCACAAAAATTGAACAACAAAGAAACACAAAACAACCACAAAAAGAAAACAGACCCAAAAAACACACAAAACTAAACAAATAAAACATCTATAGAGACACAACACAACCACAAAGAGACACAAAATGACTGAAAAAACTACACAACAGAATACACAGAAGATACAAAAGAATAACAGACACAAAGGTACTGCAAAAAGACATAAAATAACTTCATAAAGACACACAACCACCAAATAAATGACAGAGACACAACGACAAATGCAACGAGACACAAAACAGCCACAAACTCCAGAAAACAAAAGAGCCACAAAAACTTAAAAACAACCACAGAGACACAAAGGGACACACACAATGGCTACGAAGAACCGCACATACTGCAAAAAGACACAAAATAACTTCACAAAGACACAAAACAACCAAAAAAATGACACGCAATGGCTACAAATAAACACAAAATGACACACAAAAAGAGAAAAAAGACCCAACAAAAACACACAAAACATTTTTCTTTCTTTAATGTGTGCGTTGCCTAATTTCCTTATAATCTGTCCACGTGCAACAACAAACAAACAAACAAACAAACAGACAGACAAACACTGTTGGACTTGTCGAGTTTCATGTGTCTTTTTAAAAATATTAACGTGTGTGTGTGTGTGTGTGTGATGCGTCTCATTAATATTCAGACCTCCCTCTGACCTCGTCTTGTGTAACTCTGGTGCAGCGTCGGTGACGTAACGGTGACTCGGGGTCGGAGGGATTTCACCAGAGGAACTAATCTCATTAGAGAAACTACTTAACAACATTCTTGTTGTTGAAGGAACACGTTTTAAATCCTGGAGCTGGACAAGACACCGGAGACACACTCATGGTCTCACGGTATCTACTCACGGATTCAACACACACACACACACACAATACTCTACATAAACACAACTCACAGACTGTGAGGTATCGATCCGATACCAAGTAAATACAGGGCTAGTATCGCCGATACCAACGATACAGCGATACGAGATGGGCGTCGATAAGTTCCAGCTGGTTCAGTTAATCTACATCATCAACCTTCATGCTTATCGACACTTTTCGTCTTTACGTCCCAGTCCAGAAGGTGGCAGTAATGCACCTAACAGTTGTTTGCCAACCACCATAAAGAAGAAGAAGAAGAATCTTTACATCAAAGCACGTGATGACAACTAAGACGTGATGACGCTTTAATCTCTGATTAGAAACTTGATGAAACCTCTGTTGTTTACAAGTTAATTTCAGGTGTTGTTTCCATCAGTTCCTGGTTTAGTTTAAATAAATCAGAGATTTGTCTCAGTCTGATCTTCTCAACACATGTTTATGGACTAATGAGCTTTGTGAGGAGCTCAGAAAAAAGAGTTGTTGTTGCTCATCAGGCTGGAAAAGGTCCCATCTCTAAAGAGTTTTCTACGGAGTCCCAAAGCGGCCATGCATTCACATATTATTTCCTTCTTGATATATTTAATGCGAGAGAGTTCCATCTTACGTGCTGACTGATAACACTAATAGAGGGCATGAACGTGACCTCACAGCCAGCGAAGTCTCCATGGTTACAGCCACTGAGTGACAGAAAGTTTGAACATGGAGATTAGCAGCATTAGCTTGAATCACAGGCTTTAATAGTATCTATATTGTAAAACTAATATAAAAAAAAGGTGAAGAGCTGTTCTGTGATTGAACCAACAGATTTGAAAAGCAGTCAGAGATATGTTTTATATATTTTTTTACAGATATCTGCCAAAGAACAGAGAAATAACTGGAATCCAGACACAGAAACCTGGTGTTGTGGTTCATTTAGTGTCAGGTAATATTAATTTATGCTGTATTTATTGATGGAGTCGTACTTTAAGTTACTTCTTAAGTTATCAGTAAATTGTCAGATTGTGGATGTTGTTGTTTTGATGTAGTTACGTAAAGTAACTATTTCAGTTCCAACAATAAATAACAATAAATAATAAGCCTAAAACTAACTGAAACTGAGGCTAATCCACTTTTCCAAATCTATACTAGTACGTGTGGATCATTGTTGAGTCCAATTGTCCTTAATTTGATCTAATAATCCATATTTTTCCTGGTCTCACTGTATTTACTGATACATTTCACCATGTTTTTGCCCCTAAGGGGGCGTGGCCATCAACGTCAACACATACGCTCTATAATGCAGTAGTGGCCTCTCAGGGCAACAAACTTCACTCCATCATAGTGGGAGAGGAACCAGAGGAACCCAGGGGAATTTCTAAGCAGCTAAAGGCCTCTCTCACATTGGCTGATGTTCATGTTGATGAATCCGCTCAACAACCAAAGACACTGCTCTCTGTCCACAAAGAACATGTGGGACAATGTTTAGTGGACAGATGAGACCAAAATCACCATGAAAGATTGAAAACAATCAACTTTGAAGAAAACACATTACAACCAACAACGAGACACAAAACAAGGACAAACACCACAAAATATTCTAATAAACTCAGCGTCACAGACCAAACATGAAACACAAAGTCAATGATGCTTAAAACTACATCCTCACACATAATCACTGTCTCCTTCCATTTCTCTAAATGCTGGGACAAATAAATACACGCTTCACAAAATACAACTCATTCACCCCAAAATGAAGATGTTGAAAGACTAAAAAGGAAAATTCATTTGGAGTAAAAGAACAACAAAGCGTGAAATTAAAGTCAGTAAAATAAAAACAAAAAGTCCAAACAAAGTGCGTTATCGCTGATTTTACAAAATAAATACTAAACTAAGATGTAATCCACTTAAAATAACACGTTCGGAGAAATTAATTTGTGAAAGTTTGGAGTAAAAGGACAAGAGAGGATGAAATGGAAACAGCAAAACTGTATCTAATTATTTTATTCAGGTTCTATTGAGGTGTTCAGGTTACAGATATCTGCAGTCTCTGATTGCACCGAGACTCCACAACAAAGACGACTTTTTCTATTTCAATTTGTGGAGTTAAATAATGGAACAGTTTGGAGGAATGTCCAAATATAAAATAGTAAAGTTAAATAGTAAATAGTATAGTTAAAAACATATAGAGGATTTAGACGTAGAAGGTAAAGAAATGCACTGGGTGTTTATTTTTTGTTATATTTGTATTATTTTCTGTCTTATTTGTGCATATACATATTATATATGTATATATGTATGTATGTATGCATCTATAAAGCAACGTACACTCAGACTGTCGCATTCAGACCATGACTGATTGGTGAGAATGAGCCCAAAGAGTCCAGGAAAACCTTCATTACAGCAGCAGCAGGGAGTTGATTCTGACCTTCAATCATCAGCTGTGATTTCTGGTCTCCACTGACTGGAGGTGGTGTCCTTCCTTCCTCTGGTGTAGGACCAACTAAATCACCAGTATCTGCACCCGACTGGCTGATTGCACAACTTTGTACATTTTTTATTGCTTACATTATTTTGCATGAATTTGCATTTTGCACCGTTGGATCTTAAGGAGTCGAGCTTCAAAATGCAAAAAAAGAAGAAATGTTAGAAAGAGACCAAAACTTTAGAGCAGGAAATTTACAGAAAACATCAATTTAACTGAAACGGGCCGTTCATTCATCAGCTGATCAAAACTTTAAGAATGAGTTAGAGTTAAAGAACAGCAGAGCTACTCTCATTCTTTTTTTTTGAGCTATGGTCTTAAACTTCTGAGCATTTACACTCAAACTAACAAACTAACATTAAATACATAAATGAATAAATAAATCACTTAATACTAACCTAAATATATATGCCATAAATAATCAAATAAATAAATACCTAAATATATATGTGCCTTAAATAAATAAATAAATAAATACATGCTACTTGTTTATTTATCGATTTATGTCCTACATCTGTAGGTATTTATTTTTTGATTCATTTATTAATTTTTAATTATGGCAGAGTTGGTCCTCCATACACCGGTGGCTCCAGTGCATTGGCCACTGGGTTAATTGATAAAAAATGTCCCTTTGTACTTCGTCCTCTGACATATTTTCTCCTAAACTGTGTCTTCTTCAAGAGCGACACATCCGACATCAGGCTTAGTTAATCTGTAAGTAAATTAAAAAACATAACTGAAGGTAATTTTACTTAAGCAATCGCTAGCTAATCGATCAACATCGATTACATGTAATTCTATGTAATGTAGATCTTATTTAGTGTAATGTTCTTATGTTTATGAATAATTATCATTTAGTGGCAATTTCCAAGTGGATTCATTTGATTAAAGACAAGTTTAAAGGCGACTCTCGTGCGACAGTTGTTAGTGATGCAGAAAGACGGAGTCTTCACTGGACAAGTCTCACATGTCCCAGGACTGGATGGACCAAATTTCAAGTTTCTAGTTCCATTATTTATATTTTTAAGGACATATTTGTTAAGATTCACCAATTTGTCGCGTATTTTTGAGCCATTTTATAGTTGAAAATAAAAGAAAATTACTTCAATTTACCATGTGTTGCTGTACTTCACTATATTTTAAATAAGAGTAAATCTAATCATTAATGAAAGTATTTACATTGTGATTGTTGATTAATTGTTGATCTGTTCCTAGCGTCTTTATTTACCTTTATTACAGTAGATATGAAAGCTCCGATTGTTGGAGTTCTAATCTCAGTCATGTGCAGTTCTTTTAAAATGACTAACATCAGGTTTGAGGTAAATAACGTCAGATCCAATTAAATCATGACACTGTTGACTCACGTGAAGACACATTTTAATTAACACCAGGTGTGAACACGGGGACTTGAAGGTGGAAACCTGCGACTGGATGACTCTGTTGGATGTAATGTAGTTTAATTCTAGCCTCTAATCAGCAACAAACTACAGAGACGCACACACAGAGGAGGATTTAGCAGCTGATCATTTACAACTTCACACATGTGATTTGTTAATTGTGTCGGGTCCATCTCGATTCACTGCTTTGGTTTCCTCTCAGATCACAAATAGCTTCGTTTTTAGCCGAGGCAGGCGGCTAAATTTAGAGTTTAGCAACAAAAAAAGACGGAGAAAAGGAACGAGACAAAGAACGAGATGTTTCCCCTCATGAGACCAAAGACAGAGCTATAGAATAAAGTCTCAGTCATCCAGGTCATGATGTATCTGAAATGAAGCTAAAACAAAGACAAGTGGACGAAGGCATTTTCAGCTCAGCTACACAGTGACGTTCAGCTAGTTTCTTATTATAGTTTCATGTCATCATCCTCCAGCGTGGACACAGATTTAGTGCAATGGTTTACGTTCAGATCTCAAACTGCTTTGTGTTTAGGATGAACGGGCAGCTAATTTTAGCAAAACTGAACTTAAAAAGAATCTGCATAGCAACAAACATGAAGCTTAAACAAATACGACTGGACTCGGTTTCACCACCGTCCAAGTTCCTTCTTCAGTTTCTTTCAAGGATTAATGCTCAGGATGCAGCTTCACTGCAGCTACACAGCGACGTTCAGCTAATTTCATCATCATCATTTACTTTCAGTCTGAAATAGCTTTGTGTTCAGCCTCAGCAGATAGTTAATTTTTAGCCTCTTCTTTATACATATATTTTTTGTGGAACTTCTCTGTTCTTTTTCTGTGTATCTGAGGATCTCTATTTTATTAAGCCCATCAAAGCCCCATTCACAGTTTGAAGCTACATTACATTATGTTTACTACTTAAAATTCACACTCACAATTGTTTGTGTTGTGAGCCATTTGAAAACCCGTTTTGCAGATTCACGCTGCGTTGTTGCAGTTTTTATTTACATTTCCACTTTATCTATCTTTATCCTTATCTGCACTGTTTTACTTAGTATCTATATGTTATAGTTACTGTGGGAAATAATCCATCTTTCGTTCCGTCTAATGCTTCAGCATCAGCATCTCAACATCTTAAAACTACATTTCCCAGAAGGTGCAGCTTCTTCCAGCAGCGTGTGAACAGGTGTATTGAGTTCTGTTAATGACTTGAGTGGAGTCGACTGTTTCTTAACCTGCTCGTTGTATCGTGAATGATCTGATGAAGCTCAACATTAAAGTGGAACCCTTGCACAAATTCAAATGTGCAGAAATAATTTTTGACTTTTTCCAGCACCTTGACAAAGACTCCCAAAGCCAGGCTGAGCAGTCGTCCCTGTATAGATGCAAAATTTAACTAAAAAGAATCAATATAGCAACAAACAACTGAAACAGAGAAATATTTAGCAGCTAAAGAACAAGATATTTCTCTCCTGGTGGAGTTAAAAGAGAATCAAGAAGCCTGATTAAAGCTAAACTGTTCAATGTTTGTCTAAAACTAGTCCGTTGCAGCCTTTACTTCTCATCAAATATTTGCATTTTATTTAATTTTATTAACATTTGAGTGAAAACTAATATTTTTTGATCACATCTTGTTTTCGCTGACCCACCGCGCTCAGTTTTTATGCAACCGAATTAGCAGAACCGGCTTCTTAAAAGCAGCTGAGTCATAAAATAGAAGTCATAAATAAATGATGGTTTCCTTTTTTGAACCATATTAATAAAGTCATGCTGTATCAAAGTGAACTTCAATGACCGGCTGAAAAATGTCCAACACGGCGCCGGGGAGGCCGAAGCCTCTCGGGGAGAAAAACGAAGTTTTAACTACGTTATTAAAATGTCTTTTGTGCAGCTTCTTCAAACTTCAGCTTATTTCTCACTTTATCTTTAGTCTGTGTTTGCCTGGTTTATTCCGTCTCTTTCTCTGAGCCACCGTGGGTCAATAATCTTCATCACGTGGTCAGGATGGATTAGTCACTCCTGCTTTTTCTTTTTTTTTTTTTAATAAATACTTTAATAAACCATTAGCGAACGCAGCAGCTCCCACCTTTAATCTGGAGTAGAATCCATTCTCCGTGTAATCTTTTCATTTCTATATGTGTGTACGTGGGCGACTCCCTGCAGCGACGCGAAGCCACCGTGGGCTCAATCAGGAGCAGACTGACCTCTGAAAACTGTGGTCAAGTGGAAGGAACAAATCTAAAGTGGATCCGAGGGGAGCTTAGCTGGAAAGAAATGGCTCAGCGGGTGGCAGCATTTTAATTCTGATGTCGTCACAGTTTTTCCATTAACCGTTCGTTATAGGCGGCTGTAAAGTGTCACTGCCCTTTATCTGACGAGGTGCATAATATTTATATAAATATAAATATCTATATAACCTGGATAGAAATAAATAAACTCTCACTGTATGAGTATTATTAGTAGTAGTGGTAGAATACTTTAGACAGAACTAATACAGATCAACTTCATGACAGTGAAGTGAAGTTAGAAACATTAATGGTTTTCAGTATTTTGGACTCATCAGGCAGCAAGTTGAACATTTTGTCCTCCGAGCTGATGTCAGAAGCAGGAAGTAAATGTAAAGAAGTGGAAAGATTCGACTGTGACTGGATCAGGACTGAAGCTCCTGGTGGATGTTTCTGGTCTGAGGTCGAAGGAGGAAGAAGAAGAAGGTGGAAAAGGAAGAGGAGTGAGAAGAAGCTGGAGCAAGAGGAAGGAGAACAGGAAATAGTAAGACAGGGTAGATACAGGAGTCTTTAGTTAATTTCAAAACCTTTTTAAGACTTTTTCAAGATCTTTTCAATATCTTTTAATACCTCACCGACTGTTGGTATTGTAACCATTTACATCAGTGACGTTTTAGTTTAGGATAAAGGTATAGAGCATTGTCATAGACAGCGGTTCAAATAGGCTGTGAGAATGGCAAAGTTTAAACACATGTCACAGTTTAAACACAGTTTAAACACACTGTATAAACACTTAGTTTGATAGTTTGATGCATAAACATCAGTGTTGTTAGTAGAGCTGCCAATTACCTAAAAGATACCTCCAAATTTTAAGATGAAATAAAGTAATGATAAGGGTCTTAATTTCCCCCAAATTTAATTATCAATGTTTAATACGTTTAGTACTTGCAGGGTATCTGCAGTACCTCACGGAAACCCTGCAAGAGGAGGAGGAAAAGAGACCCGAGCATTTGTTTGGAATGCATCTTAATTTCTTAATAAGAAGAAAATAAGATTAAAATCTTTAGATATTTGGGATTAGTAGGATCTAAGAAGTATTTAAAAAAAAAAATAAGTCATATCATCTTTGAACTAGAAGACGTTTTTGGTGTATATTGTATATTACAACATGAACCAAAATATACAACAGTTTATTTTAATGCAAAAGCAGAATTGGAAATGATGAAATCCCGACGTCCTCAAACGTGTACTTGCGAATTTGTAAAATTTTCTTTGCATAAGAATAAATAAACAAGTGCATTGAGCCTTTGCTACCAGTACATGGCAGACAAACATGTCTCCTCATGAGGACAACAGGTCTAAATGAAGCAGAATAAGAAGCTGCAACAAACCTAAAAACCTAATGTCCCCGTATGAGGACGCCAGGTCCCACAGCTCCACACCTTCAGAGGTCTAGAGGAGTCCGTGCCTCGACAGGTCATAATATAATGGCTCAAATTAAAACCATTAATCTCAGACTAACCAAGCAGCTCACACATAAACACCCACAAACGAGCCTCGATGGGTTTTTAGATATTACACCGGATCTATGGGTGGAGGCTGCAGGTTCGTCTCAGTGTGATTCATAAGAGCTGATTACGACTCATTTCACCCTCCTGCTCCGGTGGAAAAAAGAACACGAGCTCACACGGTTTCTCTGTTTCCATCAGCGGGGATAATACTTCACCGCGGTCTTCCTCCTCTTTATGTATTTTCTGCCTGGAGGATTTTGGGGCCGAGTTAAACATCTGCGTTGGTTTTCTAAGCGCGCACTCTTCTCCCCGCAGGCTCCGCGACGACGTGTGAAAAGCTAATTGCTGCTGACTTTATTCTAATGATATTCATGCCAAAGGAGACGCCGTGGCCCAAACACCTTTACACCGAGCTCAAAGTAAGAGACGCCAGAGACCTTGTCAGCTGTTAGCCGCCCGCACGCGTGACGTCCTCTCTCCGCCCTCTCAGCTGATAGCAAATTCAGGAGCTAAGATTAGTTTTTTAAGAAGTATATATATAAAAAAAATATTTGTTGCTTCAAGTTCGGGGCTCTGTGAGGTTTTGGAGGAATAAATAAACACGCGAGGATGACGGGGAACGTGTTAATCCGAGTTTATTCTGCACCGTCTGGAAAATGTGAAACATCACATGTGAAACTTCAGCTTTTTTTTTTTTTTTCAGAGGAAAGAAAGATGTGACATAAATCACACAAGTCCTGACAGCAGCGGGGAAATGAACCAATATCACATATCTGTGTGTGACAATAGTTAGTTCACTTCTAGAATAGAATAGAATAGAATAGAATAGAATAGAATAGAATAGAATAGAATAGAACAGAATGCCCTTTATAGAGGATATGAATTGATGCCACCTGAGCAGCAAAAACATGGTGAAACGTATCAGTAAATACAGAGAGACCAGGAAAAATGTGGATTATCAGATCAAATTAAGGAAATTTGGACTCAACAATGATCCATATGAACTAATATGGATTTAGAAAAGTGGATTAGCCTCAGTTTCAGGTAGTTTAAGTTAGTTTTAGTTAATTTCAGTTCTGATAAATGTAGCTAAATAAAAGACGCTAACGCTAAGAGCTTCACTGAGAAGTAACGTTAGACATATAATACTGTAGAGTTAAAAGGATGATGAGGAGTGATCACAGATATTCAGTTTATTGTTTTATTGTTATTTATTGTTGGAACTGAAATAGTTACTGTTGACCGTAACTACAACAAAACAACCACAACTTAAGGTTTGACTTCATCAATAAATACAGCATAAATTAATATTACTTGACACTAAATGTGAACCACAACACCAGGTTTCTGTGTCTGGATTCCAGTTGTTTCTTCTAATGCAGTGATACATTTACTTCTGTAAAAATGTAAAATATATCTCTGGCTGCTTTTAAAATCTGTTGGTTCAGTCAATCACACAACAGCTCTTCACCTGTTTTTTTTTTTTTTTTTTAAATGTGAATTTTTGTAAATTTTACAGTTTAGATGCTATTTAAGCCTATGATTCAAGCTAATGCTGCTAATCTCCATGCTCAACTGTCACTCAGTGGCCGTAACCATGGAGACCTCAGCTAGCTGTGATGTCATAGCGTACCCTTTATTGTCATTACACAGTGAGACTGGAGAGTTTCTCCTTTTCAGTGCAAAAAAAACACAAGTAAATACAAAATAGTGAAAAAATGTATTATTTACAAGAGAATGTTAAAATACTAAAAAAAATCTACAAAAATGATATATAAAAAAATATTTTTATAGCAGCTGCGACACAAAGTTATAAAATAACAGAAGAGACACAACAGCATCATCAGCGTAGCTAGATCACATCTTTTATCACGTTGACAGATTTGGAATCTAGCATGAAATCTCACTGTGTCATGGAAGAACCCAAGAACACGAGTGTTTCTCCAAAAGCAACGGCCGAGTCAAAGTCCCGACCTTAATCTAATAGAAACGTTGTAGCATCAGTCGATGAGATAAAAAACCCCCAACATCTCAGAACGGAACTGGTTCTGATCTGAGGATCAAACTCCCACCACAAACATTTATCTCTGAGCAGATACTGGAGACAAGAGTTCACTTAGTTCACTAACTTTCAGATACATGTGTGTTAGTCAGAGTTGTCTTTGCCAACTTTCAGAACTTGTTTTAAAGTTTTGAGTTTTTTTTTTTAAGGCAGAAATGTGGAAAAATCTAAAAATTCTTCTGCATCTGTAGATATTTTCTTCAGCAATAAAGTTTCCCACCAACTCAGAAGCAACTCGTAACTTCTGCATATGTTGTTAGCTAGAACCAAGAAGACATCTTTATTTCTCTGCCAATATACAATGACACTTACATTACGTAACCTAAGCAGAACGCAAAGATGAAAAAGTTGGTCGTGCATGTTGTTCTTAGGTTTGTGATTTAATGACTCAGCGGGATATCTCGTTACCGTCCCCAGATGAAGACCCCGGTTCCAGAGAGCACACAGAATAATTCAGGGGGTCTGGTTCATCATTCATGAATGCCGTGTAACCTCCAGGGGCTGATGAATATGATAATACTCCTTCTCAAAGTACAGAAATGTCACTGAGCAGCTGAGGGGAAGGATATTTGACGTGAAACATAATCCGAGACGTATGAGTTTGACCATTACAACGTCCGCATTAAAAAAAAAACGTTTTCTAGAAACACAAAAGACTCGATGAGAGATTCTCTCCGCACATGGATGAGAGATAATTTACCATTTTGACCTCATTTGTTCTCCGTTCTACTTCCTCACTTTCACATCAAAGCTGATGGCATCAAACTTGATAAAAAAAAAAAAAAAAAAAAAAAGTTGCTGGAAAAACTTTTAATTATGGTTCATTTAATTATTGCACTACTGCTCCCTGGAGGTGAAGCTCAGTCAAAGTGAAGCTGGTTCTCATACGTCTTAGTGAAGAGCACATTTACTCGTTATGCTGGATGGTCTCCAGAGGTGCACGACTTTTGGTGGATGCCAGAAAATTATGAAAAACATGAAGTCGTCGACACGATAAATTATTCACGTACTGTAGTGGGAGAGCGGAGCTGAAGTTGTATTCGAAACAAAAGAGTTCTCCGGTCCTGGTTCTCATGTCGCCTTAAAAAAAGAAGTCGTACGCTCACGGTCGCACAAAATGTTAACACTGTGAAAACGCCACGAGGCAGCGGTCGATGTTTAGAAGAAATGAGACGAGACGAGATGAGATGAGAGAGTTTTGGAGCTAAAATAGTCATATACTTACTCCCCAAAACATAAACATAAACATACACTAGTGAAACTCTGAGATGAGATGAGACGCAGTAAAACCAGAGGGAATCTGAAGGCAGCTTAGTTTCAGTTCTATAAAAACGGACATGAGATGAGATGAGACGAGACGAGGTGCAGAAAACATGATCCAATTTGAAGGGAGCATCATTGCAGTGACATAGAAATGGTCATGACATGA
The DNA here is from genome assembly GCF_022458985.1 of Mugil cephalus. Lineage (NCBI taxonomy): Eukaryota > Metazoa > Chordata > Actinopteri > Mugiliformes > Mugilidae > Mugil > Mugil cephalus. The sequence goes on from NC_061772.1 coordinate 29,048,234, forward strand.
CATGAGAATAAGATTGATGAGATGAGACGCAGTAAAACCAGAGGGAATCTGAAGGCAGCTTAGTTTCAGCCCCATAGAAATTAGTCATTAGATGGAATGAGAGGAGACGAGGTAAACACAACAGGTCACTCTGTGGAAATAGTTATGAGATGAGGACAATTTAAATAAAAAAGATTTAAAAAAATCTGCAGATGAGAATCTGTACATAGATACCCAACACGGTGCGATATGATGATGAGGAAAACTTCATTTATATATATTCTCTGACACCACGCGTTGCAGCATCTGTGGCTTTTCTGTTCAAATAAATACACTATGTTCATGTGGTGCATTAATGGTCATAGCAGAACATGTGGTAAAGTCAGCAGCAGCAGCAGTAGAAGAAGAAGAGTGTTTAGATTGGCCTCTGGTAAACGTCCAGGATGTAACAAGAAACTCATCCAATTATTATGAAGCTCACTCTTCCTTCACAGGATTTCACTGAATGAAACGAGCGTCTCTTTGTGTTTGATGTGACCTCTGGATTAGAGACTGGACAGGTGGTGGTTTGTCCATGAAACCTCAGATGATGTCTTGGTGTGACCTGGCTCCCTCGCTCTCCTCCTCAGAGTGTTAGCGCTCAGCTCCAATAAGCAGATTTGCGCGGACGGATTTAAGCTTGTTGCCTCCTGATTCGTCCACTTTGCAAACTTGCTGCTCCGGGAGCGGGCGGGCTGGGGAAGACGGCGGGGAAACCGATCCACGTAATGCTTCGTGAGATTTAGAGTTTGGCTGTGGCAACAGTCTGCTGAATTTAAAGGAAGAGTGAAGGCAGACAAGGGTGGTGGTGGTGGTGGTGGGGGCTGCAAAAAAAGGGACGCGCACATGCAGCCGAGTCCGGCTTTGCGCATGGAGAGCGCAGCGCGCCGGGATGAAAGGCGTCCTCACCGGAGAACCTGGACCGACTTCACCTGGAACGATCCTGCAAGACACGGCTCATAGATGAGAACAGCTCCGGGGAGGGACGCTCTCCGTCGGACTAGGAGCCCGTCAGCCCGCGGCGACCATGTCGGACAACTCCACCGGTCTTAACAACGACACGCTGCCGACGGCCGCGGTCACGGTCACGCACTACAATTTCCCCGCGCTCATATTCGGGGTTTTGCTGATTGTGGTCGTCACGGGCGGAAACGTGCTCGTGTGTCTCAGCGTTTACCTGGAGAAGGCTTTAAAGACGACGACGAACTACTTCATAGTGAGTCTGGCGTTCGCGGACCTGCTGCTGGCGGTGCTGGTCCTGCCGCTCTTCGTTTACGCAGAGGTAGGAGCCGAGCATGCACGGATTAACCGAAGGGCCTTATGGGGCCGAAAAGGTCAGGAGTTAAGAGGAGTGTGTGTGCAGCGGAGAACAGAGACGCACAACTGTAGTCAGTTTGTCCCCTGTTTGGCAAAGAAGCAAAACTAAATAAGAAGAAAATATGAACTAATCTGAGATGAAAACCTTTCTCATGTGCGGGTTTGTGGCTTTGTAGGAGCTGGGGACCTTTAGGAGTTCATGCTCAAACGCCTGCAGGCAGCTACAAGCAACAAAAATCACAATTTGGGTTAAAGAATGTAACAATTTGGACATCCTGCTTAAAATTATTAACAGGATCAACACTGGGGCCGATAATTGGCAGCCACATGATTGAAACCCACCAAAAACGGGTTCATTATGACACAAAATGGAGGCTGTGCCGTTTCTCCTCTTCTTTTTTTTTATCAGGTTTTAATTAAAGACACTGCGACGTTGTGGTTACCAGGAGAGGAGTGATCCATAATTCACAATAAAAAAAAGAGGGGCGGTGTAATGTAGCCCTCATTAAAGTCTTGAAAGCCACCTGCCTGCCTGCCTGTCTAAATATCTCAGGGACGTCCCGCCGAGGCCTCCTCTTAAATCCTCCTTAATTAGCTGCATTTGTGATCTCGTTACCTGTGCCAGCGCCTGGAGCCAGCTAATCTGAGTGTCACACCGGCCGTTCATGCGTCCTGACGTCGCCGGATTAGAAAAATAAATAAATAAGTAAAAGTCTGACAGTTCAAAAGCGGCGGTTGTTCACCTGGAGAGGAGTCAGGGGACAGAGTTGTGTTTTACAGGCAGGAATGTTTGTGAGCTGGAGCTGAACACAAGAGGATTGTGAAAGATCTGGGGCAGCTAATGAGTGTGTGTTTGTGTGTGTGTGTGTGTGTTTCCCGTCTGTGTTTGTGTAGTTCCAGGGTGGTGTTTGGTCCTTGAACATGCCCATGTGCGATGGCCTGATGACCATGGATGTGATGCTGTGCACCGCATCCATATTCAACCTCTGTGCCATCAGCGTGGACAGGTATGTGTGCGACACAGCAGGACTTTTAGCTTTCACTCTGGTTTGAAAGGAGACGACGCGAAATGAGTCCAAAAGTTCCCCCAAAACAAGCTATGGTTGATTATTTTAATTATTCCAGTGGTTCTCGACCTTTTTTGGGTCCTGGACCTCCTGCATATTGTTGATCCACCATGAGGATCATGCAACTTAATGAGTTTTACAGATGTTTCGCAATAAGAGCTTTATTAAGAAATGAAAGGTGCATGCCCACTGAAACAGCAGGGGCCTCCAATTTGTTATATAATTTATAAAAAACACAAATTTATATAAAAAAACAGCATCATGCAGAAACTTTGAACGAGATCTCTTAATAAAATACAGTAAATTACACTTGAGAAACGGATGTAATTAGAGAAAAAGAGTTGTGTTACTCTCTGTAGTTTAGGTGGATAAAGGTCTCAGTCACATTTGAGTGAAATAATCCTTTTTCTATAGATGTCATCATATGATCTTTTATTTTAACGGACCCCTTGTAATTACACCTCTGACCACTAGGGGTCCACAGACTCACTGGATTATTCTACAGTGAGAAAATGATGCTCTAAACAGCTGCATCTGTTTCCTTTTTTACGAGTTCTTTGCCCGACTAAATTTCGTAAAGGTTCATTTGAGCCTGCGGTGCTTCCCATTAATTCCTCTATTCTCTGGGTCACGCTAACTTTCGCCCTCTGGTGCACGAGGAGTCGCACAAATGTCAGGACAAAAAGGCACAAGCTCCTTTTGTGTGCGTGGAGTTTCTCAGCCACCTAAATGAGCTAAATTAGACGGGGGAACCTGTTCTTCTTGAAGACGTTTCAACCAAGTGACGTCTTCGGTCCTGAAAGACTTTGGTTTGGGGACGTCTGTGGATGTCGTCCTTACATTAATGGACTGAACAGGAGAGAAACTTTTCAGATATTTGGACTGTGTTACAGGTTGAGAGGCGTTTTCCAACTTTACTTACATAAACTAAAAGTAATTGTTGCCGTTGTCGTCTTGAAATGAGACTGAGACACATATTTATCAGCTACTTAAACACAGTCTTAGCATCTCCTCCCCTGAGAGTCTCACTTAAACTCACACCTTGACTCGGGAGAGTTTCTGGCCGTTAATGTGTAAATCTGATAAACTTAAAACTAATTAAAGATGAATATCTGGTCGCTGTTATTCCTAATAAAAACCTACATGGATGAAACATCTTCAAGAAAACTCAAAACAAGTTTTTTTTTTTAGTAACTTGTTGCTTTGTTTTAACTCCGGCTAAAGATAAAAACTAATCAGACTGAAATTAACTGCATCAGGGGGAACATGACATGACCTCATGTAATCACTCTACACCAAATCTTTGCTTGATGACACATTATTTATATGTTTTTTTTTTATATTTTCCCCTAAATATTTAAATTAAATTTAAAATATTTTAGTAAACGGAGGCAGAAGACGTCATCTTTCAGTCGGCTCTTCACTCATTCATTGATACAGGAGCCACACCAGACCTGTCAATCTAAGCCTCCTGTACACATTAGGCCCCGCCCCCTATGGCTGCTGAGCCAATTACAAGGCAGCAAATTACACACTATTACTCCACAATTTGGCCGAGAGCCTATTCAGTCCGTGGGTGAAATCCCAGACGCACACTGTAATATTAGCGGAAGAGAAGCTAACGGTGCAGCTAACTCCCATCAGACAACTCAGATAAAATAAGATACGACTTTATTGATCCTCACTGGGGAAATTCAAATGTTACAGCAGCATAAAAAGCAGAAAATAAATTAAATAGGACTCAGAGAGCAGGTAGCAAAAAGACACTGAATGGGACAAACACAGCAGTCAACAAAAACACTACACAAGAACAAAGAGACAACATGTAAATAGGTTCAGTGAAGCTACTTTGTTTAAAGGTAAAACTTGAATCTGTCAGTTATGTTCTTTATTATTCTTTATGTTTAATTTCTCTGTTTATCATTTAGAAATACAAGGACCCAATAAATATTAAAACTAAGCATCATATTGGAACAAGAACTAGTTTTAAAGGGGGAAAAAAATCACGTCCTCATATTTGGACACAGGGATTAGTCACGTGTAACAAATTCTAAAAGTACTGACTGAGCAAAACGAGGTGAAATCTCAAGTCCTTGATAATTAGTGATGTAGCTTTTTCTATTGATTTCTATTGATTGAGTTTGTCACATCAAACGAGAAAAGTAAATAAGCAAAAATAAACAAGCTTCAGTCGTAACATTTGATGAGGTGCTGAACACGGTATCAGAAAGTCACAAATAACATGTTTTTTTATTTAGTTTTTTTACTCATTTAGAACAAATAGTTTTCAAATTATTTGTACTGGAGAACAAGACAAACATCCGATCAAAAAGCTGCTTTGCCTCATGTGGCCTCAGTGAATATTTGTGCGTCTGCCTGGTTTGAGTGACGTTCAGGGGTCAGGATGAAAAGTCTGGATTTTTTTTACCTTACCTGGGTTGTGGAGGCAGCAAATAACTTTTGGGAAGTGGAGTTTGACCTGGAGATTATTCTGTTACGTTCCATTAGTATTGAGACGTCTGCAGTCACGTTCTCTCATGTTAGCATTTATCTGTTAGCTCAGTAATTCAAACTATTGTCAGAGCTCTGAACAGTCACAGAGGTTCAGTGTTGAACCTGTAACCTCTCTATAACTGAGACACAGTCGTTTCTATTGTCACGTACAAGAACCAAATCATCATCATCAGTCATGTTCTGCTCCTTCAAGTCAGAATAAATCACCTCTATTAGCTGCATTTAATGCAAAACATCAACCAATACTGCACATACATCGACAATTATTATAATGGATAATTAAAAAATACTTATTTTTACACATATTATCCTAAATTAGAAGTGTAACTCAAAAAAATGGATTCTTACTGAATGGTTTTCACGCCCATAACAGGAAGTAAGATCTCAGGATGTTAAAGAAAGTAGAAGACAGGAAATAAACAAACACTTGAAAAGTCCAAACATGCACAATGGAGGCTAAAGGACGTGTAAACACATAAGTTATTGCATATGAGATTAACCTCCTGTGGCATAAGCATTTGCTTGTCAATTCTTTAAAGATGAGATCTTAAGGTATTTGGGATTGGTAGGATTAGTAAGTCACCAATGTGTAACCAAAATACAAAAAAACTGTTTGTTTTAATGCAAAACAAGAATTAGTAACAATGAAATCCCAACGTCCTCAAACGTGTACGTGTGAATTTGTTAAATTTTCATGTCATATCAAACTAGAAAAGTTAATTAGAATAAATAAACGAGTGTATTGACCCTTCACTACCAGGACAACAGAATGACGTCCCCATACGAGGACGCCGGGTCTCAGGAGATTAACGTTTGTGTTGCAAGTGAAAGAATAATGGACGGACATTTGTTTCTTTTTATTCCCCAGGTTCATTGCCGTGTCCATCCCTCTGAACTACAACCGTAAACATGTGGACCACCGCCAGCTGATCCTGCTGTCTGCCACCTGGCTGCTGGCCTTAGCGGTGGCCTCGCCGGTCATCTTCGGCATCAACAACGTGCCCAACCGTGACCCCAGCGAGTGCAAACTGGAGGACAACAACTACGTGGTCTACTCCTCCGTCTGCTCCTTCTTCATCCCCTGCCCCATCATGGTGCTGCTCTACCTGGGGATTTTCCGGGGGCTGCGGCACTGGGAGGAGACGCGAAAGGCCAAGCTACGCAGCAGCATCGAGGCGTGCAGGAAGCTGCAGCACGCCGCCGTCGCCACCGCCCTCCCGCCGCTGACGGGCACCATCCCCGGACCGCTGCCCATGCCGCTGCCCCGGATCATCGAGAGGGACCTGGCCCAGTCTCGGATGGACGACACGGGGGACTACACCCAGCAGGAGATCCCTTACCCTCGGCAGTACAGAGAGAACTCGGTGCCCACGGTGACGTTCACTCAGCAGCGGCACTTGAAGAAACGAGCGAAGATCAACAGCCGGGAGAGGAAAGCGATGAGGGTGCTGCCCGTCGTGGTCGGTGAGTGTTTCATCTCAGACAGAGGCTGTGTTTTAACCCTTTTTATATCAGGGGTCATCAACGTTTTTCAGGCCAAGGAACCCAAACTAATGGAGAGATTAACCCTTTAACTGGCATTTTAACTGCACAGTTTGATCCTTTTTGTAGTAGTAGACAATAAAATACTTCATTTCTCACTTTGCACCCGTTTTCTAACCGTTAGTAGTCATTCAATTTGTAAGATACATAAATTTACCCACGTGTGAACACATTATATAAACAAATAATCTAAGCGCTTTTGAACAGATGAGCTTATCTCAAAAATATACATCATACAGCCTCAGTATTTACATTGTATCAATCTGTGGGAACATTTAAATAACGATATGTCAAAATAGTCAGTTTGCATCGCAGGCTATTAATATAGATTAAAAATGAACGATATTTAATCGCGATTAATCGTATTTCTTAGTGTGGAAGTCAAAGGGTTGAGTAGGGACCGCGTACCTACTGTATGTGTTCAATATTAAACTCGACCTAGTGCTATTTATCAATATACATTATTATTATCATTTTGCATTCAGTATTAATCTATACAAATAATACACAAATATTATTTTTTATTTCAAACATGTGCAGCTGTAGACACACCAGACTGGTTAACAACGGACAGATGAAGAAAATAATTGACAGATTCAAGTTCTGAATAGACTCTCGGCCAGTTGTAGGAAACCTGACAGAGTCAGTGTGTAATATGTGGCCTCGTGATTGGCTCAGAAGTGATAAGGGGCGGGGCCTACTGTGAACAGGAGGCTTAGATTGACAGGTCTAGTGTGGCTGTTGAGACAGGTCCTTTATCACTGAATGAGTGAGATATGACGTCTTCTGCCTCCATTTATCTCTTTACTAGAATGTGTTGGATTCATATTAATGTGTATTTAAGGAAATTTTAATTTGTGGGGAATTGTGGGGCGAAATATAAAAAAAAAAAGTAAAAAAATGTCTAATCAACCAAAAATTGAGTACGTTTCTTCTCTGATGAAAACCTCGTGCTTCTAAACCTCAATGAGAGCAACAGGGATGCAATTTAAAATGTTTGTGGAAGTTACCAACAGGATTCATACGCAAGTATGGAAAAGTATGGAATTTGAAGTTTTGAGGGTTGGAAAAGTATGAAAAATGAAAACTAGTGTGTGGAAAAACCTTCATGTTTCCAAGACTGTTTCATCGACCTGTTATTGTTTTTTGTTGTTGTTTTGTTAGATAGATGGATGATTCATGTGCAACTTACAAAAAAGGATTAAGAAGCTTTAGTCCAGGGGTGTCAAACATACGGTCGAGGGTCCAAAACAAGTCCACGATGAATTATCAAAGTACAAAAATGACACAGAAGACAATAACAGGCGCCTATTCCTAAGTTTTCTGCTAAAAGTTGCACAGTTTTATTACGAGACATGGACACAATCTTCCGAAATTACACTTTTTTAGTAAGAGATTTCAAGTTGTTAATACATTATCTTGTAAATTTATTTGTTATCATGCTAATCTAACCCTATATTGATCCAGTTGGACCCCTGAACTAAAAGGAGTCTGACTCCCCTGCTTCAGTCCATTAACGGAATAATCACGGTGCAGTTCTGGATTTAATGGAGTCCAGCTGTCACCACCGGCAGAGTGGATTTAATTTGCAGTTCAGCCTCAGATTTCCACCTGCTGGTATCAGCGCTGCATGTTCTCATGTGATCACAGAAAAAAAAAAAAAACTGTTGATGTTCATTTGCTTGGTGATAGAACCACAAACGGTTCCACGTTACAGGAGAACACACACACACACACACAGGGTGAGAGATGTTGTCACGACCCGGCTCAGAATGTGGAGAGTCCTTTAAATAAATTATTCTACTGGGATTTAGGTTAGCAGCAGGAAGTAGCTCTTGAGACTTGAAATTCATAGATTTGTGGGGACGACAGGAGAAATACTGATGTTTTCAGAAGTGTTGAGCCTTATTTGAACATAAACAATGTTTCTCCTCTGCAAACACTGTGAGAACTAAAGGACGGATAAAGTCACAAACACAAGTTCAAGTACATCAAAAACAAAAAAAGGAATTGATTATAGAGTCATATTTGCTCTCATCAGGCAGGTGCTAATAGGTTTGATTTAAATGCAAATAAATTATCGCACAATGTGTAAACATAAAAAAGAAAAACCTTGTTCCCGTTCCAGCCGGATGCTTCATTTTTTAATAAGTGCAAACGCCACAATTGTTCCATCTGTTGGGCAGAAGTGCCTTCAGAAATGAAAGCAAACAGGAAGCGGTTTGCATCAGGAAGTGATATTGATATATAGTGATATATTTGGTGATAGTTACCTTGGCGACCAGATCTGGTGACCGTCTGTTAACTTCGAGGAGATGGATGACGGGCTTTAAAACGAACGGCCTCAGCTCTGGGTCACTCTCAGTCATCCAGGCCATGGGCGGTGTATCCAAAAACAAAAAGAAGTAGTAGAGTTAACTGGACGTGTTGTGTTTGTTGAAAATGTTTCAGTAGGTTTGGCCGATACTTGGAATTTACGTTAACACAGGGCCAGTATCACCGATACCGATACAGATACAGATACTTTTGACTTGAAATGTCATGATCATTGAATAACTTTGGAATTTTTCCTTTAGTTAGTTGATTATGATAAAACACCAGAGAAATATTTTAGCCAAATAAACCTGTTTTTATAAACTAATTACAATATAAAACAATTTAACAGTATAAAAAAATAATAATTCCTCTTTTACTACATGCCATTGTTTTTGAAAAAAGTCATTAGTGTAAAATAAGAAAAAGGAACAAAGTAACAAAAATATACCAATGTAAACTACACAACAACAATGGAAAATAAAGTCAGTTGAGTAAATAAGTAAATGTAATGATAAATATAAAATTACTCAGAGAGGGAAACGTTGCCTCATTAATTTCCGACTCTGCATCCAGTGTAATTATCTTCTCTTCCAAGTATCGACACATTTCAATAGCAGCATCAGTTCCAGTCGTGTGATGCTGCTGTGATTCTAGGATCTTAGTATCAAACCTTTTACTGCAGGTGAGGATGGAGAAGCTCTACAGACTCAGAGAGAAGCTGCATGAATTTACTGGACGTATAGAAGAGAAACTGGAACAAACGTTTCGGTCTCATCACACTAGTATCGATCCGATACTGATACTGACCTTGGTGTCGATACTGTCGATATTTAGTTTAATTTATTGATACAGCCAGGCCTGGTCTTCAGTTCTAAAAGGCTGGTGGGGCTTAAATAGGATCAAAAAATGTCCAGATTCTGACCTTTCATTGGACGCTTCTGTTTGGATTCTGCTTTCCTTCCCTAATAAATGTGACTCTTAACAAACATCCAGAGTCTCGAGGTTTAAACAAGCCTGAAACATTTTGAGACAAATGTCCAGACTTTGTTGCAAATTGACGGCAGATTTTGTCTCAGTTCACCTCCACCTCTTCAGAGATGGTTAATAAACACAGAGAGAACGTTTTTTTATTCATTTCTACGTAGCACTCGAGTCCTGAAGAGGAAGCGGAGTTCATGAACGTGTTTTCCTCCAGAGATCACAGTTTGCTTGTGTGAGGATTTACACATTATTATTACTGAAATGCACATTAAATATCAAGGAGAAGATTGTGAGCAGAATGAAAGGTGTTAAACACAGAAGATTATCGCCTGATTTGTTCCTGTTGAGCATTTTAGCGTCTTTCAGCCTTATTTTGTCGCTGTTTTAGTGTAAAATTAGAGACTGTCTGGACACAGGCTACAATCTTTTCTCTTCTTTCACTGAACAACAACAAAAAAGCCAGCAAATGTTGGGCCTTGATTGATCGCTTTCTTTTTTATAAACTGGGTTTATGCTTCACACAAAAAGTCTACGTGTAACTACCGCGATAAAAACAAGAAATATATATAAGTCAGTCCTGAAATACAACAAAACTGCACTGTATCTGAAAGGACGTCTGGTAAGGCTAGCATCAACATCAACTGTTTGATGACGTTATTAGATCTTTAGCTTCAGAGAAACACTGTGGAGTTCTGTTGAATGCTACTGATGGCGCTGCCTGTTTTTTTACAGACTTTTCGTATCTGCAGAGAAACTGCATGAGCTGTTTGTTCGTATCCAGGTCAAGAATCTAGATTTCTTTGCTTTTTACTGGGTTTTTATTTGGTGACGTCATCAGAGACTAGTCTGAAGTCGTGCAAGTTCTACTAGAGACACATTTAAAACTACATGAAAAAGTAACAGGCGTCCGACATGAGAGCTTCATATGTTAAAAACACATACACTCACCATTAGCTAGTAAAAGGCTGGACCCTCTTTTATCTTCAGAACTGCCTTAACTCTTCTTAGCATAGTTTCAACAAGGTGTTGGAAGCATTCCTCAGAGATTTTGGTCCATATTGACATGATAACATCACACAGTTGCTGCAGATTTGTCGGCTGCACATCTATGATGATAATCTCCCGTTCCACCACATCCCAAAGGTTCCTCTATTAGATTTAGATCTGGTGACTGTGGAGGCCATTGGAGTACAGTGAACTCATTGTCATGTTCCAAAAATCATGTTTGAGATGATATGAGCTTTGTGACGTGGTGCATTATCCTGCTGGAAGTAGCCGTCAGAAGATGGTCCACTGTGGTCATAAAGAGACGGACATGGTCAGCAACAACACTCAGGTAGACTGTGGCATTTAAACCATGACCCCCCCATCATTACACCACCACCACCAGCCTGAACCGTTCATACAAGGCAGGATGGATCCACGCTTTCATGTTGTGACCCTGAAATCGAGACTCGTCAGACCAGACAACGTTTTTCCAATCTTCTATTGTCCAGTGTTGTTGAGCCTGTGTGAACTGTAGTCTCAGTTTCCTGTTCTTAGCTGACAGGAGTGCCCCCCGGTGTGGTCTTATGCTGCTGTAGCCCATCTTCTTCTTCAAGGTTGGACGTGTTGTGCGTTCAGAGATGGTATTCTGCATTCCTTGGTTGGAACCAGTGGTTATTTGAGTTACTGTTGTCTTTCTATCATCTCCAACCAGTCTGCTCATTCTCCTCTGACCTCTCACATCAACAACTCACTGGATATTTTCTCTTTTTCAGACCGTTCTCTGTTAAACCCTAGAGATGGTTGTGTGTGAAAATCCCGGTAGATCAACAGTTTCTGAAACACTCAGACCAACAACCATACCACGTTCAAAGTCACTTAAATCCTCTTTCTTCCTCATCCAGATGCTTGGTTTGAACTTCAGTGAGTTGTCTTGATCACCTCTACATGAATAAATGCATTGAACTGCAGCCATGTGATTGGCTGATTAGATATTTGTTTTAACAAGCAGTTGAACAGGTGTACCTAATAAAGTGGCAAGTGAGTGTATGACGAAGAAGCTGAATCTGTTTATGAAATGCACCATCTAAAAATGTTTTATTGGAAGACAATTGAAAGAGATTTTACAGGTGACAGTTCTATATGTTTAATCCTGACAGGATTTAAAACTAAACATTTTATTAGTCCTCCTGGACCGTTTTGTTTTTATTATATTATATATATATTTTATTTTGATGTTCTGCTTGATTGTAGCAGTTTCTCAGCTGAAAGAAAGAGAAGTGTGATGTTTGAACATTTTATTATTTATATTTCAGTTCATCTGATTATTCCTCCTCCTACGTTCTTCTTTAACACCCGAATCTTAATTGTTTTACATCAATCTTAAAATTAGAATTTTTTTATGTAGATGCTGATCAATCTTATTAACTTTTGCACTTTATTTAATGAATGTTTTGGTGTCGTGGCTCAGGAAGCTCACCTCGAGGTCAGCGCGAGTATCGGGATAGAAGTGACGGACTCGATGTGCAGCGCTAATAGCTTATAGCTCCAAGTCCTCAATCCAATTACCATGCAAGACGTGCACGGAGCAGAGAAACAGGCCGAGATGAGTCTGGACGACTTACAAACCCGATAACTGAGTCTGAATCCAACACATGGAACTAGAATCTACACATACGTGGAGGTTTACATCCTGCAGACGTCAGCTGGCTTTAGCTCAGTGACGTAAATAAGAACATAAAACCATTCGGGCTAATTAATGCCTCTGAACGTGGCCGATCAAATCCTGGACTGCAGGAGCACCGTGAGTGCTTTATGGTTTTTGCCTTTTACTCATTTTATTTATGGGACAGCCACCACATTAAGCTCCGCCCCCAAACGATTCAACATTGGCCCTGCAGATCTTTGCAGGAGTAAAGAACAGATGAGCAGTTGCAAGAAAATACGTGTCTCAAATACATAACTGGCTTTGTGAAGTCATGGGAAATTTAGGATTTGTTTTTAGAATCTGTTCCGGAACGACTTTCTGTCAGTCACACAAAGTCTGGGTGGGAAAGTTTGTGTAGCTGTGATCAACTATTTTAAAGACGTTCAGAAGCAGCTTTTTGATTTTTCACTTTAAATAGTAGCTGCTGACGGATCTTTTCTAGTGTTTCCCACAAAATTCCATGAGACCTTGGTGTCTGCTTTTTTTGTTTGTTGAGTGTTATTTGTAGTTTATTTACTTATTTTATAAATAATCAGAATCAGAATAAACTTTATTTATCCCTGAGGGGCAGTTATTAGGAGGAGGAAGAGTGGTACATAAAAATAAAGAGCAAGAGAAAAACTACAGCAATAAATAATGTGAAGCATGGATTAAATTAAGAAGCACAAGTGTAAAAATGAAGTTCAGGAGGAGAATAACATTTGGAACAAAGATAAATATGAAGCTATCCCAATAATTTCTGCAGTTTGTGGCATTTTATTGAACGACAAATAGCAGCAGCCTGATGAAATAAAGTATCTGCAAATATAAAACATGTTTTAAGAAAATCATTGAACCGTGAATTTCAATCTAACTTTGCGAGTTCGCTCCTTTAAAGTTGATGCTACGCTTCGTTTCCTTCAGGTTTTAACCGCTGCTCTTTAAATTACTGTAAATCGAGTTTTGAGACCATGGTGGAATAAATTAGTACCAACCACTGAAGCCATTGAATGGGAAACATGAGCTCCCAACAGAGAGACTCCAGACCAAAAATAACAAGTCCTATTTAAAATCATACACCACATTCAGCCCATTTTAGGTTCAATAGAAGGACGTTTTGCTTTTTGTTTGCATTTGTTCTTACTCCAAAAAAAAAAAAAAAAAAAAATCTGCAGAAGTTGTTCCGTCTACGTCCTCAGATCAGTTCTCATCTTTCTAATTTATTTTACTTGTTACACATTTACAGCCAAACACAATAAACAACAGATAGAAGTGCAGACAATGCTACGCTAATAAAGAAACCCACCACACAGCAACTCTGAGGGTGATACAGGTTATAATTCATTGGGATCGCTGGGAAACCAGGTCAGTAATGGATCGGACTAATATCGATCCAGTCGCCTGCTGTGCAAACGACCCCCAATTTAGTTTGTGAGTAATTGCACGTGGATATTGATCCGTAACTTACAGATGCATAAGTTAATTCAAGTAAAATGGAGCTGAAACAATCAGCAGCAACAAAAAAACACTGAAATCCTACAAAAAGATCTTGAATGTTTGAAGGTTAAGGTTGAAAAATACAAAATATGTTCTATTATATATATATAAGCATGAATGCAGTGTGTATGTGCGTAAACAAGTAGAGACATATGTTGTAGTGCAAGTTGTGCACTACAACGGAGGGACACAAGTGTTTACGTTTGTTATCAGAAAGCATCTTCTTAGTCTGAGGTGCAGCATGTTATTCAGGTCCAACCTCTGGGAAAGAAGGACCTAAAGCCCATCCATCAACCTCTCAACACAAAGCTAATAAATCACTTCAACCTGTGTTGTCGACAACGCCAGACAACACTCAAAAGACAAATGGCCTCACTTTGATTCATGGTGCACTTATTTATAGCTTCATAAGCTTATTAAGGCGGGAGATATCGGTTCTAGTTTGACCGCTTGACCACAAATCTCTGTGTTTGTTTGACGAAGGGCCAGAGGAAGAGGGTCAGTTTAAAACAGGAGTGTTTTAGCGTCTTAATCGTTTTTGTGACGTCAGAATTAATGGGAAAAAATGTCTAAGAAGTTCACAATTTATCAAACGTCCCCGAGTGGTGACGTCTTGAGTTAAAGTGATGAGACAGCGCAGTCGTTCGCTTCTGCTTTGTCTCTAATGAACTCTGTCTGGTCATGAATCATTTAGAGTCACACTGTCGAGTGGCTGTGAAACACATCATCCTTTAATCTGACGCGTTTCCTGTTTGAACCGGCTCCTGAGGCAAGAAGGTTGAAGATTAATGGGGGACCAGTTAGTTTTGGACCAGACGGAGGAGGGGCTGTTATAACTGACGGCGGCTCGATGGGGCCGGCGTTTTTATTTGACGTTTATTTTCTCAGCAGAATTTCTGGTACCTGTAATCTTGTGAGTTTAAAGGTACCGACGCAACAAATAGAACAACCAAGGTTGACTGTGACGTCTCTAAAATGTTGCACTGGAACGCACCACAAACCTGCACCTGAGAGGAAATGACTACCAGCAGGTGGCAGTAGTCTGTGTTCATTATTGAAAATGGAGACAGGAAGCACTACTATTAGCTGGGAGGCTAGGATGAGCTACTATTAGCTGGGAGGCTAGGATGAACTACTATTAGTTTTGAGTCTAGGAGCAGCTACTAACGGCTGGGAGGCTAGGAAGGGCTGCTATTAGCTAGGAGGCTAGGAAGGGCTAGTATTAGCTGGGAATCTAGAAAGAGCTGCTATTGCTGACGATGCTAGGAATAGCTACTATTAGCTGGGAGGCTAGGAAGAGCCAATACTAGCTGTGAGGCTATGAAGATCTATTATTACCTCAGAAGCTAGGAAGAGCTAGTATTATTTGGGATGCTAAAATAGCTAGTGTTACCTTACAGGCAAGGAAGATCTACTATTTGCTGGGAGGCTAGGAAGAGCTAGTATTAGTTGGGAGGCTAAGAAAGAAGAGCTGCTATTTGCTCGGAAGCTAGTAATTGCTACTATAAGCTTGGAAGCTACGAAGTGCTACTATTAGCTGGGAGGCTAGTAATATTAGTTGGGATGCTAGGAAGCTAGGAAGAGCTACTGTTGGCTCTGAAGCTAGGGATTGGATTCAAGTTGATTAAAGAAATAGCAGTGATACTTATTATTTTATTTTAGTTTTTTAAATCTTTGACGGTCGCACGTTAACGTACGTGTCTCATTTAGAGGTTTTTACCGTTCCCCCACAGGCTGCTTCCTGTTCTGCTGGACGCCGTTCTTCGTGGTCCACACGATGCGAGCCTTGTGCCTGACGTGCGACATCCCCAACAGCCTGATGAGCACCGTCACCTGGCTGGGCTACGTCAACAGCGCCCTCAACCCCATCATCTACACCATCTTCAACACCGAATTCAAGAAGTTCTTCAAGAAGTGTTTCCGCAGCTGCTGCTGACGACGCCGACGCCGACGGTGGACTTCCCAATGCAATGACTCCGAACAGAGGGTGGATTTACGGCTCCGGGTTGGGAAGTTTAAATACATTGACTCTGCACGAAAAGAAGATGGTTGATGGTATCAACAAGGTTTTTAAAAAGCAATCATTGACGTTATTAGTGTAATTTCTGGGTGCATTTTGTCCTTCGATGATCCCTGAGGACTTCAGCCCAGAAACAGTGATGGTGTTTCGCTGGAAAGCTGCAGGAAAACAGTGAAGCACAAGACTCTGAATCGAAGGAAGCTTTCAGTTTGTCCATAAAGCACTTGTTCTTATTTTCTCTTTGCTGTCTATCAGCCTTGGCTGAATGGTTATGGTCGGCTGGCTCCCAGAGAAGGAAGCAGGGATTTGTACAGAGCTTGAGAGAAGCGTGACTTCCTGAACAGATAATCTCAGTTCAGGAAAAAAAAAGTCTGATCAGAATAACAAGCAGCTTCATGACCAAAAACTTGTTAAAAAATATAAATTTAAGTGCAGGTTCCTTAAATAAAGAAGTAGAAGCTAATTGATACGCCGCCTCTCGGCCAGCTGGGACAGAATACTTTTATTTAACCAAACGTTTGAATGCAGTACACTTCCTGATTTTCTTTTCACGCTTACAAACTCTGCCGGACTTTGGGCTCATAAATATTTGCCATTTGGCAAAAAATCCATCTGGAACCATGAATGAACAGCACTGAACTCATCGTGGCTATTTAAAGGGCAGGTCCATCTCATTTATTTTCTATTTTCTAGTTTCAAAATAAAGTATTTGTTTGCAGACTCCTCGTCCACAAATCCAAAGAATCGACCGGGTTAACCAGGCTGGCAACACTCAATTTTGATTTCATTATGTTTCAACTGATATAGATTTAAAAAAAAAAACAACCAATCAGAGCAATTTTATTGTAGCAAACTACTGTTTTTGTCTTCTGTCCATCACCAGATAAAGACCTGCCTCCAAAAGATCTAATTGGCCCGACGCAGCTTTGCAGGAACATAATCGGTTGCTAAAGGGCAGAGGAAGTTCAGTTCAGCCTCCATGATACTGATCATCCACACAAACCGTCCCAATCTTTGCATCCCACAAGATTTAGAGGCAACTACTGGAAACAGCTGAGACTCTGTGGGATATAGACGGTGAAAGTCATCAATACAGACGTCTCCATGTTGGTGAGACTCGGTAAACAAAGTGCGTGGACTGAAGTAGACGTGGAAAATGGTGAATTATTGTGGTGTTTTTGTCTGAACCAACCGGACAGACTGTGGAAAACATTTGGAGTTTTATAGACTGTGAGAAGTTATCAGAGGAAAGGAGGAGCTTTTGTTTGGCGAAGCTCAACCAGGATCTACGAGGCTAAAGTCTGGACAACATCGGCCCATTTCTTCTCAGATAATGACAAGAAGTTAAATGATAATAATATAGTTCATACCAAGCTTCCACATGTGACTTTTATCTGATTCCCTGCTGCAGAAGTGTTGATCACTGCTAACAAATCTTCTCTTGCATTTAAAAAGACTTGATTACAAGAAGGAACAATGTCAGAAACTCTTCTGGTGCCAATTGTTGAAACGTCTCGTCCATCTCCAACAGTCTCCTTATATTCAGTTCAATTCAGTTATATTTATATAGCGCCAATAACAGTACAAATTGTCTCAAGACGCTTCTCATCCCCAAGAACCTCCCACATCCATAAACAAAGGAAACTTGTCTCCTTACGTCTTGATCCTGTACGAGAAATGACAAATGACTTTTTAACCTTTAAACTTTGTACACAAACCCAAAAACAGGACGAGGGACAAGAAGAGAAAAACAAGAGGACCATATACTACAGAAGCAACACAGTTCTTTAAATCTAGAGAATTAAAAATCGGTATTGTATTCTGGGTAAAAAAAAAAAAAAAAAGTCACCAGATTGGGTGAAATCAGCAAACTACATTTCAATTAACAGTTCAGATGTTGTCCAGACTTTAGCCTCGTAGATCCTGGTTTAGCTTCACAACACGGAGACTCCGTATTCATGACGAGCTGTGAAAACCCAAAAATACATTTTTAAAATACCAATGCAACAAAACATTCTTACTTTAACCGCACCAAAAAAAACAAACACATGAATGACAGACCCGTCCTTTAAAGTCAGACGTGCATTGATGGAAGCTTTGACGTGTCCTGCCAGACTTTAAACCTCTAAAGCCAAATTAACGAGGTCCCACAAAGTCATTCAAGAGTCATTTCTTTTCCCAGTTTCTTCAGTTTCTAATTCATGCGTTTACGTCCTTCAGCGACCACCAATTTGTTCCTTTCTAATACATTTAATGATTCATTCCAGCGCTCATTTAAAATAAAAACCAAAAACACAAATCTAGTTGTTTCTGTTCAGATGATCCTCCATCACGACAAAGATTTACAGTTTCCTTCCGTTTCTTTTTCTTCCAACTAAACTTTTACGTTCTTTTGAAAGTGAATCATTTAATTTAAGAGAATATGAAAAGAATCTTGTTGTGTTGTGAAGTTTTTTTTTTTTTTTTGTTACAGCTAGAATTTACTTTGGGAACATAAAACGGAGAAATTCATCTTACTTAAAGAAATGTATTCCTTAACGATTACTTCTCTTCCTTAAAATACTCCAACATGTTTTTCCAACTTACGTCTTTGTATCTTTAATAGAAAACTCAGTTTTAACAAACAAAGCTTCTTTTTTTTTCCGGATCGTGTCTTGATAACTCATTAGAGTCTCTGTTATTTTGTTTTTTTTGTTTTTGTGAATCCGATCTGAAGTTGTGTGTTTCACCGCTGTGTGTGTCGGTTGCTGCCTGTGCCTACTGTTTGCCATATCCACGTTTTATGTGGAAACCTTTCTAATAAAGTGTTTCATCATTACTCTGAATGTCCCCGTGTCCTTGGGCTCAGATCTAATCAGCCCCGGCTCCAGGTCGCCGTGCTCGTCTGTTTTTTTGTTTTTTTTGTTTTTTTTTATTGTGCGATGACTCGATGTGCAGGAACACCTTGAGCCGGACGAACACACCGGAGCCCAGAGGAGATCTGAGATAACTCTCGTGGAAAAAGTGACCGAGTGAAACGTCACCGACGGTTACAAAATCCTGTTTACGCGGAAAAACATTTCACTGGTCGTGTGTCTTATCTCTGTTGTCGTCTCTGTCGTTGTTTACATGTTTGTTGGCTTGTTTTTGTCTCTTTTTTGTAGTTGCATCTCTCTGGTGGTTGTTTTGTGTGCTTCTTTGTAGTTTGTTGTGTATCTGCTGTTGCTCCTGTGTCTCTTTTTTGAGCAGTTTCGGGTCAAAGTGGCAGATTTATGGTCATTTTTTTTGTTTCTTTTGTTGTGATTTTAACTCATTTGGTTTCACTCAGTAGTTGTTCATGTTTGTTTTGTGTCTTGGCCGTTTTGTAATTTTTGTACGCCTTTGTGGCTGTTTTTTTTGTCTTTCTGTAGTTTCCTGCACAACACGTTGCAATTTGGAATCCTTTTATTAACATATTTGTTGCCATTTCTTTCTCTTTGTAGTTGTTCTGTGTCTCTTTGTAGTTTATTGTGTGTCTGTGGTTTCTCTTTGTAGCAGTTTTTGAGTCCTAGTTACAGAGTTGTGGTCATTTTTTTGTTACTTTATAGTGCAAACAACCGCCAGGAGTCAAAAACTGCCACAATGACGTAGAAAATGTTCAAAAATAGTGACACAACAACAAAGAGACTCTTCGTTGTTGCTCTTTTTTGAGCAGTTTTGGGTATTTGCATAATTTTTTGTATTCGCTTTGTCTGGTTCTGCTTGTGTGCGTCCACTCAGTAGTTGTCCGTCTCTCTTTTTTGGTCTTTTGTCTCTTTGTAGTTTCCTGCACAACTGTGGTCATTTGAAATCCCCATTTAGAACTTTGTTGCCATCTTTTTGTCTTTGTAGTTTATTGTGTATCTGTGGTTTCTGTTTGTAGGTTTGGATCTTAGCTGCAGATTTGTGGTCAAACACATGACAAAGAGACTAAACGTCCTTTTTCGTTTGTCTTTTTTGAGCAGTTTTGGGTCTTTGTGGGTCTCTGTGGCTGATTTGTCGTCATCTTTTTTGTGATCCCATTGTTTTTCTGTCTCTTTGTAGTCGCCTGCACAACTGAGACAATTTCAAATCCCCTCATGAACATTTAGTCTTTGCTTGTTGCCACGTTGAATTTTTTTATCTCTCGTCTTTGACGTTAATCCCTTTGTGGACGTTTTGTCTCTTTGTGGACGTGCTTATATTTTTGTGTTTGTCTCTTTGTAGGTGCTGACATCACAGAGGACGTTTTAGCGTCTTTATGAACATTTCGTATCATCGTGGGAGTTTTTGTCTTTGTGTCTTTGTGACTAATCCCTTCGTGGACATTTTGTCCCTCTTTGTGGCCACGTTTCTCCTTTTCTACGTGTTTGTGAGTTATTTTTGTGTTTCGTGTCTCTTCCTGTGACATTTCGGCCGCTGAGGTAGATCTCCTGTCGCTTCCAAACCTGCGAATGAACTTCAGCGCGAGCGCTATTTTAATCCGAGTCTAAAGTATCTTGTTCGAGCTGGAGGTGAAAACCCGGGAGAAACCAATCTCTTCTCTTCCGCCTCCCCAGCATCAGTGTGTTTGAATTAAAGTAAAGACTAATTGAGGCTCCAAAATTTCTCCCACCGTCCAAAGAATAATGATTCTACGTAAATAGGCGCCCCCTGACTGAGATGTGCAAATTGGACAGCAGGGACTGCAGAGTCTTATTACCTCCCGCTGAGATAACTTCATGTTCACTAAACTCTGCTATTTTAATCCACAGAAACCGAGTCAGCGTGACTCTCGGAAAAGAAGCTGCTCTCCACAGCTGGAGGTTCTGCCTTAAAGAGCTTTGATGCCAAAAAGAAAAAGACACTCAAACCAAAACGACTAATTAATTTCTCGGGCACCAGCCACACATCATCACGAAACCACGACGAACTGTAACTATTGTTCTATGGATCAGTCGGGACCTGAAAACTGCTGAAGAACGTCTGGTTTTATCTGGAAAGTGATTCCTTCTTATTTTTTTCAACCGATTACAAACATCTCACTGGAAAGAAAATGAGACGTGTCCGAGATATTAACCCTTTATCTTTCCTCTGGCTTCTTCAACCAATCACAGCTCTGCAGGCAACACATGCATGCAACTTTTTAACTGTGTGACAACTTTGATTCCTCCAGAACAAAACCACTTAGAGAGATTCTGACTCATATGATAGAAACTTCAGAGTCTTGTCTTTAAAAAGAGACCAAGAACATGAATGAGCTCCAACATGTTCATGAACAGCGTCCAGGTCAGTGTAACCAGATGGGAAATGACAAATTATCGAACCAGAAGCTTAAAATTAAAGTATTTTGAGGAAAACTACCGTATAAACCTGATTTTATGTTGTCAATAAATAATTGAGGGACCTTTGAAGTTCATGGGTTATGATTTACATATATTTTTAATTAAAAGTAATAAAAAAAACTTAATCTTTTTATGTTCATTACGATGATCCATAATTATTTATTATGGAAACAATCAATTATTAATAAAAAATTACTAGATATCATTAAAATATCAACTAAATGAATTACCACCACTTTCTAATTAGCTAAACAATAATAAAACAAATCTTTTTTGACAATAAATCAAATTTTAAATGGAAAATAACAGATTGTATCCGTGTCTGAAGAATCACTTTCATCTAAGTTACTCATTACAAACATTAGCACCACATGAGCTGCTCCAAGGTTTGTTCTTCCTCCTCTTTACTAGTTATTTAATATAAAGCAGTGGATTTATCACATGTCTACAGTGTTACTACAATTTATTTATAAAGAACTTTCAATTTACTCAGTTGTATATATAGAAAAAAATCCCATGTGGTGGTTGTTTGTAGGCGGCCATGTTTATTTTAGGCCTGAAACAGAAAAAATGTGATAAACTATGATCAACTCAAACAGTCCCACAATTACATACAGACCCTGCTTATAATGCAGTTTTACCTTTACATTAACATCACATCAGAATCAGAATCAGAATGAGAGAAAAAACTTTATTTATCCTTAAGGGGCAATTAGGAGGATGAAGAGCGACTTTTTACAACAATATGTAAAAAATGTAAAACAGCAGTTTCAGTGTGTTAAGTGTGTTCAAGTTAAGAGTGATGTGATATTGCACATAAGGACATAAGTGATATTGCACTTGAGTATTGCACAAGTAGTAAATCTATTATTATATTATCTATTCTATCATATTAAACGTCTATTATTTTATGCTGAGCAACGCTCATTCAGTTTACTCAGGGTCTGTTTTATTCTTTGGAAGAAGGTTGGAATGATAAGAGGTTAATGGAGAAGAAGACACCCAATGAGGGGATTGTAGAAGTGGACGTGAATGAAGCGAGTTTCTGTCTTTGTTCAGAGGAAACGTTCAGCGTCACCTCAGAAACTCGTCACGTCTCCGGCGCCAGCGAGAAAAAAAGTCGAGGTGAAAATGAAACGAGTCTCGGGAGCTGAGGGCGGAGTTCGACGCGTCGCACCTGAGACGTCCTGGGAAATTAAAAAAAAAAGGTAAGGAGTCACATGACGTGGTCTCCATGGCAACCAGCCACCAGTGGATGAAGAACCGGCACCTTCAGACTTTATTTATTTATTTATTCATT
The DNA here is from genome assembly GCF_022458985.1 of Mugil cephalus. Taxonomy (NCBI): domain Eukaryota; kingdom Metazoa; phylum Chordata; class Actinopteri; order Mugiliformes; family Mugilidae; genus Mugil; species Mugil cephalus. The sequence continues at coordinate 29,070,777 of NC_061772.1, forward strand.
CATTCATTCATTCATTCATGTATAAATAAATAAAATATAGGTCTTAATTATTAAAGTCACCTGGAGACAGAATATTATGAGGAGCTAGAGAATAAAATAAAAGTATCTGATCTGGGAGGAGGAGGTGAAAAGAAGGAGGAGGAGCAGAAGGAAAGGAAATAGGAGGAGATGAAGGAGAAAGAGGAGGAGAAGAACAAAGGGGAAAAGTAGAGGGAGGAAAGGGAGAGGAACAACAAGGAGGAAGAAGAAAAGGAAAAAGAAGAAGAACTAGAAGCAGAAGAAGGAGTTTGATAGGTAGTAAATCCAGTGTAAACTGTCCTCTGGCTCCACCTGCTGGTCAACATGAGGGTAACAGACAATAAAGAGAAGCTCAGACTCTCCATCATCATCAAAACAACCTGAATATTTTTATTGAGACACTCAAACAAACAATAATTTACAGATTTCATTCAGTCAGAGACCAAACAATGATCACAAAGCGCTGAGCTCCAGCTCTGCTACTGTCACAAATATAAATAATTAAGGTCAACGTTCCTCCTCGTCCTCCTCGTCCATCACTTACCTGCGTCTTAAACTCATCTGACCAGTTTGACTCTATGTGATTATAATTATATATTAAAGTCTGTGTAGAAACGTCTCAACCTCAAAGGGACGTCGCATGAAGACGCAGCAGAAAAAATCACCTCACTCTTCTGGTTTTGTTGCAGCCTGCAGAGGAAATTACAGATGTTGAAAAACTACTTCTTGTTTTCATAGTAAAACACAGATGTCGAAAAACTACTTCCTGTAGATAAAGATGTTTTTTATTTATTTTAAAGTAAAAATAATAATATTAACTATTTCTCTTCTCTTGTTTTAGAATAAATGTGAGTGACATGCTGAGAGGGAGGAGAAACAGAGGAAGAAGGAGAAGAAGGATGGAAAGAAAGAGTAAGAAGAGGAGGAGGAGGAGGAAAGAAGGAGGAGGAAGAGGAGGAGGAAAGAAGGAGGAGCGGAACAACAAGGAGGAAGGAGAAAAGGAAAAGTGGATAAGAAGGAAAAGCAGGAGAAGAAGAAATAAGAATAGGGAGAGGAAGGAGGAGGAAGAGGAGGAGGAGCTGAAATCTACTTCCTGTTTCAAAGTAAAACACAGATGTCGAAAAACTACTTCCTGTAGATAAAGATGTTTTTTTTTATTTATTTTCAAGTAAAAATAATAATTAATTGGACTAATTAACTATTTATCTTCTCTTGTTTTAGAATAAATGTGAGTGACATGCTGAGAGGGAGGAGAAACGAGGAGGTGAAGGAGGAGAAACAGAGGAAGAAAGAAAAGAAGGATGGAAAGAAAGAGGAGGAAGAGGAGGAGGAGCGGAACAACAAGGAGGAAGGAGAAAAGGAAAAGTGGACAAGAAGGAAAGGCAGGAGAAGAAGAAATAAGAATAGGGAGAGGAGGGAGGAAGAGGAGGAGGAGCTGAAATCTACTTCCTGTTTCAAAGTAAAACACAGACGTCGAAAAACTACTTCCTGTAGATAGATGTTTTTTATTTATTTTAAAAGAAAAATAATAATTAATATTAACTTTTTATCTTCTCTTGTTTTAGAATAAATGTGACTGACATGCTGAGAAGGAGGAGAAACAGAGGGATAAGGAGAAGAAGGATGGAAAGAAAGAGGAGGAAAAGAAGGAGGAGCGGAACAACAAGGAGGAAGGAGAAAAGGAAAAGTGGATAAAAAGGAAAAGCAGGAGAAGAAGAAATAAGAATAGGGAGAGGAAGGAGGAGGAAGAGGAGGAGGAGCTGAAATCTACTTCCTGTTTCAAAGTAAAATGCGTCTGTTTTTAAGTTTCTGACTTGTTGCTCTTTTATTTTATTTTTTTTAAAGCAGAAATAAGATCAAATCTAATCTTAAGGAACCAAATAAAGGTGTAAATTTTTAACTCCTACTTCCTGAGAGTCGATCAGCGCCTCCATCTCCTGCCTCCAGCCCAGAGCGTCCACCAGCTCCTCCACCCCTCGGACCACGTCCCCGAGCTGGGCCACGTCGTGGGGCCGCCGGCTCCTCCAGGCGAACGGTCCGACCGGGTCCCTGTTGATGAGCAGGCGGGGGACGGAGCCGCGTACGGCGCCCGCCAGGCTGGCGAAAGGCTCCACCTGCAGAGGGTTTTCAGATCAGATCTCATCTCGGATTCACGGCGTCAGGGAAACTCGTTTTACTTCAGTCCAGTCGTGTCCTGAGTCGTGTTCTGACCAAAGCCCCAAAAAGGGGCGGAGCCTGATGCTCATGTACCTCAAAGTGTTTTGACTTCAAATGAAGTGGTCACATGACCCCCTGCATCACCTCTGGTGACGCCAGTGACATTTCACTCTTTAAACAAATTTTATGTTTATTATTACATTGTTGTTGTTGTGTTTTTTAAACTGTTATATTCTTGTTACATTGTTCATTTTTCAACTAAAACAACTGAGTGTAGGAAAACGGGAATTACTTAATTTTTATACTGTTAAATAGTTTTATAATTGTAGTTATATGAGTTACGAAAAACAGGTTTATTTGACTGAAATATTTGTCTTGCGTTTAATCATAATCAACTAACTAAAGGGAAAATTACAAAGTTATTTAATGATCATGACGTTTCAAGAAAAAGTATCGGTGTGGGCGACTTGGTATTGGATCGATACCAGAGCTCCCAGTATCGACCCTATTGGAAACACGGCAAACGTTGTGTTATGTCTCCAGCGGGTCATATTATTATTATTGTTGTTGTTGTTGTTGTTGTTGTGTCTCACCTCCAGGGAGGTGCCCATGATGATCAGGAGGTCGGCCAGAGGGAAATCTTTCAGATACTTGAAGAAGTGTCGTGGCAGCTCCTCCCCAAAAAACACGATGTCGGGCTTCACCACACCTTTACAGGTCGGACACTTCGGGATCGTCCCACTCATCACGTCTGGCTAACGAGACGCACACAAAAATAAACACATAAATAAATAGTGTTATTATTATTATTATTATGAGGAGGAGCGCGTAACAAGTAGAGGGAGGAATGTAATGAGGAGGTGGAGGAAGAGGAGGAGGAGAAAGTTGAGGAGAAAGGGGAAAAGAAGGAGGAGGAGGAGGAGAAGAAGGAGGTCGTGACTCACTCTGAGGTCCTCGCCCTCATATTTCCTCAGGCAGGAGGTGCAGGTGGCGGTGGCGAACGTACCGTGAGCCTCCACCAGCATCTCTGGAGGGATCCCAGCCACTTCATCCAGAATAAACACAGATATAACACTTTATACTCATCATAATAATACTATTTATATAATAAGACTCGTTATAACATCACGCATCAGGTTTATCAGCCCAGAAAAACTCCTCATTCAAAATAGAGATGGTCCAATCGATACTGAAACACCGATACCTCCGATACCAGGTCTTTATGCTCTAAAATCGATCCTCAAAACAAAATATCGATACTTTTGATACTTCAGTCATTGGAGGTGATGTAGGAAAACAGTGAAAAAGTAACTAAACTAATGAGTTGTGACAAACACAACAAACCTCAGGTTAAACCACAACACAGAAGTTTTCATTTAATAGCAGTTCTTAATAGTTACAACAATTTTAATGTGTTTTTTTAGTGTTTGAAACAACATTTTCACATATTTTGTGTGATTGTGTCTCTGTTTGGTTTTTCTCTTGTTGTATTATCTCGGCTACATAATAAATGAGGAAAACTACCTCAGTATACTTCACAGTTTAAAATAAATACATTACTTTATGAAGCTTTATGATTTACTTTATGATTTGAAATATACCACTTTTTTAAGGTTTACCAGACACTTTAGGGTGTATTTAAAGAAAGTATCAGTATCAGTATCAGTATCAGTATCAGCCTTTTTGGGGAGATATCGGTACCATTTGAACCAAGATCATGAAAATTAATATTCTATTAGATCCAGAACTTTGTTTATTGGGGAACTTTACAAGTAGTTGTGGTTCTTTAAATAATATGAAACTGACATTTCTGAAAATAACTTTAAGTGTAGCCAGAAAAAATGATTTAACAATAAAGTTGTGCATCTTAATTTTCTTTTCGATTGATGTTAATGCCTCTTAGGGCATGTTTTCTGTTGGAAGTTGCCAAAAAAATTTAAATTCAATAAAGTCTGAGTCATAAAAAAAAAGAGAGGCGACCACGTACATCTTTCCAGGCCGTCGATGTTCTGCGTGTACATCCGGAGCAGCTGACCCTTCTGGTGCAGCAGGCGTACGAAGTAGTGCGTCACGTTGGGCCGGTAGTTTCCCGGATACAGCTCTCGGGCCAGAGCGAAGAAGGGAGCCGGGTTCCGGTGGAAGAAGCCGATCTCGAATATGGCCTCGGCGTAAGGGAGGTCGTACTGCTGCAGGTTGTCGTAGAGGCCGCTGCCTGGAGACCTGCCAGCAAGGAAACAGCATCTCTGTCAGCAACTGATTCCAACTCACTGAGTTATTTTAGTGGCATTTGAGCTTTAACTAGAAGCTCCTTTTGTAATAAAATGGTTTGTACTAAACGAGCCACACATGATGAAAGTGTTACTTGTTTGGGAAACTTCATGCCTTATGCAAAATATGTTTGTGTATGAACTCAGATTTCTAACATATAGACATAAATAACTAAATAATAAGCAGCAGACAGCATGAATTCTACATCAGGTTTGTGAGATTAATCAAACTTTCCAAGATGGATTCTAATTAAAATTCTGACTTGGAGCTTGGAAAGTCCGACATTCAGATACATTCAGGTACATTCAGGTACATTCAGGTACGTGTGCACTTTGCTCAGTGGTACAAGACAAAGCACTTAAATAAGCAAGAAAAATAAAAGCGTAAAAAAAAAAAACAGGAAACTGTACAACATAAATTAGATTTCCAGAATAAAAGAATTTAGAGAAAGAATCGTAATTCTGTATTTTTTTAAATTACAGTTTATTTTATTTTACTAGATAATAATTATTTTTATTTTATTTTAATTTAATATTATTTTATTTTATCTTTCTTGTGGCTTTTTAAGAGTGTTTCTTTTATGTGCAACAAAGCTACTGTGACAAAGTCATTTCTCTTGTGGATCATTAAAGTCTGTCTGAGTCTAATAAAGGACAGAAACAGATACAGTGAACGCATCATTAGTTAAAACGCACGAATGCTGCACAATGACAATAATCCTCTGTTTTACCAGTGATGTTTGTTGTCCCCTTACCTTGGGAAAGTGCTGCTTTCTGCAGGCATGATCATCTCATATTATTCTGTCTGATTATTGAAGACACCTTCAGGGAAACTCGGAAGCTTTTCTCACCTGAAATCAGGGATGCCACTGGGAGTGCTGATCCCGGCTCCAGCCATCACCACCACTCTCTTGTAACGCTGCTCTCGGATGTTTCTGGCGATGTCCTGCAGGGTCTGCTGCTCCACGGACCCACCGCCACCACCGCCGCCACCGCCGCCACCGCCACCACGGGAGAAAAACCTCCGGGTCCCATTCACCCAGGGAGAGAGTGTCGGTCTGGGAAGAAATTTAAAAACTCTGAAGTCAAACATGACAAACTAAAACAGAACTTGTTAGACTTTGACTTTTCATTTTCTGAAAGTAATTTTTCCTGCACCTTGAGGGGAGGGGCCTCTGTGAACATTAATAATGATAATAATAATAATAATAATAATAATAATAATAAGAAGAAGAAGAAGAGCTAAAAGGAGGAAGAGAAGCAGGAGAACAAGAAAGTGGAGGAAGATGAGGAGAAGCAGAAGAAGAGGGAGGACTAAATTCACAATAAGTAGGATAAAGATGAGGAGAAGTATGATGAAAACAAAGTCCAACAGGTCTTTGGGTCCTGTGGACTGAGGGGAAGGACCTCAGTAAAGAAGAAGAAGAACTAAAAGGATGATGGGAAGGAGGAGGGGAACAAGGTGGAGGAGGTGGAGATGTTCCTAAAGTGTTTTTCTGTGTCACATCCACACAAATGAATGCCAGGACCAAAAGTTTCACAGTAGCATCACTGATGGTTTAAATGTTATGCTCCTTTTCAGTGGTCATAATGTTATGCCTGATCAGTGTATACGTCACAGTGTTGCTCTCAGGTGAGTCGTCGTACCTGAACAGAGCTGCTGCACCTTCAGCTGGACACGATCTCCTCTGACCAAAGTCTATAAAACATCACATGTGATTGATCTTCGTTATTATTTGTTCCTGCAGCACCTGTGTGTGTGTGTGTGTGTGTGTGTGTGTGTGTGTGTGTGTGTGTGTGTGTGTGTGTGTGTGTGTGTGTGTGTGAATGTGTGTGTGTTTGTGTTTACTGACTGTTTGCGGAGAGACTCCAGCTCGGACTTGAACGCAGCCTGCGATACAAACAACAAACTCTGACATGTGTCATTAAGGACGAACCCACTAAAGACGGAGAAGACATGAGAGCAGCCGACACAAGACTCTCAGGATGTAAAATATAACGCTAAACGAAGGCAAAATATCCACTTTACCGACAAGTTAGCATTAGCAAGCCCCCATTACTTCCCATCAGCCCTTGCGACACCCGGAAGTTTTTTTGTTTTTTTATTTTATTTCTTTATTGACAGAAAATATACAGTAAAAATGTAACAATGCAAAATTGTCAAAATGCAGTCAAAATAATATAATAATATAATATAAATAAAACAAAGATACAACAAATAATCAAAACCAAAACTCGAGGTTGAATAAAGTTCAGATAATATTCATATAAATATTTTTCACACAAACCTCTTGTTTTGGTCACTTTGGGGTTTCAACTTTTTTCAATATTTGAAACACTGAAAAGCACAGATTCAGCTTTATTGTGAGTTTTTGATGACATACTCCTGGGAAATGAATCTGGTGATTTTATTATGATGCATTATTCTGCTGGACTCAATAGGAGCCTTTGACACTGTGCAAATGTTCAGCGAGTGTTGAGTGAAGTAAGCTGTGTCTTTCCTGTAGGTTAGTCCTCTGTCAAGTTCAGACTCGTAACTAAATGAGAAGTGAGTTAAATTAGTAAAGATTAATCTATAATTCACAGATTTCCCATTTTCATGGTGATACATACAGGCGCCACATGTTGATCTCATATTTCACATGGGGTGTGACTCTGTGATTTTTCACTGATGCCTCCCAGGAGGAGGTCCGGTTCCACGTCCAGTTCAGCCCTTTCTGGGTGGAGTTTGATTGTTCTCTCTGTGTGTGTGGGGGTTTTCTTGCACTGATTTCCCTGTATTGTCTGTTTAAGCTTGCACAAGCATTCTTTATACCCAGCCCCTTGTATTGGACTCAGTAATGTGTCCTCATGTAGATCCATGTTCCTGAAGGAACATCCTCTCCATTCACTGTGGACTGCACCTGCTGCTATAACACACAGCTTCAGCATATTCACTGGGCACTTTGGAAAGTTCATACATTTATGACGTAGTTTTCTTGTGTATCTTGTATATTGTTCTATTTCATGGACGCAAAGACTAAATTCTTAATTAGACAAAACAGTAGAGCAGCCTTGTGTGCCAGGTGTGCTGAAAAATAACACAATGAACTGAACGTCTTTACAACGTTCCCAGAGCGTTACGATAGTTCTATGGCACCATGAGCACCAACAACCTGCCGTCCTCAAACTGTTACTCCATAGGCCTGTATCACAAAGCGAGCTGAACTTATCCTGTTTTACGAGGACTATGAAGAGGTAAAATATCAAATTAAAAAGAGAGGAATAACCGCCACTACCATAAAACAAAGAGAGAAAACGTGGCATCATATTGCAGTCCGCCTGAATGTGTAAGTATTGCACAAATACGCACTCACTGAAACATCACAAAAACGTAGTTGTACTCGTACTAGATAATTTTATGAAACAGCTGAAAGTGAAACAAATAAAACTGACGGCAGATGTGACTGAAATTATGTAAATGTTTAATCCTGGAACTTAGCCTGGTCTGGAGAAAAGTTACGTGAATAACATAGTTTCCAGGCTAACAAGGCTGTTGATGAAATTCCAACATCTTAACTGATAATTTTGAATTACTACACTTACAAAACTATAATTACAGGACAATAAGAACTTGAGATCTCCAACATTCCTGAACATATTATGTGGAATAAAATTCCACAATGAATCTGTTTTTTAAGCATTCCTTCAATCATTTAATTTTAAATGTATAATTTGGATCCATAAAATCTAGTAGATCAAAACCACCTTTGGCTTTAGAACCAGAAAGCAAAGTTTTTTAAATTATGGTACTTATCAGGGGCTACGGGGCTGAGGCCCCTATTGTTATCCCGCATGTTTCCTCTTACTTTTTTAGTGTGGATGCCGCAAGCTCACAGTGAGCCCAAATGTGAGACCAGGAACACACAGGTAAATTTCCCTACCGTCTGTCTGTGTGTACACACCTGCTCTGGGGCAGTCGGAGAGAGAGGGAGGGGTCGTTACCATGATCACAGGAGAAAAAGATGTGTTTGCCACGGGAGTCTGTCGGTTATTTAAAATAATCCTCATTTCTAGTCATAATAATGGCTGGATACAATCGATGTGCCGTGTACGGATGTAGGACTGCAGTCTGTAGAGCGCCTGCCCCATGTGTTGAGGACTTCTCTACCATTAACTGTCCATTAAAGGCAAAAAAATAAAAAAATAAAAAATGAAACATGGGAAACTCCACCTCCGTCTACTTATAAGCTTATAAGTAAGCTGTAAGGTAGTCCTCTGTTCAGTTCAGACTCGTCCTCTGTTCAGACTTGTAACTAAATGAGAATGTAACGTCCCCATATAAACAGGGGAGGCGTATACCTGTTCTACAGGTAGGAAGGGGACGTTGTCTGCTTCGATAGCTCAGATAGGGGTGGAAAGGGTGTAGTCAGTGCTGTCTCTGTATGTGTCTCTAAACGTGAGAATTTTCAATACCTCTCCAAAGATCCTGGGCTGAAGGAGAGGTAAATATCCTCCTTCGACACTTGGAATGGGCCAGATTGGAATCAGAACTTTTTAAGAATTAGGACTGCCACAAGTTCAACAGAGAAGATGGCGCTGTGCAGGTAAGTGGTTTTATATACGACTCAGTTTAGTCAGTTAGGGTTAGGGTTGTGTATTGTTCTATTTCATGGACACAAAGACTAATTTATTAAATAGACAAAGCAGTAGAGCAGCCTTGTGTGCCTAATGTATTAAATAATCGAAGCAGTACAGCTGTTAACTGAAAATTACTCAAAAAAGGAACGTCTTTACAACGTTCCCAGAGTGTTACGATAGTTCTTTGGCAACATGAGAACCAAAAATCTGCCATTCTCGAACTATTACAGATTTGTAGAGCTAAGGAAAATGACGACAGAAGCTGGAGTCATTTACTTTTGCACTCTCAATAGGCAAGATTACACTAAACACATATAAAACAAAGATGGCTCTCGCCCTAGTGCCACGTCGCCACTCATACACAGTATGACTGTACAGCACGCAGCCCGCACGTACTACGTACTACTACGTAGTAGTACGTAGTAGTACGTAGTATTACGTAGTAGGAAGCGCACTATACATTGGCTTGCATAGCATTGTGTAGCAGCACTGTTTAACCGCACACAGCTACAAATTAACGCCAAGTTTTCATGGTAAGGATCAACTAGTCCTGTTTGTGGTTTATGGAAGAGTTAAAGTGAGGAATGATCAGTCACTGTGTTCGAGATGTTTATTGAGACACAGCAACAGACGCTGACTGGCGAACACTCTGTTGTACATCGGTTAAGAGGCTCGGGTATCGTGTTAGCAGTGAATAATAAGCCTGCCATTCATTCATGTCATTCATGAGATCGTGAGACATGAGTTGAATAAAATGAGGGAAAAGATTATGAAACAACTGTGTTGACACACGTTCAAAATAACCGACCGATGAGACAATGATGTACAACATGCTTGTCGTTACTTTTGGTGCGCGTCTAGTAACAATTCTAATAACAACAATAATAATAATAATAATACATTTTATTTATAAGCGCCTTTCCAAAACCTCAAGGTCACTTTACAGTGAAATAAAAAGGTGAAATACAAAATAAAATAAACATGAAAACAATAATATATAACAGAACACCAAAATAAGTAATTAAATAAACAAGAAGATGATAGTATAGAGAGACCATAAAATCAAGAGTCAGATTGATGGTGGGTAGGTCAAAGTGAATAGATGAGTCTTTAAGGTGAGTGAGTTAACGTTCCGGATATGGGGAGGAAGATATTTCCAAAGGCGGGCTGCTGAGTGGCTAAATGATCGGTGGCCGAAGGATGAGAGGTTTGCGGGGGGGAACAGAGAGGTGGATTGATGAAGAGGAACGGAGGACATGCGATGGCACTGTGATGTGGAGCAAGTCAGATATGTGGTGGAGGGCTTTGAAAGTTAGAAGAAGGATCTTAAATGTGATGCGGTAACGGGTGGGTAGCCAGTGGAGTTGCTGTAAAACCGTTGTGATGTGACTGGTGGTGGGAGTTCTGGTTATGATACGGGCTGCAGTGTTCTGGACAACTTGAAGTTTGTGAAGTGATTTGAGGGGGAGACCGGAGAGCAGAGAGTTGCAATAACCAAGACGGGATGTGACCAGTGTGAGGGAGGGGCGAATGCAATACATGCTTCAATGTGAAAAATATGAAATATTTATGAAATATGTATCAGTGTAAGTGAACATGTGCTCAAAGTTGTGTGCCAACCCCTCAGAGTTGTTGCTTTATGGGGTACATGCACAGCAGGAAATTACACATTACATAAATACTACTACTACTACTAAATATATAAAGAAATATGTACAAGTTCATGAAAAGAAAGTGAACATGAGTTATTGCACAGTGTCAGTATAAAACAATACTACTGACAATGTAGTGAATATTAGTGATTTTTGTCAGTTTTATGACCTTGTAACAGTTGTTTTATGTTGTATTTCATGTTTGTATTTATCTGCTCAGGCTCCTACACCCAAGAAACGAGGCCACCCTGTCACAACTGGCCCTGATGCCAAGAGGAAGCCCATTGGCCTAGCAGTGAAGGTGCAAGGCTTTAACAGGTTAGTTAATAAGTTAGCTTATTTCTACATTCAATGTTTGTGTGTGGACTTGATTTTCTTTTTTATTCACATATTATTTCTGTCACTATCTCACACTAATACTCTAACAATATGGTTATACTGTAGGTCCTTCCAACATGATGATGATTCTACTATGGACTGGGAACCTTCTATGTAAGTGGCCTCAGAATGAAACCTTAGTTTCAGAGTTCCCTTCAGGCCAGCGCTGATAAACTGGACAGTTTAGGACAGTTACTACATGATGTCATCTAATGGCTTTGTAGTATATGCATGTCTCACCAATATAACACTTTATGTTTCCCATGCAGCAGTGCAGGTCCATCAGTGTCCTCCACTGACCAAGATGTCGTCCCAATGGAGGTAGATGAGCAGAACAACAGGTACGTGAATAATGGTGCAGAACACACCATTATTGGAGGGTGGAGTTTGCATGTTCTCCCTGTGTCCGTGTCTGTTTTCTCCAGGTACTTTGGCCTCCTCCCACCAATAACGTAGAGTAGAGAAAGTAGAGAAAACCAAAGCTAACAGTTCATTATGAAATATTACAGGAACTCCTCAAAACTTACAATAACTCAGCCAAACAGGCCAGAATTTCTCACTTCCATTAACTGATCACAGAACACAAAAACAACCCCGCATTCCTCTTCTCCAGAATATATACATAAATACAAACACAAATTTTAACAGCTCATCCAAAATACTTAGTGACGCCCTTTGTGAGGACATTGCAGACCACTTCAGAGGTAAAATCGATGACATTCGGTCGAGTCTTTGACCTCACGCATCAGAAGCATCAGTCTGGTTTTAGGATGAACCACAGTACAGAGACAGCCCTTTTAAAGATCTTAAATGACATCAGGTGCACCTTAGATAACCATAAACTCAGAGTCTTGGTTCTGCTGGATCTAACCGCCGCCTTCGATACAGTAGACCATCGTATTTTAATTAACAGACTGAGGCACCTGGTCGGCCTCTCTGGTTCTGTTCTTAACTGGTTCATCTCATACCTCTCTGATAGAAGCTTCTAGGATACCTGATCCTCAGGAACCCATGGAACTGAGTGTGTGGTTCCCCAGGGGTCAATTCTAGGTCCAACTCTCTTTAACTTATATATGCTTCCCCTGGGGGACGTCATCAGGAGACACGGCATCAACTTTCATAGTTATGTTGACGACATTGGTCCTGAATGCCAGAGAGAGAAACTTTTACCAAAACTACAGGATTTTAAGATATCACAATCTGTAAAAAATCTGGGCGTGATTTTTGACTCTGAGCTCAGTTTTATTCCGCATATCAAAAATATTACAAAGATAGGTTTTTACCATCTTAAGAATATAGCCAGAGTTCGTCTGTTTCCCTCACAGGCTAACACAGAGGTGCTGATGCTTCTTCTTCTGGTTTTCTGGGTTATTGTAACGCTCTGCTCTCTGGTCTTCCTAAAAAGAACACTTACAATTCACAAGTTTTACAAAATTCAGCTGCTCGTGAGAGCTGCTCGGCGAGAGCACATTACACCAGTTTTAAAATCACTGCATTGGCTCCCTGTGTGCTTCAGGATCGATTTTAAGGTTCTTTTAGTAGTTTTTAGCGGGAGGGGGCTCCCACGCACAGGGTTGTTCCTCTCTGCCCATGGGGGCGCCGTTCCTTGGGTCCCTTTGGCCCCTTTGGCCTGAGTAGTTAGGCTTTCTGCACCTTGGTGTGGGGGTCTGGGTCAGATCCAGGTCGACTCTCCTTTGGTGCTTTCACATCGGCAAAAGTCCCGGGTCGGACCTCCACCTGTGAGAGCTGCGCGCCTGTTTTTTCCTCCCTCATACGTCATCGCGTACATTACAGATAAAGTTGCAATTTGTCGATGACCTGAGGAATGGACCGGTCAAACCCCCGCTCTTTCTAAAGGCTGCTGATATTAGAGTAAATCACTGTGTCCTGCACAGAGTCCGATATCTGCCGCCAAATCCCCCCTTTCCTCAGATGCAGAGCGCTGCCATGATCGTTAAAGTGTGGGAGATCACGATACAAGCTGGATACAAACACAGTCGCCGTTCACGTTCCATTAAAAATCTTTGCCATTCAGAGACCAATCTTTATTGGAATAGAACAAAACTTGTTTTTGAGCTGAAGCTTGTCAAATGGTACAGTCTGTCAGGCCATTGAGTCAGAATGTAACAGACAGATATTGACTACTGTATCAACATCAGAGCCAAAAACACCTTTTTCGCTCGATGCGAAAGGGGCTCTACTGTACTTCAAGCATTTTCTTCATCACAAAAATGTACTTCACATGTACGTCAAGGATATTGAAGTAATGCCTGTAGTTCCACTTTTAAAAGGCCAACTTTTCCTCCACACTCAGCATAGCTGTCGCTAACCTCTTATCATGCTTATCATGAAAGCTTACTCCACCTTAGCCAGTCATTATCACCTCACTTATGCTAAGAAATCCATCAATATTTACATGCACCCTTTGTGTTATATAATATATATAGTACATTCAGAATATGCATCTCAATTGGAGTTTGTTGGAGCTCAATTTACTCATTTATGTAAGAATTGCCAGGATCAAAGAAATTATACTAATTATATTGTGTGATTTACATCCTCAAGTATGATGTTAATTAATGAGTGAGTTTAATATGTGTGTTTTGTTTTAAATTGCATTTATAGTCAAATTTCTCTTCTTGATGTCTTTCAGCTCTCCGCCTTCAACTGCGTGGGAGAATTTAAAGATTTCCTTATCTATTTCCATTCCCTTTCAACTCGGAAGAAAAAATGAATAGAAAAGGTCACTGAAGTAATGCAGCATAACCAAGAAGTTTATGGGTAAGAAATACATGAAAACGCAGAAGGTGAAAGTAACATGAGGTGAGACTAGAGAGAGTAGTTGTTTGCACAGATTCAGCTGCTACTAAAAATTTGTTGGGTACCAGCCCATGAAGGAGTTGAGGGTAATGAGAAAGCAGGTGAGACAGAGACAGATAAAAAACACTGAAATTAAATAATATCTCTATATCTTTTTACTTTTTGTTTACAACACACTTTTAGCTTGGAGGGAATGTAATACAAAGCATAGTTCCCCCCTTAATATCTCAATTTACATCAATATCCCTGGTACACACTTTTTAAATGTTTACAGATATGGAATGTAGTTTTTACGCTCATTAAGGAGTGTACTTTGAATAATAAAATTACAATTAAATAAAAAAAAAAAACGATTAAAAAAATTAAATTACATAATTACGTTTATGATATGCTGTCTAAAGGAAGAAATTCATCTTTCACAGACCTATTCAAGATTTGGGAAAAAGATTTGGGTTTAGAGACAGATGAAAAGACCTGGCTAAATATTTGTGATATGGTACATTTTCCATTTACGAACAAGTTTCACATTTATCCACAGACTACTGCACTGCAATGAAAATGCATAAAATCTCCAAAAATAATTCACCACTCTGCCTTAAATGTAAAACCAAACAAGGGACATATATGCATTTATTTTGGTTAATTGTGAATCATTAAAACCTTTTTGGGCTTCAGTTCGTCTTTTTACCAGATCAGCTTTAGAATTAGGGTTTGATTTAAACCCATGTTTTTATTTACTTCATGACATGTCTGGTTTCTATTTAGAGTCTCTATTATTTATTTATTTTTTTAAATATACGGAAAGATGAATTACCTCCTTCATTTAAGATGTTTGCAGACCAGCTTACAATTTTTTTTTCGGTTAAAGAGACTGACACATAAAAACTATGGAAAAGTTTTGATCCGTTATTGAATTTGGTTTTCTTTGTGTTTTTTTTTTCTTTATTTTTCTTGTGTTATGTGTAAAGCTTTGCGTATGTCTCTCTCTTGCTCTGTCTGCTGTAGTCCTGAAGGTGAGAGGTTGGATACCAGCCTGTGTGAAGAGCTGTGGATCGGCTCATACTCCAGCCAATCAGAGAAGGAGGGACCTTTGAAAACCTTCTGTTGTGCTTCTCTCTCTCTCTCTTTCTCTCTCTTTCTTTCTTTGTTGGATAGGTGGGTTTGTGGTGGGGACTAGGGACCAAGGTACGACTTATCACACTAGGTCATGGGTTGCTGCCACAATTGTATTTTTATTATTTTTGGATGTTTTGTAGCCAGTACAGTCAGGTCTTTTGTTTTCTTTTCTTTTCACACAGAGATAGTTGACCTAGGCTCATTTTGATTGTAATTTGTCTATTTTATTTGGCACAAGCCTCACCAGTCCCTCTCTCCCCCTACATTGTTTGAAACCTACATCTATTATGTACCTTTTCATTTCAGTATTATGAATAAATCTCTTTTCTTTAACTGTCTCCCATCATCTCTGAGTTGTTCTTTGTTGATTGTCAGTGTTACTGTTTCCAATTAAATGGAAACATAACAGTTGGGGGCTCATCCGGGATCAACCTGTTTTACCTTCTGACAATCAATGAGAAATTACTTTTGGGGTTTTGTTTGGCATGTGACTGAAAATGAGTTTCCACTTTCAAGACTTTATTGACAATCCCTCATTTGAAAAGATTGATGTATGTCGCAAGGATGATTTATTGTGTATTGCAGCACACTTTGATATTCCTGTTCACAAAAATAGACTTAAGAGGGAAATCAAGAGGCAGATTCTAGAGAAATTGGTGGATTTAAATGTCCTGAGTCCAGTTCAGCCTGTGGCTGAGGTTGCGGCTGATGATGTCCTTTGTAATACAGCCGGTGTGTTGTCCCAGGGCATCGAGGAGCCTGCTGCACTATCCACACCTCCTGCAGACCATGCTGGGAGAGCTGCACCAGGTACTTTGCCTCGTTTTGACCCTTTCTCTCATCCATACTCACAGGAGTTCAGTCAAAATTCCCAACTCAAGGTACGCTTAACTCGCCTTCAGCTGGAGGCCCAGGAAAAAAATAGGCAGTGCGTAAGGCAGAGTATGATCTCCGCCTGCAAGTATAAAAGTTAGAAATTGAAGCAGATAAAGAAATAAAACTAAAGCAACTTGAGGTAGAGGCTCTGAAAGTCTCCTCCAGTCCCTCATTGAACATGGCTGACACACATTTTCACACAGTATCCACTAAGCAAGGTTTTGATGTGAGTAAAAATATTGCTTCGGTACTAGCATTTCGGGAGGCCGAAGTTGATTCCTATTTCAGTGCATTTGAACGTATAGCCTCAGCACTCGACTGGCCAAGAGACATGTGGCCTATCCTCCTCCAATGCAAACTGATCGGTAAAGCACAAGAGGTAGTGTCTGCTCTTTCCTTAGATGACAGTTTGCGATATGATGTATTAAAGGAGGCCATTTTGTGTGCTTATGAGCTCGTTCCTGAGGCCTATAGGCAAAAGTAGAAGTCACAGGAAATCGAATGGTCAGACTTTTGTAGAGTTTACACAGGAGAAGTGCACCCTCTGTGACAAATGGTGTCCTGCCAGTGATGTTAAAAACAACTTTGAGACTCTTCGCCAACTAGTTCTGTAGGAAGATTTTAAAGACTCTTTGCCTGAGAAGGTGGTAATGTTCTTGAATGAACAGAAAGTGTCGTCATTATCCAAGGCTGCTGTTCTTGCGGATGAGTTTGTGCTAACTCATAAGAATGTGTTTGCATCTTCCCCTCGATCTGACAAACCTTCTGTTGTACGTTCCACCAGACCTGATTCTGGCCGTTTTGCCCCTGAAAAGGCCAAAGGGTCCTTGTCCCCTACACAAGAGAACCGTGAGTGCTTCTATTGTCATAAAAGAGGCCATGTTGTAGCTGACTGCCTGTCGTTAAAACGGAAACAATTACCCTCAACTCCTCAGCAAAAGGATGTGTGTTTGATCAGAACCTTTCCAACACTTGTTACTGAAAAGTCTGACGACATTAATGATGAACCTGACTCCTGTTTCAAACCCTTTATCTCAAAAGGTTTTGTCTCATTGACTGGAATTTCAAAAGACCATAAAATGATCACCTTACTGAGAGACTCAGCTGGTTCCCAGTCAATCATCAAGGACGGTGTCTTACCTTTGTCATCTACTACCTCCTGTCAGTCTAGTGTTAAAGTACGGGTAGTCGGGTTGGTTAATGTGCTTGCTCCACTACACAGAATCCATCTCCAGTGTCCTCTACTTAGTGGGTGGTTCGACGTAACAGTTCTCCCCGACTTGCCCATTGCAGGTGTTGATTTCCTCCTTTGTAATGACATTGCTGGGGGAAAAGTGAGTCCATCTCCAGTGATAGTGAAGGGTCCTGATGCACTCAGCACTTCTTGTGACAGCCAAGAATCTCTTGAAATTTTTCCAGCTTGTGTAGTCACCAGGGCTCAGACAAAGAAATATGGAACGGGCCTGGCTGACTCCTTATTTGTAGATCAGCCGGCTGGTACTGAAACTCCAGAGTCTGAGGATCTGCCAGTGTTCCAAGCCAATCATGAGCAATTCGGTTTCTCAAGTACAAAGGCAGTGGAGCTGCCGGCCACGAGAGAGGAGTTTATGTCAGCCCAACAAAGTGATAAAACACTAAAAAACTGTTTGTCTTCTGTTCTTGGTATTAAAGAAGCAAAGGGGAAGAAAGTGGCCTACCTCATGGACCCTTGATTGCTGGTCCGCCGTTGGAGTAGTGATGTCTCGGATGGGGGAGACTGGAATGTAACTTATCAAATTGTGGTCCCAACAGAATGTCGCTCTCAGGTACTGTCCCTGGCTCATGACAATCTGTGGGCTGGACATTTAGGTGTCAAAAAGACTTATGATAGAGTCCTTAGACATTTCTTCTGGCCATGACTCAAGTCTGATGTGGTGCAACTTGCCGCTCGTGTCACGTATGTCAGGTAACTGGCAAGCCACACCAAATGGTTCCTCCTGCGCCACTCTGTCCCATACCCGTGATGGGTGAACCGTTCGAAAAAGTCAATGTTGACTGTGTGGGCCCGTTGCCAAAGACTAAATCTGGCAACCAATTTCTTCTCTTATGTGTGTTTCCACTTGGTTCCCAGAGGCTGTTCCGCTACGGAAGATCACCGCTCCAGTTGTCAGTAAGGCACTTATGAAATTCTTTACAGTTCCAGGATGTACAACACTAACTACCGCTTAATGCGTTGGTCCCTGATTGCGCAAAACTACAACCTGGAGATTGTTCATAAAAAGGGGTCTGAGAATGTACTTGCTGATGCCTTGTCTCATGCATTATAGGCAGGATTAGTTAAATTGTCCAAACTTTTGGTTGGACTTATATGGGTGGGGGTGTTATGTGTATAGATTTGTGTGTGTCTTTCTCTTGCTCTCTCTGCTGTAGTCCTGCAGGTGAGAGGCGGAAGGTTGGATGCCAGCCTGTTGATCGGCTCATACTCCAGCCAATCAGAGAAAGAGGGACATTTGAAAAGCTTCAGTTGTGTTTCTCTCTCTCTCTGACTTCTTTGTTGGATAGGTAGGTTTGTGGTGGGGACTAGGGACCAAGGTAAGACCGGGATACCCTCTACATCTGCACACGTAGACGGACGATGTTATCACACTAGGTCATGAGTTGCTGCCATGACTGTATTTTTATTATTTTTGGATGTTTTGTAGCTCGTACAGTCAGGTCTTTTGTTTTCTTTTATTTTCACACAGAGATAGTTGAGCTAGGCTCATTTTGATTGTAATTTGTCTATTTTATTTGGCACAAGCCCCACCGGTCCCTCTCTACCCCCACATTGTTTGGAACCTGCATCTGTTGTGTAGCTTTTCATTTAAGTATTGTAAATAAATCTCTTTTCTTTAACTGTCTCCCATCATCTCTGAGTTTTTCTTTGTTGGTTGTCAGCGTTACCGTTTCCAAATAAATGGAAACGTAACATATGAACGATCCTGCTCAGTATCTTCGGATGATTGACACCGTTTACCATGCTTCTTTGAGGTTCATTACTAATTGTAAGACGTGCACTCACCATTGTGAATTATACTCTCGAGTAGGATGGCCTGCTCTGGCCACTCGAAGGGCTAGTCATTGGTACACATTTATAAGGCAATGTTGAAAAAAAAAAAAAAATTTGAAAAAATGGTTCGACAGAAACAGATTAAATTTGAGTAAGACTAAAATAATGTTGTTTGGTCAATGTACATTAAATATTCAGGCAATACTTGGAGTTGAAATAGAAAGAGTTCATGAAATTAAATTTTTGGGGGTAATCATAGATGATAGAATCAACTGGAAATCACACAACATGTACAAAGTAAAGTCTCAAGAGCCATTGCAATAATAAATAAAGCTAAAAAGATTTTGGATCAGAAATCACTCCACACTCTTTACTGTTCTCTGGTCTCACTGTATTTTCAAAACTGTGCAGAAGTTTGGGGCAACAACTACAAAACATCTCTACGGCCACTAACTATCATGCAAAAAGTGTCAGGCCGAGACTCAAAGCAGGACTCAGGACTCAGAACGCAGAGATGACAAAAGGCTTTATTTGGATTCCTCAGAGATCCCTCATAGAGGGACAAACAAATGGCCACAAAAAACCTAGACGTTAATCTGACTACTGAAAACAAAAAAACTCTCCAGAAGGAGGAAAACTCAAATCAAAGTATCAAATCAAAAAAATAACACAAAACACTCCGAATGGAGGAAAACCTCAGGACTGAGGAACTAACTAAGAAAAGACTAAAACAAAAACTCTCGAGAGGATTCACAGGCTTACTTGAAACTTCTTTGGTTGAAGACATGAAGCAAGGCACGAGAACAGGTCGAAGACGACACTCTGGCACGAGGCAAGGGGAACACAGACTACTTAAACACATGGAGGGAAATAGGGGACAGGTGGACACAATCAGGAATCAGGGAAGACAATCAGACTGGTGACACATGAGGAAGGGCAAGTGACCTGAAACGAGGGGAAAGTTACTTTTCAAAATAAAACAGGAAATGACAGGACAAAACAACCCCAAGACAAGACACCCTCACCACGGTGTGACAGAACCCCCCCCCTTAGGACCGGCTACCAGACGGTCCAGGCTGTTCAGGATGGTCGTGGTCGAAGTCAGCAATAAGGGTACGGTCCACAATGAACCGTGATGGGATCCACTGTCTCTTCTCCGGATCGTACCCCTCCTAATCCACCAGGTACTGTCTGCTCCGGCCCCTGTTGCGTACAGCCAGCAGCCGTTTAACCTTGTAGACCGGACCCCCGTCAAACCCTTTGACCTGGCTGGTATGCAGGTGCGGGTCGCCTCTTGCGGTCCGCCGCTTTCTTGGTCCGGTCCCCTTGGCGGATAAGCACTTGCCGTGCAGCGGCCCAGATGCGTCGGCAGCGGCGGATCATGGCGTGGCCGGATGGGACCGTGACTTCAGGCTCCTGGGCAGCGAACACAGGAGGTTCATAACCATAAACACACTTGAAGGGCGAAAACCCTGTGGCAGACGTAGGCAGGGAGTTGTGGGCGTACTCGACCCAGACCAGGTGTTTGCTCCATGTCGAGGAGTTCTGGGACACTAGACAACGGAGGCCGGTTTCCAACTGCTGGTTAAGGCGTTCGGTCTGGCCGTTAGCCTCCGGGTGGTAGCCCGAGGTCAGACTGGCCTTAGCGCCGATGAGCCGGCAAAATTCCCTCCAGAACCGTGACACGAACTGGGGCCCCCGGTCTGAGACGATGTCCTTGGGAAACCCGTGAATCTTGAAAACATGGTCAATCATAATTTCAGCTGTTTCCTTGGCTGAAGGCAGTTTGGGCAGGGCAATAAATCTGACCATTTTAGAGAATCTATCCACCACAGTGAGGACTGTGGCGTTACCTTGAGAGACCGGGAGCCCCGTGACGAAATCCATCGATATATTGGCCCATGGTCTGGAGGGGATAGGCAGTGGTTGCAGAAGTCCCATACGTGACCTCCGATTCCATGGATGGCCACCAGAACCTCCGAGAGATGGCGAACACCGTCCGCCGAACTCTCGGATGACAGGAAAGCAGCGAGGAATGGGCCCAATGAATCACCTGTGGGCACAAATCGACAGGGACAAACAATCGATTCTCGGGGCACCCACTAGGTGGCGGAGCCTCACCATTAGCTTGCTTAACCTCATTTTCTATCTGCCAAGTCACCGCTCCAACCACACAGGTCAGTGGAAGGATAGGCTCTGGTTCTTTGGCTACAGGCTCAGGGTCGTATAGACGTGACAGGGCATCAGGCTTGACGTTTCGGGACCCCGGCCTGTAAGAAAGAGAAAAAGAAAAGCGGTTAAAGAACAGCGCCCACCTGGCCTGGCGAGAACTGAGTCTCTTTGCCCTGCGTATATATTCCAGGTTCTTGTGGTCAGTCCAAACGATGAACGGGTGCTCAGCTCCCTCCAACCAGTGTCTCCACTCCTCCAACGCCACCTTAACCACCAACAGCTCCCGGTTGCCGACATCGTAATTCCGCTCCGCTCTGGACAGTCGTCGCGACAGGAAGGCGCAGGGATGCATCTTCCCATCCTGCTCTGACCGCTGTGAAAGGACGGCCCCTATACCCTCGTTGGAAGCATCCACCTCTACAACGAATTGCCGCTGTGTGTCCGGCATGATGAGGATGGGCGCCGTGGTGAAGCGGGACTTCAGCTTCTGGAAGGCAGCTCCTGCCTCTGGTGACCAGGAGAAATAAACCTTCGAAGAGGTGAGTGCGTGCAGAGGAGCCGCTATTGCGCTGAAGCCTCTGATGAACCGCCTGTAAAAATTAGCAAAACCAAGGAATTGCTGAACTTTTTTGCGGCTATCAGGAGTGGGCCAATTGACCACAGCGCTAACTTTAGCCGGATCCATCTGCACCCTTCCAGGGGCTACGATGAAGCCCAGGAAGGAGACGGTATCGGCGTGAAACTCGCTCTTTTCAGCTTTGACGTAAAGTTTATGGTTTAATAGTCTCTGTAATACAGCTGCTACCTGTTTTTTTATGGGTGTCCAGGTCAGGTGAGTAGATGAGAATGTCGTCAAGGTAAACATACACAAAATGGTCAAGGAAGTCCCTTAGCACGTCATTAATCATGGCCTGGAACACAGCAGGAGCATAAGTGAGCCCGAACGGCACAACCAGATATTCATAATGACCGCTAGGGGTGTTGAACCCCGTCTTCCATTCGTCCCCCTCCCTGATCCTGACCAGATGGTATGCATTTCGAAGGTCTAGTTTTGTAAATATTTTGGCCTGTTGTAGTTGATCAAACACAGATGACATGAGGGGCAAAGGGTAGCGGTTCTTGATAGTAATGTCATTGAGGGAGCTGTAGTCAATACATGGTCTTAAGGTCCCATCTTTCTTGTTTACAAAGAAAAAACCAGCTCCAGCAGGTGACGAAGACGGACGAATGAGTCCCGCCTTTAGAGAAGACTCTATGTAGTCTTTCATGGCCTGCCGCTCGGGCCCTGACACAGAGTACAGCCGCCCCTTGGGAATGGTGGACCCGGGGATGAGGTCGATGGCGCAGTCATATGGTCTATGAGGTGGAAGTGACGTGGCCTTGATTTTATTAAAAACCTCCTTGAGGTGGTGGTAACAGGTGGGTATCGAAGTCAAATCGGGGTACTTGGAGTCTGTCACAGGGTGAGCAGAAACAGAATTTATGACAGTGGTAGCCTTCTCCTGTGTCTTGTCCCGCAGACACTCTTTCTCACAAAGCTCCCCCATCCCAAGATCTTGCCCGTAGGCCAGTCTATATGGGGGTTGTGGCGCGTGAGCCATGGATGTCCCAATACCAGGGTGCGTGTCGGTGATTTAAACAGATAAAAGTTCATTAATTCGCTGTGGTTATCTATGGTAATGCTATGGGTTCTGTGATGTGGGCCATAGTAAACAGAGCATTACCATCTAAGGCCCTTGCCAGGATGGGTTGTGAGATAGCCTCAGTTTTCAATCCCAGTTTCTTGGCTAATCCCCAGTCCATTAAACTCTCATCAGCCCCAGAGTCAATTAAAACATTCATCTCCATGACTGTGGTGTTGTGTTTTACCTTTATGGCGGTCAAACTGCGTGAAGGAGAACCTGAGGTTGAGAACCTCAGTTCAGTTTGGTTCAGCCTCTCCTGCCGTGGATAAGGAAGGAGGACGTTCGGGAGTCGGGCCCCGGGCTTCCTGCCCACCCCGAACCAGCGGTTGTCGGTACCTCTCCCACGATGGTCGGCCCTTCTGATGCCGATGTAGTTCTTGGATCCGGTTATCAGTCCGGATGACTAGGGCGATGAGGGAATCCAGGTCCGCAGGCAGGTCCAAGGGCACCAGTAGCTTCCGTATGGGAATAGACAGTCCATCCAAGAAAGCATCATAGAGGGCTGTGGAGTTCCATCCGCTCTCCATTGCCAGGGTGCGGAAGCGGATGGCGTAGTCGCTTACCGAGTCGTTTCCCTGCTTCAACCCGCTCAATTCCCTAGCTTTCTCTCTGTCCGTTGACACCGGATCAAAAGTCTTCTGAAGAGCGGTTTGAAACTGTCGAAGCGAGTGGCACAGTGAAGAGTCACGCTCCCATTCCGCTGTGGCCCATGCTCTTGCTCTTCCGGTCAAGTGAGACATCATGAAGGCGATCTGTGGTAAATGCAAGGGGGGAATGTTCAAAGTGAATGGCACAGTCCGAGAAAAGCCTTACAAGATCCTGGTTCTCCGGAAAAGCGCTCCGGGGGTGCCAGCCTGATCCCTGCTCTGGCAATGGGTACCGTCTGAACAGGAGCAACTGCTGTGACTGGAGGCTCCGGCACAATTGGCGGGTTGTGGGTCTGTTGTAGGTGTCCAAGCAGATCCTGCACTTGGGATGAAAGTTGACCCAACTGCGTGACTACTGTTACGTCCGACCTAGGGGAACCGAATGTAACATGGAAAGGACGCCCCCCTCTCTCTCCCACTCCCAAGGAAGACCATACAACAGAGCTGCAGACCAACAAAAATTATTTATTTAATCAACAATGGTAGTGATAGGCTTCAGGGTGAGCATGGCCCAAAACAACAAACAAAAAAAACACTGTGCCCCCAAGCTGACTTACCTAATCAAAAATAAAGGAAATCAAAATACAGGTTTCTAACCTGACTCCCTATAAAAATAAACAGGAGAAAAAGGTCCCAACCAAAAAGAGCTACTCACCCTTACTACTACCTGGTCTGCTAACAAATACAAATTGCCAAATCACACACAAATGCCTGGTTCAGTTGGGAGGAGGGTCAAGAGGAGAGGAAGAACTCCAAAACGACGGCCATTTTATAGGGTTTCCTCCCGCCCATTCACCAATTGCCAGCCAGCACCTGGAGACCAACAGAGGTGGCACCACCCTCAGGCAGGGAGGAACAGCACATGGAAAAGGGGGAAAAAAAAAAAAAAAAAAAGCACAGACAAGTCATACATCCAAAAACAAATATTACACAATGACCCTGGGTCATAACACCCCCCCATCTAAGAACAAACATTTCCTCTCCACAGGACATGTTTGATGCACTAAGTCCTGGACAGCGCATCGGCCATGACATTGTCTAACCCCTTTTTATACCGAATGTTTACATTAAAGTCCTGGAGCAACAAGGA
The DNA here is from genome assembly GCF_022458985.1 of Mugil cephalus. Lineage (NCBI taxonomy): Eukaryota > Metazoa > Chordata > Actinopteri > Mugiliformes > Mugilidae > Mugil > Mugil cephalus. The sequence continues at coordinate 29,095,303 of NC_061772.1, forward strand.
CCAGCGCATGAGGCGCTGATTGCTATTCTGCATCCTATTGAGGAACACGAGCGGATTGTGGTCAGAGAAAACAACGGTTGGCTCAGCATTAGACCCAAGGTACACTTCAAAGTGTTGCAACGCTAACAGTAAGGCTAAAGCCTCTTTTTCGATCGTGCTGTAGTGCAGTTGGTGCTTTTTGAGCTTTTTGGAAAAGTAGGATATGGGATGGTCAATGCCACGCCCATCTTCCTGGAAAAGCACTGCACCGACGCCAAGTGCACTGGCATCCACCTCCAGTTTGAAGGGATGCCCGAAATCTGGGGCGGCAAGTACAGGCGCACTACAGAGGAGAGCTTTAGCGGCCTCAAAAGAAAACTGACATTCCTCTGACCACTGGAAGGGAACTTTGGGGCTTGCTAAACTTGTCAGTGGAGCCACTACATCTGAGAAGTTTTTACAAAACCCACGGTAGTATCCAGCCATACCCAGAAAACGCCGGAGCTCACGGCGCGTTCGGGGGGCTGGAAAATCTACGATGGCCTGCACCTTGGCAGTCACGGGACAGACACGTCCTTGTCCGACTATCTTACCTAGATAGGTAACAACAGCCTTCCCAAACTCACATTTGGCCAGATTGAGAGTTAAGGAAGCTTTACACAAACGTTCAAAAATCTCCGAAAGGGTTTTCACATGTTCAGTCCAGTTGGATGAATAGGCCACAATGTCATCCAAATAAACCTCAGTTTCTCACCCCGCAAAGAACTGTGCTCATGAGCCTCTGGAAAGTGGCTGGGGCGTTTCTCAGACCAAAGGGCATAACAGTGTACTGTAAGAAATGGTCGGGGGTGACAAACGCACTTATCTCAGAGGCGCGTGGGCTCAGGGGGACCTGCCAATATCCTTTTAGAAGATCTAACTTACTGACATATTTAGCTGAACCCACCCGATCGACGCAGTCCTCCATGCGAGGAAGTGGAAAGGAGTCTGGTTTAGTCACGGCATTTACCTTACGGAAATCATTACAGAAACGGGGAGTTTGGTCAGATTTAGGAACCAGGAGCGAGGGAGAGCTCCATGGACTAGTACTCGGCACAGCAAAACCATTTTCAACAAGGTATGATGCTTCTTGTCGCATGATGGCACGTTTTGTTGGAGGCACCCTGTAGGCGTGCTGTTTTATCGGGGGGTGATCTCCCACATCAATATCATGATATAACACCGTAGTTTGAGTGGGGATGTCGCCAAATAGGGTTGGGTAACTTTTTACCAGTTTGCTAATATCAGATCTGGCAGAGTCAGACAGGTGCGCCAAATGGGTCTCTAGATTTGACAGGATTTCGGAGTTTCTCAGGTGCGCGCAGGCAAAGGAGCTGTGTCTGTCACTCAGCCCGTCATCACAGGGATCGTATGGAGGCTGTGCAACCGACACTGCGGCAACAGGCGTAACCATGGGAGGTGGAACACTCTTCTCACGGTCAACATAAGACTTCAGCATGTTAATGTGACACACGCGAGTCTTCTTTCTGCGATCGGGAGTGTGGATTACATAATCGGTCTCGCTGAGCTTCCGGTCAACCACATATGGACCACAGAACTTTGCCTGTAGACCAGAACCAGCAAGAGGTAGGAGAACTAGTACGCGCTCACCAGGGGCGAAGGTCCGCGCAACAGACTTTTGGTCAAAACGCGTTTTCATTTTGGACTGAGCAGTGGAGAGTGAATCACGGGCCAAATCACAAGCGTGATGCAATCTCTCCCTAAAGGAACTAACGTAGTCAAGGATGTTTTCACTTGAACTAGTTTTGTTTGAGAGAACTTTCTCTCGCAACAGACGGAGAGGGCCGCGCACGGTGTGGCCAAACACCCAATCGACTGGGCTAAAACCTAACGCTTCCTGCAACGTTTCCCTCACAGCGAACAACAACAGGGGCAGTCCCTCATCCCACTCACGATTGTTCTCGGTACAATATTTGCGGAGCATAGCTTTCAGAGTTCGATGAAAGCGCTCTAACGCACCCTGACTTTCAGGATGATAGGCGCTGGAAGTGTGGTGTTTCACGTTTAGCTCTGACATGACCTGGGTGAAAATTTTTGACATGAAATTCGATCCCTGGTCACTTTGGATGCGCCTTGGAAGGCCGAATGTGGAAAAAAACTTGACGAGCGCTTTTACAATGGCGCGCGCTTTTAAGGAGCGCAACGGGACACCCTCAGGGTAACGGGTCGCGGCACACATCACAGTGAGGATGTACTGATTTCCAGACTTTGTTTTTGGCAGAGGACCCACGCAGTCCACGATGACATGTTCGAATGGCTCTCCAACAATAGGGATTGGCTTTAATGGAGCTACAGGGATTACTTGATTGGGTTTTCCTGAGACCTGACATGTGTGGCATGAACGGCAAAACTTCGCAACATCTGACTTAAGCCCTGGCCAAAAGAAATAACGGATGATACGGTTGTAGGTTTTTCTGATACCTAAATGACCGGACATGCGATGGTCATGAGCCAAACCTAGCACCTGGGAACGAAACTGCTGTGGCACTACAACCTGAGTCACAGACTCATATGCTGGACCAGGATGAGGGGACCAGCGGCGCATCAGAACTCCATCAGCTATCAGGTAGGACCCAGACTTATCACATTTTGGATCTGTTGCAGGAGAGAAACATGGAGACAAAGTGGGATCAGTTTTCTGTGCTTTGATTAGTTGTTCTCTGTCTATTGAAAGTGTGAGGGTTTCAACATCTGGCTGGAGCTCAACAACAACATTCTCTTTAGCATCTGAGAGAGAATCTGTGGGGTCAGAGGACATAAAAGAGTCACTGAGATCCACCAAGTCTCCAAGTTTCCGGGCCTGAGCACGGGTTACAGCACACACAGGAAATAAAGGAGGTGAACCGGGTGCAGCAGAGCTGGAAACGCACAAATCTGTTACTGGGTTTTCAGTTACCTCTGGGGATGGAAAAACCTTACCACCTGCCAAATCATTGCCAAGGATCAGATCAATACCAACTATTGGCAGCTGGGGTCTCACAGCGACTTTGAATTTGCCTGACACAATCTTGGAGGTGAGCTGAATGAAATGCAATGGGGCCCGCACAGCACTTAGCTTAACCCCCCATGCTATGATGTCAGAACCACAGTATGACTGAGCTGAAAAGGGAAGAATGCCTTCACACATAAGGGACTGTTTTGCACCGGTGTCCCGAAGGATAGTGATAGGAACTGGTTTATCTACTCCCTCAAGAGAAACAGACCCTTGAGTTACAAATGGTTTGAAATCCTCATCAATTCCATCTACTACATCCAATTGTTGCTGGTGATGTGGCTTGGTGTGTATGAAACTGATAGGGGATGGTGATTTGACATTCTTAGATTGGTCTTTTCTTCGAAGAGTGGGACAGACCGCAATGAGGTGACCCTGCTCATGGCAGTAGAAACACTCTCGTCTCTCAGTGTCACCAGAAGCAGCAGTGGAGTTACGACGGGAGTTTTTGAGTGGTCTAGGGCTCCGGCCACTGGGGACTGGTTCACGGCACACTGGGGGAGAAAAAACACTTGTGTGTTAACAAAAATTCATCAGCAAGCACAGCAGCATCAGTGAGTGAGGTGACTTTTTGCTCATTCAGATAAATAACAATTTTCTCAGGTAACCGGTTTTTAAATTCCTCCAGCAAAATGAGCTCCCTCAAATGATCAAAAGTAGTTACCTTACTGGCCTGACACCACTTGCCAAACAGAGCACTCTTCTCCCTCGCAAACTCAACATGTGTCTGGTTGGCAGTTTTTCCACAGTTCCTGAATTTTTGTCTATATGCCTCTGGTACCAATTCATAGGCTCTAAGGACAGTGGCTTTAACTGAGTCATAATTGAGGCTGTCTTTAATAGACAAAGAGTTGCACACTTCCTGTGCTTTCCCAACTAGCTTACACTGAAGTAGCAGAGGCCACACACTCTTTGGCCAATGTAGTGTAGCAGCGATGCGTTCAAATGCACTAAAATATGAATCGACTTCAGATTCCCTGAATGGAGGAACTAGTGCAATGTGCCTGCTCACATCAAAGCTGTCATGGGGACTGGGCGTGGTTGTCTGCGTGGGTACAGGGCTGGCAGTTACAGCAGTTCCCCGCTCTAACTCCAGAGCCCTTACTCTCAGGTGCATAGTCTCCACCTCCAGCTGTCTCAACTCAACCTCCTTTATACGCAGGGTGAGCCTCAGCTCCTCTGCATTCATGCCAGCTTGGGCCTGGGCGGTTGGGAGTGGGGCAGAAACACCTGCAAGATCACCTGGCTCAGCTCCGACCATGGGAGCTGGCCCGCCGATTAATCCCCTCTCACTCAGCTTCACATAGAGTAGATCATGTATCTCCTCTTTCTTTGCACCAGTTGGCACATGCACCTCAAACGAACTGGCAATAAGGCCCAAATCAGCCTTTTTACACCTTCTTAAAACCTCTGCGGTTGGATTAGCCACAAACTCCTCCAATTTGAACTCCATTCCACTTACACATCTGCCCCCACCACAAAAGAAAACTGCCAAACAGACAAGCAGAGACCATGAGAGAGAAAAGGTCAATTCACTTTACACAACAAAACAGAGAAAGAACGACGAGCCCCCATTCATGTTACGTCCGACCTAGGGGAACCGAATGTAACATGGAAAGGACGCCCCCCTCTCTCTCCCACTCCCAAGGAAGACCATACAACAGAGCTGCAGACCAACAAAAAATATTTATTTAATCAACAATGGTAGTGATAGGCTTCAGGGTGAGCATGGCCCAAAACAACAAACAAAAAAAACACTGTGCCCCCAAGCTGACTTACCTAATCAAAAATAAAGGAAATCAAAATACAGGTTTCTAACCTGACTCCCTATAAAAATAAACAGGAGAAAAAGGTCCCAACCAAAAAGAGCTACTCACCCTTACTACTACCTGGTCTGCTAACAAATACAAATTGCCAAATCACACACAAATGCCTGGTTCAGTTGGGAGGAGGGTCAAGAGGAGAGGAAGAACTCCAAAACGACGGCCATTTTATAGGGTTTCCTCCCGCCCATTCACCAATTGCCAGCCAGCACCTGGAGACCAACAGAGGTGGCACCACCCTCAGGCAGGGAGGAACAGCACATGGAAAAGGGGAAAAAAAAAAAAAAAAAAAAAAAAAAAAAAAAAAAAAAAAAAAAAAAAAGCACAGACAAGTCATACATCCAAAAACAAATATTACACAATGACCCTGGGTCATAACACTACCGCCACCTGAAACTCCTCCTGGCGGGAGAGTCGGGTCTCGTGAGCGTGGAGCGCGGCCGTTATCGGGTCAGTCTCTGCTGAGTCCATACTGGCCAGAGTGTACTGTCAGGCCGAGACTCAAAGCAGGACTCAGGATGCAGAGATGACAAAAGGCTTTATTTGGATTCCTCAGAGATCCCTCACAGAGGGACAAACAAATGGCCACAAAAAACCTAGACGCTAATCTGACCAGTGAAAACAAAAAAACTCTCCAGAAGGAGGAAAACTCAAATCAAAGTATCAAATCAAAAAAATAACACAAAACACTCCGAATGGAGGAAAAACTCAGGACTGAGGAACTAACTAAGAAAAGACTAAACAAACAAAAACTCTCTCTTCAAGAGGATTCACAGGCTTACTTGAAACTTCTTTGGTTGAAGACATGAAGCGAAGCACGAGAACAGGTTGACGAAGACAACACTCTGGCACAAGACAAGGGGAACACAGACTACTTAAACACATGGAGGGAAATAGGGGACAGGTGGACACAATCAGGAATCAGGGAAGACAATCAGACTGGTGACACATGAGGAAGGGCAAGTGACCTGAAACGAGGGGAAAGTTACTTTTCAAAATAAAACAGGAAATGACAGGACAAAACAACCCCAAGACAAGACGCCCTCACCACGGTGTGACAAAAAGGGCAATACGAATAATTCACAATGCTGACTACCAGGAACACACAAACTCATTATTCCTAAAGTCCAAATTACTAAAATTTACAGACATCGTGGGCTATCAAACAGCTCAAGTAATGTTTAAAGCAAAAAATAATCTGTTCATGAGGGGACATATAATTTAAGGGGTAAAAGTAACTTTAATTTAACATTAATTTGCACAAACAGGAAAGGTTTTTGTGTTTCAGTCAGCAGGGTGAGACTATGGAACAAGTTGAAGCAATGTCCAAATATGAAACAGTTTAAAATAAAGTACAAAGACACTATTTTTCAGAAGTACAGGGATGAGGAAGATGTTTGGGTGCACCAAGTGTGATGAGATACGGTGTTTACTTATTTTTTCTTTTTATACTGGTTAGTATCTTGTGTTGTTGTTTTGTTTTGTTTTCTCTGTTTGTATACGTGTTGTGTGTTTGTGTATGTACAGTATGGATATGTGTGCCTATGTATGTATACATATAAGTAAGTACTGGTATGTATGTATGTGTGTATGTATTTATACGTGTATGCGTGTGTGTGTGTGTGTGTGTGTGTGTGTGTGTGTGTGTGTGTGTGTGTATAATTACTGTGTATAGGTAATATTCATGTTTTCGTAACATAAAACAGATTTAGACAAGGATTTGAGTTCGTCATATTTAAGGAGAGGGGCTGAGAGTTTTTAAGTTTTACTTCTTCTCACTCCTTTTCAAATATGTGCTCTCTTTCTCATGTTTGTCTTATTGTCTTTTTTTATAATGTTGTTTCATATTTGAAATAAACACTTAAATCAAAAAGAAAATCAATGTCATCTAATGGCTTTGTAGTACATGCATTTCTCACCAATATAACACTTTATGTTTCCCATGCAGCAGTGCAGGTTCATCAGTGTCCTCCACTGACCAAGATGTCGTCCCAATGGAGGTAGATGAGCAGAACAACTGGTATGTGAATAATGGCTAGAGCCTAATAGAGTTTAATATGGCTGATTTGAAATGACCTTCCCCAAAGGCCCACGATGCAGCAGCTGAACAAAACATGGAAACAAAATGTGCAAACGTTGAGAATATAACATATAAAAAATATATCCTGTATATACAAAATAGACTAAAAAAAGAGACATGACATAGTGGATGACAATATACAACATACATGAAGTGACTGATACAATCCTGAGTTGAATGGTGCAGAATTGGTGGAGAGAATGAATTTATACATATATACACAGTATGACATAGATGTCATTGATGAACTCTGAGGCATAAATGAGAGCGGTTACTGTGACCAGTAAAGTCCAGAGAGAAGTGAAAGTAATTTTCAGAGGGAAGTGAAAGTAATTTTCAGAGGGAAGTGACAGTAATGTTCACAGAGGTGCTGGACATTCCTGCTTATGGAAATGTATTAGTGATTTTAGGTTTAGTATTTGATACATGCATGTCTCACCAATATAACGTTTTATGTTTCCCATGCAGCAGTGCAGGACCATCAGTGTCCTCCTCTGATCAAAATGCTCGTCCCATTGGAGGCGGATGAGCAGAGCAGCAGGTACATAATCAACAACTCCAAGGTTCATTTTGCTGAGAGATCTGTAAACATTTACATGCACCCTTTGTGTTATATGATGCATATAGCACATTCAGAACATGCATCTCAGTTGGAGTTTGTTGGAGCTCAATGCACTGGTTTATGTTTAAAGTGCCAAGACCAAAGAAATTATATTAATTATATTGTGTGATTTAAATCCTCAACGTGTGATTTTAATCAATATGTGAACTTCAAATACTAAATAATCAATCATTTGTTTTATATTGGATTTACAGTCGAATTTCTCTTCTTCATGTCTTTCAGCTCTCCGCCTTCGGCTGCGCAGGAGAATTTAATGATTTTCCTATCAGTTTGTTGTTGTTTTTTGTTTTTAATTAAATAAAAACAACAAACTGAGACATTTTTACTGTTGTGTAATTTATTTTAATATAGAAAAGGTCAACAAAGTGACCTGCCCTTATGCAGCAAGTTTATGTGTAAGAAATACAAAAAATGAAAAAGATAATGAGAAAGCAGATGAGAAAATGTAAAATGTATTCTTCTTCTTCTTCTTCTTATTATTATTATTATTATTATTATTAGTATTATTATTATTGCACAGGATTGAAAGCAACTCTCAATTTGATGGGAAATTCATGTGTAAATTTCATGTGTGAAGAGTTAGTGAAAATGTTGAACATGATCATGAAATGTAAATAAGAAAAGGAAAGAAAGGAATTTAGAAATCATTATTATTGTTGTTGTTATTATTATTGCACAGGATTGAAAGCAACTCTCAATTTGATGGGAAATGTCTGACAGATAAATTTCATGTGTGTAGAGTTAGTGAAAATGTTGAACATGATTATGAAATGTAAATAAGAAAAGGAGAGAAAGGAATTTAGAAACAGAATACGTGAATTACAGCGTTGATGGAGTCTGAAAGAGATTTTAGGAATAAGTGAGGAACTTGAACTTTTTGAAAGTTACAAGTTTAGGGAAAGTTTTTTTTAAAACAAAACAAAACATTTTATTACATTTAGATTGTAACCTGAAGCTCATCCTGAGATGAGATTACACACTCTACTGCAGTAGGTGGCGATATACAAGGTAATGAGAAAGAAGACGAAGAAGAAAAAGAAGAAGAAGAAGAAGACCCTCCTCCGGAAGTGTCCATAACACAGCAAGGCTACTTGACGTTAGCTAAAAATTCAACAACACTCATCAGTCCACACGTGAATTAAACTTCTTTTGCTACCATGAAAGATGTTGCCGGGTACCTCAAGCAGCAGCAGAGCAACAGCTCCACGCCGGAGATGGCGGCGGTTTGCATGTTCTCCCTGTGTCTGTGTGGGTTTTCTTGCACTGATTGCCCTGTATTGTCTGTTTAAGCTTGCAGAAGCATTCTTTACACCCAGTCCCTTGTATTGCACTTAGTTCTATGTCCTCATGTAGATCCATGGTCCTGGAGGAACGTCCTCTCCATTCACTGTGGACTGCACCTGCTGCTATATATAGAGAAGGCTGCACCAAGGACTGCTGGAGTCAGCTTCTCCACAACAACAGACATTTACACCTCCAGGTGGAGGAGGAGGCCAACCTGCATCAGAAAGGACCCCAGTCACATACACTCTTTTTGTCCCCCTCCCCTCAGGCAAGAGGCTGCAGAGCATAAAGAGCAGGACCACCAGGCTGAGGAAGAGCTTCTTCCCAGAGGCTGCAAAACTGTTAAACTCTGGTGGAGCTGTGTGAACTGAACAAACTCATGCTGCTATGTTGATGTTTTTATTTATCACCTTTTATCTTATTATTTTATCTATACTGTTTTTATTTAGTATCTATATACTATAGTTACTTATGGGAAATAATCTGGGAGTTCATAATTTCGTTCCATCTCACATAAAAATTCTCGAATCCTTGAAATGACAATAAAAACCTTTTTGACCTTTGGCTTGTTTGGGCCAGTCATCCAGGTCATGGTAATCCAAAGCAACTGGACTTGTAGAGTTTCTCGAAGATGTTTCACTATCAGGGAACTCTGGGTAAAACAGACGCTTGTTTGACTTGTTTCAAATTCCATTTGTTATCATTAAAGGAAGATTGTTGTGCCTAAGCTTCACACATGAAATATATTCTGATGAAGCCATTGATTATGATGTGGTTGCAGCGAAAAAAAACACTAACTTCCCTATTCCTTGGTGTCACATCCCATGAATCTATCTACTCATGATACACTTTACACTGGACAGACAGACAGAGACACAGACAGAGACTGCTTTCCTGTGAACATCCACTGTTGTTGGGATACTTCTTAGATCTTCTTTTACATTTAGTTAAATTGTGTCAGAAGTGAACGAGGATAATTAAAAAAACAACAACAAAAAAACAAACATGGGAAACTCCAACTCCGTCTACTTTGATCAGTCTGGGCTTGGGCCAGATTGGAATCAGGACTTTGTGAGAATTAGGACTAACACAGAGAAGATGCCACCGTACAGGTAAGTGGTTTTATATGCTATATACTAATTAGTTTAGCCAGTTTGTTTTCTTTGACCGAGTTTCCCTGAACGGTGGGAAGCTCCTACTCCTTTCTTTCGAACACACAGCTTCAGCACATTCACTTTGGAAAGTTCATACATTTATGGCATAGTTTTCTTGTATATGTTGTGTATCATTCTATTTCATAGACACAAAGACTAATTTATTAATTAGACAAAGCAGTAGAGCAGCCTTGTGTGCCTAATGTATTAAATAATCAAAGCAGTACAGCTGTTAACTGAAAATTACTCAAAAAAAGGAACGTCTTTACAACGTTCCCAGAGTGTTACGATAGTTCTATGGCAACATGAGAACCAAAAATCTGCCATTCTCGAACTATTACAGATTTGTAGAGCTAAGGAAAATGATGACAGAAGCTGGAGTCATTTACTTTTGCACTCTCAATAGGCGAGATTACACTAAACACATGAAAAACAAAGATGGCTCTCGCCCTAGTGCCACGGCGCCATACCAGTATGACGGTACAGCACGTATTACGTAGTATGCAGTGTGCCACATGGGGTACTTAGCATGCCGTACGCATTGCTGCTACAACTGAACACAGCTACAACTCAACCCAAACTTTTCATGGTAAGGATCAAATAGTTCTGTTGTGGTTTATGGAAGAGTTAAAGTGAGGAATGATCAGTCACTGTGTTAGAGATGTTTATTGAGAAACAGGAACAGACACTGACTGGCGAACACTCTGTTGTACATCGGTTAAGAGGCTAGGTTATCGTGTTAGCAGTACGCTATCGTCTTGCATGGTCGTCGTGTTGGTTAATAAGAATAATGTGAATAATAAGCCTGCCATTCATTCATGTCATTCATGAGATCATGAGACATGAGTTGAATAAAATGAGGGAAAAGATTATGAAACAACTTTGTTGACACACGTTCAAAATAACCGACCGATGAGACAATGATGTACAACATGCTTGTCGTTACTTTTGGTGCACGTCTAGTAACAATTCTAATAACAATAATAATAATAATAAGAAGAAGAAGAAGAAGAATAATACATTTTCAGGTATTAGTGAAATAAAAAGGTGAAATACAAAATAAAATAAACTTGAAAACAATAATATATAACGGAACACCAAAATAAGTAATTAAATAAACAAGAACACGATAGTATAGAGAGACCATAAAATCAAGAGTCAGATTGATGGTGGGTAGGTCAAAGTGAATAGATGAGTCTTTAAGGTGGTTTTGAATGTGGTGACTGAGTTAATGTTCTGGATATGGGGAGGAAGATAGTTCCAAAGGCGGGCTGCTGAGTGGCTAAATGATCGGTGGCCGAAGGGCTTTGAAAGTTAGAAGAAGGATCTTAAATGTGATGCGGTAACGGGTGGGTAGCCAGTGGAGTTGCTGTAAAACTGGTGTGATGTGACTGGTGTTGGGAGTTCTGGTTATGATACGGGCTGCAGTGTTCTGGACAACTTGAAGTTTGTGAAGTGATTTGAGGGGGAGACCGGAGAGCAGAGAGTTGCAATAACCAAGACGGGATGTGACTAGCGAGTGGATGAGGATGGCGGTGGACTCCGGTGTGAGGGAGGGGTGAAGGCAATACATGCTTTAATGTGAAAAATATGAAATATTTATGAAATATGTATCAGTGTAAGTGAACATGTGCTCAAAGTTGTGTGCCAACCCCTCAGAGTTGTTGCTTTATGGGGTACATGCACAGCAGGAAATTACACATTACACAAATACTACACATGGTGAGTCCAGAGTAAATATATAAAGAAATATATACAAGTACATGAAAAGAAAGTGAACATGAGTTATTGCACAGTGTCAGTATAAAACAATACTACTGACAATGTAGTGAATATTAGTGATTTTTGGCAGTTTTATGACCTTGTAACTGTTGTTTTATGTTGTATTTCATGTTTGTATTTATCTGCTCAGGCTTTTAAAAGAAAGACGCCAAGCCACCCTGTCACAAGTGACACGGGCCCTGATGCTAAGAGGAGGCGCATAGACCCTGCAGTGAAGGTGCAAGGCCCTAACAGGTTAGTGGAATCTAAGTTATTTCTACATTCAATGTTTGTGTGTGGACTTGATTTTCTTTTTTATTCACATATTATTTCTGTCACTATCTCACACTAATACTCTAACAATATGGTTATACTGTAGGTCCTTCCAGCATGATGGGGATTCTGCTATGGACTGGGAACCTTCTGTGTAAGTGGCCTCAGAATGAAACCTTAGTTTCAGAGTTCCCTTCAGGCCAGTGCTGATAAACTGGACAGTTTAGGACAGTTACTACATGATGTCATCTAATGGCTTTGTAGTATATGCATGGCTCAACAATATAACACTTTATGTTTCCCATGCAGCAGTGCAGGTCCATCAGTGTCCTCCACTGACCAAGATGTCGTCCCAATGGAGGTAGATGAGCAGAGCAGCAGGTATGTGAATAATGGCTAGAGCCCACGATGCAGTACATAGTGTATGACAATATACAACATACATAAAGTGGCTGATACAACCCTGAGTTGAAGAATGGATGGAAATAATGAATATACATATATACATAGTATGACATAGATGCCATTGATGAACTCTGAGGCATAAATGAGAGCAGTGACCAGTAAAGTCCAGAGAGTCTCAAACCCAAACTGGGAGCTGGTTCCACAGGAGAGGAGCCTGATAGCTGAAGGCTCCACCTCCCATTCTCCTTTAAAAAACTCCAGGAATGGTCATGTTCAGAGAGAAGTGACCAGTAATGTCCAGAGAGGTGCTGGACATTACTGCTTATGGAAATGTATCAGTGATATTAGGTTTAGTATTTGATACATGCATGTCTCACCAATAGAACGTTTTATGTTTCCCATGCAGCAGTGCAGGTTCATCAGTGTCCTCCACTGATCAAGATGTCGTCCCAATGGAGGTAGATGAGCAGAGCAGCAGGTACGTAATCAACAACCCCAAGGTTCATTTTAAAGACCTACTGCAGCTCCCTTATGCTGAGAGATCTGTAAACATTTACATGCACAATTTGTGTTATATGATGCATATAGCACATTGAGAACATGCATCTCAGTTGGAGTTTGTTGGAGCTCAATGCACTGGTTTATGTTTAAAGTGCCAAGACCAAAGAAATTATATTAATTATATTGTGTGATTTAAATCCTTAACGTAGGACTTTAATCAATATGTGAACAGTGGAATTTCTCTCCTTCATGTCTTTCAGCTCTCCGCCTTCGGCTGCGCAGAAGAATTTAAAGATTTCTCTATCAGTTTGTTGTTGTGTTTTTTTTAATGAATTTCAAGTAAATGAAAATGACATGCTGAGACATTTTTACTGTTGTGTAATTTATTTTAATATAGAAAAGGTCAACAAAGTGACCTGCCCTTATGCAGCAAGTTTATGTGTAAGAAATATAAAAAATGAAAAAGATAATGAGAAAGCAGATGAGAAAATGTAAAATGTATTCTTCTTATTATTATTATTATTGCACAGGATTGAAAGCAACTCTCAATTTGATGGGAAATGTCTGACAGATAAATTTCATGTGTGTAGAGTTAGTGAAAATGTTAAACATGATCATGAAATGTAAATAAGAAAAGGAAAGAAAGGAATTTAGAAACAGAATGTGTGAATTACAGCGTTGATGGAGTCTGAAAGAGATTTTAGGAATAAGCGAAGAAATGAGAGAGTGTTTTAAGGCTCTTTTGAACTTTTTGAAAGTTACAGGTTTAGGTTTTTAGTTTTTTTTTTACACATTTTATTACGTTGAGATTGTAACCTGAAGCTCATCCTGAGATGAGATTACACACTCTACTGCAGTAGGTGGCGATATACAAGGTAATGACGAAGAAGAAGACGAAGAAGAAGAAGAAGACGAAGAGGAAGACGAAGACGAAGAAGAAGACCCTCCTCCGGAAGTGTCCATAACACAGCAAGGCTACCTGACGTTAGCTAAAAAATTCAACAACACTTATCAGTCCACATGTGAATTAAACTTGTTTCGCTACCATGAAAGATGTTGCCGGGTACCTCAAGCAGCAGCAGAGCAACAGCTCCACGCCGGAGATGGCGGCGGTTTGCATTTTCTCTCTGTGTCTGTGTGGGTTTTCTTGCACTGATTGCCCTGTATTGTCTGTTTAAGCTTGCACAAGCATTCTTTATACCCAGTCCCTTGTATTGCACTTAGTTCTATGTCCTCATGTAGATCCATGGTCCTGGAGGAACGTCCTCTCCATTCACTGTGGACTGCACCTGCTGCTATATATAGATAAAAAGATATAGATAGATATAGAGAAGATTTAGAGAAGGCTGCACCAAGGACTGCTGGAGTCAGCTTCTCCACAACAACAGACATTTACACCTCCAGGTGGAGGAGGAGGCCAACCTGCATCAGAAAGGACCCCAGTCACATACACTCTTTTTGCCTCCCTCCCCTCAGGCAAGAAGCTGCCAGACTGTTAAATTCTGGTGAAGCTGTGTGAACTGCACAAGCTCATGCTGCTTTGTTGCTGTTTTTATTTATCACCTTTTATCACTTATTATTTTATCTATACTGTTTTGATTTAGTGTCTATATACTATAGTTACTTATGGGAAGTAAGCTGGGTGAACATAATTTTGTTCCATCTCATGCTTCTGTGTGGTCATGAGTGACACAGAAAAATCCTCAAATCCTTGAAATGACAATAAAAACCTTTTTGACCTTGGGCTTGTTTAGGCCAGTCATCAGGGAACTCTGTGGGTAAAACAGAAGCTTGTTTGACTTGTTTCACATTCTTGTCTTGTTTCGAATTCCATTTATTATCATTAAAGGAAGATTGTTTTGCCTAAGCTACACCCATGAAATATATGCTGATGAAGCCATTGTTTCCACTTCCCTATTTCACAACATCCCATATGACACACTCTAACCTGGACAGACGGACAGAGAGACAGACTGAGACTGCTTTCCTGTTAATATCCACTGTTTTTGGGATACTTCTTAGATCTTCTTTTACATTTAGTTAAATTGTGTCAGAAGTGAACGAGGATAATTAAAAAAACAACAACAAAAAAACAAACATGGCAAACTCCAACTCCGTCTACTTTGATAAGTCTGGGTTTGGGCCAGATTGGAATCAGGACTTTGTAAGAATTAGGACTACCACAGAGAAGATGCCACCGTACAGGTAAGTGGTTTTATATGCTATATACTAATTAGTTTAGCCAGTTTGTTTTCTTTGACTGACTTCCCTGAACGGTGGGAAGCTCCTACTCCTTTCTTTCGAACACACAGCCTCAGCACATTCACTTTGTAAAGTTCATACATTTATGGCATAGTTTTCTTGTGTATGTTGTGTATCGTTCTATTTCATAGACACAAAGACTAATTTATTAAATAGACAAAGCAGTAGAGCAGCCTTGTGTGCCTAATGTATTAAATAATCAAAGCAGTACAGCTGTTAACTGAAAATTACTCAAAAAAAGGAACGTCTTTACAACGTTCCCAGAGTGTTACGATAGTTCTTTGGCAACATGAGAACCAAAAATCTGCCATTCTCGAACTATTACAGATTTGTAGAGCTAAGGAAAATGACGACAGAAGCTGGAGTCATTTACTTTTGCACTCTCAAGGCGAGATTACACCAAACACATATAAAACATAGACGGTCTCGCCCTAGTGCCACGGCGCCATACCAGTATGACTGTACAGCACGCAGCCCGCAACACGTAGTATGTAGTACGTATTACGTATATGAAGTGCGTAGTCCGTACGTATTACGTAATAGGAAGCGCGACACTATAGATTAGCTCGCATAGCATTTTATCAAGCCCTGTTTAACCGCACACAGCTACAAATTAAGTTTTCATGGTAAGGATCAAATAGTCCTGTTTGTGGTTTATGGAAGAGTTAAAGTGAGGAATGATCAGTCACTTTGTTAGAAATGTTTGTTGAGAAACAGCAACAGACGCTGACTAGGGAACACTCGGTTAAGAGGCTAGGTTATCGTGTTAGCAGTATGCTATCGTCTTGCATGCTTCTCGTGTTGGTTAATAAGAGTAATGTGAATAATAAGCCTGCCATTCATTCATGTCATTCATGAGATCGTGAGACATGAGTTGAATAAAATGAGGGAAAAGATTATGAAACAACTTTGTTGACACACGTTCAAAATAACCGACCGATGAGACAATGATGTACAACATGCTTGTCGTTACTTTTGGTGCACGTCTAGTAACAATTCTAATAACAACAATAATAATAATAATAATAATAATAATAACAATAATAATAATAATAAGAAGAAGAAGAAGAAGAATAATACATTTTCAGGTATTAGTGAAATAAAAAGGTGAAATACAAAATAAAATAAACTTGAAAACAATAATATATAACAGAACACCAAAATAAGTAATTAAATAAACAAGAAGATGATAGTATAGAGAGACCATAAAATCAAGAGTCAGATTGATGGTGCGTAGGCCAAAGTGAATAGATGAGTCTTTAAGGTGGTTTTGAATGTGGTGAGTGAGTTAATGTTCCGGATATGGGGAGGAAGATAGTTCCAAAGGCGGGCTGCTGAGTGGCTAAATGATCGGTGGCCGAAGGGCTTTGAAAGTTAGAAGAAGGATCTTAAATGTGATGCGGTAACGGGTGGGTAGCCAGTGGAGTTGCTGTAAAACTGGTGTGATGTGACTGGTGTTGGGAGTTCTGGTTATGATACGGGCTGCAGTGTTCTGGACAACTTGAAGTTTGTGAAGTGATTTGAGGGGGAGACCGGAGAGCAGAGAGTTGCAATAACCAAGACGGGATGTGACTAGCGAGTGGATGAGGATGGCGGTGGACTCCGGTGTGAGGGAGGGGTGAAGGCAATACATGCTTCAATGTGAAAAATATGAAATATTTATAAAATATGTATCAGTGTAAGTGAACATGTGCTCAAAGTTGTGTGCCAACCCCTCAGAGTTGTTGCTTTATGGGGTACATGCACAGCAGGAAATTACACATTACACAAATACTACACATGGTGAGTCCAGAGTAAATATATAAAGAAATATATACAAGTACATGAAAAGAAAGTGAACATGAGTTATTGCACAGTGTCAGTATAAAACAATACTACTGACAATGTAGTGAATATTAGTGATTTTTGGCAGTTTTATGACCTTGTAACTGTTGTTTTATGTTGTATTTCATGTTTGTATTTATCTGCTCAGGCTTTTAAAAGAAAGACGCCAAGCCACCCTGTCACAAGTGACACCGGCCCTGATTCTAAGAGGAGGCGCATAGACCCTGCAGTGAAGGTGCAAAGCCCTAACAGGTTAGTGGAATCCTAAGAAGTTATTTCTACATTTAATGTTTGTGTGTGGACTTGCTTTTCTTTTTTATTCACATATTGTTTCTGTCACTATCTCACACTAATACTCTAACAATATGGTTATACTGTAGGTCCTTCCAGCATGATGATGATTCTACTATGGACTGGGAACCTTCTATGTAAGTGGCCTCAGAATGAAATCTTAGTTTCAGAGTTCCCTTCAGGCCAGCGCTGATAAACTGGACAGTTTAGGACAGTTACTACATGATGCCATCTAATGGCTTTGTAGTATATGCATGTCTCAACAATATAACACTTTATGTTTCCCATGCAGCAGTGCAGGTCCATCAGTGTCCTCCACTGACCAAGATGTCGTCCCAATGGAGGTAGATGAGCAGAACAGCAGGTATGTGAATAATGGCTAGAGCCCACGATGCAGTACATGGTGTATGACAATATACAACATACATAAAGTGTCTGATACAACCCTGAGTTGAAGAATGGATGGAAAGAATGAATATATACATATATACACAGTATGACATAGATGCCATTGGTGAACTCTGAGGCATAAATGAGAGCAGTGACCAGTAAAGTCCAGAGAGTCTCAAACCCAAACTGGGAGCTGGTTCCACAGGAGAGGAGTCTGATAGCTGAAGGCTCCACCTCCCATTCTCCTTTAAAAAACTCCAGGAATGGTCATGTTCAGAGAGAAGTGACCAGTAATGTTCAGAGAGAAGTGACAGTAATGTTCAGAGAGAAGTGACCAGTAATGTTCAGAGAGAAGTGACCAGTAATGTTCACAGAGGTGCTGGACATTACTGCTTATGGACATGTATCAGTGATTTTAGGTTTTAGTATTTGATACATGCATGTCACACCAATATAACACTTTATGTTTCCCATGCAGCAGTGCAGGACCGTCAGTGTCCTCCACTGACCAAGATGTCGTCCCAATGGAGGTAGATGAGCAGAGCAACTGGTACGTAATCAACAACTCCAACCCCAAGGTTGATTTTAAAGACGTACTGTAGCTCCCTTAATCTGAGAGATCTGTAAACATTTACATGTACAATTTGTGTTATATGATGCATATAGCACATTCAGAACATGCATCTCAGTTGGAGTTTGTTGGAGCTCAATGCACTGGTTTATGTTTAAAGTGCCAAGACCAAAGAAATTATATTAATTATATTGTGTAATTTAAATCCTTAACGTAGGATTTTAATTAATGTGTGAGTTTAATATGTGTGTTTTGTATCACATTTAAAGTCAATTTTCTCTTCTTGATGTCTTTCAGCTCTCCGCCTTCAACTGTGTGGCAGAGGAAGAAGATTTCCTTATCAGTTTCAATTCTCTTTTATTCGGACCAGAAAATGAATAGAAAAGGTCAATGAAGTAACCTGCCCTTATGCAGCAAAACCAAATCCAAGAGGTCCACTGTGCCAGTCGCCAAGGGTCAGCACCGACTTGTCCACCAACGATGGGAGAGTTAAGTCTAAACCACAACTCCTCCCACCTGTAGCCAACCAATCATATTTCTGGGACGTTGGCCAGAAGTCGTGTGGTGGTTTTTCCAGAGGGATTAACGAACGCGCTGTCAAAGATGAAAGTAACATGAGGTGACACTAGAGCAAGTAGTCGTTTGTTCAGATTCAGCTGCGACTGTTATAAATTAGAATAATAATAAGAAAAGTAAATAAATGTAAAACCAAACAAGGAACATTTATGCATTTATTTTGGTTTATTGTAAATCATTAAAACTTTTTGGGCTTCAGTTAATCTTTTTACCAAATCAGTTTTAGAATAAGAGTTTGATTTAAACCCATGTTTTTTAATTTACTTCATGACATGTCTGGTTTCTATTTGGACAATAAAAAAATGCAGATTTCTAATAATTATTTCATATCATGCAAAAAAAATAAATTAAAACAATTATGGAAAGATGAATTACCTCCTTCGTTTAAACTGTTTGTACACCAGCTTACATTTTTTTTCACTTGAAAAGACTGAAAAGTTTTGGTCCATTATTGAATTTGGTTTACCTGGGCTTTTTTCTTTCTTTTTCTTTCGGCATTGTGTGTATGTCTCTACATCCATATGACTGAATAAAAAAGATTTAAAATGAGAGAAATGTTAAGGGATCCATTCATTCATTATACATTATTTTTATTCTTATTATGACACAGGATTGATACTCATGGAAAGGGGGCACCACTTACAGGCATACACTGTATCCTGTAAGAATTCATCAATTAATATTAGCTCAATCTTAATTTCTAGTAATAAATGCATTTCATCATATCTGAGGCGTCAGCTCTCAGTTCAGAGATCATCTATTTCCAGCTCACAAAGACCTTCTGACAACGACTTAAGTGAAATAAGTGGTTTATTTACGACGGTGAATAGTGAATAATAAACAATATAATGAATAATATAACAGAGTAATGGGAAATGATGAGAATACCAAAGTAAATGAGTTTTAACGAAAGTGAGAAGTACGAAAATGAGAACGCAAACCGAACCTAATTTCTTAAATTAGTTATTTATTTATGTTTGTTTAAGGTTGCTTTATTTATCACACGCATCAACTCTGCTCAAATATGAAGGTGATTGTCTACTTATGGAAACTCCTTGGACGCTGCTCTGAACAACTGGATCGGGACCAAACGCTGTCCTGGTGACCTCGATCTTCCACAGCGGTATTGTTGGGGAAACCAGCTGTACTGAAGCGTTGAGAGCAGAGTGAAGGAAAAGGTTACGTAGACAAAGTGGACAAAGTGGACAAAGTGGTTGTCGTGCAGCAGAGTCTGATGGCTTGTGTTGAAAATTGTTTGTCAGTGATGGAATTGAAAAAATACTTCCGATGGCTGATCGAAAATATCTATAAAAATATTATTAGTGTGTGACTGTCTTGACAGTTAAAATAAAATTCACCTTGTACTTTGAAAAAGCCGTGCGTTAAATGTCACGAGAATAATTCAAAAATCAACTGGTGGGCAACAGAAACTTTGAGTTGAATGTAAAAAGTATCAGGACAAAAAAAAAAAAAAAAAAAAGAGAGACTCGGAGATGGAGAAAGAACAACTTGAAAGAGATCTTTATCTGCCACAGGTGGTCCAAGACTCCTTTTAGTCTGGTTGTTCTTATATTTGGTGCCAGAATGTGGATTCCGGCGAAGTGACCCCTCTGGTGGGTCAGGGAGGAAAACGATGTTCTCCTACAAAAGCAACCGTCAGTTTGATGGGGAAATGTCTAACATGTTATGTATGTAGAGCCAGTGAAAATGCTGAACATGATCATGAAATGTAGTGAATATGAAAATGGGAGAAAGAAATTTTAAAACTGAATACATTGCAGTGTCCATGGAGTCTGAAAGGGATTTTAGGAATAAGTGAGGAAATGAGAGTGTTTTAAGGCCCTTTTGAACTTTTTAAAAGTTACAGGTTTAGGAAAAGTTTTTTTTTTTTTTTTTTTCCAGAATATATGAATTACAGCGCTCATGGAGTCTGAAAGAAATTTTAGGGAATGCGAGTAGAAATATGGGGGTTTTGTCTTTATCGTTTCATCCTGAGATTACACACTCCCTGCAGTAGGTGGCGATATAAAGGTAATGACGAAGAAGAAGACGAAGAAGAAGAAGAAGAAGACCCTCCTCCGGAAGTGTCCATAACACAGCAAGGCTACCTGACGTTAGCTAAAAAAATCAACAACACTCATCAGTCAACACGTGAATTAAACTTCTTTCGCTACCATGAAAGATGTTGCCGGGTACCTCAAGCAGCAGCAGAGCAACAGCTCCACGCCGGAGATGGCGGCGGAGTGGCACGGACTGGAGGAGCTGTACAACAAGAGGTAAAATAGTCGTTAGCTGCCGGATTAGCTGCCGTTAGCTCCCTCATTCATTGGAATTGACGCTGAGTCATGCGCGAAGCTAACGAACTTAACGCTCGTAACCGGCTATTAATATTAGTTTGTTACCGAATAGATAGTATCAGGTAAGATAAAAAATACTTTGTGTGTTTTAGGTTTGACCTCAGCACCTGGTATTTAAAATAAAATGTATTGGCCTGTCACAAGTTTCCTGTAGCTGCTAGCATGGAAGCTATGCATGAGTTTACATTACTTCACCATAATAATACAAGTCTTAGTATTTTACCGACTAGTATTGGAGTTTGTAGAGCTATTAAATAGGAGACTTATTGTTTTTTTTCACCCATTGACACGTTAAAAACAAAACTTGTTTGCTTGTTAAACAAACTAAAGTCCCAGAATAATCATTAAATCTTAACAGCATGAACTTGTTTACAATATACAGGAGCACATTCAGGATATATGATTCAAATTTAGCTTCTCAGGGCTCTGACTAGTTTGTCAATTCTTGTACTTGCTGATAATGGGAAGTAATTCAGAGAAACTGTTCACTGTTGAAACGCTTTGTTTGCTTGTTTTTTTTCTGACAGGTTGTGGCATCAGTTGACTCTGAAGCTGACAGACTTTGTTAAAGATCCTTGCTTCAAAACAGGAGATGGCCTCATACAGGTACCTGCACCTCGCTCACAGACATTAAAGAGTATACGCTGATTTTTATGCATCCGTTAATATCCGGTAGTGACTTATCTTTAATATATGTGTGCATGTGCTTGTAATTTTCTTATTTTTCTGCTTTTTATTGCTTTTATAAACTGAGTCAAAGTCAATCATTTGACTCGGTTTAGAAGATGTTTGAAGCATAAATATTTATAAATGACCTTATACTGAATCTCGCCATCAAAGCTGTGGTCGAAAAGTAGTGGGTGTAATAATATAGAATTAAATTAGTATGAAACATATCAGATATATCAGAAAGATCAGGGGGTTGTTTGGGTTTGGACACGAGGCAGGAACTCAAAAAAAAAATGCTTCAATTTTCGGTCAGATACTAAACATCAAGTTATTATTTTGTATGTGATCGTAATGACTTCAAAACACGACCATTTAAAAACTAAACGGACTAAAAGTATTGGTTCAGATGTGGAGTATTTTTTTTTTAATTGTCATTTTTTTCTTCTTGCAGCTTTATGAAAACTTCATCAGCGACTTTGAACACAGGTGAGATGAAAACCGTGCGATCAGTCTGAAAATGTAACTGGATCCTGTTGTTCTGCCGCTAATTATTTTTATTTATCGTATTTATTGTACAGAATCAACCCACTGTCGCTGGTGGAGATTATTCTGTACGTTGCCAGACAGATGTCAGGTGAGAACAGGAGGGAACGTTTTCTTTCGGTCATTCTTATTTTCATGTTGACGTTTCATTAAAATTAGTTTTTTCCCTTTAATGTTTAGATCCAAAAGACGCCATCACTTTTCTGGAGAAGACCAAGGAAAAGGTAAGTTCAAAGCCGACAGGACATCTGTTTCTAAACGTACATTTCGTGAACCGTGTTTCTGATCAGACTTTGTCTCCTTCAGGTGAAAAGCAGCGACGAAGCCGTCATCCTCTGCAAGACTTCGATCGGCAGCCTCAAGTTGGAAATCAGCGATCTTCCTGCCACAAAGGTGAAACCTTTTAAACTCTCAGCTCTGTCTTCGTTTGCAGGCTGCTGATGCAAACGCTCTTCACGCCTCATTTAGAAATAACGCTGCGCCGTGATGTTCACACGCGATGCGTCTGTGAAGCTGAGCGCCAAAAAAAAACCAACAGCCGTCAAACACAAAATCACCTCAGATTTACAACTCACACGTGGCTGCGCAACTCGGGCTCCTACCAAAATAAACTGGAGGTGTTGGAACTTCGTTTCCCTTCATATCTGAGATTTTAAACATCAGTCACAGTAGAAACTTGATTGAAGTTGTTCTGCTGCTGTAAACGAGCACATCATGTTTTAATCAAGGTTTAAATAAATCTAAATAATAAATCAGACTTAATTTAGCTCTAGCTTAATTCAGATTTGGTTCTGAGTTGGAGAAAATCCACCCGATTAGAGATTATGTGCAGATTTTGAACCCGTCACAAAACAATTCAATGTTTATTATGTCTAATAACTGGTTTTGATTTAAAAGATGCGATGTTCTAGCTCATTGTGCCTCGACCTGAGTCTCCACAGATCTCTCTCTTACTAGTTTCTTTGACTAAATTCAGTTGTACCAACAAAACGTGAACATTTGCTGTGTCCGAAATTTGCAAAAAAGTAGTGACCATCCCATCGTCACTCAACGGGAGGTGGATATCCCATCATGCATCGTGTCTCCAGCGCCACTAACGCCATTAATGAACATTAGTGGCACCAGTTTCTGGTTGTTACAGAAACAAGTCAAGCACAGATAAGTGGCGAAATGTCCTCAGTCTACAGTTAAAGAAAAATAAAGACAGATATGTCCCAAATTTCCCCAGGAGACTGTTTATTTCCACAGAAAACACAAATGAAGTGATGAATTTTCTCATCAAAATCTGATTCATGAAAAGTACAACAAGGTCCAGACGTCTGTCAGGAAACATTTACACGGATCAAAAAGTATTTTGAAAGTATTTTTTGCTGTGTTTATATGTTGAATACTCGGCAGGAGACACATTTTGAAGTTTTGCTGCTTCTCTTTCATGAACATCACACGCATTTGTTTACAAAATCATCACGTTTTAGTGACGTCAGGTTGCATCGAAGCTCCTCTAACTGAACCGTATCAAACCGACACAAATCGTTCCTTTTAAAAGTGACTCGTATCTTACCCCGTGTACTGAGATCTATATATACATCAGATCGTCTTGTATTGGAGAGGTTCACCCTCCGCCCCAACTAATAACGTTTCTGCTTCAAAACCTTCAGAAAATCATTGAAGAGGTGGAGGAAATGTTGAACAACTTGCCCGGGGTGACGTCGGTCCACGGCCGGTTTTACGACCTCTCCAGCAAATACTACCGCATCATCGGGAACCACGCCTCCTACTACAAGGACGCTCTGCGCTACCTCGGCTGCGTGGACATCAAAGACCTTCCAGGTGAGCGCGACGGGCGTCAAAACCGATTTAAAAAAAAATAAAAAACCAATACGAAGCACGGTGCTCACATCTCTGAGTTATTCTCCACAGAGACAGAGAAGCAGGAGAGGGCGTTCACACTCGGACTGGCTGGACTCTTGGGAGAAGGCGTTTACAACTTTGGAGAACTGGTGGGTTTTCCTCTGAGCAAAGTGGTTTTTGTGTTGTACAGCTGAAGAGCAGAGTCATAACGGCCACGTTTCTTGTTTTGTCTTTTGCAGCTCATGCATCCTGTGCTGGAGTCTCTGAGGAACACGGACAAACAGTGGCTCATCGACACGTTATACGCCTTCAATGGGGGCAACGTGGAGAAGTTCCAGGGCTTCAAGTCGGCCTGGGGCCAACAGGTGAGTCACGTTATATCAGACTTTCACTCACAGTCCTCTCGTCAAAACAAATAATAAAACTTAGGACTTTTCTGGAGACTTTTGTTTTGGTTGAATGAGCTAAATTTCACTGCTTCCCACACGTGGATCAACCTTTTTAACCGGTTCGTTTTCTCTCTTGAATGCAGCCTGACCTTGCAGCACATGAAGCCAAACTAATGCAGAAGATCCAGCTGCTCTGTGTGATGGAGGTGAGTCACATTTAAGCTTTTTCCTCTCGACCAGTTTTACTCTAGTAATGAGTAGTAATTGCACAGAGGTCGTCTGTGATTTTAATCCTTAAAAATCGAACACAAGCGTCATTTGTGAAGTGAAACTTGCTTGTTACCCAACACATTTATCCTGACTGTTATGAAACAAATCCAGTGAGAAGTTTTATTTTTGAGAATCCTGTTAAATTTCTGCCTCTCTTTATGAATTGTGAAGAGGATGATGAGATTGGTGACGTGCGTGGCAACATGTTTAGATGTGTTGGATTTAATTTAGTGGCGTTTTAATGTGTTCATCACGTCAGTAAAGGTGAAGACCTGATTTAAATACTGTTAGTTTGTAAATTCTCCCCCAGGATCAACACATCATGTTTTTTTTGTTTTAAATCTTTATTGATCAAAAACTGCAAAATAACAAAAGCTGTGAATCAGCCGCTTTATTTCCAGATGCTCGTGCATCATCATCATCAAGTTCTGCCTTGCAGATTTTGTATTGCACATTCTTCTCTTTTATATTTCTGGTGAAATGCTCCCAAACGTTTGAGCTCTGTTGCCAGTTATGACATCTCATGATGCCATTTGGCCACAGCTGCACGACTGCGTAAC
This sequence comes from Mugil cephalus, assembly GCF_022458985.1. Lineage (NCBI taxonomy): Eukaryota > Metazoa > Chordata > Actinopteri > Mugiliformes > Mugilidae > Mugil > Mugil cephalus. Next base: position 29,120,790 of record NC_061772.1, read on the forward strand.
TGCGTCAAGGCCAGAAACTAAGAAGGTACAGAGGCAGGAAAACAAAGTAAACAATGACGTTGTTCATTAAATTAGTCGATGTAATCGTGGCTGGTCGACTAGTCTGTGCAGCCCCCAGACTGAAGCTCAAATACATTCAGAAGTTCTGATTTGCTGCTAACTGCAGACGTCTCCTCTTCTTCCCAGATGACCTTCACCCGTCCGGCGAATCACAGACAGCTGACGTTCACCGAGATCGGTCAGAGCGCCAAGATCCCCGTTAACGAGGTCACTACGGAGGGAATAATGTCACCGCTCGGTTTCTGATGACGCAGCAGAGCCGATGTCATTTCATCTTTTTCCTCTTTAACTGAAGGCTGCGGTTTATTTTTCATTCCTGCAGGTGGAGCTCCTGGTGATGAAGGCTCTGTCCGTGGGGCTGATCAAGGGGAACATCGATGAGGTGGACCAGAAGGTGCAGATGACCTGGGTGCAGCCCAGAGTACTGGACCTGCCACAGGTTCGTTTTTTTCAGAGGACGTATCACACGTGACATTTGCTGTGTTTCCATTCCCCCCCTGGATGAGAGCGAAACATAAATATCTCGATAAAAAAAAATAGTAAATCCTCTCAAATATCAGTCAACGCTCTCATGAGGTGGTTTTTCCAGACGTATTGATATAAAAGTTTATTGCAAACGTGCAATGGAAACACAGTTCACTGGAGGTGATGCAGGGGGTCATGTGACCAGTTCATTTTGAGGTTCATCTTCCTCAAAGTGACGAGAATTTAAGAGAATTAAAACACCTTTCTGTTCATGTATTTTTATTTATTTATTTCCTCCTGCTCGGCTGCACGTCAGGACTAATAGTTGGCGTCTTGGTTTCAGATCAAAGGGATGAAGGAGCGTCTGGACTTCTGGTGTGGTGACGTGAAGAACATGGCCATGCTGGTGGAGCAGCAGGCCCACGACATCCTCACCTAGACCCGGACCCGGACCCGGACCCGGACCTGGACCTGGACCTGGACCTGGACCCGGACCCGGACCTGGACCCCTCCAGTCCTGACGACAGAGAGCTCACACTTTTTTTTTTTTTCATAATTTACTTTTGTTTTGTTTCTACGCGACGTTCATTCTTCTGTTACTGTCACTGTTTATTACCAATCTGTAAATTACACCGTGGTATTTTACAAATAAACAACGGGTTGGTACATCACTGCATGAGCTGTACAAACGTAATAAAATATCTACAAAAACCACACTCAAGTCTGTTATTATTTCCTATTAATTATTGATTCTCAAGTGTCTTTAAATATGAAACTGTGTTGATACTTGTGCATCTTAATTAATTTATTTGTTTTAATTTGTACTTTACAATTCAAGATGGACGTCCTTCACAGTGCAAACTAAAAAAAGCAATAACACGTAAAAATAAACTGTTTACTTCCTATGTTTTCTACTAGCAAGCTGCTTTGTCTGCTAATGCTAATATCGCATCAACACTTTTTTATCCTTGGTGTTAATTGAACTGCAGCAATTTAAACCTCCAAAAAAATGATCAAAGTTAAAATATTTTCCCAAGTTTATGTGTCCAATGCTTTATATTTGTTGACTACCTAAATAGCTCTTTAAATAAAAATAAAATAATTATAATTATAATAATTGATCTTAAATTGGAGAGAGATATGTTTATGTGACTATATCATTTCTAAGTTCAAATTCTCATCTTTAATATAAGAATAATAACATTATGTCAGGGTCAGTGTCACCGTTAAATAAATAAAAGTAATTAAATATCAAGCACAAAAATTGACTCCAAAGGTAAATAATAGGACGGTTAAAATGTTTTTTTAAATAATCTTATATAGAAGTTATATATTTATTTACTTTTAATCAAGTCATGCACCATTCTTTAAACTTGTAAAAATCTGAAAACCTATCAAGACCAACTCTGAGATCTCAAATAAAATCATCCCACCGAGCAGGAAAGTACAATAATGACTTGTGACGTGGATTCGGTTAAAACAAAGACTTTTTTCTGTGGCGGACTCGTTAAATATTGATGTGTTGTTGAATTTTAAATAAAGCGGCTGCACCGTTGTTAACGCTGGAGGACGGACTTGGTGCCGAGTCCTCTTTCATTAGCGTCACGTAACTACAGACCTGTGCATAAGCTACGGAGGACAAAAAGTGACTTAAATACATGTAGAAATAATTACAAATAATTAAATAAAACGTTGAATCCACATCCCTCCATTTTAATCCCTTTATCTGTTGTCAAGGTATTCTGCATATACACAGATAAGCCATAACATTATGACCGGCTGCCTGATAATGCGTCTGTTCCACTTTTGCCACCAAAGCAGCTCTGACCCATCCAGGTGAGGACTCTGACCCCTAGTGGCCTGTGATGTAATTACAAGGGGTCAGTTAAAATAAAATATTGTTTAAAAAAAAAACTTCATACAAATAGGATTATTTTACTCCCATGTGTCTGAAACCTTAATCTACCTAAACTATAGAGAGTAACAGGACTTTTTATTCTCTATCTACATCTGTTTGACGAGTTTTTGTCGTTTTGTCGACGTTGTTTTTGTCTAGAACATCCAACAAGATGCTGGACTGGATTGAGAGCTGGTGATTGGTTCCCAATGTGTCCCAGAAGACTTTGTTAAAGCATCACGCTGACTCCACTGGTCCACTGCCTTCTTCTCACGATGCATCCTGGTGCCATGTGGACTTCAGGTAACAGGAAGCATCCTCACTGAGACATCCAGTATCTTCTCATCAGTACTCAAACTTCATGAGGGTTGTGATATAGATCCAATGGTAAAAATAAAGCTTTGCCTTGTAGCGCCAGTTTTCCTTTTCACCACAACGTTCTGGCCAGAAGAAACCAACCAACTCGTCACAGACTGGTTCAAGGTTCAAGGAAACTGGAGAATCTTACTGAGAAATTATGCTTAGACAGTTTTATTAAATGGATTTTATATCTTTGTCATTTGTCACCATTGAGCTGTCAGGGAATTTGTGTTCTTGTAATCGTGAGACAAAAAAAGAAGAAGCATGAGACGGTGATAAAGACGCTTGTATTTGCCTTTTAGTGAGTTTGCCTCAGACGTTTTTCTGCATCATTTGCGTCTTTTGGACGTTAACTCGTGTCCTTCATTTGTCCTCATTGTTGATGGACACAAAAAGAGCTCCACTGAGGACTGATGTGCGTTTGTTAAGCTTCAATGGACACCCGCGTCTCGTTCTGCAGAGGATGACTTTTACCAGAGTTTAAATTAAAAAGGGAAATGTCAAACACAAAATGCCAACTGGAAAATGTCACATCTGCGCTAACATCTTAACATTACTCCATGAGCTGATTATCCTCCATAAATATAGTAAAAAAAACAAAACAAACAAACAACCTTTTTCTTTTTATTTAATTCCGGGTGATTCTTCTCCATAATGTCCACATCTGACAAAGATCAGCTGACTTGATTTAATTTGATTTCATGATTTACTACATTGGGTTAATGTGTCTCATGTCCGTCAGTCCTAGAAAATGTGGAAATTGGAAAAGCTAGCAATAATAGTAATGATAAAAAAGCATAAGCATGTGTGTGTGTATATATATATATTTATAATATATATATAATTAATATATCTTATTATATTTATCAATTAAATTGTCATGGCAACTCTGGTCGTCATCATTATGTCTCATCCTATTTGTATAACGTCAAACAACGAACTAAAATTCAAATAATTGTCACCTGAACATTCATCAACATGATATTAACTACGTAAAATGACAGAAACTATTATTGAAAAAAAATAAATAAATCAAATATTTGACGAGTATTTTAGTTTGGTCCAAGTCCCGCCCACTAACATGGAGGAGGCGGGGCTTATTAGTCTCCATGGTTACGCCCACTGAGTGGTAAAAAAGTGACTGTTGAACATGGAGATTAGCAGCATTAGCTTAAATCGTAGATTTTAATGGCGTTTTAGCTGTAAAACTAAATTTTTAAAAAAGGTGAGAGGCTGTTTGTGCGATTGACTGTAGCAACAGATTTGAAAAGCAGCCAGAGATATATTTTATATTTTTACAGGTTATCGAAAGTCAAAGAAAAGAGAAGTAAATGGATCGATGCATTACGGGAAACAACTGGAATCAAGGCACAGAAACCTGCTGTTGTGGTTCATTTAGTGTCAGGTAACGTTAATTTATGCTGTATTTTTTTTTCTTTTGATAAAGTTATACCTTAAGTTATTTCCTAAGTTCTGGAGGGCTGGATATTTGTGATGACTCCTCGTCATCCTTGAAAAGCTACAGTATTGTGTGGCTAACGTTAGCTACTTCTTAGTAAAGCTATTACCTAATTTCCCTACTGGGATGAATAAAGTAATCTATCTATCTATCTATCTATCTATCTATCTATCTATCTATCTATCTATCTATCTATCTATCTATCTATCTATCTATCTGTCTGTCTATTAGCATTAGCATCTTTTATTTGGTGACATTTATTATAAGTGAAAAGACCTAAAACTAACTTAAACTATCTGAAACTGAGGCTAATCCACTTTTCCAAATTCATACTAGTTCTTATGGATCATTGTTGAGTCCAGTTGTCTTTAATTTGATCTGATAATCCACATTTTTTCCCAGTTCTTGCTGTGTTTACTGCTACCATGGAGAGGGAGGAGCTAATGACCTATATTGCAGCCTCCAGCCACCAGGGGGAGCTCTACTTGCTTTGGCTTAGCTTTTGAGGAGCTGTTCCATAGTGACATATATTTATATGTCTTTCCGTCTTTATTTATGTTAATTATGTGCAGCTGTTGCTAGTTTGTCTGCTAACGTCTGCATGTATGACATCTTATTTATTTTATATTTTTTTTCCCCGATCTCTTGCTCCAGAGGAAAAACGGCGTCATTTATTGTGGCGTTATTGTGTACGTTCTGGAGGGCTGGATATTTGTGATCACTCCTCGTCATCCTTGTAAAGCTACAGCATTGTACGGCTAACGTTAGCTACTTCTTAGTAAAGCTATCACCTAAGTTCCCTACTGGGATGAATAAAATTATCTATCTATCTATCTATCTATCTATCTATCTATCTATCTATCTATTAGCGTTAGCATCTTTTATTTAGTGACATTTATCATAGGTGAAAAGACCTAAAGCTAACTTAAACTATCTGAATCTGAGGCTAATCCACTTTTCCAAATTCATACTAATTCTTATGGATCATTGTTGAGTCCAGTCGTCTTTAATTTGATCTGATAATCCACATTTTTACTGCTACCATAGCGAGGGAGGAGCTAATGACCTATATTGCAGCCTCCAGCCACCAGGGGGAGCTCTACTTGCTTTGGCTTTGCTTTTGAGGAGCTGTTCCATAGTGACATATATTTATATGTCTTTCACTCTTAATTTATGTTAATTATGTGCAGCTGTTGCTAGTTTGTCTGCTAACGTCTGCATGTATGACATCTTATTTTTGTTTTTTTTCTCCGATCTCTTGCTCCAGAGGAAAACGGCGTCATTTATTGTGGCGTTATTGTGTACGTTCTGGAGGGCTGGATATTTGTGATCACTCCTCGTCATCCTTGTAAAGCTACAGCATGGTATGGCTAACGTTAGCTACTTCTTAGTAAAGCTATTACCTAATTTCCCTACTGGGATGAATACAATTATCTATCTATCTATCTATCTATCTATCTATCTATCTATCTATCTATCTATCTATCTATCTATCTATCTATCTATCTATCTATCTGTCTATCTATTAGCATTAGCATCTTTTATTTAGTGACATTTATCATAGGTGAAAAGACCTAAAACTAACTTAAACTATCTGAAACTGAGGCTAATCCACTTTTCCAAATTCATACTAATTCTTATGGATCATTGTTGGGTCCAGTTGTCTTTAATTTGATCTGATAATCCAAATTTTTACTGCTACCATGGAGAGGGAGGAGCTAATGACCTATATTGCAGCCTCCAGCCACCAGGGGGAGCTCTACTTGCTTTTGGCTTTACTTTTGAGGAGCTCTTCCATAGTGACATATATTTATATGTCTTTCAGTCTTTTTATTTATGTTAATTATGTGGAGCTGGTGCTAGTTTGTCTGCTTACGTCTGCATGTATGACATCTTATTTTTGTTTTTGTTTTTTCCCCCATCTCTTGCTCCAGAGGAAAACGGCGTCATTTATTGTGGCTGCTGAAGAAGAAGGGTCAGCCCAGGTCTCTGTGGTCTCCAGTGGAAGCTCAGTCAAGTGACAGCTCCAGTCCATTGGTTTACCTTCCAGATGACAGCGAAAAGAGACTAACAACAATTAGCGAGGGAGAGATCAATGATACGTGCAAACCCCCCCACCTCCCCGTTATCAGGGAAAACAGATTGCTGACTGACCAGATTTGAGTCTGGGAAGAAGAGAGCGAGTGAAATGAGGCTGGATAATTAGGAGAAGGAGGCTGAATCCCCGAAGGGAAACGATGCGAGCGAGCAGCTCTGTGCATGCAGCTCATCGCACCATCCCTCCGTCTCTATCTCTTTAAGAGGGAAGGAGTGTGCGTGGGGGAGGGGTATTGGCTGGGGTGGAACAGTCCTGTAATGAGCAGGTTTTAGAGAGAGAGAGAGAGAGAGAGAGAGAGAGGGAGGGAGGGAGAGAGGAAAAAAAACAAGAGGGGGGACAGATGACTTGGTGGAATTGGGATATCACAACAACAATCCGGATTTGAAATGGCGAAGCGGAGAGGACGAGGAAAAGGAGAAGAGGAGTAACGTTGCTGTCCTCCGATTCTGCATCCTCATCCCCTTCAGATCACAGCCGAGCCGAGAGGAGGAGGAGGAGGAGGAGGAGGTGGAGGAGGAGGAGGAAAAAAAAAAACAAAAAAACATAGGAGCCGGAGAGAGATTTTCACACTCCTCACTATGTCTACGTCTGCCGAGGCGTGTGCGTCGGTCTGTGTGTGTCTCTGAGCTTGTTTCCAGGCCATGCTGCTGCTGTAGGGGAATATCTTCAACTTCTCTGTGTTTTTTTGTTTTTTAATGGCGTATGAGTGCAGCAGCAGCAGCAGCAGCAGCAGCAGCAGCATCATCATCCCCGTCCTGTATCCGTCGGGATGTGGGGATGCTCTTAACGTCTGATTGAGCCGAGCTGCTCTTCCGAGGGGCCTTGTGGGACCGCTGGAAAAAGAAGCCTAGGCCTCGCTTGTCTGGAGCGCCCCGACTGCACGGCTGAGGCGACGGGCCTGCACGGCTGCGCGGAGCAGGAAGGTGGAGGAGGAAGTTGAGGAGGAGGAGGAGGAGGAGGAGGAGGAGGAGGTGGTGGTGGTGGAGGATGAGAAGCACTCTGAGCCTGCATGCCCATGGGAAGCAGCATGCACGGTCGCTTCTTCTTCGCGTTTGTCACTCCAGACCTGTCGCTGAGGCTCGGATTGCTTCTTCAATCGTGAGGTGATGCTCTTTACAAAAAAGCCGGCGTTTTACATCCTAAACTGAGAGGAGAGAGGGACAGTCGAGGGAGCCCCCCCCACACCTCCACGCTACCTGCTTCAAACCAGGCCTCCTCCCTCCTCGCTCCCTCTGAGTGAACCGGGAGTTCTTGTTTTTTCTTTTTTTCTTGACGTTCTAAGGATTTGCCCTAAACCTGTTTCATGCATGTCCACTGGAGGCAGGTTTGACTTTGATGACGGGGGGTCGTACTGCGGGGGGTGGGAGCAGGGTAAGGCCCATGGCCGGGGGGTCTGCACGGGGCCCCAGGGTCAGGGCGAGTACGCGGGGGCCTGGAGCCACGGCTTCGAGGTCCTGGGCGTGTACACGTGGCCCAGCGGGAACAGCTACCAGGGCACCTGGGCGCAGGGCAAGCGGCACGGCATCGGCGTGGAGAGCAAAGGCCGCTGGGAGTACAGAGGGGAGTGGACGCAGGGTTTCAAAGGTCGCTACGGGCAGCTGGAGAGCACGGCCAGCGGGGCCCGGTACGAGGGAACGTGGAGCAACGGGCTGCAGGATGGGTACGGCACCGAAACCTACTCTGACGGAGGTAAGAGCCACTTTACACCCCCCCTCCTCCTCCTACCCTCCGTATCCTCCCCCAGCTTCTGTTTCAAGACCTTACACCAGCTCATAGATCAGAGAACCAGACTCACTGCTGCTCCTCGGCCCTGCAAGTGGAGCAACTTGCTTACCTCGCCCACTGCTGGAACCAACTGTAACACATCTCCGATGCAGGCTACATAAATAACATGTAGGTCACATCCACACACACGGATAGATTACTGAAGAGGCCTACCAGGCACAGCACCAGCAGCACCAGGGGGTCAAGCCCTGTTCTGTAGCATCATATATGTGTAGAGGAGTGCCAGTGTGTATCTTCTGTGGCAGGAAGCACTGTGGAACAAATACTGAAGTTATAAGCCACAGTTTTTTCCACCAACAGCAGCACCAGAGGGTTCAAAGCAAAAATAAAAGCCACGACAGACTCCAAAACATCCGTAAAGAGACCAAACTGCTACAAAAAGACGCAAAAAAGCTGAGTGAAATGGCTTCAAAGAGATCCAAAGAATTGCGGGTGAAAAAAAAAATACAAAAAAGAGTCGAACAACCACAAAATAAAGTAAAATGAGCATAAAGAGACTCAAGAGGTTCAAAAGATGCACACAATTACCAGAAAAGAGGCGCAAATAGGTTGAAAACAACCACAAAGTGGCAACAAAAAGACGTAGACACACAAAAGAGACGCCAAAAAAATCTTAATTTCCCCGCTCACAACTCGAAAGTAAAGTACACAGGCTGTAAAGAGACACAAAAAGGCTCAAAATAGAATCAAAAAACACTTCAACTGACAACAAAGGCAAAAAGGAAAAAGAGACACGCAAAGAGACAAAGTAGCAACAAAGAGAGAGTGAAAAATATGTAAAACAGCTACAAAGTTGAATAAAATGACCACAAATAACAGAAAATGTGACTAAAAAGCTTCAGGACAAGCACAAAGAAAATGCAACTGACTATAAAATGAAGTAAAAACACACAAAACAACCACAAAAACTACAAAAAGCAACTAAAAAGGCACAAAAATAAGACAGCACATAAAGTAATGACAAAGACACATAAAACCGATCACAAGAAATCCACAAAGAGATCAAACAAAAAAAAATCAAAATGCAAAGAAACAAAAGCAACACAACTACACGGAAGAAAAAGAACAACTATAAAAGTTGAGTAAAATGACCACAAACACAAATGTCATCAAAAAGGTTCAAGACAACAATAAAGTAATGGATCCGACACACAAAACAACCACAAAAAACTCAACTCTTGAGACAAAGAGACACAAAAAGAATCCAAACAGCGCCAACAACACGTAGAGCGATGACAAGGACACAAAAAATCTGTCAAGAGATAAAACAACTGCAAAGTGGCACAAAGAAAATCAAGACACAAAAATACAAAAACAAACAAAGAGACAAAACAGCAATAGAGAGATGAGAAATCAGTAGAAAAACAAAATGACCACAAAGAGACACAAAAAAAAAACTACAAAAAGACACAAAACAACTTCAAAAAGAAGTCAAATGACAATAAAGATGCAAGACGACAAAAAAGTGATGCAAAGAGGTTAAAAAAAGATTTCAGGTGACAACGAAGAGACGCAAACTGACAACAAAAGATAAAACATATAAGACACACAGACTGACAGAGGGCATTTTGTTGGGTCTCACATGACAGGGGTGTGGCTTCACTTCCTGGTTGCGTTGCATTTCCAGGCGTGGCCCCGGTGGTGACATCACAAAAACAACACAAACGTCTTTAAACGAGGTCGAAATTAAAAAAATCTCCTGTTTATCAAATCACACCTTCCCTCTCCCCCCTCCGCATCACTGTGATGCAGCGTCGCCATGGCAACGCGGAGACAGCAGGTCAGCGTGTCACTAGAGACCAGCTCGCGGCTCTCCTGCTCTCTGATTGGCTCCCCATCCCACCCCCCCCCACCCCCGCCCCACTCCTGGACATAATTGAGGCCGTTTGACAACCGCCTCCAAGGACCCAGATCATGGAGCTCAGTAAATAAATAAATAAATTAATAAATACATGCAGACAGATAATGAAATCACACCACACCTGCATCCTAACCCCCCCCCCAAAAAAAAAGATGGAGAAAAGAGCAAAGAAGAAGAAGAAGTAGAAGAAGAAAAAAAAAAAAGAGACTGCGTCACGGGACAGCTCTGCCTCTCTCTTCCGCTCACGTGGACGACCGCCGACAGATGAATATAGCACGCACGAGCTGACACATTTTCCACAACCCAGTAAATGTGCAGGTTTTCTCCCTCAACACACACACACAAAGTGACGGGCTCATCAACAGAGGAAACGCTCAGTAAAAAACAACAATAAGGAGAAGAACATAGAGTGTTATGCTGCTATATTATAAGAGGTTTCAGCACCACGGAGGTTTCAGCACCACGGACAGCTCCTGGTCCACGAAGCTGTAAATGGAGCTATGGAAGACAGAAGGTGACTTTTAAAATGGTAAACAGGAGTTACATGAATCTGAAAAGAAAGGATGGGATCTTTTTTTGGATAAAACCGACAAAAAGACACTGCTATGAGAGAAACTGGGACTGTTCCAGAGTTTTTGGAGGCTTGACAAAGGTTCCTGATCAATTTGTGTTGATGCTTAAAGAAAGAATGATAATAAAGAAGAAATATAGAAATAACCTGGGTGACACTGGGACACAAAAAGGTTTTATTGGGTAATAAAAGAAGAAAATTGTAAATATTTACAACAATTATATAGAAGAAATATAGAAATAACCCAGTAAATAATAGAGAATAATAAGAAATAAGAAATATAGAAAGTGGTAACTGATAACCCGGGAATGGACTTTGATAAAAAAGAAAGAAAGAAAGAGGAAATACTGAGAGCGAAACTGGGTGCGTTCCAGAGATTCTGGAGGCTTGAGAAAGGTTCCTGATCGATTAGAGTTGGTGCATAAAAGAGAAAATTTTAATATTTACAATAACAATAAAGACAAAATATAGAAATAACCCAGAAAATGCTATTATCAAGAGGCAAACTAGGACATGGAAGGGTTCCTAATATAATAAGTTTGGGAATATTTAAAATAATAATAAATAATAATGAGAGACGTGCATGTCAAAGCAGATAACCTGGTAAAATGTCAGCATTTCAATTTCCCTATTGCCATCAGACTTAGACTAAAAAATGTGGAAACTGTAAACTTGGGCATGGATTTTAATAACAACAATAACAAATACTACGAGTAAAATTGGGTCCATTCCAGAGATTCTGGAGGCTTGAAAAAGGTTCCTGATCGATTAGTGTTGGTGCATATAAGAGAAAATGGAAATATTTACAATAATAATATAGTAGATATATAGAAATAATCCAGAAAACACCACAATCAAGAGTCAAACTGGGACACAAAAAGGTTTCTGACATAAGTAATAAGGAGAGACCTGCAAATAAAAGCAGATAAACTATTCCAGAGCTTTTGGAGGCTTGAAAAACGTTCCTGATCAATTTCGGAATGGGCAAGAAAAGAAAAACTACTATCAAGAGTGAAACTGGGACAGAATAATCTTATTTTATAGCTTCTGGAGGATTGAAACTGTTAGTTGGGAATTAAAATTGTAAATTTAAACGTGTAAATATTCTGAAAGAAAACCTGGTGCAAAGGCAACACAGGAATATTAAGTTTGTTTAACAAGGTGTGATTTTAAAAGTGTTAATTAAAACTGCTCAAAGCTTAAAAGAAGATGTGAAAGAACATCTGTGAATTTTGCTTATTTACATGTGTGGAGTTAAAATAATCAAGCTTTTTAAAAAAATGAATAAATAAACAAATTCCCATATGCAAACTAAAGAAAAAAAAAACAGACGCCTGAAACTGGGTCACAATAAACCTATATTTGGTTGCAACACTACCAATAACAACAGATAATAGGCAGAAGTATGCAAAGATAATAAATAAATAAATAAAATGTTAATAAATCAACATTAGAAGTTTATTGTACAGAGTGAATTCTGTCAGTTTATTGAAAAAGTGCTTTACTGTTATATTATATTGATTTTATTATATGCATCAGTTGCCGCGCAGGACAACTTTTACCTTCAAAAGCATCAACACAAGCGGCTAATTTATTTAAATTTACATTTAATTAGTAAAGTGCAATTACTTTAAAACGTTTAATGAAAGTAAACTGCAGATTACTTTTCTGTTATGATTAAAACCGACCCACCAGTCTCTGTTTTAGAAGTTTTGGAGGCATGAAAATGTCCCTGACAGATGGTAAATGGGAATTAAATAAAAAAAGGAAAAGAAAACATTTAAAATAGTAACAGATGATAATAGTGTTATAGTGTTTGGTTTTACGTTTTAACACCAAAGATCTGATCCAACAAAAAGCTTCAAAATGACGAATTACACTTTTTTAAAATGCATTTTAAGTTTGGATGTAGAATTATCCAAATTTGGATATTTTAAGAGCTTTTGCGTTTCAAAATATTTGTAGTAGATTAGCTAAGAAATTAAACTAAAACATCTAAATATTTACAATAACAGCAGATGATAAGGAAAGTTCTGCAAACATGAACGAAGATGATAGACAAGGGAAAGACGTCCTTCCTGTCCGGAGATTCTTTGGCTCATGTTTCACAATAAATAGGATCATACAAAACAATCATCAGTTTCTTTAGCAGCTAATTGTAAAACGCACTGAGACTGAGGCCAAGAAAACTCCAAACTATTAAGAATTAGAAGACTTGGCTTCGTTTAGTTAGAGTTTTAAAGGCACGTTCATCTCTTTGTGGAGACCAGAGTTTGTCTGAGCCTCTCTGAGCTGGAAGCTAATTGTCTGCGTTGATGACTGTCGAGCTTCCTGCCCAGAAACATGAAACTCTGCCTCACCTCTTGCTCTGGCCACCTCTGGGAATTTGAGGAAGGATGTGAGGACGGCGGCTGGAAGACGTCGACCTACACAAGACCTGCAGTGTTTAAAAGCTTCTCCTGAGAGCTCACCTCCGCTCTGAAGGTCCAAGTGTCCGTTTCAGCCTTTATTTCATCCTATTTGTTGTTGTTGTTGTTGTTGGTGCAGATGGAGACGAGGACGCGGGGAGAAAACGCGACACTCCTCTCTTTGTGTTGTTGTACTTTGTGCTGTTCATCTTCCGCACGCCCCCTCCTTCGAATATGCCAAAACGCTGCGGCTCGGCCTGTTTTCCAACAAAGCACATATGGGCCTTTCTGCCAGATTCCTTGGTTTATTTCAAGTGTTTCATTTATTTATTTTCACAGCTTCAATGTTGAGCCAATATGTGCTTCCAGTTGGTTCTGTAGTATTTCTAACATTTCTAACCCTTCTGAAGAGACTGGCAATATGGCGTCTATCTATACACTTTCAACAAACCAGAATATGTTAAAATGCCCAACGTTTCTAAATGTTCATAGGCTTAATGAATCTCATCTCAATGAGAAAAAAGGTCTTGTTCTGTGGTGTGGTTTGTACTTGTACTTGGCTAGGCCACTACTGCTCAGTGCTGCCCCTGTGGCCAAGCAGCATTACTACAACTGCCATGTGGTAGTAAACAGATTGGATGTTTTTTTTTTGGCAAAAGCACCAAGTGAACAGATTTAACTAAGCGTACTCGATATTGGCTTTTTTTTTGCCGATATTGTCCAACTCTTCATTTCAGATTCGGATATCGGCTGATACCAAAATGTGCAAGCTTTTTTTACACCAAAAATTGTGAAATGAACACAGTCTGCCTAATTTTACTGTGATGTCCTACTGGATGCATTCATAACTTCCAAATGTAAACATTCTCTGTGCAAAATAAGACACAAGCTTCAACATGAGTTATGGAAAACTGATATTTTATTTATTTATTTCAATCGAAAGTGGCTGGTTACACTCCATGATTTTCAGATTGATATCTTTCCACCTCAGATTGTTTTTCTCAGTTAAAGGAAGGGTTGTGTCACTGAAAATTGCAAATTTACCACCCATAGGACACACTTGGAGATAATTCCAACCCAAAGACACAACTTTAGTCGGCCACTGGGTGAGCTAGCTTGTTGTTCCACGTGTTGTTATTGTAAGTGTGTGCTGGTAAACATCATATGCTGCATTCATGGAGGCATCAGCTACAAAACCCAATACCAATATTTCCAGATATTAAATTTTTATGCCAATATAACCTTTATGCACATCATTCCTGTTAAGTTTAGGGATGTAGGCGTCAGGTTTTCCTCAACTCATTATAGTTGTGTCTGAAATTAACCTCCAGTTCACGAACCACTGCTTCACTTATTTCTTTAGTCCAGTATCGATATCATGTCTGACTCTTTCCGATCTCCCTCTATCCGTCTCCCAGGAACCTACCAAGGCCAGTGGCTGGGAGGGATGCGTCACGGCTATGGCGTACGGCAGAGCGTCCCGTACGGCATGGCCGCCGTCATCCTCTTCCCTCTGCGAACGTCCATAAACTCCCTCCGCTCCGAGCACAGCCACGGCCCTCCCGCTGTGCTGGAGGACGGCGCCGCCACCACGCCCACGGACAGCGTGGTGGCCGGGCTGGCGGGGAGCCCAGTGGGCCGGGGAGGGTTCGCCCTGACGGCTCCGAGCGAGGCCGAACGCCAGAGGAAGAGGAAAGGCCGCTTCCGGCAGTCCATCCTGAGCGGCCTGAAGCTTCGGCGGTCGGAGTCCAAGAGCTCTTTGGCCAGTCAGCTCAGCAAGCAGAGCTCCTTCTGCAGCGAGGCCGGCATGAGCACCGTCAGCTCCGCCGCCTCCGACATCCACTCCAACGCCAGCGAGAGCGAGCAGGGCGCCCCCGTCGACGCCACCGTCACCGAGATGTACGCCGGAGAGTGGCGCAGCGACCAGAGGGCCGGCTGGGGCGTGAGTCGGCGCTCGGACGGCCTGCATTACGAAGGCGAATGGGCCGCGAACAAGAGGCACGGGTACGGGTGCACCACCTTCCCAGACGGCACCAAAGAGGAAGGAAAGTACAAGCAGAACGTGCTCGTGAGTGGAAAACGCAAGAACCTGATCCCACTGAGGGCCAGTAAGATCAGAGAGAAGGTGGACCGGGCTGTGGAGGCGGCTGAGAAAGCCGCAGACATCGCCAAGCAGAAAGCAGAGATCGCCATGTCGAGGTAGGATGTTCAGGAAATCAGGAAATTATCAGGTCTTTTTATTGTCTTACAGTTTTTTTATGTTTTAAATATTTAGGACTGAATGGGGTCTGTGGGGGCCCTTTACAAATTCCCCTCTGAAAAGGCTGATCTGGCCGTGTTTTTAAATACTTCTAAAGATATTTTAACCCCAGACATTAAATTGTATCATTGGTTTTTATCCCAGTTACAATTGAACAGCTTTAACAAGGATGGTCTCCACTTATGGAATCATTTCTGTGCCAAGATTCATTAACCTCCTGAGACCGGAGCTTTTATTTGCTATGTGTTTTTAATTCCTCCAAGAGGAAAACTAAGCACCATCTTTGAACAGGAAGTAGTAGTTTTTGGAAAAAAAAAAAAAAAAAGTCCTCATATGTGGACACTGGGATTATGTCATTATTTAAATTATACAAAATACAAAGCTGTTTATTTTAATACCTGAACATGGCTGTGCAAAGACAGAATTGCAAACAGTCCCAACGTCCTCATACGAGTACTTGCTAACTAACAAAAATTGCTAATTTGTTAAATTTGGTTAATAAGCAAGTTTTAGCCTTTGCTAACACTAGATGACAGACTAAAGCGTCCACTAATGAGGACAATCGGTTTAAATGAAGCTGAAATAAGCTGCAATAAAACCCAAAACTTAACGTACCCATATGAGGACGCAGGGTCTCAGGAGGTAAATAAATAAGCCAAAAACAGCAATTCATTATAATTAAAAAACACCATTAAACGTGTCTGTTAATGGCTGAATGTTATGATGAACACACACATTTATCATTGTGCATTTATTCATGGATTTAGGCACAGAAGAGATTCCATACGTTTAGGGTTGGACGGCGAATTTATTTGTTTTTATCTTGATGGGACATTTTTAAGAAAGGAACTTCCATTTACTTCCATTTGTTTAGAGAACCTGAAGTTTGTTGTTCCTTGGTTATAAACAAGGCCAAATAAAGCAGAACTCCACGGATGAGGACGATCAATAAACCCTAAAATGGAAAAGTCCTCTTCTGACCGCAGTGTTTCTACCTGTGCCGTTCAGGATGAGCCACGCTCGTGGGAAGGCGGAGGCAGCTGAAGGGGTGGCGCAGAAAGCCACGGAGGAGTGTCGCCTGGCTCGGATCGCTGCCAAAGAGCTCTCGCCCTCCTTTCACATCTACGGCAATGGTGAGTGGACGAAATGTTACGACATATATGATCAGCGGCAGAGGGTAGGAACAAAAATCTATCAAAATCAACCTTAATATAATATAATATAATATAATATATAAAAACATACATTTATTACACTTAGTAATAAGCCGATATTCTACCTATTGTATGTTTTGTCCATTAGGATTCACAAAAAACAGCTGTGATACCAGAATCTAAGACTAATTTACTTTTCTGGTAGTTTGATTGTTTTAATTACAGCATAATATGAGGTGGTTAAAGCTAAGAAAAATGTAGCATCTTATTAACCAGCTGTGCTAAAAGCTAACTAGCCTAAATAATGTTTTGTTTTGTTTAGCCTATGATAATTAAAATTAAAAATAATTTAAAAAAGTTTTTTTCACATGTTTATTTATTACACTCTCTGCTATGCTACATGCTAATATGAATGAATGAATGAATAATTTTATTTCAAAATAAAAATGTATAAGCAAGAGGAAGTAATGATTATAAACCAATAAAACAAAGTAGTATCATAATTTATTCTTTATAAATATCCATATAAATATATAGCATATGCTTTACATAAATATCTATATAAATGTGCTACATACATATCCATAAATGCTACAACATACTAGCGTATACTAATGCAGCAATGGATAAACTAGCTGGGCTGAAAGCTAATTAGCTAACTAGCTGCAATCGAAGCTCCAGACTTTGTGTAATTTTATTTGAAAAAACCTCATTTGAATGCTACCATTATTAAGCTAGTTCGTTAGATCGAAATAGCAAGAAAGCGATTTAGATTATTTAACTCTCTGTCACACAGTTTGGCTCAAATGGTTCTGTTTGAAATTAATGCTAACGCAATGAATACTGTTATATGCTAACATGCTAATGGACACTACTTTTGTTGTTCCATCTAGATATTTTTTACACACAGAGAAAACGTGTTTAGCAGGTTTAGGCTAATGTTTACCTTATTATAGGTCTTTGCTTAATATGCTAACAGGTGCTAATTTTGTTGTTTGGAAAGTTTAAACGTGATGGAAGCGCTAGAAGAAATGTCTGATGTGTATTTAATCAGTTAAAGCTTTAATTCTATTACACGAACATGAACTAAATTAAATAAAAATGTCATTTCTTATTTGCCAGTTCAGTTTAAATAAACAATAAAGTGTAAATAAACACCAGCATCCTACAAAATACTTACATGCTAATGCTAAGTGTTAGCATAATGAAAGTAAAGTTAATTTCATCATGTTTTTGCAGGTTCAAAAAAAAAAAAAAGTAAATAAAACCTCATAGTTTTACAGTTCAGCCTGAAAACTACAAACCCTTTTTTTGCAGCTTCACTGCTTCTATTACACTGCTTCTATTTTTTTAGTTCCCCACAGAGACCTGCTTTGTAACAATTAGTCACGAGTCGTGACTAAACGATGGAGCTGCACTCATTATCTTAAAGTGAAATCTACATAAACGGATAAGTATCTGAAAGTTAGCACAACAGTCACATGTCAAATATGTGCATTCGCTGCGGAGTGTGCAAACATCCTGATCTCGGAATAAACTACAAAAGGATAAGCCTGAGAGAATTCAAATTAAATCAGTTCAGTTAATCCACAGAGCTCCTCTCTCTTCCCTCCGTTTTGTTCCCGCTGCATGCCAGTAACGCTCAGACACACACACTCGTAGTGGAGTTTTTTTTTTTTTGTTGCTGTGGATCTGAGCCAAATATCACTTCACCGGTTCTCTCTGTTTTCACAGGGCTCGAATGTCAGAGGCCCAAGCACCAGGACGCCAAGGACAAAGACCACGAGGTCATCTCCACGGGAACGGACAGTCCGGAGCTGTGCACTCCGGACACCACGCCGCCCGTGATAACGCCCGATCTCAGCCCGGTGCTGAGCGTGCCCGCCTCGCCCCCCCGCAGCCCCCCCAGACACGCCCACCGCCCCAGAAACGCTTGCTTCATGCGGCAGAGCGCCGTGGACGATCAGGGCGGGGCCGAGATCCAGGTGCTGGTGGAGGGGCGGGGCGTGGACCTGCCGAGGGGAGGGGCCAACAACTGGACGGACGACATGTACCCGGACCGAGGGGGGGGCAGCAGCCGCTCCACCACGCCGTCCCTCCTGGAGGAGCAGGAGGGCCAGATCAACGGCCACGAGCAAGCCCCTTTACCCAACCACAAGCCGCGGGAGAAATCCTCGTCCAATCACAAGTCCACAAGGGAGCACGCTTCCTCCTACCGAGCGTGGGAGCACTCCTCATCCAACCAAAAGCCCTCCAAGCACGCCTCCTCCAACCACAAGTCGAGGGAGTACTCGTCCTCCAACCACAAAACATGGGATCACTCTTCCACCAATCACAAGGCCTGCGGGCATACCTCTTCCAACTACAAGCCGCAGGTGCACATTTTATCCAATCACAAGGCCTTGGAGCATAACATGTCCAATCACAAGACTTCTGAGCATGCTTCTTCCAATCACAAGCCCCAAGACTATATCTCCTCCAATCACAATGCAAAGGACCACGTCTCGTCTAGTTACAGCCCTCGAGAGCATGTCTACTCCAACCACCACCCAAAGCAGCACAACCCCTCCAACCACAAGCTTAGCGAGCATGCTGTTATCGACCAAAGGCTGGACGGCCTCACCGGGGGCTGGACCGCTGAGAGCACCCTGAGGTGGAGCCCCGCCCACTCGCGCCTCACGGAGCAGGACGAGGAGAGGATGAACGACTACACGGTGGACATGAGGCTCCAGTGTCCCGACTCGGGCCGTGACCGGCTGGGTCAGGAGTCCCCGGCGGCCCCCAAAAACAGCCGGCTCCGATCCCGAGGCCTCCGGCCGGTCAGAGAGGGATCCATGGACTCTGTGCAGATGCTGGACAACCTGAATGTGGGGGCGGAGCTGGAGGAGTGGCCGCTGCACAGGGACCTCACCCTCTCCCCGCCCCTCAAGTCTCAGCCCATCACTCTGGAGCAGGAAGGAGAGCATCTCACCCTCAAATCAAACTCAGTGAGTTCAAAAGGCAAAAAGACTGTGATCTAAACCTGCCCTTTAATCCACCCTCAGTCAACTCAACACTCTTCACTTTAGCAGCTTAATAGTAATTACAGTTCAGAGACCTGTTAAAGCCTGAACGTATCGCTGCTCATATGTTAAAGCACGTGGTATTTCAATTACAGTAACTCACTGTGGTTCCTACAAACAGCTCTCTCTTCCTGGGTTTTGCGTCGCTCCCCAATTTGCAGCCAACAGCAGTGATGCTTCATCATTACCGTAATGGCAGCTTTGTTTTTTCCCCAGTGTTCCGCCACACTTTGAATTTTGTGCATCACTGAGTTACGGTAATTCAAATACCGCAAGCTTTTTTTTTTATGTGCAGGTGCAGATGCTCAGGTCATAAAGGGGTTAAGATCTAAAAGCTATAAAAACAAGCTTGTGGTATTTGAATTACCGTAACTCACTGATGCACAAAATTCAAAGTGTGTCTGAATACTGGGAAGTTTTGCTTTCTGGAAAAAAAAGATGCCATTACGGTAATGATGATGCTATTGGGGGGAGACCCAGGAAGAGAAAGTTGTTTGGAGGAATTTGTCGGTAAAAAACTACGTTAGTTAAACCCTTTGAAACTTCCCAGTGTTCAGCCACACTTAGAGTTTTGTCCATTGTTGAGTTACGGTAATTAAAAAAAAAAAAAACACAAGCTTTTTGGGTTCTGAAGGATTAACAACAACATCAAAAATCTAAAGAATTAGGAATTCGCTTTATGTCGTCCATTTTCAGCTGGAAGTATTTTCAGGGCCTGGATGGACACGAGACTCTACTAGTAGTAATTAAACATATAACAAGATAAAGACAAAAGTAAACATAAAAAACAACAACAACCCAAACGCGTTTGTTCAAAAAGGAGTGGGAGGAAGTCGGAACTTTTCTAGTCCCTAGTAATTTTCAAATAATAATACATGAATATTGATCCCTAAGTTACAATCTCTACATTCAGGAATCATTTTATTGTCATTATGTGTGTACATAATGACAAATTAAATGGCAGCTGCTGGCTAAAGTAATGCAACTATTAAAACAGTAGAAAGCACTGGACATAAAATAAATGAAAAAATAAATAAAATAGAGCTGAGACACTTCACAGCTTGTTCCAGAATCAGTCTCATCTCCTTAAGCCTTCACATCCTAATGACTCTCTACCAATAGTCCTGTTTGTGGTTCTGAAACAGCAGCAGAACGTGATTCATTGCTCTTCTGTCGGTGTTTGTTTGCTGACGTAGCAAATAAAAGTGGTGGTGAACACATTTCAAAGCTACTTAAAGCCGGATATTTGTGATCTGAACGCAGATCTGGGGCTTATTCAAACGACAGGGAGCGGAACTGAATGGCAAATATAACGTCGGTGCTAATAAAAAGGTTGAACAACAGATGCTTTTACTGGAATTAGAGCAAAACAGAAAAGAGAGAAGGCGTCTGAGTCGATGTTGTGTAGGAGGCGGAAGCTGCTGAGAGATGTGATCAGTTTATATAGTTTAGTTTCATTTCTGGGCTAAATCTACGTCATATACCTGACGCAAGAGCAAACACCCAGCTTAAAGCCCAACTAATAACTAGCTCTGTTACGACAAACAATTCCCGATCACGTTTGTTCCAAAATGTCTCTCATCTCCCCAAGTCTTCACATCATAACGCACACTCAGCATCAACGCTTTGACACTTGCTTGGACAGTATTTTACACGTTAGTTGTTTCTTAAATAGCAAATAAAGAGCTGGACTCTTATCAGTAATATCAGGTCTGAACATGAGCTCACGTCGGTGCAGCCCAGAAAAAAAAAGAGAAGACGTCCTGAGTTGATGGTGCGTAGGAGGCAGAAGGAAAATAGGAAATGTGATTCGGATCAATTACAGTTGCTGCCATGGTCTGTGTCACGGCTTCTTTTAATTGCATTTCGTGGCTAAACCTGCGTCATATATTTGACACAGAAGTATAAATCTAGTTTAAAACTCAACAAACAACATGCTCCATCGTGGCAACCATCTCCTCATCACTTTAAAACCGCCTTCAGTGTCCTAACACAAACACAACAAATAGCAATGTTAGTGGTTCTGAAACAGCTGCAGATACTGAGCCACTGTTTTCAGATAGAACTGCACATAAAAGGTACAATCTTTGTCCAAAAACTGTGCCTTTTTTTATTTTTAAGGCATTTTGTGACGTGCGAGTTGAACAGAATATTAATTTAAATAATAAAAATACAACTAAGACTAAGAAATAAATGAAGCAATATAAAATAAAGGTGCCGCTAACTCTGCTGACGTGGGATCAAAGACGCTACATCTCTGCTCTGTTAATAAAATGCTTCGTTGGTCAGATGTTGGATCGAATTCCAGGCGTTACCTCCCTTGTTGCATCTTTTAAGGTGACGTTCAGACAAACTTCTGACATTTTAAAGGTTCACTTCCATCCATGCAGCAATAGAGCTAAGGAGGCTAAGCTAATTAAAACCTCACTGGCACCAAATGAAGCAGCCAGATCAGTCTGATTACTACCGATAGAGTCAGCATCAGGACCACCATGGTACCCAGTATCTGAACCCATCCCTAGTCAGGACCCGCGGGTCTGAACAGGGCGAACACAACAAATAGCACGTTCTGTAGCAGCAGCCATGTTTGAACCGGGTCCAGACACATGTTACCGATGCTTTGTTCTGTGTTCTACTGCACATAAAAGGTACAATCTTTGTCCAAAAACTGCGCCTTTTTTTATTTTTAAGGCATTTTGTGACGTGCACGTTGAACAGAATATTAATTTAAATAATAAAAATACAACTAAGACTAAGATAATAAATGAACCAATATAAAATAAAAGTGCTGCTAACTCTGTTGCTGTGGGGTCAAAGACGCTACATCTCTGGTCTGTTAATAAAATGCTACGTTGGTCAGATGTTGGATCTAATTCCAGGTGTTTCCTCCCTTGTTGCATCTTTTAAGGTGAAGTCCAGACAAACTTTTGACAAATGTTTGGCCTTAGACATTTTAAAGGTTCACTTCCATCCATGCAGCAATAGAGCTAAGGCGGCTAAGCTAATTAAAACCTCACTGGCACCAAATGAAGCAGCCAGATCAGTCTGATTGCTACCTATAGACCAGGACCACTATGGTACCGAGTATCTGAACCCATCCCTAATCAGGACCCGCGGGTCTGAACCGGGTCCAGACACATGTTACCAAAGTGTATCTGTTTGTTTGTTTCTTGTTTTTGTTCCCGTCTAACCGCTTCCTCTCTCCTCTCTCTCTTCTCTCCTCCAGGGCTCCAGCTCTATTCTGGTGGTTATGGTCATTTTACTCAATATTGGAGTAGCCATTCTTTTCATTCACTTCTTTATTTAAGCTTATACAGGTATGATCTACTAAGACTTATTGATAACTATATTCTATTGTTACGTGCTGAGACGGACCGGAGCCCGCGGCCTGAGTGACGGACACAGCCGAGCCTTTCTACAGTCACAGCTACTCTGTCTTTTTCCACCATCTGTTGACGCCCATTTCCACCAAAAGCACCGGTTCCTTTTTGCTTATTTTAAGCTTGCGACCATATGGAGATTTAAAAAAACAAAAAAGAAGAAGAAGAAGAAGAAGGAGAAGAAAGGGGGGTGGTTAAAGAGTGCAGCTTTAAATTATCATGGATGGGAGGAGAATATAGCAACTCATGAGGAACCCTCCATCCTCAACCCTTCTTTTTCCTTTTTCCTCCCTTTTTCCAACCAGTTCCTCTATTCGCACTATGCGCTACACAACAGAACTATGCTGCAAGAGTAGATCCATTTTAAAGGGCTCCGTCATTATTCTTTTCTCTTTTTTTTTTGTTTTTTTTGTTTTTTAAATTTTTTTGTCCACCACAAAAACCTACACACAAACACACACACAACCATTTGCATGAGGCTGTGTGAAGTTTTAAAAAGTGCATTTTTCTATCCCTTTAACATCACCATTCTGTTCCCCCCCCCGGATTATTCATCCATCCACGTACTTATTTTAATCCATCCCACCGAGATCGACACAGTCTAGTCTAATCCCGAAATTTATTTATTTATTTACACAAAACATACGTGGGAAATTTTAACGTCGAGCCAACACGAAAACATCCGCACGCAAAAAAAAGACAAAGACACACACTAGAAACACGCTGACATACTGAGGTGGATTCAGCCTTGCCCCTTTGTACAGCCTGGAGACTGTTATGTTATAACCACTAATTCTACTATATACGTGTATGTGTCATTATTATTATTATTATTATTCAGAGTTTGTTACTTTTTTGCAGTTTGCAAGACAGAGAGAATGCTGAGTGCCTCGTATTTATTCATTTTCCGTCTCAAAACTTTATTTGAAAATTTGAAAAACCCCCCCGAGCCTCGACGAAACCCCTGCTGACCCCCCCTACAACCTCCTCCATCCCCCCCCCCCCCCACTCTAAAAACCTCCCCCCCCCCTCCCTCCTGAAGTCCTGACATCCTGAAAATGGCATGCACTGTTTTTGTCTCCCAGTCCAAACGGGAAAAAAAACGTGGGGGTTTCTAACGGTGTCGTTTCCAGACACTTTTTTTGTTTGTTTCGGGCCGGATGAGATTTTTTTCAGCATGTACGTTTAAAGCCTGCTCAACTCTGGTGTCGGTTTGTGAGTTTCTCCCCCCTCTCCCCCCTCTCCCTCTCCCTCTCGTCTCTCTTATCCAGCAACACGAGGCTACGTGAGACACGGAGAGCGGTGTAAAATAAAAAAACGCTAGCTTTTAACTCTCAGTGGATAACAGAAAAACGTCCTTATGAGTTTATGAATGATATTAAAAAGAAACTCTACTGCTACTGTATGTTTTATACTTCGCACCCAGTGGCATCATCATGTTGTGACATCATTGCATGCCCGAGCATGCTCTTTCTTACTCTTTGGTTTATGAGGTTGTTTCGAAGTTAATGTGGAGAAAATAATGAAATGTTTGAAATTAATTAAGTGTCGTGTGGTTATTGCCAAATGATTCGTGGAGAAACGATAAAAACGTTTCTGTTGATGCCGAGCGTAAAGATCAGAGCAGAGCTCCCCCTGGTGGCTGGAGGCTGCAGCACAGGTCATACAAGCCCCACCCCCTTCCATGTTAGTGGGCGGGACTTGGGTCAAACTAAAAACATTAAAATACACTCAAATGATGTTTTTTTTTTCAGGGATGGTTTTTCTGCCATTTCGCTTTGAGGATTTGGAAATAATAGAACCTAATAAGTATAAAAACTAAGCATCGTCTTTGAAAGGGAAGTAGATTTTGAAAGGAATCTTGTCCTCATATGTGGACACGGGGATTATTCCGCTGTATAATAATACAATAAAGTCACCATCATGTGTAAATATAAAACAAATATTATTTGATGCATGTTGATGTGTCAGTTCTTTGTATAAGTTTTAGTTAGTTATTTGACGTACAGTTGGGTCCACATATATTTAGACACTGATACAAGTTTTGTTACATTAGACTTGCAGCTGTAATTTTAGGGTATTTACATTCAAACTGGAGGAAGGGTTTAGAAATTAAATCTCTTTTATATGCAGCCGCCTCTTTTTCAAGGGACCAAAATGTTGACTCAGAAATTATAACATGGGCTGCACGGACTATTCCCCCGTTAATCCTTCAACGTTTAAGCAGGTAAAAGGTCTGGAGTTGATTCCAGGTGTGAACCAATGAAAGCATAACTATCTAAGTTTAGGTTGAAATCAATAGTTTGGTACATTCTGAGAATATAAAGGAGCAGACTGGTGACCTCGGGAAGAGAAAAAAGACCCGGACGTCTACAGCAGTGGATGATCGTAGGATCTTTTCCACTATGAAGAAAAACCCTTCACCACATCCACCCAAGTGAAGAAAACCCGTTCAAGTTTGCTTTTAAACTGTCTTTTAGTATGAAAACAGAAAAGAAGATGTAAATGTGACGACAGTAATATGATATGTAATTTTCTTTATTTAAAATCTCTATTTTCCTTCAACAAAGCGTGAAGTAGTCTCCATAAATTTTAAATTAGAAGAAAGCTACAGCGCACAAGTTAAAGCTATTTGCTTTCTTGCTTCCAGTATTTTCACATTGATTGTAAACTGATAATAATCCAGGTTATGGTCGAGTTACAGTAAAATGCTCTTAGTGCTAAAAGACTACAGTTATTTCTGTATTAATCAGACCTGCAGTTTTCATCGTGTCAAAAAAAAAACAATCATTCTGCACCAGAAAAGGTGCAGAGCCTTTTGCAGATGCATCTATCTGCTGAAGCTGTCTTTAAACACAAAGGTAAACTGTCTTTAAACTCCTTGTAGGGTGTTATGGGTTATGTTAGGGTTATGTTATATGGTAGTTTGGTTAATTTATTGCATTTAAATGCAATGTCTGTTCTCTGCAATGTTCAAATAGTGGTGCATATCAAAGTAACATCCAAAAGCTAAAAAAAAAAAAAGTCTGTAAGGCTTATTTGCTTTCTTGCCTCCAGTATTTTCACATTTTCAAATTTATTTCAGTGAGAGGCCTATAAAGGGTTAATACTAGCGCCCACTGTGTTTATACTGAGCTAAAGGGGAGAAATGCCGCCCCCCTGCCGCCAAACGAGGGAACTGCACTTTCAGATTTCTCAACCAGCTCCATTTCGCTCTTTGTGTTTATTTGTTTGAAAGCTCTGCGAGCAAACTCCAAATTTATGTCCACCCGGGGGCTCGGCTCGCGTTCCTCGGCACTTTCGAGCATGGAGCGGCTGTAGGAGCGGGCTGTAGCGGCGGCGCCTCGCTGCGTGGTGGTTTCCGGTGTCCGTCCGTCTGCAGGAGGATGGCGTCCGGCTTCGACCGCATCCCCTCCACCGCCGGTCCTCCGAGTCCCGAAAACGTCGACGGTTGTGGACCACAGGCCGATTAGCAGCAGCGAAAAGCACTAATAATAAACCAGCCCCTGGTAAGTTGGATGTTAATTATTCTGCTGTTGTGTGGAGGTTGCTTTTATTTTTTCTATTTTTTTTTTTTTTTTTTTTTTTTTTGCCTCCTTTTGCATATGTGCGAGTCTCGGCTGCAGGAGGCGGATTTCGTCCCCCTGCAGCTCCGGGTCCAGGCCTAGTTTGATTCGGGGTCCTAACCAACGGTCAAACGGACCCGCAGACGTTACTGTGGCCTTTCATTAAAAGCGACGTTTAAAGCCGAGCGATGTGGCTAAAAGACGCCGTCCTTTCAAGTCACCACCACGCGTGTTTATTTTAACCACATTTTATATATTTAAATACACACTAAGTCATAATTTTAGTGCGGGATTTCTAGGTGGAGATACCCGGTTGTTATTCAGAATGAGGAAGAATTAGGAAGTCGTTAGCATCGTTAGCCTGAGCTAACGGTTAGCCGTTAGCTTCGACGCAGGAGTGCTACCTACATCCTGGATCTAAAGCACTTTTTACGTTGTGTTCTGTTAAAAAAATATAACATTATCTCAAATAAAACACTCCCGCAGGTGGGAGGTAAACGACGCGTTATAATATCATAACCGCTAAAACTACACATTTAGCCGTTATATCATATTAGTACGAGCCCGGTTTTCAGGAAATAGACCGAGCCCATTAATGCTACATTGGTTTAGAGCATTATATTGGCTTAATTAAAGGCTTTTTTGTGTGTTTTGACTGTTATTATTATTTTTTTTTTAAAGTACATGTTTCGGGGGTTTGTCACTACCTTGTAAGTTTTGTGGAATATCAAAATGGTGTTTAGAATAATAGAGGAACTAGTTTTAGGCCTTTAGCTGTTGTTTCAGTTTTATCCTCACCACAAGCAGGACCTGAAATTAATTCAGGCAGCTTTATTCTGACTCTAAGCCTGGAAACAGAAGTTAAGTTGCAGTCACGCTCCCTTCAGCACCTGCTTTTACTGTGTTTTTAATGTTTACTTAAATCATTTGTTTCTTCTGTTTTCCTTGCAGGTTTTTTTTTTATTTTTATCACCACGGCCTCAGAGGAGGTGTGCAAAGTGAAATATTATCTGCGAGCCCCCTCTAATCAGCGCTGGTTACCAAAAAAAACCACCATCCTGTCAAGAAGTTTGGCACTGAAATCTCAACCCCCCCTCATCCTCCTCCCCTCTCATCTGAGCACCGAGCTCCTGTGGAAGTGGAAGGATGACGGAGGCGTGGCAGCAGCAGCAGCAACATGCCGTGGCTCCACCTTCCGTCGTGCACACGCTGCCCCCGGGGGCCGACAACTCTTTGGGCTGCGCCGTGTACGGCGTCGTCCTGCAGCCCGACACCTCCCTGCAGCAGCCCCAGCACGGCCAGCAGCTCACCGTGCAAGCCCAGCAGCCCTCCCTGCAGGTCGGGGGCGAGAGGGGCCACAAGTGCAGCGCCTGCGGCCACGACATATCCCACCTGGCCAACCCGCACGAGCACCAGTGCATGGTGAGCACGGACCGGTCGTTCCAGTGCACGCAGTGCATGAAGATCTTCAGCCAGGCGACGGACCTGCTGGAGCACCAGTGCGTGCAGGTGGAGCAGAAGCCGTTCGTGTGCGGCGTCTGCAAGATGGGCTTCTCGTTGCTCACCTCGCTGGCCCAGCACCACAACTCGCACGGCAACGGCAACAACCCGATGAAGTGCTCCATCTGCGAGAAAACCTACCGGCCGGGCTCCGGGAACGCCACCCCGACCTCGTCGGCCGCTAACCCCCAGCAGCCCTCCACCGGGGAGACGTCCGGCGGCGCGGCCATCAGCGCCTCGTCTCCGCCCGCGTTCGAGGCGTCCTCCCCGGACCGGCCGTACAAGTGCTCCGTGTGCCACAAGTCCTTCCGGCACCTGTCGGAGCTGACCCGCCACGAGAGGATACACACCGGCGAGAAGCCGTACAAATGCGACACGTGCGACAAAAGCTTCAGCCAGTCGTCGCACCTGGCGCACCACCAGCGCACGCACAGCTCGGAGCGGCCGTACAAGTGCGCCGTGTGCGAGAAGAGCTTCAAGCACCGCTCCCACCTGGTGCGGCACATGTACGCGCACTCGGGCGAGCACCTCTTCAAGTGCAATTTGTGCGAGATGCACTTTAAAGAGTCGTCGGAGCTCCTCCACCACCAGTGCCAGCCGGAGGGCGAGCGGCCTTTCCGCTGCGGCTCGTGCGGGAAGAGTTTCAAGCGGCCGTCCGACCTGCGCCAGCACGAGCGCACCCACTCCGAGGAGCGGCCCTTCCAGTGCGAGGAGTGCCAGATGAGCTTCAAGCAGCAGT
Organism: Mugil cephalus; assembly: GCF_022458985.1. Classification (NCBI taxonomy): domain Eukaryota; kingdom Metazoa; phylum Chordata; class Actinopteri; order Mugiliformes; family Mugilidae; genus Mugil; species Mugil cephalus. Next base: position 29,149,415 of record NC_061772.1, read on the forward strand.
ACGCCCTGGTCCGCCACCGCCGCACGCACAAAAACCCGGCGGATCGCCCGTTCAAATGCAACCTCTGCGACAAGGGCTTCCTCCAGCCGTCCCACCTGCTCTACCACCAGCAGGTCCACGGCATGGAGAGCCTGTTCAAGTGCGCGTCCTGCCAGAAGTCGTTCAGCCAGTCGGGGGAGCTGCTGCGGCACAAGTGCGGTGGCGAGGTGGAGAAGCCCTACAAGTGCGACGTGTGCGGCAAAGGCTACAAAAAGAATTCGACGCTGCAGCGCCACCAGAACTCTCACTGCACGGAGAAGCCGCTCAAGTGCTCGCTGTGCGACAAGCGCTTCGTGTCGTCGTCCGAGTTCGTCCAGCACCGCTGCGACCCGACGCGGGAAAAGCCGCTCAAGTGCCCCGACTGTGAAAAGCGCTTCAGGTATTCGTCGGAGCTGCAGCGCCACCGCCGCGTGCACACGGGCGAGAAGCCCTTCAAGTGCGCCAGCTGCGACAAGAGCTTCAAGCAGCGCGAGCACCTGGCCAAACACCAGAGCGTGCACTCGCGGGAGACGCAGTTCAAGTGCGTGTGGTGCGGCGAGCGCTTCGTCGACCTGGCGGCGCTGCAGGAGCACACGGTGCAGCACACGGCCGAGGGCGAGAGCTTCTCCGAGGCGCCCTGCATCCAGTGAACACTTGAAGGGCGCGACACGTGCCAGCCACCACCCGCTCACCCGTAAAAGTTCGTAGTTTAATAACACGCGCTCCCATAAATTATGATTATTTAGCATCTTTTTTTTTTGAGTTAACAGAGGGGAAGAAAACTGTAACAATGAATGAAAAAGGTTTTTGTGTCGTGTGTGTGTGTGTGTGTTGGACCCTGTGGTTGCATGTGGTTCGTCTGTTTTTTTGTAACCCGTTGTCGAGAAAGATGGCAGGAACGTCCGACGTATGTGTGTGTGTATGTGTGTGTGTAGGCTCCTCTGAAATCCATGTGCCTTTTTTATTGTTGTTATTATTATTTTTATTGTTTTTTTGTTTTTTTAATCCAGTCACTCATTTTTTCGTGTGTTTAGCCGAACAGAAACCCCTCCTCCTCCTCCTCCTCCGCGGCTGGCTTGTGCAGCAGTTTATATTTTCACATTACTAGATATTAGGTAGTATCATCTGTTTGTGCATGAATATTTATCACACTTTAATATCACTGTTGTATTATAGGTTTGCTTTATTTAGGAAAAACACCCTAAGAAGAAGAAGAAGAAGAAGAAGAGAAAAAAAAAGAAGTGGATTTGTGAAAAATGTATAGCCAGTGTCCTGAACTCTGTGTTGTTGCATCTTTGTATTAAAACAAATGGCATCTAGGTAACTAACCTGATACCTACCGTGTCATACAAACACTTGACATGTGCAATAGAACATGCACAATGTAATATTTATGACTACTGATTCATGGCATAGTCTACTCTGTTATACTATAGATTGTGTGTATACGCTATGTAAACATCGAGAACTGTATAGTGCTTACGTTACCTGCTTTTCTATTCACGACGAATGAGCTCGCTGTATTTTTTGCAGCTTGCGCTTTAGTTTCATTTCTAGAAGGAGGTTAAGAAACCCCCCCGCCCCCGCCCCCCCGCCCCAGAGTCGCCACAAAACTTTAGCCGCATTAGTTACTGTACGATAGGTCTAACAAAAAGTAATATTTTATTTGTTTTATTCCAGAATTGGCCTTGTTATTGTGTTTTTTTGTTTGTTTTTTTTCACATGTTTCTACCCCCCCCCCCCCCCCCCCTCGCTCCGGACGTCCGGATCAGTTCATTAGCCTCAAAATGTTGCCACTTATGTTTATACAGACGAGGGGAAGAGGGGGTGGAAAAAATAATGTGTGTACTTTTAGTTTACTGTGTGGACTTCTATATTCTGTACAATCTTTGCAGTATATTTAAAAGAAGGTTTTTGGAGTTTATAAGTCATGGACAAAGGGTCGGGGGGGTCGTGTGCCATGGTTTAAATCCCGGTGCGTCGGCTTCGAAAGCTCCCGTGGGGAGAACGACGAAGCATCGATTTACAACATATGGATATCAATATAGACTCCTGTTCATACTGTATACAGGCAATTAAAATAAACCTCCCTTACGACAACAACGGCGTAAAATGTTGTGATTCGGTTTTCAAAAAGCAAGTGATGTGATGAATTAAAAAGGAGACTGTCGGCTTTGATTTGAGGGCGTTCGCATCCAGACCGGAGCAGAGGTGGAGAAGCTACAGCAGTTTTTGTACTCTGTCTGTTTTTTTTGTATTTTACGGGGCTTTGGGGGGCGGGTGTCACCTTTTTATCTCTTCAGCGACCAGTAAAAGATGTGGAATTACTTAAGTTAAATATTCTGCAACTATTCGAGTCGGTCACTGGATCGAACTGAAGATCATGATCGAACAATTAAATTAAAACAAATTGAAAGTGAACATCAAGAAATGTTGAGTTAATGAATCGTTCCAGTTGATCATTTCACTTCTATTTGTCTCGACAGCTGAGCAATGATTCAAAGTCTTTGTCTTTTCATATAAATAGATCAACACAAAGAGACAAAATACAGCAACTTCCAACTGATGCAAAAGACTCAAAATTACCACGTAGGCAAGAATTGACCAGTAGAGACTTAAAGCAACCACAACAACACAGAAAGGAAGATGTACAGAGAAGATAGTATAGACCACAACGAAACTAGACAAAAATGACGATAAAAAAATGCAAAACTGGTACAAAGATGCACAAAATCATCATAAATGGACTGATGTGACCCCAAACAGACATTAAACAGTGGAAAAGACGCACAATTAACTATGAAATCATCAAAAACTACAACAAAGACACTCAAAATCAACACAAACGGACAACAAATAGATAAAATTACATGCAAATCCCCTTCCAAGGCGCACAAAATGACCACAAACAATCTAAAACTACTGCAAAGAGACAAAATGACCACGTCAACACTTAAAATGAACAAAAATAATATACAAAGCTTTTTCAAACAGACACAAAATGAGCAACTGCCAATACTACTACAACATTTCTTCAAAGAGACAAAAAATTACCACAAATATACTTAAAACTCCTGCAAAGAAACACAGAATCACTACACACTAACATGACAACACTGAGACTTAAAAGAAGCACAAAATGACTAAAACTAGTACGAAGAGACTTGAAATAAAGAGACTTAAAACAGACAAAAATGAGTAAAAAAAAAAGATGCAAATCCAGTTTTAAGACACACAAATTCACCATAAATGGACCAACAATGACCACAAACTCATATTAAACAATGGCAAAGGGTCAGGACAAACCCTAACACAATTAACTATAAATTCATTCAAAACTAGTACAAAGAGACAAAGTAAAAAATTACTTCAGGTATATGCAAAACTCCTTCCAAGGCACAAAAAGTGACCACAAATATAAATATACTCCCAACGGCTGCATAGAGACAAAATGACAGCAAGGTTTAAAACTAGTGCACGGAGACAAAGAATCAACACAAACACGATTACAAGATTAAAAATGACTTAAAATGGACAAAAATACCTAAAAAAAAAAAATATGCAAAGCTGTTTCAAGTTGCAAGTTATGCAGATTAAATGTAGTATGAGCGATGGTTATTACAGGTGGAAGATCTGGACTCCTCTCTTTGCAGGTTTCCCTCTTCTCAGGAACAATGCTCTGCAGTTTCAGTCCTTTCATTGTGTTTGTGCGTATTACAAAAGTTTGCAACGTCGGCATAAAAGTCTGCAAACTGAGCAATAAACACCTTATATTACCTCTTGCGAAGAGCCCACATCCCTCATCTCTGCAGATGGATCCAAAATCACATCAGACTTTATTTTATTTTTTATTTTCTTTCTTCTTCTTTGGGGGTTTCTCTCTTCTTGAATTCTGAAATTCTGAACGTGCATAAAAACATTTTTATCACAATTTCAAATGTGATAAGTTTGCCTTTCCTTGGTCTATTAACAGCAGCACAACATGTCCTGTGATTCAGTCTCACCGGTGTGATCACAGGCTGCAGAGGTTTAATCATTTATTTCTGATTAGTTCGTTTATTGAAGAGGGACAGTGCACGTCAATAAACATTACTGTAAATGTGAGTTAATCCAAGAGGCTATTTTTCATCTGTAGTCCCCTGGACAGATGTTACAGAGTCACCCTAAAAGCATTATGAAAAGAAGATTAAAATTACAGAGTACTAAGGTCATTTCTAAGCAGCACAAATAATAAAACTAGGGAAAGAAAATAGAAATAGAAAGAACACATTATTAAAAAAAATCATTATTCATGACATCCTTCAAAAATGCATCACAGACTCATAGCACAGGACATGCAAGACAATAGAAACATTAAGATGATGATGGTAAAATAAATAAATAAATAAAATAATAATAACAGGGTAAAAGAGACCATATTGAGGTGCAACTAGAACATGCAAAGGCACAGATACAGAATGCTCCAAAACAACAAAAGCAAATCCATAGTATGACATGCATGCAGGTATATGAGTTGGGTTCTGGTTCTGGTTCTGGAGGTTTTCACGCCAGATTTGTAAAGCACCTTGAGACAGTTTGCATAATTATTTAGGCTATATAAATAAAATTTAATTGAAAAATTAATTAATCATTACTGTAAATTACACAAATTAATTGTTATTGAATGAAATTCTTACAATAAAATGCTATTATTTAATCAAACTAAACTAATAATAAACGTCTGTATATATTTTATAATCAATAATTATTCATATTTATGCGTTATTATAATACGTTAATGCTTGATTATTATAATTAATAATAACTCATAATTAAAATACTACCACTAAAACAGTTTTTACATATCTACATACGTTTATTATTGGTTTAGTTTGATTAAACGGGAGCATTTTATTGTAATTGACCTTCATTTAATAACATTAATTTATTGACGTTATCAAGTAATAAACGTCGATAACGGTTCAGCAGTGATGGAGTTTTCTGCTCCGTTTACTTCCGGGTGATGTTTACTGCAAAAAGGAAGCTCATCCTGGTTCTGCTAACGAACTGCTGCTGGATGTACCACCACCACCCCTCTGACAAAACAATCAAATAAGCGATTCTGTGATTTTTTACGCAGTTTATTTGTAAATTCAGACCCGGTGGAGCCGCAACCGCCGCTCGGACACCAACGTAGCGCCGATGCTAACGAGCTAGCATTTCTACGTCGAGGTTAGCCGCCCCCCCCTTTATTGATTCACAAATGCGATGTGTCGATATAAATGTAAATTTTTTTTCGTAGTTACACGTTTAGTGTACACAAAGATATTAATTAGGCATGTGTATATATCTCTGTCCTGATGCTTCAGCAGTTTATAGGTGAAGATTTTATGCTAACCTGGCTAGCTAGATTAGCGGAAGTAGTTAGCTCGGTATTTAGCGTTTCTGGATTCAAATTCAGAATTATAAAAACTTTATTTGTCCCCCAGGGGTAAGTTAAGGGCAAACTGAGGAGGCAACAACGACATAAGATTGAGTGGGAAAGCTCTGCTAAAAAAAAAAAAAGTAACAGAATAAACAAATTGGAATAAATATATACGTAAAATACATTAAAAAACGATGGTGATGAGCAGTGCAATGGTTGAACATTGTACACAACATGTACATTTGGGTGCAAATTTGGCAATGATGTAGGTAAAGTACGGTGTGCAAAATGGCTTCAGTACAAAGTAAAAGTCCGGTTGATTATGTGTGAGTTTATTGAGTGATGTATGTGAAGGAATGTAAGTGGTAGTGGAGTCTTTAGGTGATGCTAGCTTTAGCCTGTGTTATTTAGCATTTTTAGACCAAACACCACATTTAGTCTTTTTATTTAGAACTGGTTTGTGTTGGTTTTCGTTGGAACTGGTTCAAATAAAACCAGAATGACTGGATTATTGAACAGGTTTCACATTCAGAGGGTCTTAAAATGCCCTGTAAGAGGAAAAAAGAGGGCTAAATAATGTGCAATACTGTTAAACTACACACACTAAATGATCAAGACACATAAAACGCTTTCAAAGAGACAAATGACTTAAAACAGATGCATTAATATTCTAAATACACACGTAGAGATAAATGAGAGACTAAAAAGGATTGCAAAATTAAGCTACAGGGACACAAAACTACCATGAAGAGACAAAAATAATCCCCAAGAGATGCAAAGAGACATAAAGAGTACGACAACTAGCACATTGAGACACTAAACAGCTAAAAGAAAATGCTTAAAACAATGTTAGAGACAAAAATGACCACAAAACCACAGTTTAAATGTATTCATTTATTTATGGTAGAGCAGTTATTATAAATCTTATAAATCTTAATTTTTAAAGATTAAGAAAAGCTTTATATATGCCGCAATGGGGAAATTACTGAGAGATCAGCAACAAATATCAAGAGTAAAAAATGTAGGGTGTGAAAGATAAATAATATAATAAAATAAAAGGTACAATGCACTATACACAGGTTTGAATTTCACAGATGATTGTCAAAAAAAACAACAATATAAATTGTCATAAAATGACCACAGAGACTTAAAGCTACTTCAAAGACAGAAAATTACTCCAGAAGATGCCAAACTAGTACAAAGACCTCAATGCTACCACAGACAAAAAGGATTAACAACTAGAGACAAATGCAAACCTACAGAGACACAAAATGGCCACAAAGACACAATCAAAAATAAAAATAAAATTACAACCATTGCAAAGAGACACAAAATGACTTCAGACAGATGTAAAGCTACACATGACAACCTCAGAGAGACTTGCACATCTGCAAAAAGTGATGACAAAGATACAAGGTGTTACCTAAGAGACATAAAAGAGATGCAGGGCTACAATAAAGACACAAAACTAGTATAGAGCCACTCAAAACCTCCATAAAGTCACTCTACTCAGCACCAAAGTGACTTAAAATAGACTCAGTATCACTGTGAAAAGACACCAGTGACTTAAATCCATCTCTGTTCTCACACAGATTTTTGATGCATTTCTATCTGAACCTGGGATTGAAACATTTCTGCGCCAGTCATGTCAAGGTTTGACACGTTAGAGTCGGTCTAATGTGGTGTGAATGGTTTTTTTCTGATCAAATAAATCTGGAAAATAATCAAATGCATGTTTAAAAAAAAAATCATCTGTAGCTGTTTAGTTTATATATTTATTTCCTTTATTTTAGTTGCTGAATATGCGGGTTTGATCAAGTCTCAGATGATTGGTTTTTATAAATGATTGTTTTATAGGTCAGGAACTGAGCTTTAAATACTCTCCGTGGTGTCTGGCTACAGAATGTTTGTACATAATGTGTTGCCTCTGTGGATCATCCCACGGATACTTGATCAGTTTGGGATCTAGTGGATTTAGAGGCCAGATCAACACCCTGTGCTGTTCATATATTTTTTTTAGTGTTGTTGTGTCTGTGTCAGGCTGCGTCCTGCTGCCATCAAAGAGCGTTGTTGCTTTGAGGTGGAGGTTCCTGTCCTGTTCTGCCTGCTCTCAAATTGTTGCAGCTCTTTTCTTCGATCTTGATTTTATTTGTAGAAGAAAAACAACTGTTTTCAGTTTCCACTCTCCACACAATCCTCTAGCTGCAGCCCCAACATGTGAGATATGATCTCTAACCTTTCCCTGTGTCCTCTGTCTGTCTGTTCTGCAGCTGGCGGCTCTCCACGCCGTCCTACCCAACGTCCTGCTCAGGGGTTTCACCCACTCGGTCCTCGTCGCTCTGTCGTTCTGCTCGGTGGCTGCGTCGGACCAGCCGGGCGCCTTTCATCAGAGGGCACAGTCGGTCAAAGCCGACGCTAAGCAGTGCCCGGGGTTCCTAGAGCCGCGCGTCGTGGAGAGTCGGTGCTCCGCCTTCCAGTATCGAGCCGCCAACAAGTATTCAGAGGGAGGTCGGAGCGTGAGAAACGGAGCCTCAAAGCTAGCGATGCCCGGATCCACGCCGGCCAGCAGCAAGGCTCGGGTCTACACCGACGTCAACACACAGAAGAACCGAGAGTACTGGGACTATGACGCACACGTGCCAAACTGGAGGTACAGCTATACAGTGTATTAGCCAACCACCATGTGGCTGCTCTCAGCTTGCAGCGTTTTAGTTTTTTTTAAAAATACGTTTCTGTTCTCTGTGTCTCTCAGTAATCAAGACAACTATCAGCTGGTGCGTAAACTGGGTCGAGGGAAGTACAGCGAAGTGTTCGAGGCCATAAATGTGACCAACAATGAGAAAGTGGTGGTAAAAATCCTCAAGGTGAGTCTTATCGTTTTATTCTTTTTATTTATATATACATGTATGTCTTCTTCTAAGTTGGTGGAACTGCACAATCAGTCACACATTTTGACATGAGCACAGATTCTACTGGAATTAGAACAGAAGAAGAAGAAGGTGATGATGTGTCTTATGCTGCAGTACATAAATCACTGTCTTTTCTGGAAAAGCTGCTGCTGCTGGAAATAGAACAGAAGAAGAAGAAGAATTTTTTCCTGCATATTTATTGACAACATGCATTTCATTCCAAATGTGGAGCCACATTTTCATATTTTAAAACATCACATTAAGTGTTTATGTGGTTATTAGGAGCTAACATTTTCCTATTAAACAGATTATGGAAGGTTTTACGCCGCCTCTGTTAATCTACTGAAACACAAGATGAGCCGTTTGTATTCTGACAGCTGCATTTAGAGAGTTTAAAATAGTCCTCAGAGGACTCTAAGTTTTGTATTATGCAGAAAATACAAAATGCAGAACATAGATCTATAGACAACCAGTCAAAAGCTTGGACACACTTTCTCATTGAGTTGAAGGTGAAGATGTGTCTTAAACAGGAGCATATTTTGCATTATAGGTCTTTACCAAGTATTGAATTTGTCAGTGGAGTCCTGACCTCATAGCTGAATAAATTTTGTTATTTTGAAAGTAATTTTGGGTCTGTACTTCATGTAGGTCTTAAATTTAACCCATAATGGTCATAAAAAGTCTTAAATTTAACTTGTTCAAACCTGCAGAGACGGGTCAGTGCGTCATTTAGTTCCCACGTACTTCGGTGAACCTGAACCGCCTGTTTCCTCCCGCAGCCCGTCAAGAAGAAGAAGATCAAACGCGAAATCAAAATCCTCGAAAACCTGCGAGGAGGAACCAACATCATCCGTCTGGTGGACACGGTCAAAGACCCGGTGGTGAGTCGAGTCGAGCCGCTGGGCGCTGGGCTGCACGTGGGCATGTCGGCCGCGGTAATCCAGCCGTGCTTGTACCTCTGTGACCGTGATCTCCAGCTACCTGCCGTTAAGCTGCGTTTTTTTTGTCCTCCTCTCTCTGCAGTCCAGAACACCAGCGCTTGTCTTTGAGTGCATCAATAACACAGATTTTAAGGTACATGCAGAACTAGCAGCAGGGTCGCCATCCATGCACAGGCATTGATTGATATCCATTGTTAATAACACGCATAACCCCGTCCGGTTGAAGCTGTATGTGTGTGTGTGTGTAGCTCGTGGGACTAATGCTTCTTCTAAACATCTAACACATCTTCCATCTGGTCCACAGGAGCTTTACCAGAAGCTGACAGACTATGATATCCGTTACTACATGTATGAGCTTCTTAAGGTAATTTCATCTGGTTTACATCACCCCCCCCCCCCGACCTCATCTCAACTTTTAAATACATTACGTTGCCTCATCTACATGACATTTGAGTTAGTCGTAAGGCTTTATGTGGTGATGCACCACATCGATAATAAATAAAACCCGAATCATTGATCCACATCTGCATTAAAAAACCAACCAGTAACGTGAAGTGTGTGTTTTCTTAAAAGGCTCTCGACTACTGTCACAGTATGGGGATCATGCACAGGGACGTGAAGCCGCACAACGTGATGATCGACCACCAGCTGAGGAAGGTAACGCTTGACAACCGCTCTTTGACAATTTGTTTGTGTTCTTGAAGCTTGTACAAAAAAAAATGTGTAGCTCTTCATACGGTGTAAGTGAGATTTAACATTTTGTCTGGTTTGTTTTTAGTGAAACACAAAAACAAAAGAGACATTTCCGATCGAGTGAGCTCATTCGAAGCAGGACAGTGTGAAGTTTCTCAGTCGTCCAGGTTGTGGTAAATCCACAAATCAAACTGGGCTCTTCAGATGTGTTGAAGATGTTTCTTCCCCATGTCGATGTGGGATTGGAGCTGTAATAGAAGCGTCTGTGGTTGCGGCCCACTTGAAAATCCAGTGGCCAGAGTAATTGTGTGAACTGAAGACCAGTGGTTTGAAAGAGTAGCAGGTCAAATCAAATTGTAAAACCCATTTCTGAGCGGGGGAGATCTAATCTACAGTCTGAACATCTGTATGAAAAAGTCTCTCCCTCATTTACCTCATTTACACCTGGAGTTTGAGGTAGAGTTCGATTTACTGAGGAAAATAAACGGCACCCAAACAAAAAAACACCCTCAGGATTAAACCCCAACTCTGCCCCAGTGTCATAAAGACTCGAATTAAGTGTCTTCTAGAAAAACAAAACAATGCATCAATAAAACCTCTTACTAACGTGCTCCTTCTGTTTTTTTTTTTTTGTGGCAGCTGCGTCTTATAGATTGGGGTTTGGCTGAATTCTACCATCCTGCTCAGGAATACAACGTCAGGGTGGCGTCCCGCTATTTCAAAGGCCCCGAGCTGCTAGTGGACTATCAGGTACCACCGTCACTTACACTGCAAAAAACTGAGATATAACTGAGATTAAATGTGTAAAAGTCCAGGTAAAACTGAGAGGGTTCTTCTTACTTGGCCGTTTTTTGACTCATTTAAATGTTTAGGTCCTAAATGCTCTTAATGATCTAGTGTAACTCAGATTTACACGCACAAGTGCAACAACTACTTTGTCGAAGTTCAAATTTCTAATTTCAAGCATCTTCTCTTTTTTTTTACTCGTACAGTTCAGAGCAGTGCAAGTATTTAAAGTCATATTTTGCATGTATTAAAACAAATTTACGTTCTTTGAGGTCAGATCGATTCACTTGATTTAAAAAAAATCTTTCCTGATCTATCAGCTGTTCCACATTTAATTCATTCCCATCATCTTATAAACCTAAATGTGTCTTAGCGACTGATTCTTCCGCTCTTTTTTTTATTCTTTTCTTCCAGATGTATGACTACAGTTTGGACATGTGGAGTCTAGGTTGCATGTTGGCCAGCATGATCTTTCTGAAGGAGCCATTTTTCCACGGCCAAGACAACTACGACCAGGTAAGACGACGCAAATACGCAACTCACGACTATTCACCTGCTTCACATCTCTCAGAATAACGAACAGCTGTGCTGCAGATATTTAAAATGAATTGAAATACAATAAGTGCTGTTGTTGCATTTAACAGACAGGGGGCAGCATGTGACCATGAAAGACTTAAAAATGCCCAATGAGAAGCATTTTTCATCCATTTGTGTTAATGTGTTTAATGTAGCATATTTACATTTAGAGAGTTTATTATCCATTAAATAGAGCTGACTAACAACTGACTGACTCAGTACCACCACATCTAACCCCATAAAACTAATTCAAGAGAAATATTATACTTTTTGTGCATTTATTTAATTCATTTGTTCGTATGTGCGACTTGCAAAAGTAAGTGGACCCTTGTTTCCAGTATCTGCTGTGAGCTCCTTATAATTAAATGTTTCTGGTAACTGCTGATCAGCTGATCTACAGCAGCTTTGGAGTTTCCCTGAGTTTCCTCAGGGTTTTATGGAGTCTGATCTTTATTGGTGGACGACTCCTCAAGCTTCTGAACAGATTGACTCTGATTTGGCCTTGAATTGAACCTTATAATCATCGAGGTGCTATTACTACAGATCTGTAATAACGGCTCAGTTTTCTGAGGTAGCAAATACAAAAGCAGAATATTTCTGTTCCACGTGTTTGACTGTGTTTTCTTTGCCTGCTGTTAGAACCTGTATGAAATTCTGCTGATGTTTGGAGTAATTTTTATGCAGGAAATGATGGACTATGTGATAACTTTTTAAGGGCGCTGCATATTACTCTAGACTTTATGAACCTCTTTTTTTTTTGTTTTGCAGCTTGTCCGCATCGCGAAGGTTCTCGGCACAGACGAGCTCTTCGGTTACCTGCACAAATATCACATAGAACTGGACACTCGCTTCAAAGACCTGCTGGGACAGTGAGTATCCGACTGTTTCCGTTTGAATATCGTCACACTCCAGTAAATGCAGCTCAGGAAGCTGAAGATTCTTCTAACAAACGGCACCTTTAGGCTATTGATGATTAGATCAAAGAACAGATTAGATAAAGAGCTGAATCACACAAGGAACAGGAAGAAGAAATAGTAAATATTGCAGTGTTCTCTGTTATCTAAGGATCTGACTGTTTTATGAAGGTGTGAAACAGTGTTAAGCCCCATTCTGATGCCTTTTTTTTGTTTTTTTGTATGTTTGCCAGTTTTTAAATTCAAACGTTTTCATGATTAACGGAAAACAATATGCAAACCTTAATCATGGCCCTTTTAAAAACGATTTACATTACTTTGTTTGGTATAAATCTTTTCAGCACCACCTCACCTGTGTCATTTTACAATTATCATTTCATTTTTGACAAACTGTATTAACACATTGGACCTAAAACCATAAAATCCCAGTAGGAAAAAGTTAGATTATTCACTGTGAAAACCACAAACATGTTTAACGAACCATTTTTAGAACTTGGAAGTTTTAACACGGGAAGGAAATCACTTTTTCACACATGTAGGTTTGGATTCTTTTTCTCCTTTAACCTCCTGAGACCTGAGCTTTTTTTTGACAGTGGATTTTCATCTTTTTCAAGATATTTGGGATGAGTTGGAAGAACTATAAAGAATAAAAAGCATCATCTTTGATCAGGAAGTCGTTTTTGAAAAACAAATACAATGTAACGCGAATGTGTAACAAAATTTAAAACTATTCATTACCAGAACATTGCTGTGCAAAAACAGGATTGGAAACAATAAAGTCTCACTGTCCTCAAACGAGTACTTGCTAATTAATGACGCTGTTAAAATCTTAGTGTCACATCAAACTAGAGAAGTTAGTAAACAAACAACCATAAAAGTTTGTACTTTGTTCACTTTTGTCTCGTTATCTTCTGCAGAACGAATCCGCTGAAACACTTTCTATCATGTTCTTACACCGACTAGTGTATTGACCCTTTGCTACCACTAGATGGCAGACTAAAAAAATGTCCACTTATGAGGACGACAGGTCTATACGAAGCAGGAATAATCTGCCACAAACCTAAAACCTAACGTCTCAGGAGGTTATAATAAAAACCCTCATTTAAAAACTGGCAAATGCTGTCGCCGCCGCTGTAACTGTTTACGTGTTTCATGGAAATCTCATCTTCTGTAACTGGACACATGGAGAACATGTGAACTCCGGTCGGGCTCAGACCTTCTTGCTCGTGTTTTCTGACACGTCGATCGTGTTATTTTTTGCCTCAGACAAACACGGAAGCGTTGGGAGCAGTTCATCCAGTCAGAGAACCAGCACCTGGTGAGTCCGGAGGCTCTGGACCTGCTGGACAAGCTGCTGCGCTACGACCACCAGCAGAGGCTGACGGCGGCGGAGGCCATGCAGCACCCGTACTTCTGTTAGTACCGGCCGTCTGCACCGTCACTTATCACACAACACACAACACACGGCTTCTTCCAGCTTCTTTCTCAAAGCTCCATCATCAGTTTGCGATAAAGTGACGCTGTGTTTACTCCTCAGATCCTGTAGTGAAGGAACAGGCGAACGCCAACTCAGATGGCACAAAGGCAATAAGCAGCTCCAATGCAACATGATAACCAGAGAGAGCAGGTGATTCACACACACACACACACACACACACGTCCTGTAATGTATTTAAACATGTGTCATGTGTGTCATTCGTGGTTGGATTATGTTCACAGGGACGTGATCCGTTTCACAAATCATTCGTCACTTCAGATAAAGACATATATTAAATAAGACAGACGTCCTGTTAACCAGTATCCAAACACATCAGGGCAACAATGACCCATTGATTTATCTCACTTAATCCTTCGCCAGTCACGCGGTTCGTTCACAGGCGGCTGGGAAACAGCGACTCTAGAGTTATTATATTATACAGTTTCAGTTTAATTTCTACAGCATCAATAAAAATGCAAATTCAATCAGTCAATCACGTTGTATTTAATAATAACACCTTTCACAACAAGTGAATCCCGTTCAAAGTGCTTCACATTGTGACCGAAAATAATTTTTATATAAAAAAAAAACTAATGAGACTAATACACAATGTAATAAAAAGATACGTTAAAATATTAAAAGATCAGTATCAATAAATAATAGATGAATAAAAATATAAAATTGGTGAAATATAAAAAGTACAGTTATAAAATGAGATATAAGAACATTAAAAATAGAATGAAATAAAACATAGAATACGACAAAGAAACACTCAAAATTAAAATGGCAATAAAAATAAATAAAAATGTGAGAATATAAACTAACTGTGACATGAGACAGATTAAAGACGCGTGTTTATCCTACGTTTGTCTAAATTGTCTCACGGTGATTTACATCCGTTAAATTTAACTGAAGCAAATATGAAGAATCTGATAAAAACAGGATGTAGCTGAGGATGTTACAGTTTGAGAAGAGGAAGGCGATTTATTAGCGATCAGCTGATATGGAAACACCAACGGGATCAGATTAGAGCCTCAGCGACGATGCTGTTGTGTTCTAAAAAACATAAAGTACATGTTCAGTGTTTGTGTGAAACTTCTGTCCCATATAAACCGAGCAGGATTTATTTTTTACAGTCACTGAAAACGTATGAGGCTGGATTATCCCCAAAGATGCTTCTGTCATGTTTGTACAATGTTTGTATGCTCAGATTTTGTCATTGAAATCTTTATGAAATATTATTATTATTATTATTATTATTATTATTATGGGATGTGAGATTTTAAACTCAGTGTCAGACTGAGTGACTGTAAAAACGGCGTCTTCTTCCTTTTTGGGGATTTTGTCACTTTTGATTCATTGGTCAAACTACAAGCGTCTGACTCTCTGTTTAATGAATTTCCTAACTTTTTAATGTTTAGTTCGGGATTTTATTGCGTCGTGTCGACGTGTGTTTATGTTGTCGACGTCACGGATGACGAACTTCTCCGCTCAAAGAACCGAAACTCTTTTCGTTGCATGTAAACAGAATAAATAATGTGTAAACACTGATCAGACACAACTGCTGGGAAACGTTCGGCCCCGACCTTCATTCATTCATTCATTCATTAATTAATTAATTCATTTCATTCATTCAAAGACCAGAGTGGTCATAATGTTATGCCTGATCGGGATGTTTTAGGTTAATGACGACAGTCGTGGTGCATTAACATTTGTTTTCCTTCCTAACAGACTAAAACAAAGGTTTGAAGTGGTCTGGTTGTGAATGTTCAGGCCGTCCGAGCGTCTCTCGTTTTCACCGTCTATTTCTTTTTTTGTCTTTCGTCCACTCAGGAAGAATCTTTGTTACCTCAACTTGTGACCTTTTCGTGGCAGAAACCTCTGCCTCCACATCAACAGCCATACTGGAGCAAGATGTCAATTTTGCAGCACACACACACACAAAAAACACGCACGGATCAAACCCAACGAAGGACGGGGGGGAGGACGGGGGGGGAGGACGGGGGGGGAGGACGGGGGGGGGACGGGGGGGGGGAGGGTGAGGGGGTGAGTCTGAGCTGCTCGGTCTGAGTCACAAATAAATAACGTGGATCAAACAAAAACAAATAAAATAAATCAGATCCGGTCCCTCCCTTCTATTCTTCTTCTTCCTCCTCCTCCTCGTCCTTCTTCTCCTCCCTCCTCCTCCTCCCATCACCCTCCACCGGTTTTAAAAAAGAAAAAAGGAATAAAAAACAAAAACAAAAGACAGGTCAAGTGCATCGGTATCAAACCGGTGCTGTTGCTGTACAGACGCTGTGGTGACCTGAGATCCAGTTCCAGGTTTTAGCACTGAGTGGCGTGGAGGCTCCTTTTCTGCTATGGATAGAACAAAAGCTATATTGAAAGAGAATAAACCATTTTTATTTAAAACGCCTGTGTCTGAGTTTTTGATTTCAAACCTTTTACTCCTTCTTCCTTGTCTTCTCTTTGGAGGCGACTCCAGTAAATCATTAATAATTAATGAAGTTAATGTCGTGTGGAAGGTTAACTAATCTGGAAGAAACGTTTCTCTTGTTTTAAACGTTGCAGGGTTCAGTGTTTATCATTGTTTGGTTTCAGTCTTTAACTGGTTTTGTTTGTTTGTTTTTTTTTTTTAGCTACTTTGGGTTTTGGTTTAAGACAAACCTTTCTTTCTTTTACCTTTATTTATTCAGGGAGGGCCAGCTGAGAGCGAGTTCTCTTTTCCAGTGACGCCCTGATTACAAACAATCCATCAGTACAATATATAATACATACAATATAAACGGGAGACATTTAAAAAGTACCGGTAGCATCCAGGATAATATGTTTGAACTAACTAACTGAACTGACATTTGAGATATTAAGAGCTGATGGATTGTGAGCACGAGTGGAAGAACTGAATGTCCTGATAAATAAACTATAAATTATATTGTTCTCCCAGAGTCAATGAAGTGCAGCCGACATTTTTCTCATAAATTAAACCCTAATCTTACAGAATGAATGATTTTATCGTGTCATCATGACTGAGAGGTTAATAAATGTAGTTTTAATGGAAGTCAATGGGACGTTTTTGTCTGCTAAGTAAATTTGAAAGCTGATGCTACACAAAAACTAATGCAATCAAGTCAATATTTTTTTATAATCTTGGTCGAACCGAAGACTGATCTGAAAGAAATTCCCCAGTTACAAAACATTAGTTTAATGGAAAATAGCTCATTTTTCTTTTTTTTTTCTTTTCATAAAAACAACAGTGACTGTGAATGCCAGTAATAAAACCAGCATTTAAAGGGTTAAATTTACTCAAAATTATTGAATTTTTGGTAGTTTTTTAAAGTACTGAAGTGGTTTAAGAGATTTATGCAGAAGAAATCAGAAAAAAAATATTTATGAAGTTTTTATGGGAGTTTTTGGACGTTTTTGTCCACTAAGGTTACAAGAAATTAAAGTTAATTCTCAGCGAAATCCTTTTTTTTGTTTCCTTTTTCAAAGTTTGTGTAGAGACTTTGCTACACAAACTTGTGCCATATGCACCAATCATATATTTGTCTGCATTTAACACCAATTTAAGTTTAAGTCTCAGAGAGGTGACATTTAGTTCCTGCAGAAAACACAGTATTTTTAGCAAGTGGACAAGAGTCTGGTCAGTGGGTTGGTTTGTTGTTGTGTAACATCTTTCAACACTTGCAAACAAGTGTATTTCTGTTTTGTTCGTTGTACTTTTATGTTTATGATTCTGAGATCTGAACATTTAAAAAAAATGTATTCAGGTTGTTGGTCGTTGCCTCTAAAATGATGTAAATTGGGTTAATTGAGTTCCTGAAAATTGATGCAGATATCTGGAAACGGAGGAATCGTAGATTTCACCCAAATAAACGTCCTGAAAACAGACCACACGGAACGTTCAGTGTAGGTGAGTGTGTATATTTTAATAAATAAACTGGAAATTCAAGTCGTTTTCCAGAACATAAAACACTTGTGCAACATTCGTGCGTTACAAATCGGTGCGTTCGTTCGGGGTAAACCCGGCGCCGAGGCTCGACAACCTGTGAAAATTTAAAATCTGCTTCCAGAGTGGCTAAAATTGTAAACACAGCAGAATAAAATCTTCAAATTCAATTCCACATTTAATTTTTTTCAAATCCTAGCGGGTTAAAATGCATCACAGGAGTTCACATTCTGGTCAGAGAGTTTGTTCTTTGTTCTTTGTTGTTGATGGTTAAAGTTAAAAACTCGGACGACGACGGTTCCTATCGGGTTCCTTCTGGGTTTGGCCCAAAGTGAACGCCCTGACTGACATCTGAAGTTTTTAAGAGTCAAACACGGTTACAAAAGGAAAAACAAAAAATGAAAGAAAGCAGCCTACAAACACTTAGCTAGCTACGGCGGATGAGCTCGACACCCATCGAAGGCACGCCCCTGCTTCTTCCTCAGCCAGTGACATTGGCTACTTCACGAAAACAAAATAAACTTAAAAAATAAAAAACTAGCCCAGCAGAGGAAGAAAAGTTTGACATTTTGGGAATGAGCTGCCGGCTTGCAGAGATTTATAACAGTCGCCTGACGAATATAAAACGGTTCTTTAGCGCTAACACAGCCCTGATTGGGGCGTTTAGCTTAGGCTACAGGACAATGCTAATACTTTTAACTTGGCGAGAGGTAAATCTCTCAAAAGTGAGGATGAGCGAATGCGTGGCTGGAGCATTGACTCCCAAAATCTGATCTGTTATTAAAGACCAGTACGGAGATGCTAACATTAGGCAAAAGTTTACTAGCATCCAGGATCCGGGTGCCGCCGGCTAATGATTTGCTCTTTGGCTTTGGAAGAAACTAAAGATGTTTACATGGACGCAGACGGATCAGACTCATCGTTTTTTAGTCAGATGTAGCGGATGTTCGCTCCATGTGGGGTGTTAGTTTGATGCTTATTAGTCTTTTAATTATAGAGGATTTGCACATGACGTCACAGACGGTAAGTCTCATAGGCTTTAATAGCGTCTAAATTGTAGAAATTAAGTTAAAAATGGTGAAGAGCTAATAGTGTGACTGAGTTGGAGGCAGTCGGAGATATATTTTATGTTTTTACAGATATCTGCCAGAGAAAAGAGGAGTAAATGTATCATTGCATTAGAAGAAACAACTGGAATCCAGACACAGAAACCTGGTGTTGTGGTTCACATTTAGTGTCAGGTAAAATTAATTTATCCACTTTTTTATATTAATCCACTTTTCCAAATCCGTACTAGTTCGTATGGATCATTGTTGAGTCCAAATATCCTTAATTTGATCTGATAATCCACATTTTTCCTGGTCTCTCTGTATTTACTGCTACATTTCCCCATGTTTTTGCCCCTCAGGGGGCGTGGCCTCAGGTTGCAGTGACATCAATACAAACCCTCTATTATGTTTAGTAAGTTACATCAATTTTGTGCGTCGTCAAGAAACTAAATAGTAATTTACTTTCACTTTAGACTGTATATAAATATGGACACCATATCTTCTTGGCACTGATGCCCGGGGGACACGGGCATCGATGCCCCGCCCACATTTCCTCCAGACTCATGAAGCCCCGCCCACACTTCCTCCAGACTCCAGATTCGTTTTCATTTAATTAATACTACGCTCTGCTCCACCTCCGTGGGTTACAAAGAAATGTCGGCTTATACGCTGAACTTATTTTAAATTTAAATTTTTTACTCTCACGGTCTCACTTTATGGAGCGGTTGGCATGGCAACTGGTGGTCGCCACTATTTCGCATGCTGTTTCCGTAGCGTTAAATAACGAACTAAAACACAACTTATACAAAAAAAAATTGACACATCAACATTATATTAACTTAATGTATTTTAGTGTTTTAGTTTGGTTAAAGTCCCGCCCACTAACATGGAGGAGGTGGGAGTTTATGACCAACACTGCAGCCTCCAGCCACCAGGGGGAGCTCTACTAGCTTTGGCTTCACTTTCGAGGAGCAGATCCACAGTTTATCTTTATACTGTGTAAAGTTTAGATCAGTTTAATTAAATGTATAAATGTAGCAGATAACTTGAATCCTAACTTCATGGGCTGAATCGATATCAGATTATTTTATTTATTTTATTCTAGCTTTGGGCGAAGAGGAAGGTGCCATTAGTTAACTGATATTTTGGGCGGTTTTGTGAACAACTTCGATCCCACACCCACTGATCCAATCATTTTATTTAGCGTCCATGTAAACAGTTTAGATCCATGTGATCAGTGACTGATCTCTAAACTACTTTAATCCATCCTTAACCTTCATAAACCTTCCCAACCCTTTTTCCGAACTTCTAATCTCCGGCTCCACGTCAATGATGCCGACGACGAACTCTGCGAGGAAGCTTCAGCATCCCAAAATGTTCAACTGCTCCTTTTTAACATTGCAAAAAAAAACAAAAGTTTGGTTTTCACGTCACAGTAGCATATCGATATAGAAAGAAAGAGGGAAAGTCCACCAAGGACGGTTAAGACAACGCTGCTGATTATCTTCCTAATAACACTGATATATCGAAGACTTCCCCCGGGGAAAAGTCCAAACACTGACTGAGTCCGCTGGCACTTGATTTATTTATTTTAGAGATTCATGGCCTCAGCTTCCCCAGGGGTTTGAAATGTTTTGTCCTTGGTGTCCCCCCTCTTTTTTTAATTTTTTTTTTTTGTAATTTTTGTTTTTAAATGCAAACGATCTAAGGCATAAAACAACGCGCTCTAATAAAAAGAAGGTATAAAGCTGATACCAGAGACATTCAGTCTGTTCTGCAAAATAAATAAACAATTGCATAAATAAAGCGTGATTATGAAGGTTTAAACCTGTGATTATGAGTCTACATAGATAACGTCGGTTACATCGCACGGTTGCAGCGTTGAGGTAACGTCTCAGTGGGAGTAAAAGGCGAACTCTGTGGAGCAGAAGCCACAAAAAACATGCATCGGACACAAGTGAAGATGTCGACAGAGGTGTTAGTGTGTGCGTCCCTTTTTGTTCGTTAGAGTTTTATATATATATATATATATAAAAAGAAAAAAATCTCTCTAATACTGGAGGAGATCTGAAGTGATAATGCGGCCGTGGTACAGTCTGTACCCGGTCAGGGCAGCAGCTCCTGCAGCGCCGCGTCGTCCAGCTCGTTGACCGAGACGATGTGGTCCAGATGTTGAAGGTACCGCTCGGGGTCTCGCATGAAATGTGGGATTCGGGTCCGCGGGAGAGTCGCCAGGTGTCGCAGCTTCTCCACGTCCTCGTAGGACACCTGGAGGAGGGAAGGGAACCGGCTGCAGGTCAGTGTCAGGTGGACGACGGGTTCCTTTTTTTAACCCCCCTCCACCACAGGCCTTTAGACTTCAATGAAACATCTTCAAGAACCTTGTTCTCACTTCCTCAAACCACAAACTTTACCCCAAGTCTGGAAACTTAGCGTTAAATTAAACCTCACATGGGGCAATTGGGGAAATTGGGGTGAGTAACGTTTACTGTTAATATGGATGACGTATCAGACCAGCTGACAAGATGTAAAACAGGAAGTGAGGTGGGAAACACTATTGTTAACCTTCCGTATGCTAATGATTAGTGTAACGCTCAGACTTAGAATGAATTATGATGCTAAAAAAGAGCTGTTATAGTTTGTAAACCCGAATTTACATTCGCATTGTTTTATTTGTCAGGTCACCTGTTTACCTGTTTGTAAAAGTTTAAAGTATCTTGGACACATTGTCACTGATGATTTATCTGCACTGCAAAAAAAATAAAAAAAAGAACTTTGTGCTTATTGTAACAATTTTTGTCAAACAAATAAAGTTTAACCCATTAGCAGATTTTTTTTCTTAATACAAGAATGATGTGATTGAATGTAAGAATATTTTGCTTCTTTCTAGTGATGCTGTTTTTGCTGTGATGATGATGACGACATGTTTTGGCGTGTGTTATATACACATGCGTACATTTTTCTGGTGTTCAGACAAAATGAATCTCTGCAGATCTCACTGTACCGCTCTTCATAACACCACTTTGTGGAGTCATTTTAGAAAGTGTTTGCGCTGCACCGGTGTATGACCCCGAAATAAAAACATCCAAGAAAGTTGGTCACAGAAGAAGAAGAAGAAGAAGGTAAACAGAGCTGGTAGAAGAGCCCCCTGAGGGATAGCGCCTTCTATCTGCACCAGAAGAAGCACCAGATTAAAAAAGCTGAACTATTGTCCATCTGGTTGTTGTTTAATGCCGGTGAACGACTTTTGTTTATTATATGATGTAATGGGTCAACCAGAAAGGAGCCTATCACATATCGCCACCTAGTGTGGAGGAGGAGGAGGACATGTTCCCGTCAGTTATTGGATTTTCTGGCATAATTTCATTGTGTTTTTCCGCCCATGTTAATGCACTTTATCCTTCCTGTGTACATAGTGTATATTTACTTCTATTCTCTCTGTATCTCTTGTAAATGTACATATATGCAAATCTTGTACACTTATACTTCATTACTTTAATTTTTTTAACAGCAGTTTTCAAGAGTGATTTTTTATTTTTTTCATGTGTGACTAACAGAGACGAACATAAACCTAATCTCAGTCTAACTGCTGCTTCCTGAGGCTACTGGCATTTTGCATTTGTTTTTATGGCCCCAGGGCGTGTTCATACTTTGCTTTGTGTGTCGCACTCATCTCATGACTCGGCTTGTCAGGCAGGAATTCAGTCATTTATTGCCGCTGTAAAGTCGTTTAAGTAAACCGCACTTCAAATCACCGACGATAATGAAACACTTACACCTTAAGTGGTTTAGTTTAATGTCCTGTGACGAAGTGATTAGTAACTCCTACAAACGGACCGATTGTTTGTTTGTTTTTTCTTTACGTGAAGCAGCTTCGTAGAAGCCGGTGTGATTTATCTCTTCAGTAGAAGCTTTTTCTGACCCCTGCAGCAACACACCGACCTCCTCTAAATGCGGTTTTGTTTTTAAATGAATAGAAATGATTTTAACCACTAGAGTTTTTCTTAACTGCAGGAAACTTCAGATGGATTTAGATTTAACAGAATGTGTGTTTCTCTCTTCTTCTTTAACTTGATGATTCTCAAGCTTTTTTTTATCTGCACCTGCAGGAATGAAGCTTAGTGACTCATTCTGAGTTGAGACCACACACTTGTTGTCAGACCGGTTGTGTTGTTGTTTCATGGTCTGAGGTATCTGGGAACACACAGACCTTTCCTAAAGAAGTCAGCATCTTGAAGTCGATGTTCCTGCGATGGCGAAGAATCCTGAGGATCCCGTCCAAATAAACCTGATCTTTGCTGAAGCAGCCTGAGGCAGAAACACACGACGTATGACAATGAGTTTTTACATGTAGAGAAACAACTTTACATATATAAACATTACCAGCAGCCGACACTAAATCAGAGACGAGGAAGTTAAAAGTAGATTAAAACTTAAACGTGTCAAACACTAAAGAAATGATTATTCATTTTAGGAAGAATCTAAGCAAACCAGCTGCTAACTTCATCCCTGACATGGAGGGGGACAGTGTAGATTCCTACAAATACTTGGGGACTTTTATCATCATTAATTTCTTGGTACCATGGGAGTAAAAGGTAAAACTTCTCTGAACAAAATTGTGAGACTTTTAAATCTAAATCCGTCCACGTGGGAACGAACACCTGATTTCTTATAGAAGCTCTTTTAATATTTACTTTTAATAAGTACTTTTAACTTTGTTGTTCATTTTCTGTTGACACACCTAGCGGTCATGCATTCTTATGAGAGGACGCCTGCATGTTGCCTCTGACGGTGTGAGCGTGGTTTGTGTTATTTTTGTTGAATGTCATGGACGCTGCTTATTGCTGTCGAGCTGAAGTTATATTGAATTGAAAAGACTAAACGTGCTCATCGTCAAAACAAAAAGAGAAAAACTCTCAAACTGAGCTAAAGGCCAAAGAATGAATGAAAATAAGTGTGTCTGGATCTGCCTCATTCACAGAGGGCAATTGTTCCAGAGTTTGGAGGCTGCATGTGATTTCCACCCCGAGCTTCAGCTTTGTTCTTGGGACAATGAGAACACTGGGTTCTACTGACCTGAGTCGCCCTAACGCACCTTAATGAACCTAAGCCGGAGAACCCGGAAATCCTAGGTCAGGACGGGGGGAGGTCTGCATGCACACATGGCACCATGGCAGTTAGAACCTGATTTAAAGGTTGGATTAATACGAGGCGCTGTGTGATTTGTGAACTCGCGTCGTGTGTGTGTGTGTGTTCACCGGGCTGCGAGGTGTCCGTCTGTCCCCTCTTGGCTCGCAGGCAGTACTCCCAGCGGACGTCCGGGTCCTGGACGAAGCGCGCGATGTGACTGAAGAGGCGGCTGAAGCTCATGCTGGCGGCGTGGTACACGGTGTAGTAGAGCAGGGCGGCCCGCCACAGGTAGGGCTGCTTCCGGAGCAGGACGCTGTGCAGGCTGGCCAGGCCCTCCTCCGTGGGGTTGGCTGGTCTCAGGCCAAACTGCTTCCTGCCTTCTGCCGTGGCCCACGGCTGCAGGTTGTTGTTCACGCCTCGCAGATAATGCGTGCCTGGGAGAAAGATAAGCCGCTGCCTCACATGAAAGTGGCACATAACCTAAACAATGCACCTGGCGACACCGGTTATTAGAAGCCACTGTTTATTACTAGATGGATTTTTCATGATGCATGGAGCTAAATGATCAAATATCAGCATGATAACTGGTGTTAGATCGAACCCCTTCCCCTCATACATGATTACTCATACCAATCAGCCACAACATTAAAACCACCGACAGCAGAAGTGGAAAAACATCGACCATCTTGTGACAATTCAGTGTTCGGCTGGGAAACTTTTGGACCCGGTGTTCATTCATGACCAGACCAGACCAGACCAGACCAGACCAGACCAGACACCCCGACCCCATAAAAATGACAGCAACAGCAGGATGCAGCCTGACAAAAAAAGTTCATTTAGTGGCCACTAGAGGGAACAAATCCCCATAGACCCCCATGTTAAAAAGCCCAACTTTACAGCATCATTAAACATGTTTACAGCCTGGAGTAAAAAATGATTTTGGTCTCAATAGTTTATTTCAGTATTCATGACAACTGCATGGGGGGCAAATTTTTTTCTAACTTATTCATTTATTTTTCATTAACCCTTTCATGCATAGTGGTCACTACAGTGGACAGCTACTTTTTTTGTATATGTATGGGTTTTGGTGTTGTAAGTGCGTATCAACCAACACATTGGACGCTTGTGCATCACTCCATACACTTCCACCAATTAGCTCATCAATGGAAGTACAATTGGGAATTTTGTGTAAATGCTATATATATATATATATGTATATATGCATATACTATATGTGTATATATATATATATATATATATATATTATATGTATATTATATATATATTATATATATATATACATATATATAATATATATATATGTATATGCGCTAATATCTAAGAATGAATGTTACTGTTAAAGTTTCCGGATATTTATTTTATACCAGGAGAAATTTGTAATTAATCATGTGAGTGGATACTTTTGTAACTTCATAAAAAATGGGTTCCTGAAAAAAAATTCAATTGCATAATTTTTTTATATGACTAATATCAATTTGTTGATCCACTGATGTCTGTTTTTTTTTTTTTACTGCTATTACTCCCCCAACAAACCACAGCAAAGAACAGGCTACAGACTCTAGTAACTCACTGCACACACTGAAAGACCTGAGCTTCCTGAGAAAGTAGAGTCTACTCAGGTCCTTCTTGTACACAGCATCACTGTTGTCCCCCCAGTCCAGCCTGTTTTCCAGCCCAGCCCAGCCTGTTGTGCCTGGCTGCGTAATACCAGAAACTAAAACAAACGTGTTGTTTAGTTTAGCTAGAAAACAATATGAAGAAATATGAATTTAATTTAAAGGGAGTGGAAATTAATAGAGTGTACGAAATAAAGTTTTTGGGAACTATAATAGATCACAAACTTTGATGGAAACTGCTATTCTCTATAAAACAGAGCATTTATTAACTAAGAAAAGCTTCTATCTATTATATACTTAACGCCATATGATACCATACATGACATACTGTGTAGAGGTTTGGGCAACTGTTTATAAATCAAATTTAGATCCCATAATTAAACTACAAAAAAGAGCTACACAACTAATACATAAAGTGGGTTATTTAGAACCAACTAATAGATTAGTTATCGAATGTGGAACATTAAAATTCTTGGATATAGTTCAGTTAAAAATATTAGAAATAATTTTCCAACCGAAGAATAAAAGCCTGATGGTGTTCAAAATGTTTTACAAATTAAGAGAGGGAAGACATAATTTAATATATTACCATTCTGGACTTTTTGCAGAAAAACGCCTATGTAGGACATACCCAAAGTAAATTAAATGCTGTTCATGAACAGTTTGAAGCTTATGCATGGTATTGATCTCTTTTGAAAGCTAAGACTCTGAACTTTCAGTCACAAAAGTCAGAATCACTCTGAGTTGTATTGTTCTTGAGGAATCAAAGTTGACACACAGTTAAAAATAAGAAGTTGTCGCGTTCGCCTGAATTTTCTTTTGCTATCTGATTCCTTCAGAGGAAACTGAGGACAGATCTCATCTGGATAACACAAGATTATCAGAGCATAAAGTTTTACCAACTTCCAGTTCAAATTGCATATAAAAATGACCAAAACTGAGTTTATTTACCTTTTTTAAGTTAACGAGGTTTCCAAACTGTCATCTCACATTTGAATAAAAAGGCAAACTTTTGAGCTCAACAAACACCAACGTTGAGACCTCTTGTGGATTTTTATGGAACTAAAAGTAGTTTTTGGTGGGGAAATTAATGATCAAAATAAAACAAAGAAAATTAAAAAGGGGGCTTTCTGTGACCAGAAAAACCTAAAAAGGTACAACAAATAAAGCAAGTGGTTGCACGCGAACATGATCATTACATCTTTATCCTCAACTCTCTGCGTCTTTGGTAACCACTAGGAGGTACACTCTGCAGTACCAGTTTGCTGACTTTCTACAAGGATTTTAAAAATGTATCTGCAAATCTGAAGACTAAACTATTAGTCCCTTTGTGTTTGGTTGAATACATTTCACTTCAACAAGGTACCAATAGCAATCACTGACTGATCAAAGTTACAACTTATGCGATGAACCACAGTTACTATTTAACGTTTGAGAAAAAAAAAAGACGAAATCGGAAGGATAAAATTAGCCTGAATCCATGCAGACACACTGTAATGCCGCCAATGCAAATACTGTACGACTCTGGATCCCAGTGATAATAAATTTGACTGAGAAAACTGATGTGACGTTCGGTTTGCATGTAAGAAAATAAAGACGACCAATGGCAGTGTATACAATTAGGACTGATGGAGAGATTTTACTACAGCTTAGAAACAATGATTGTGTGACCCTGTTTAAACCTGGACTGACAGCAATCTGCCAGCTACTAATGCCATATCAGGTCCATGAAGAGAAATTTAACACTGACTAGTCACAGATAAAAACACTGTAATACTTTGCAACAGTGAAATTTATATTCTTGACCTGAATATATATTGTAGCATCTCACACAGCCGACAGCCGACAAACTACTGTCGGCTGTAGTCAACATCACTGGCACGGTGCATTCAGTGACATCAAGGGCAAAAAATAACACCCTCTATAGCCACAGCAACATTGTCAACTAATAAAAGTGAACGTAAACACAAGAGCTGATTAATAACTTTGAGCTGCAGATGTGTTTAGCCTATATACCTCAGCACCATCAGTAGCATTCACTAGTACTCGGCAGCGTGTTGTTAGATGGGATGTACTGCAGCTAAAGGTCAATTAACTTTGGCCTCCTTTATTTGGTGAAGTGTTAACTGCTGTCCAGAGGATTTAAACTGTTCCTCACTGCAGTAGTACTTTAGTTGTATTTCAGGACTGACATGTCACGGTAGTATGGGATTCATCTTTAGTGAAGTATTTCCAGACACTTAACAAAACGCTGCTAGTTTGCTTCATCGACCCACTGGACTCATCGCCTGCCTTCGAGCAGGCGTCCGTAAAACCCCCAGTGCGTCATGACTTGTGGAGATGAGACTTATTTTGGAGCATTGAGAGCTCACACATTATTATTTATGGCAGGAAGGAGCTAAATTCTTCTTCCACAGATCAGCCCTGTTGAGTAGGTGGTCTTTAAAGTGACCCGGGACTCACTGTGTGTTCATGCTACCAAAGGGAGGAGTTCAAATGTGTCCCGGACCACCCATGTGTTCATTTCTGTACTTCAATCTGGACAAGATCTGATCACCGCTCGTTTACATCTAGCGACAAACTCAGAGGGAAGACTGTCTGAGCTGCAGCTTACCGATCTCGTGCCTCAGCATCCCCTCCAGCCAGTGCTGTCGAGCTCCGGCCAGGTTGATGGTGAGAGTGGGACGACAGCTCTCCACCACCATCACTGCCTGAGACAGCAGCTCGTCAGACAGACGCACCACGACCTGAAGGCGCAAACACAATCAACACCAGCACCTGTACCAGACTTGTTCATCCACTCTTGTGAATTTCTGCCAACTTCCCTCTTCTAATCCACACCCTCTTGTGTGTTTAGTTTCTTTACGCTAAATAAGCGTGAAAGAAAGTTATTTATCTGATCAATCTGTGTTGACTCTATGCCTTGCTTATTTGGTACTCAGCATGAATGTGATAAAGTGTAACTCACTTCAGGCATCAACTCACCTCTCCCACACAGCCTTCTTTCTGCAGGTATTTGCGTACAGCTGCCCAGACCTGACTTTTAGGGAGCACGCTGCCACCCGTTACCTCCTCAAAGTTCTCATAGGAGCCAAACTTCCTCAGGACACACTCCATGATTCCCACCGCCTGCAGTCAAAACACAAACATCATGAAGTGAACTCAGAGGCAGGCTGGTCAGACGTTTGATCCTGACGTACCTGCTCGAGGAAGAGGCCCGAGCCTTCTCGGTACTTGTCCAGCACGGCCCTGGGTTCGGGCTGTGCGTACTCAAACTGAGGCTCATACTTGTAGTCAGACTGGAAGAAGGTCTGTTTCTCCTGCTCCAGGTTGAGTGGTCTGAGGGCCACGAGTAGGCAGGGCCTGCCGGATGTAGGTATCGAGGTGCCTCCCACGCCTTTAGCTATGTGAGGCAAGGAGGTGGCGGGTCGCATTTGCCCCCTGCTGGCCCGCATCCCTAGGGAATAGTTGACAGAGCAGGTGCTTTCACTGCGACGCATCCAGCCGCCAGCTCCCAGGCTGGGGCTGGTCAGGCTGCGAGCCGGGGGCGAGGGGGCGGCCGAACCACTCCGCCAAGGAGGCTGCAGGATCCTCCTGTCCGCCATGTGCTCCTGAGACCCTCGAAGGCGTTGGGGCGTCACCTCCAGGCTGAGGGGACGGCGGAGCGGCGGTCTAGGCGTGGGACCACATTTTAACGAGGACGACCTCCTCTCTGCCGGGTGGCTGCTGCTCGTCTGAGTCGGGAGTCCATTGTGGGAAACCTTCTCTCTCTTGGCGACGCTGCTCCTTTTGGACGGTGTAGCGGCCTTGGCGGCGGAGCTGCCGTCGGTTTTGGGTGGATCTGCTCGGACATTTGGCCTCAACAGGTCCCCGACGCTTTCACCCTTAACCTGATCCATGAAGACTTCACCTGAATCCAACACCATCACCTCGGCTGCTGTAGGTCAGGCTGCACCACGCTCCGGGCCTCACACTGATAAAAAAACACAAAGATTAACTGATAATGCTCAATTTATTGGATTTAGCGGCTTTATTTCATCTTGAAATGACAAACACTTGTAGGAACTAAACTCACTGCAAAAACAGAATCACTAGAAAGAAGCAAAACATTTTTTTATAGTAAATCAAATCATCTTGTACAAAGAAAAAAAATCTGCCAATGGGTTAACATTATTTTTGCTTGACACAAGGTTCTTG
Source organism: Mugil cephalus (assembly GCF_022458985.1). Lineage (NCBI taxonomy): Eukaryota > Metazoa > Chordata > Actinopteri > Mugiliformes > Mugilidae > Mugil > Mugil cephalus. Next base: position 29,179,095 of record NC_061772.1, read on the forward strand.
TCTCTCAACAAAATATAAGATGTATTTCTTTGATACAAGGATTTTTTTGCTTTTTTTGAAGATCTTTTTTTGCAGTCACATCTTAATATAGCTTTTTTGAATTCTTCTTTTTTTTTTTTTTTTATCAGACACTTTTGGTTGTTACCAGAGACTTTTCTGTCCATGCATCAAACAGAACAGAGGTGAAGTTACATTCTGAGCTTTGTGCAGGTCTGCGCGACAATAAATAAGTTAAATAATAACTTTAAGCAGTGAGGGCGACTTTACAACTTGTTCCATCGAAAAACCCAACACCATTTCGCTAGACAGCAGCTGTTTAATATTCTACCAAATGTTTATTTGCAAACTGAGATCAGATCTCAAGAGAAGCATGTGGAGACACATTTTAACACCAGGTAAGACCATGGGTCCTTGAAGCTGGACACCTGCTACATGATTGCCCAGGTTGGACGTTCATACAGGGTGTGAGCGAGACCTTAAAGAACTCCGAATGTCATATTACCACAATGAAACTCTTAACACTGAGGCTTATCACTGGCTCAGAATATGGGTTCAGGAGGCAAACACCCTCTCTGCTTGTATGGTTGGGATTAAAACTTAATTAAATAATCGTTTTAGAAAGGATCTCAAACAGTAAACTAAAAGAACAAAGAAATGTTCTGTTTCTGCCTCATCCTCACCCATACACAGAGGGAATTATTTGGTTTTTTATTTTATTTTATCTTATAAATGTGTGACTGGGTGTTAATACATGTGCTGCTTTAATTAGACCAGAGATGACTTAATGAATGGCAGCAGAGAGCTTCCACGGTGGAGACACAAAAATAGAAGAGCTGTCTGAGGAGACACAAATGAAATAAAACAGCAGTTAAACCGAAATAAACCTCTACACAGACAGCAGTAAAACAGAAATACATTACTTCATAAATAAAAATCACAGTATTTATTTATTTAGTCCTACAGTAAATCTGTTCACCGTTATCCCTTCCTGGCAGGGATCCCTTTTAACTCCACAAACAACTTAAACAGACACTGACCGAGCAGCGGGTCCCGGTTTTCTGCGGAGGATTTCCGTTTTCCAGCCTCTTCATTCACGCATCGTGGCGGAAGCTCCACGCACCGGGACGGGAGCGGAGCCGCTGAACGGAGATAACGGTTTTTAGTCCTGGACCGGAACCTGGACCTGGGCCTGGACCTGGACCGGCCAGGAAGCGGCGGTCGAGTTGGAAGATATGACGCGTTACGCTGTCACGGCGCGCATGACGTCCCGTGCGTCTTTACGCACAAGCGGAAGAGGGTGTATGGAGGTCCAGAGGAGCCATGAAATACAAACCAAAAGGAGATCGAGGAGATGAATGGAATTGTAGATTTATTAAAAAGATAGAAATTCAGTGCCCAATATTAATTACATACAATGTAATAATAATAATAATAATAATAATAATAATAATAATAATAATAATAATAATAATACAAAACTATATTATTTATTATACAGGATAAGATGTTACAATCCTTTATCAGTCCTACATATAGACCCAGTTACTTACAGGTACTTATAGATCTGAACCACATCTGGACCTCAAACCATCATCATCTCATCTCTTTGGTTTTAGCTGCAGAGGTGAGAAGACAGGAAATAATGTGTAAAACATTACACAAAAAATAAATTACCTAAAAAAAGGCAGATAATACTGAAAAAGATCACGAAAAATTAATTTGCTTGCGATGCAGAAAACATTACCAAAAAAATAAAAAAATAATTGTGATGTATGGAAAATACTGCAAAAAATACAATTAAACTGAACTTAATTAGCTTGCAAAGCAGCAGGTGTTCCAAAAAAAACCCTGGAAGATACAGAGCTTATTGTAAAGAAGGAAAGGAAATAAGCATAACATGCAAAAAATACCACAGAATAAGTAAATAGATAAATAGACCTAACGCCTCCAGTACCATTAGTGAGATGCCTGTGAGCGTCATTCAGGAAGCCTCAGCATGGAAAGCACCGAGGAATTTGTTATTGTTTAGCTAAATGTGATGGAAACTAAGCCGTTGGATTTGTTGAATGGCTGCTTCATGCTCCTTGAGACCTCCAGGGCCTACGGTGTCACCTTAAGCCTGACATGGTGGCACTTTTCCCAGATCGATTTCACGCCAGCTCCATCCCCTCTTATGGAGGATGAACATGTCGTTTTTCCCGCGTTAAAGGTCTCACTAGCTTATTATGATGATGGGCTAATGTAAAGCTGAGTTACAACATACAGTATGCTGCAGGTGTGAACTTCTCCAGAGGAGTTCGACTCCAGAAGATCGGATGAAAGAATGTGATCTGCTTTAATAACATCAGCAGGCTCAGTTAAACGGAGGCAGGTATAACCCAAAGAGAACCAAACGCATGTAGAGAGCATCTACACCTTTGAGTCCAAAGATCTTGTGGCCGGTGATGGACGTCAGGTCAACCTTCCAGTCAGCGACGTTGATGTGAATCTTTCCAACAGGTGTGATAAAAAAACAAACAAACAAACAAAAAAACATACACCGATTCATTAAATGTGTGGACAAAGAGCTCTTTCTGAGATGTACCTGCTTCTGTGTGAAACACTGTTTTATTTCACTCACCAACATGTATGAGGAAGTCAGCACACTTTGGGCACAATGCCAACGGGGAAAACAAGACGGAAAAGATAGTTGTCTTATTGGGGGGGACAATTCATGTTTTTCACAAACTGGGTCCCAATTCTGCACCCACGCTCTCTTGCTCATTTTATTTTTCAAATTCGATCCATCGTGCAACGGCCAGACATTTACAAAATTGAGAAACTCAGCATCTGCACGAAAGAAAAATTGAAGGCATACAAGTAGTTAGACGCCTGTAACAGTGTCTTCAATGGACATGTGCAAGATTTGCAATAGATGATGACTTTTATCCATGTAAACACAGAGGGTCTGTCTTTATCAAGCGAAGCTTCTCCTACAAAGACATTACAAGAAGTAAGTGGAGCCACTGTGGATGGGAACGTAGTGAACGCAACTGCAGTTTGTCTGAATCTGAATCTGAACACACCTGAAACATGCAACTAGCGGTTAGCATTAGGTTAACATGTGAGAATCCCCCAAATAATTAATATAATTTCCATCACCACTTATTCTTCCCTTTATCCAGGCTGAAAATGATAAGAAGTGAGAAGAAGATAAGAGCTGGTATGTGACAAAACTTCAAGTTAGTGTTTTTGATTTTTCGGTTTTGGCTCAAATTTTCATGGTCGATAGTGACAGTGTTTGCCTCAAACGTCCCTCTGTTTTGCCTCCAGCTAATGTCGCAGTGACGTAGGCCACGAAGGGGTCGACTGAAGACAAACTACCAAACAACTACAGGATTTAGAATTAGGATTAGAAAACGTTTACTGTATACAAAATAAATAATGGGATAAAAATAGAATAGAACAGGGACAAAATAGTTGGTTCACAATATCTACAAAACATTTAATGTTAATTTGGTATTTTGTAATGATATGGGAATAAAAGATGAAGATTTTAATATTACAGGTGGGGTGGATGATTTGTGTGGTATATATACAAAAAGAAACAAACAACCAAAAGAATATATAAATTATGGGGAACTGCCCATTCACATGTAAATATATTTGCATGAGAATCGTTCTCTGACATGGTGGCACTTTTCCCAGATCGATTTCATGCCAGCTCCATTCCCTCTTATGGACGATGAACATGTTGTTTTTCTTTAATAAGCTAGGTCTCACTGACTTATTATGATGATGGGCTAATGTAAAGCTGAGTTACAACATACAGTATGCTGCAGGTGTGAACTTCTCCAGAGGAGTTCGACTTCAGAAGATCGGATGAAAACCTGCCAACAGATCACTGGAGATGCCATTCTTATAGAATCTGTTTAAATTAAGATGACAGTTAACAAGCATGCATCCTACATGAGAGAGAGAAAAGAAACGTGTGCGTTTTAAATGAAGAGCAACAGCCTAATGAATTATGTTCATTGCTGCATAATAATCACTGTTAACTGGCTCAGTAAATCATAGACATTTCATCATGTTGAATATCACTTTTTGCTGCCTCACTGGTTCTCAAACCTAAGGCTCTGATGTAGAATGTGATCGGCTTTAATAACATCAGCAGGCTCAGTTAAACGGAGGCAGATATAACCCGAAGAACCAAACGCATGTAGAGAGCATCTACACCTTTGAGTCCAAAGATCTTGTGGCCTGTGATGGACGTCAGGTCAACCTTCCAGTCAGTGACGTTGATGTGAATCTTTCCAACAGTTCGAGTCACACCACCATCAAGATACTATCACGAACAACAGACTCATTGACCTAATGGATGGACTTTCACATGGGCTCCAACTTCCAGCCTCCGAGGTAAATGAAACGCGGCACCGGTTCGGTTCTTCCTGGATGATGCTCCCAACGACAGATTTTCACCTTTGACTAAATGGATACAGTTTCACATGGGCTCCAACTTCCGCCTTCCAAGGCAACTGAAGACATACCAGTCATTCCTGAATGATGCCCACGGACGCCTCACTAACAATAGTGGGGGTGTGAGCTCTTCTCTTGCAGGGCTACAGACTGTGGATTGATTCGGCTTTACCTTTTGATGCTGTAAGTCACACTGAGGCCAGAAGTGAAGCTGCCTCGTGGGGACGACGGCGTTTATAGCTTACATGTTTTTTTTTAACAGGAGGTTTTGTTTTATTGCAGCAGTTTGCTTGTGTTGATTTAAATCTGGGAGCTGTTTTTAATGCTTAACTGACAGATTTTCACTTTGAAATTGACTATTTCTGTCAACAACTGGATGAAGGGTGTGATAAAAAAAAAAAAAAAACATACACCGATTCATTAAATGTGTGGACAAAGAGCTCTTTCTTTGACTCTGGAACTGTGGCATTTTATATTTGCATGATGGCAGAGATGTACCTGCTTCTGAGTGAAACACTGTTTTATTTCACTCACCAACGTGTATGAGGAAGTCAGCACACTTTGGGCACAATGCCTACGAGGAAAACAAGACAGAAAGACAATTGTCTTATTGGGAGGGACAATTCATGTTTTTCACAAACTGGGTCCCAATGCTGCACCCACGCTCTCTTGCTCATTTTATTTTTCAAATTCGATCCATCGTGCAACAGCCAGACATTTACACCTAATTGAGAAACTCAGCATCTGCACGAAAGAAAAATTGAAGGCATACAAGTAGTTAGACGCCTGTAACAGTGTCTTCAATGGACATGTGCAAGATTTGCAATAGATGATGACTTTTATCCATGTAAACACAGAGGGTCTGTCTTTATCAAGTGAAGCTTCTCCTACAAAGACATTACAAGAAGTAAGTGGAGCCACTGTGGACGGGAACGTAGTGAACGCAACTTCAGTTTGTCTGAATCTGAATCTGAACACACCTGAAACATGCAACTAGCGGTTAGCATTAGGTTAACATGTGAGAATCCCCCAAATAATTAATATAATTTCCATCACCATTTATTCTACCCCGTGGTTCACAATATCTACAAAACATTTAATGTTAATTTGGTATTTTGTAATGATATGGGAATAAAAGATGAAGATTTTATTATTACAAGTGGGGTGGATGATTTGTGTGGTATCTATACAAAAAGAAAGAAACAACCAAAAGAATATATAAATTATGGGGAACTGCCCATTCACATGTAAATATATTTGCATGAGAATCGTCCTCACAGGTTTTGAGGAATTGACTGGCAGGTGGTTTCTCTCAGGAGCAGGGAACGTTTTAGATCATGGATCATTGAAATAGCTGAATGGGTTTCTAAACCAACTCCACAACCACCCGCAGATGTTTCTGAACAAAAAGTCCCCATCGGAGATTTAGACAAGAACAAGGACATCCTGCGTCAGACGAGCCAGACCAGTATTTAAACAAGCTGCACAAGATCCTAGTCACTGATAAACTTACTGGACAGGATCGAAGTCCTGTCCCTCCACCTTAGACAAATAACCAAATAAGGATAACCTCACTTTAAATTAAAAAAAAGAAGCATTATTGATTTATTGAGGGGTTTATTCTCCAATATTTTAACTTTCAATCCAAACCACAGCTGTAAATGTGCCGTCCAAGTAGTACGCCTGTTTATTAATCATCACTCACAGTTAATGTGTATAATAAAGTGTTCAAGTTAAGATGGTTAAGAGTTATCGCCACACTTTATGATATTGGTGTGTAGCTACTGCCTTCGTCCATTTTTTTGTCAATTCTGAGATTTTTTCTTCTCCAGGAGCCTTTAAGTCTAATCTGTTTTTCCAACTGACTCTGTCGGATGAGCAAATGTGAGGTACAAGAAAAGGAAGTTTTAAAATGAGGGATATACAATTTAAAAGAAGCAAAATGATCGGCCAATAAAACAGGAGAAAACAAGTAAATATATCTAAGCTCAAAGGACCCACAGATAAAACAAACTGGAGTTTTCAGGCTAAAAAACACACACAAAAAAAGATTAGACGACATTTAATCTTAGATTTTATTTTACAGTGCAGGATTAGAAGATGCTTCTGTCTCAAAAAAATCATCTTGAATCATCTTGAAGAAAAATAAATAAAAAACACCCAAATTATTATTTTTTTTTACCCACAAAATAAATTAAAAACAGTTTCAAAACCTCCAGCTCTGGCAACACTGTTATTCTAACACCTCTGCTCCAGTATCTGGTCGTTAGTCGTCACTTTCAGGTCGACACCGCCCCCCAAACCTGAAAACCTCCCCACCACTCAGTTACATCTCAACATTAAACGTGTTAAACTTACACAACTGTATGAGGCTCTCTTTATTAATGTATAACATCCAAGTGAAAAAAAACAGACAAATATCTTTTCATAAGACGAGTTAATGATTACAGAAAATTCGACCCTTAATAAACACACTGAATGTCATTTAATCTGCCTGCAACCATTGTAAAAAAGACACTTCAGAATGCAGAACAGGTTTCTGTTAAAACACCTTGTTAAAAAACACAAAAACAAAAAAATGTTGACCGGTGAGGTCTCTCACTCTGCGTGTCCTTTCAGATGCTGAAATAGATATGCACACACACACAGCATCAGTCCAGAAGAGAAGAGCCATGCTAGTCCTGTGAAGATAAGTAGGAAAGTCATGACTAAGATACTGATCCAGCAGAACCCTCAAACTCCCAGGACCCGAGCTTGAGGAACAATCAACAGGTCTTGAATAGGGATGGGTATGGGTGTAGCTTTTCAGTCTGGTTACTACCGTTACAGTCAGCACCAGTGCCTTTATGTACAGAGTGTCAGTATCCATCCCTAGTCGTGAACGTCTCAGCAGTACGGGCCGGGTCTGTTAAAGTCTTTCCAAAGCCATATTCTGTCCATGTTTTCATTGGTTGTGGTGGCGACTATCTTGGAGAAAGCACAGCGGCTGTACGGCTTCGGAAAGACGTGGAAGTAGTTCCAGCTCGGAGGGTCAGTGGGACGGATCCCTGCATGCTTCATGCACAAACCCAGATACACGTCTTCAATGTAGAGAGCTCTAACGTGTCTGGATGCCTCCACCAGCTTTTTTGGGAGGTCTAAAGATAAAACGTAGCCCAGACCCAGAGCATAACGTGGGTACTGTGATTCAGCGTAAAGTTCCTTAGGTATGTACCACTTAGAGTCTTGGTTTCTCAGGACTCGACCTCCACGTGCTACAAGTCCAGTCATGTAGTTTGTCTTTGGAGCCTTTAGGAGCATCTTGATGAGGTTTGGGACGTTCAGAAACATGTCTGAGTCGATCTTCATGGCGTAAGAGGCGTTGGAGCAGTAAGAGTCCAGCCACTCCAGCATCACCATGGTCTTGATGGTCAGGTTCTTGTAGCAGTCCAGGAAGTCGCTCTGGATCAGGTCTCGGTGCTCTTTGCTCTCCTGCAGCAGCTGCTCTCGCAGCAGCTCGGCCCCGTCTCCGGTCTGGAGCCCCAGCAGGAAGAACAGCCTCAGCTCTTTGCCCAGGACCGAGCTCTGGCCTCCCCAGGTGCTGCGGATCACGTCTCTGTGCTTCCGGTTGTGGGGGGCCACAGGGACCATGAGGACCAAGAAGGGCTTCTCCTGCTCACATCTCTGAGGCTCATTCATGAGGAAGTTGTACTTGTAGGGGTATTCCACTAAGTATGGTCTAAGAGATACATCAGGAACAGCTGGGTTCTGATCCACCACTGAAGGATGTGCAGTCTGCTGTGGTGTAGAGGGGTCGGCCTCCTGTGTTGATGTCATGTTCTGACTCTCAGCAGTAGTGTTGGGCTCAGATGTAGATCTAGGATCAGTCCTGTTGTCTGCAGTAACATTTAATCCATGATTTCTGACTGATTTGGTCCATTTAAGGTCCCACTCAGGCACTACTTCATTTAAGTCCATGTAGTAAAACAGGAAACATGCTCCAAACACCAGAAAAACCACGAAGGAGGATCGATGGGAACAAACACACAATCTCCTGAAGTTCATCATTTTCTCTCTGAGACGACACAATTTATTCAAAGGAAAAAAATATCTCAAATTATTATCAAAGTATTGAGTGTTTATTATTTTAGCTCCAGGAAAAGATCAAATAAAAGTTCACATACCTTTTTCAATATGTTGCAGGAAAAAGAAAAGAAATCCAAGAGAATGATGAATTCATGGCCGAGACTGAAATGTGAGTCTTCTCTTCTAACAAACAAACTATGGTCAAGTGACGACAGCACTGTGTCCCTTTTTTTTTTCCGAAGAGCCACACCTGAGTTTGCCCCACCCTCTCTGTTTCTCTGAGACTTGCGGCAATGACAACAAATAGGTGTTATATACTTTGTTTATCCCTGGTGTTGACCAGTTTTTTTTCCACATATCACTATAAACACATAAAAAATAGAAAATGAGATAATCTAATTGATACACATATATCTAACTATAGATGTAACAATAAGAAGAGTTTTAAATTTAGTATAGTGAGTTGCTCTCATCTTCCCTACTCCTCTGGGGGTTTGGGCAACAACAGAGGGGAGGAGCTATTCTTCTTCAGGTGTGACTATTCTGCAGGTAAAAAAAAAAAAAAAAAAAAAACACACTGATGCATCGGGACCGAGAGTGTTAATGTCTTCACGTTTGTTAGAAGGGAAGACTCACGCCCAAGACATGAATTTATCATTTACTTTTTTTTTTCTCTTTCCTGCTGCAGATTGAAAAAGCAGAACATTTACTGACTGGGGAGTGTTCGCCAAAGCAAGAGGTATGTGAACTTTTATTTAATCTTCTCCTGGAGCTAAAATAAGACTCAAATAAGACAGGTTTTGCAGAGATTATCAGTTTAAACAGTCAATACTTTGATAATAATTTGAGATATTTCTTTCCTTTAAATAAATTGTGTCGTCTCAGGGAGAAAATGATGAACTTCAGGAGATTGTGTCTTCGTTCCCATCACTTCTACTTTGTGGTTTTTCTGGTGTTTGGAGCATGTTTCCTGTTTTACTACATGGACGTAAATGAAGTAGTGCCTGAGTGGGACCATAAATGGATCAAAGCTGTCAGAAATCATGGATTAAATGTTACTGCAGACAACAGGACTGATCCTAGATCTACATCTGAGCCCAACACTACTGCTGAGAGTCAGAACATGACATCAACACAGGAGGCCGACCCCTCTACACCACAGCAGACTGCACATCCTTCAGTGGTGGATCAGAACCCAGCTGTTCCTGATGTATCTCTTAGACCATACTTAGTGGAATACCCCTACAAGTACAACTTCCTCATGAATGAGCCTCAGAGATGTGAGCAGGAGAAGCCCTTCTTGGTCCTCATGGTCCCTGTGGCCCCCCACAACCGGAAGCACAGAGACGTGATCCGCAGCACCTGGGGAGGCCAGAGCTCGGTCCTGGGCAAAGAGCTGAGGCTGTTCTTCCTGCTGGGGCTGCAGACCGGAGACGGGGCCGAGCTGCTGCGAGAGCAGCTGCTGCAGGAGAGCAAAGAGCACCGAGACCTGATCCAGAGCGACTTCCTGGACTGCTACAAGAACCTGACCATCAAGACCATGGTGATGCTGGAGTGGCTGGACTCTTACTGCTCCAACGCCTCTTACGCCATGAAGATCGACTCAGACATGTTTCTGAACGTCCCAAACCTCATCAAGATGCTCCTAGAGGCTCCAAAGACAAACTACTTGTCCGGATTTGTGGAACGTCAAGGTAGAGTGCGTAGAGAGAAAGACTCTAAGTGGTACATACCTGAGGAGCTTTACTCTGAACCAGTGTTGCCACATTATGCTCTGGGTCTGGGCTACGTTTTATCTTTAGACCTCCCAAAAAAGCTGGTGGAGGCATCCAGACACGTTAGAGCTCTCTACATTGAAGACGTGTATCTGGGTTTGTGCATGAAGCATGCAGGGATCCCTCTGACTGACCCTCCAAGTGGGAACTACTTCCACTTTATGCCAGTGCCGTACAGCCGCTGTGATTTCTCCCAGATAGTCGCCACCACAACCAATGAAAACATGGACAGAATATGGCTTTGGAAAGACTTTAACAGACCCGGCCCGTACTGCTGAGACGTTCACAATCTGTTGATTGTTGGAAATAAGTGTTAAACAGAGCACGAAGCAGATGTGGAGCTCCTGTTGTTCAGGTTAAATCTAAATGTAGGAATCTGAGGATAAAACTCAGTCACTGCTGAATAAAGTCAAAACACACACTCGTTCTTTTCTTTTCTTTTTTCTTTTTCTTTTTTTAAAAATAGAGGAATTTGAGGAAAATTTGAAGCTGCAGTTACACATCCATTTGTTTGGCAATGTCAGACATGTCGACAAACAGACACACAGAATGAGAGACCACACCGGTCAACATTTTTTTTGTTTTTGTGTTTTTTAACACGGTGTTTATCAGAAACCTGTTTGCCTCTCCCTGTTCTGCATTCTGAAGTGTCATGCTCCATGTATGTTTTATCTCAGTGTGTAAAATAAACCATCAGAACATCGAGCTCTTACCAGCACCCGGGACAAATGCTTTGTTTTCTTAGATTTTTATCGTTTCTTATACATAACAGGCTCTTTTTACAATGGTTGCAGGCAGATTAAATCACATTCAGTGTGTTTATTAAGGGTAGAATTTTCTATAATCATTAACTCGTCTCATGAAAAGATATTTGTCTGTCGTTTTCACTTGGATGTTATACATTAATAAAGAGATTAAGTTTGATTAAGTTTAATGCCTATTGTGTTTGCATCAGTGTGTCCTTAGTTCACTTTGTCTGAGCTGCCTCTTTCTAAGTCTCCTTGGATAAAAGCTCTAAACCGCAGGTGTCTAAAGTGGCTAATCTGCCTCTAATCCGGCCCTTGTGCATCTGCAAATTTTTTTAAGGAACATAACTGCTCTTCCTAGTAATTTGTCCGCTGTTTTAGTCAGAGAAGTGGACAGAACACGACACTGAGAGCCAGAAGGCGGCAATGAGCCCAAATTCCACTTTGTGTAGTTTTTCTGATTCTTCAGGCTTTTCAGGTCGGTGATTCAGGTCGGTCCAGATGGTTTCCTCTTTGGTTTATGACTCTTTAACATCAACACACTCACTTCTGACCATATGAATCTAAAAAAATCTCACACACTCGCGGCGTAAACCTAAAAAAAACATATTGTTTTAAACCACCATCATTTCCTCAAACAGTAGCCTTTAATAAAACAAAAACATGGATCATGTACAGCATGTTGTCAGTAACAATGAACACAACAACACGAGTGATCTGATTTATTACGGCGTGTGAGGAGGTGGAATGAAGTTATTATCTCATCTCATCTCATCTCCTACAACTGTTTAACCCTCGGTAGAGTCGCAGGGTTCCTGGAGCCTTTCCCAGTTGTCATCAACTTATTAATGAAAACCTAAAGTGCAGCTACATGCTGACACCATGGGGACGTTTAGGGAACTGAACAGGAAACTGAAATCATGAACATGCTCCAGAAAAGAAGTGTAACGCCATCTCGGCCTCCATTCTTTCCAGCGTGAAATGAAATGTCGTGGTGTTTTGTGAAATGTTGTTTGTTTTCTGTAATGTCGTTGTATTTTTCACCATAAAAGGTGGTAGGAATAAAAGAATTTCATGAAAAACATCCCTCAAAGGAGGATGATCTTTATCAACAACGAAATGATCCATTCATGCTACAACACTGTCTCTCTTGCACACACACCATTTATTGCATGGAAAATAATTCAGTTTTTCCATAACTTGGGATTTTCGGACTGGGATTCAAAGGTTAAAACCCTGAAAATGAATGAAATATTGGTAGTTAGAAGTGATTTATGAAAAAAAAGGCTGAAAAACAGAAAAAGATTCTGTATACATCCACCAGTTTAAGACATGGTATTCAAAGAGCATGCAAATTGTATTTTCCTTATTATTTGCTACAACTGTGTTTGCTTTTATAATAGTCTTACTTAAATATGTCACTGATATGGAACTTCTTCATGTTCAGATGTTCAGGCTGTATTGGAAACTGATGGCAGATTATATCAGAGGGGTTTTCCAGTTTGACATAAATGACTTTCTTTGTAACTCCATCAAACCATCTGTCTTCTCTGGTTGAACTGTGGATGTTGTTGTGCTTCGTGCGGACGTGGACAGCTGTATCCTGGTTCTCATGGGTTGAGCCATGCATTTGTTGATGGGATGTTTAGTTTCCCCCAATGCACAAGTCTGCACATTCTTCGCTGCACTTGAATTAACTTGAACAAATGAAAACTGTTCAGATGACTTGGACTCGTGTACATGTTTGTTGAGACAGGTTTGACACTAACGTACAGTCTCTTGCTTCTCCTGATAAGGCCTCAACAGAACGAGTTAGACGAGATGGAGATTTGGCTTTGACTCTTTGAACACCAATCAATAACACTGTGAGAAAAAATAAGAGTGTTAAAGATGTTTGGGCTGGCCAACCGAACCATAACTAAACCACAGTTAATGTTTCACTACTTTTTATTTGCTGACATAGCGTAACTATAAAAACAGGAGGCTGCTGCTGAGCTCCAGCCTGACTCTGCACAAAGACACGCTTTGCTCCAGCTGACTTGAGTCACTGCTGCAGGTAGTGATGGACAAAGTCTTCTGAACTTGTGTTGAAATGGTTCTATGTTTCCAAGCATTCGATACAATTAAATATGGAGACATGTGCTGAATAACCTTCAACACAGCATCGCCATCGGCGTGGATCAATAAAAGGCGAGGTGTCATGAAGCAGTGTGTCACAGTTATGTATGTTTATATACACTTGTGTTATAGTGCGTTTGTGCCATCATGAACGACTGAATGTAATAGAGATTAAGAGAAATATAAAAATTTATGTACTAAGAACAGAAAATGGAGGAAAATCTAGCAAATGCTTGTGCAACCAGGGAATGTTCTGACTATAGTTGTACAAAATGCTGGTGGAGCTGGAAAGGAGATTTGGGAGGTTCAAATGTTTTTTATTCAAGACATGGAACCAAATCTTCCATTCCATCTGCAGTCACGTGCGTTTGGAAAACTTTGCTAGATGGAAGCTGGACACGACGCATTGCTGTATCATACGTCCCGTGGGAACGTTTTGCAGCAGGGTCTTTGAGCTATGCTGAGGAATGGCAGAGTTTGTGAAAAGAGGAAAAACCTGACATGTAAGGCAACGTTGGCATATCCTGCCGACATATTTAAGTTTTCATCCAGCGTCAAAATCACTGCCTTCACGTCAATGAGCCACCACTTCAGCTCATACGTCTCTGATGTGAACACTGACGCCTGGGACTGAGCCGTAAGGCAGGAGAGTGACTGTTCGAGTTATTCTGGTGAGGACCCAAACGTGCTGCAGGTAAGGCAGGACAATCCAAAATACAAAACATCCAAAGGAATCATGAAACTGGCAGGGAGCAAAAACATGGAGACAAGATTAAGGAAAGAAACATCAACAATGAGACAAAGAACAAAGGGAAGGCGGGGCTACAAATACACAAGACACAGGTGAGACACCAGGACAAACTGATTAATAATCACACGAAGGACACAGACAGGAAATCCAGACCTTAACAAAATAAAACAGGAAACTCCAAAACATGATTCACAAAATAAAAGACAGACACAGACCATGAGATCACAGTGATGCCAGAGCAGGAGATTTTGAAATAGTTTTTAATTTATTTTGTGGGCAAAAAAACAAAAAACAAATTGGTGTTTTTTATTTATTTATTCTTAAAGCTTGTTCAAAACTGGTTATTTTGCGACAGTTGCATCTTCTAATGGTTTGTAGATGAACACACACAAGTGCAACAGCCACTTTGTCCAAGTTAGAATGTCTTATTTCAAGCATCTGAACCTTTTCAGCTCATACCATCTTAAAAAACAGACAACTATCAAATGTAATTCATTGTTTTATTGTCAGTCTTACTTACGCCCATAGATGAAATACAGTCCTGAGCAATGGCAGTACTGACTGTAAAGTTACAGCTATTTTTCTCTTCATACTTTTCTTGTATCGACACAAATTTACTTTGTTTTATCTGTGGGTTCTTTGAGCTTAGATGTGTTTACTTGTTTTAATAAGTCACATTCTCCTGTTTTATTATTTTTACATATTCATATATTTTATATATCCCTCATTTGTCTTTTGAACCAAATATTTATTGGCATTCATATGTATTTACACACATTATTTCATTTAGATCAGATTGTTCTTTGATATATACATGTGAAAAATTAAGGTTATACAAGAAATGTGTAGCAGAACAACTGAACCAGTAACAGTTTGACAAACATCTCTGGTTCATTGGATTGAAGCTGATATTTCTCTACACAATTCACAAATACATTTGGACAAAGATCCTGAGATATTTGATTAGAAAGGGAGGGCTCAAGCAGATTAGATACTGGGTTTAGAGAATGGGGGGAAAAAGAGTTTATGGTGATCAACCAGATGATGTTTGGAGGGGAATCTTGTGGTTCTTTAGGCAACTGCAAGATAGTTTGGGTTTGACAAGTAAAGACCTTCATAGGTGTTTGGACGTGAGAAGTTACCTGACGTCACACAAAGAATTGAGTTTAGGAAACAATCAACACCCATAGAAAGGAAAGATGTTAATGTTTTCTCAAGAATCTATACATGTTATTGAAGATGCTGGGAAGATAAGTATTTGAAGAGAGGCATAAAATAACTAGTAGTCCAATGTGGACAGAATTCGATTGAAAATTAAAGACCCTCTCTATGACTGACAAATTTAACAGTAATGTAACAGTACTAAAAGGAACTGGTGCTGGAGGGAACGTCATCAGACACAAGATCACACACACATTTTCTGGGAGTGGCCAAAGTTGAAAAATGTTTGGAAGGGAATTCAGAACGAATTATTTTTGCTACTGAACAGCGATTTACCTTTGAACCCATCATTTTATATTATTGGACCACTCCCTAAGGGAAGAGCGGAGAACAAGAAGCTGTTTTTATTCCATGTCCTACTTTTTATAACCAGGGACATATTAAGTTGTTGAATGTGTCCAATGTTCATCTGGTATCAAGGAATTGACAAGTGTTGTCTTCAGCAGCCGTGCAGCGTATTTATTTAATTTGGTCAAAGTAACAAACACTCAGGTGGAGTGAACATCCACCAGCCTTTGCTGTTGAGCTAACAAACAGAGCAACCCATTTCTTTGGGGAAGTGGCACATCAAAATAAAAGGGCCTTCACAATAAAAACCCTCTAAAGACATTTGAGTCAAAGCGTCATTACTCAATACTTCACATAAGTCCTCCTATTGTAGCTCAGTGACATGAGGGAGTGAGGTTTATGTAATCAATGGTCGTTAGTCGTCACTTTCAGGTCGACACCGCCCCCCAAACCTAAAAACCTCCCCACCACTCAGTTACATCTCAACATTAAACGTGTTAAACTTACACAACTGTATGAGGCTCTCTTTATTAATGTATAACATCCAAGTGAAAACAAAAGACAAATATCTTTTCATAAGATGAATTAATTAAATATGTGTATAGACAGAACAACAGGAGCTCCACATCTGCTTCATGCTCTGTTTAACACTTATTTCCAACAATCAACAGGTTGTGAACGTCTCAGCAGTACGGGCCAGGTCTGTTAAAGTCTATCCAAAGCCATATTCTGTCCATGTATTCATTGATTGTGGTGGTGACTATCTGGGAGAAAGCACAGCGGCTGTACGGCTTTGGAAAAAAGTGGAAGTAGTTCCCACTTGGAGGGTCAGTGGGACGGATCCCTGCATGCTTCATGCACAAACCCAGATACACATCTTCAATGTAGAGAGCTCTAACGTGTCTGGATGCCTCCACCAGCTTTTTTGGGAGGTCTAAAGATAAAACGTAGCCCAGACCCAGAGCATAATGTGGCAACACTGGTTCAGAGTAAAGCTCCTCAGGTATGTACCACTTAGAGTATTTATCTCTACACACTCCACCTTCATATTCCACAAGTCCAGTCATGTAGTTTGTCTCTGGAGCCTCTAGGAGCATCTTGATGAGGTTTGGGACATTCAGAAACATGTCTGAGTCGATCTTCATGGCGTAAGATGCGCTGGAGCAGTAAGAGTCCAGCCACTCCAGCATCACCATGGTCTTGATGGTCAGGTTCTTGTAGCAGTCCAGGAAGTCGCTCTGGATCAGGTCTCGGTGCTCTTTGCTCTCCTGCAGCAGCTGCTCTCGCAGCAGCTCGGCCCCGTCTCCGGTCTGCAGCCCCAGCAGGAAGAACAGCCTCAGCTCTTTGCCCAGGACCGAGCTCTGGCCTCCCCAGGTGCTGCGGATCACGTCTCTGTGCTTCCGGTTGTGGGGGGCCACAGGGACCATGAGGACCAAGAAGGGCTTCTCCTGCTCACATCTCTGAGGCTCATTCATGAGGAAGTTGTACTTGTAGGGGTATTCCACTAAGTATGGTCTAAGAGATACATCAGGAACAGCTGGGTTCTGATCCACCACTGAAGGATGTGCAGTCTGCTGTGGTGTAGAGGGGTCGGCCTCCTGTGTTGATGTCATGTTCTGACTCTCAGCAGCAGTGTTGGGCTCAGATGTAGATCTAGAATCAGTCCTGTTGTCTGCATTAATATTTAATCCATGATTTCTGACAGCTTTGATCCATTTAAAGTCCCTCTCAGGCACTACTTCATTTACGTCCATGTAGTAAAACATGAAACATGCTCCAAACACCAGAAAAACCACAAAGTAGAACCGATGGGAACGAAGACACAATCTCCTGAAGTTCAGCATTTTCTCCCTGAGACGACACAATTTCTTTAAAGGAAAGAAATATTTCAAATTATTATCAAAGTATTTAGTCTTATTTTAGGTTCATATGTCTTCAGGTTTTAGTTAGCGACAACTTCTCTGCTTCTATGACAGAAAAAAAGGAGAAAATGAATCCTCACATACCTTTTTCAGCCCATAACAAGTCACTTTGAAGCATGTTGTCTCCCTTGCTGTCGGACAATGAAAAACTCATGGGACTCAGGTGTGTGTTTTCCCTGACACATGTTTCTTACCTGCAGAAGAGCCACACCTGTGTTTACTCCACCCTTCAGTTTATTGTTTGAGGAAAACCATAAGTCCTCGGAGAAATAAAACTCTTATGCACTTTTATTTCTCACCGTAAAGAATAATTAACCTTTTATAAATAACAGCCACTAAAGGTTTGAATTAATCTTAATCACAGAAAATGGGACCTGTCTGAACTTAAAACTGTTTAACATATGTTAATGATCTACAATGATTTAGACTCTTCCCTTTTTATCTAAAATGTTTTCATCTGATCTTTAGACTAAGACAGACTTTAATGTTCCACAAGGGAAATTTTATTATTTTTATTTATTGTTATTTTATTTATTTAAAGTATTTTTGTAAGCGTTCATTTCTTTTATTGTATTTCTTGTTTCCCAGCTCCTGTTGGTGCCCATTTTTTAAATAAGTTAATTATTACTCATATTATATTGGTATCCTAAAAGAGGTGCAGCTTATAAATGTTTAAATGGTGTCATTGGGCGAAGCTCCATGGCTGTAACATGACCTCAGGTTTATTACGCTTTTCTAGTGAAGCTGTTGACAGATGTAATAACAATAAAATAATAATAAAATAATACTCATTTGCGTGGAGATCTCTGCAGCTCACTCACCTCTGATCTCAGTTACGGAGGACAGTAAATGCAGATAACTTCTTTTTCTTCTTCTTTACTGCCTTACCACCTTCTACGGGGTAAAATGATTTAAACTTTATGTCCTTAATTATTCATAGTTCTTTAAAATCCCTTGTACTGTTGTCGTGAACGGAGAAATTAGCTTTTGTTTGTTCAAGGCTCTAAATATGGACATTGCAAAATATATATCTTATAATGTTTGTACATTTTTTTAGTATTTTAACTGTAGTTTGTAAATCATCCAGACATCTGATGGGCAAATATGTAATAATCGCAAAATAGTAAAGTGAATTTGTTTAATTAATTTTGAGGCTATTTATATGATGTTTTGTTCTCCTATCGTTACAGACCAAGAGACTCCAACATTCGACCACATCTGTAAATCAACTTCCTTCAAGCGACTTCTACAAGAAGCCAAAAGACATAATTTTTTATTGTCAGTGCAGTATGAAATACTTCAGTCACTGTACTCCTGAACCCTGAATTTACATTGGAGCCAAACATTCTTTATTACTCAGTATGAGATGAGATGAAAAAAAAAAAAAAAAAAAAAAAAAAACTCAAGTGAGAGAGGGACCACAGCAGTGACAACAAAATTGCACCTGACGATTTTGCAGCTGAATAATACCATCACACAAACAATGCCAATCTGATGACATATATTCTCATATAACGTGACAACAATAAAAAAACACAAAGCACAACTCACGGCGTGAATGGCACTCAACCAATACACAGCAATCAATATATAAAGTCACCACATACTGTATACCACAACCAAACAGAATGCTGGACAGCTCCACACATTTTATTTTATTTTTATAAAAACATGTATTGTGTTTTCAGAAATGTTGTATTTTGTGAAATGCTGTTTTCTGTAATGTTGTTGTGTTTTCTGTAATGTCGTTGTTTTCAGAAATGTCTTAACCAAAGTAACTAAATTAATTGTGTCCTTTTATCTTTTACCATGAATGTGGGGTATACAACTGTTTTGGAGAGGTGGGATTTTGAAATATGACTACACAGTGTGCTACCAACACTAGACAAAATGCACATACACCGAACAAAACACCACATTCTAAATTCAGCCTCGAGGACTTTCCCCCCTTGGGTCACAGGTCCCGTCTTGTTGGTCGCCACGCTGGAAGTCCTGTGGGCGTCTCGGGCTAATTGAATCAGGACTTTCTTCTTCTTTTCCACTGCAACATCTTCATCTCCGGCCCCACCCCCACCTGTGGCCAGCGGATGGGATGATTCAATAGGCTGCTAAGCCTCAACACCTGGCTGGCTTCGGAGAGTGCCTACCACAATGTTGCTTGTATTTACAATTTTAACGGTTTCTGGGATAGAAAGTGTCTTTTTAGCGCTGACGGTCTCCGCCTCAATAAGTCCAATAGTTGTCAGCTGTCTGCCTGCATTTCATACGGACTGCTACACACCCAGCCACGCCCATCCGATCCATCTACTCCATCCCTCAGTGAAGAAAGGAGTAGGAACTGTCAATCATTAAGAATTCGTTTAACTCAAATGAGGTGTATTTTAACAAATATTCATCATTTGAATATCATGCTCTTTGTTTTTACCAGTTCTCAAATCCTTTGCATTGCAGTATACAGACCGCCCATCATTCCTCCTGTTTTATAAACGAATACTTGGAGCTTTTATCAATCATACACTTGGCTTATAACAGAATCTTAATAACTAGGGATTTTAACTTGCACGTTGATAATGTATCGGATACATTGTCCAGGGACTTTTTTAACATTTTATCCTGTATGGATTTTAAACAAGGCGTCACACAGCCAACTCACAACAGAGGACACACCCTGGATCTGGTCACAACTTATGGCCTGTCCACTGATGTGTCCTCCTGTTGACTTGCCTGTTTCTGACCACTTCTGTGTGTATTTTAATATCACCACTTTTAGCCGCTAGGAGCCCCTGCAGTGAGGAAATACGACCTAACTTCTAACGTGGCTGCAAATTTTATTGAGATTTTACAGAGCACTCCTGCTGAAATTTTACCAACAACTTGTGATTTTATTGTAGACAATTTTAATACCAAAGGTTTAATACTGAGGTCAACACTGGACTCAGTGGCTCCACTTTTAACTAAAACAATAAGAACAAAATCTACACCACCGTGGAGAAATGAAGATTGTAAAAAATTGAAAAACTGAAAATTCCCCACCATCGATGTTTTAAGCAACCCCAGTTTTAATAAACCTCCCAAGAAGCCAACAGACATTGTAGCAAATCATAATGTGATAACAGCTCATAATGTAATAATGGCTCATATTGTCATAAAAGTGTTGTATTATCATCATTTTTACCTCTGTCATTTCTGCAGGGGTGGAAGGAAATGCTTTCACCCCTGTAAATACCTCTGCCCCCACTACATACGTAACAAGGAAGAGAAGCCTAATTGGTCAAACTGCGCACAGTGATAATGAATAAGCACTAGGGGAAGAGGTCTGTGTTTGACTATGATTTGTACATAGGTGGCGTGACAGTAACCAACTCAAAAGCTGGCAGGAGAAGAGGGTCTTTCCTTCCATGCCACCCAAAGAAGAACTTCAAGCTGCTGTCTTAATGCCAGTTAAATAAAGACTTTTAAGCAATGTTTTCCTACATTAAACATATGAGAGCAGCCTGTCAGGCCTGTGTGTAAACACAGATACCCAAGTCAAAACATAAGTCCAAATAAATTTAACTGAACAATGTGCATCTATGATCATAAATTATAGCTGCCAACAAAAAAGTTGTGGGGGCACCATTGGTCAATGACTGTGTCAGTGTTCTTTCAGATCAAGGCTCAATGAGTGAATGGGATTATTTTGTTTTTACTTTTCCGGGTACTCCAGTTTTCTCCCACCTTCCAAAGACATGCTTGTTAGTTTGGTTTGTGATTCTAAATGTTTGTCTCTTTGTTAGCCATGCAATGGACTGATGATCTGTCCAACAGAACAAGCTCCAGCAGACCCATGACCCTAGTGAGACTTCTCTTCTCCTTGAATTGTCACCTTACCGTGGTGGACCCTAGGGGCTATACTGTCGGGGGTATTTTACCCTGAAGGGTCAGACAAAGAAGGGTTCAGGAGACCCTGAAATGGGGGGTCACCAGGGCCCAATCCTGGAGCCAGGCCAGAGGCTGGGGCTCGTGGGCTCTTTGTTTGCCCCCAGACTATCTGCCTGCATGTTGGGATTCTCATGGGTCGACGAAAAAGTTGGTTCCCTGCACCTTTGTGAGGGGAATGGTTCCTGATTGTTGTTTGCACTTATGGGCCAATTGGAGGCCAGAGTACACACCCTTTTTGGAGACCCTAGGATGGACACTGGACTGCACTCTGACTCATGCTCATGTGGGCAATGACAGCATGACCTGGAGGGGTGTGATTGGGTGTGATTGGGAGGAACGGACTGCCTGATCTGAACCTGAAAAGTGTTCAGTTAGTTGGACTTCTGTGTGAGTCACAGTCTGTCCATAACTAACATCATGTTTCAGCACAAGAGTGTTCATTGGTGCTCTTGGCACGATGATGGTCTAGGTTGAAGGTTGGAAGATTGACTCAATAGTCGTATCATCTGACCTACGACCATATGTTCTGGACGCATGGGTGAAGAGAGGATCACATCGCAGACCTAGTAGACCCAAACGAATTGTGAGGGTCTTCTGGGAACGTCTGGTGGAAGAACTTGTCAAGATAGACTGTCTGGACTGTCGATTCTGTCGGAGATGGACCACCTCCAAGAGAGCTTCAGCTGCAAGGTCGCTGGTGCTGCTCGAGGCAATAAACCCCAAACTCGATGGTGGACAACAGAGGTGAGGCGAAGGCTGAAGAAGGAGGCCTACAGGGCGGGGTTGGACTGTGGGTCTCCGGAAGCAGCTGACGGGTACCGGATGACTAAGTGACCCACAGCCAGGGCAGCCACTGAGGCAAAACCTCACATGTGGGAGAAATTCGGTGAGGCTAGGGAATAAGACTATCAGTCGCTCTGAAAAGATTCTGGCAAACCGTCCGGTGCCTCAGGGAGGGTAGTCGGCCACTCAGGAGCTACTGACATTGATTAGGGCTATTGTTGTCACAAATTGTTGTTCAAATAGTCTGCGTCTCCCTTGTCTTGTGCCAGAGTGTTCCTCTTTGTCCTTGTGCAATCACCCCAGCTTCACCACAGCTTTGACCACATTCATTATTTGGATTTTGTCCCGTTACCTCCTGAGTAATTGTTTTTGTTCGTTAGTTTTCTTTGTGAGTTTGCCTTTGGTTTCGACTTAGGTCTTTTGTGCCTTTTCCTCCTTCAGTGGAGCAATTTTTAGTTTAGGTTTTTTCTTGAATTAAGTTTTCTGAGGCTGTTTTTTCAGAGCCTGTTTTGTTTTCTTTGTTTTGAATTTTGAACCAGAGCTTTCTAATTAAGACTGTTATAACAAAGGCTAATTAGTTTTTCCTCTGTTGAGCTCTAAGCGTAAGGTTGTGGATGTTACTACCGCTTGTTCCTGCCGTCATATGATACATGATATGTGCTGGCTGTTCATAGCCACTTTTTCTATGCAGTGTTCTGCAACTCTGCTTGTAATTTAATATATCAGATCTTGAGACTTAAGAATGCTATTTTTCAAAATAAAAGGTCATAAATGTTTTCTTTGTCGTCTATTTAGTTCTTTTTATTTACTCAATAATTTTCCTTGATTGAGAAATCGGTCTGGGCTATTATGGGTTAATCAGTAGCCTGCATGCTAGTGTATGTTCTGTTAACAAACATTTTGATGCACTCCAGGTTCTCTTGCGCATTCGATGACAATTGAATGAAATCATGGGAGGATAGAGGTTTAATAAGTTTTAGAGTATCTAAAGTGAGTGATGGGTTGATAAGGTTAGATATGTTCAATATTTTCTTATCTTCAGACATAATAGTGTAGGAGATGGTTCTTTAGAGTCCAATCAAACTCAGAAGAGTAATTACACCTTAAATTAAATTAATTACAGACGTGAACTTTAAAATTATTGTTTTACTTTATGGCCTTGGTGCCCTGGCTTTTGGTCTTTGTGCACTGGAAAAAAAATGACAACACAAAAGGCCAAGTGGCCTTGCCCCTAAAATGATGAAATTACCGGCCTGAATTGATATATATATCAATTCTTTTCCACAAATTCACCAGAAGTCATCAGCTAAAACACATACTGGTACATCGCACACACATTTTTCTTTAAAAAGGTTGATCAGTATAATCAGTTCGTCTGAAACTCATCCAGTGAGAAACGTTCCGTGGGGCAAAAATAAGTGCGATTAAAACGCACGTTAATTTTTGTGTAGTTAATTAATCTTAATTAACGCATTAAAGTCCTGGGCCTAATCACACTAAATCATTCTTCAGATAAGTCAGGTGAACCGAAGGAGTTCTTTAATTATTTGTCTTTCCCTGTAGGCTGAAGTTGGTAAAATAAAAAATAAATATTCATTTGATGAAGTGATGGTTTATTTATTTTTTGTTCAGTTTTGAACACATTCTCTTTTATTTTTTGACTTTGATTCCGACAGTATTGGGAACTGACACATTGAAACTGTCAAGAATTTAGTTTTGTTAGATTTTCTTATAAACAGTAAAGTAAATAAATATAATTTGCATTTGTTTGTGTCCGTCTAATGCAGCCACAGAAATATTTCATGATAATATTTGAGATTGTGTAAAATTTTAAGGGTGTCCACTGTACACGCTGGGAGGATAAAAGAGGGCCATAAAATAACTAGTATTCCAATGTGGAAAGAATTTGTTTGGAAATTGAAGACCGCCTTTATGACTGACAAATTTAACAGTAATTTAACAGTACTAAAAGGAAATGGTGCTGGAGGGAACGTCATCAGACACAAGATCACACACACATTTTCTGGGAGTGGCCAAAGTTGAAAAATGTTTGGAAGGGAATTCAGAACGAATTATTTTTGCTACTGAACAGCGATTTACCTTTGAACGCATCGTTTTATATTATTGGACCACTCCCTAAGGGAAGAGCGGAGAACAAGAAGCTGTTTTTATTCCATGTCCTACTTTTTATATCCAGGAACATGATAGGTTGTTGAATGTGTCCAATGTTCATCTGGTATCAAGGAATTGACAAGTGTTGTCTTCAGCAGCCGTGCAGCGTATTTATTTAACTTGGTCAAAGTAACAAACACTCAGGTGGAGTGAACATCCACCAGCCTTCGCTGTTGAGCTAACAAACAGAACAACCCATTTCTTTGGGGAAGTGGCACATCAAAATAAAAGGGCCGTCACAATAACATCCCTTTAAAGACAATTGAGTCAAAGCGTCATTACTCAATACTTCACATAAGTCCTCCTATTGTAGCTCAGTGACATGAGAGAGTGAGGTTTATGTAATAAAGATAACAGCACACCTTCATCTTAACATGGACATTTTCTCTATAAGATGGGCTCCTATTAACCAATAAATTTACCAGTATGAATCACTGTCAAACTGTGCTGTCTCAGGATATTTGTCTGAATGTATTTGTGAATTGTGCAGAGAAATATCAGATAGAATCCAACGAACAAGAGATGTTTGCCAAACTGTTATTGGTTCAACTGTTCTGCTACACATTTCTTGTATAACCTTAATTTTTCAAATGTTTATATCAAAGAAAAATCTGAAATAACGTGTGTAAATACATATAAATGCCAATAAATATTTGGTTCAAAAGACAAATGAGGGATATAATACTTAAAATAAGCAAAATGATTGGCCAATAAAACAGGACAAAACAAGTAAACATATCTAAGCGCAAAAAACCCACAGATAAAACAAACTTCCAGAGTTTCAGAGTTTTCAAAAAAATAAACAAACAAACAAACAAACAAAAAAACAAGTAAATTTGTGTTGATACAAGAAAAGTATGAAGAGAATAATAGCTGTAATTTTACAGTCAGTACTGCCATTGCTCAGGACTGTATTTCATCTATGGGCGTAAGTAAGACTGACAATAAAACAATGAATTACATTTGGCTGTTGTCTGTTTTTTAAGATGGTATGAGTTGAAAAGGTTCAGATGCTTGAAACAAGACATTCTAACTTGGACAAAGTGGCTGTTGCACTTGTCTGTGTTCATCTACAAACCTTCAGAGTTGTGCTAGTTCTCATTTTTAAGCATCAACTGAACTAAGAACCAGGAAGAAAAGCGAGTCAAACGCTGTAACACAAAAACTGTCCAGTAAGAAGAATTGTCTTGGTAGAAACACAAAAAAGATTAGACGACATTTAATCTTAGTTAAATTTTATTTTACAGTGCAGGAGATGCTTCTGTCTCAAGACAGTTGAGACAGAACCAGTTTTGAACCAGCTTTAACAAAAATAAAAAAAAAAATTTAACCAACAAAATAAATTAAAAACAATTTCTAAACCTCCTGCTCTGGCAACACTGTATATATATATATATATATATATATATATATATATATATACCATTATTTACACACTCAAATGTTTACAGTTAGAGGTGTTTAGGGATATACAGTGTACAGAGTTTAGAAGTAGCTCCTTATTTTCAGCAGTAGGGTGTGCACACGAGCGTTGAGAAACACCCTAGTTCCTTGTCAGTGCCGTTTCATTCCATGGACCGATGCGCATGTGGGACTTTGTTTTTTTGTTGGATCTACAAATTTTCAATAAAGTTCTAAGGGGACGTTAATTCAAAATTCAGTGGCACCAAAATCTGTGTTGCTTTTCAGCACCGGTACCATAATGTAGTGTGTTAGTATCCATCCCTAGTCTTGAACATCTGAGCAGTATGGGCCAGGTCTATTAAGGTCTTTCCAAAGCCATATTCTGTCCATGTTTTCATTGATTGTGGTGGCGACTATCTGGGAGAAAGCACAGCGGCTGTACGGCTTCGGAAAGACGTGGAAGTAGTCCCAGCTTGGAGGGTCAGTCAGAGGGATCCCTGCATGCTTCATGCAAAAACCGAGATACACGTCTTCAATGTAGAGAGCTCTAACGTGTCTGGATGCCTCCACCAGCTTTTTTGGGAGGTCTAAAGATAAAATGTAACCCAGACCCAGAGCATAATGTGGCAACACTGGTTCAGAGTAAAGCTCCTCAGGTATGTACCACTTAGAGTCTTGGTTTCTCAGGACTGCACCTTCATATTCCACAAGTCCAGTCATGTAGTTTGTCTCTGGAGCCTCTAGGAGCATCTTGATGAGGTTCGGGACATTCAGAAACATGTCTGAGTCGATTTTCATGGCGTAAGAGGCGCTGAAGCAGTAAGAGTCCAGCCACTCCAGCATCACCATGGTCTTGATGGTCAGGTTCTTGTAGCAGTCCAGGAAGTCGCTCTGGATCAGGTCTCGGTGCTCTTTGCTCTCCTGCAGCAGCTGCTCTCGCAGCAGCTCGGCCCCGTCTCCGGTCTGCAGCCCCAGCAGGAAGAACAGCCTCAGCTCTTTGCCCAGGACCGAGCTCTGGCCTCCCCAGGTGCTGCGGATCACGTCTCTGTGCTCCCGGTTGTGGGGGGCCACAGGGACCATGAGGACCAAGAAGGGCTTCTCCTGCTCACATCTCTGAGGCTCATTCATGAGGAAGTTGTACTTGTAGGGGTATTCCACTAAGTATGGTCTAAGAGATACATCAGGAACAGCTGGGTTCTGATCCACCACTGAAGGATGTGCAGTCTGCTGTGGTGTAGAGGGGTCGGCCTCCTGTGTTGATGTCATGTTCTGACTCTCAGCAGTAGTGTTGGGCTCAGATGTAGATCTAGGATCAGTCCTGTTGTCTGCATTAATATTTAATCCATGACTTCTGACTGCTTTGATCCATTTAATGTCCCACTCAGGCACTACTTCATTTATGTCAATTATGCCATTTACATCCATGTAGCAAAATAGGAAACATGCTCCAAACACCAGAAAAAACGCGAAGTAGACTTGATGGGAACAAACACACAATCTCTTGAAGGTCATCATTTTTCCCTAAAACGACACAATTTATTTTTTAAATTTTAATTTTATTATTAAAATATTAAGTCTTATTTTAGGATCACATGTCTTCAGGTTTTAGTTAACAACAGTTTCTCTGCTTCCTTATTTGATATAAAAAAGGAGAAAATGAATCCTCACATACCTTTTTCAGCTCATAACAAGTCACTTTGAAGCATGTTGTCTTCCTCGCTGTCAGACAATGAAAAATTCAGGGCAGACACTCAGGTGTGAGTCTTCCCTGTCCATGTTGACCATGGACCCTGATGTCTCTGCTCCCTGTGAGATCAAGTAACCACGGTGCTCTTGTTCTCTTTTCTTACCTGCAGAAGAGCCACACCTGTGTTTATTCCACCCTTCAGTTTGTTGTTCTGAGGAAAATCAGAAATCTTTCCAGAGAAATAAAACCTCTTCCTTATGCACTTTTATTTCTCTGCGTAAAGAATAATTAACCTTTTTTAAATAACAGCCACTAAAGGTTTGAATTAATCTTAATCACAGAAAATGGGACCTGTCTGAACTTAAAACTGTTTAACATATGTTAATGACCTACAATGACTTAGACTCTTTGCTTTTTTTATCTAAAATGTTTTCATCGGATTCTTCGACTTAGACAGACTTTAAAGTTCCAAGAGAGAAGAGAAATTGTATTATTTTTATGTATTGATATTTTATTTATTTAAAGTTAGTATTTTTGTAAGCGTTCATTTCTTTTATTCTATTTCTCGTTTCCCAACTCCTGTTGGTGCCCCTTATTTTTAATGAGTTACTTATTGCTCATATTATATTGGTATCCTAAAAGCACCAAGAGGTGCAGCTTACATTACATGTTTAAATGGTGTCATTGGGCGAAGCTCCATGTCTGTAACATGGCCTCAGGTTTATTATGCTTTTGATCTCAGTTCTGGACGACAGTAAATGCAGATAACTTCCTTTTCTTCTTCTTTACTGCCTTACCACCTTCTACAGGGTAAAATTATTTAATATTTTTGTCCTTAATTATTCATAGTTCTTTAAAATCGGAGAAATCATGAACGGAGAAATTAGTTTAGAGACCAAAATGTTTTGTTTGTTCAAGGCTGTAAATATGGATGTAACGGGCATTAGTTACACACTCAAATGTTTACAGTTAGAGGTGTTTAGGGATATACAGTGTACAGAGTTTAGAAGTAGCTCCTTATTTTTACCAGTAGGGTGTGCACACGAGCGCTGGGAAACACCCTAGTTATTTATCAGTGCCGTTTCATTCCATGGACCGATGCGGATGAGGACATACACATGCTACGGCAAGATAGTGTTAAGTTGATCAACTACATCATAGGAGTTTTAAAACAACGTTTCAGTTGACATATTGATTCTGGATTGTCGTTATTTACCTGAGGGGAGTTTCGGTCGTCCGAACCTCGCTGCAAGGATATCTGGGTTTATTGAGTGAAACTCCAGTTGGTTTTTGTTGGAGTATTTGATGCATTCAGATGGCAAGCCAGAGCCTAGACTGCCATATTGGGAAAAGCAACCATCAAACCATCTTCATACAGACAAGACATCAACACAAAATAACACTACCCGGGTAGATGGACAATTTCACACACTTTTTCCTCTTTTTTCCTTATTTTTGGACTATTTTCGGGTTATCATTCTTTGTCACTTTAAGCAGTGTTATTGTGCACTGGTTTGCTGTTCAAGTTAGGATTACCAAGTTCTATATTTTAAGTGATACAAAATTTTGATGCTGAAAAGGAAATTCAGTCTACTGAAAAGGTTTTATTCTATGCACTTAAAGGTGACAGTTCTGCCAATAGAGGAAAACATTTGTTTTTTAATCCCTGTCCATGTTCTGCCTATCCTCCTTGAGCATAGTTATGTCTTCCAATTGGCCTTTTTTTCCATGTACTATTAGTTTGTGTTATATCTGCACATTACACATTTTTTGGCGAGCCAGCCAGGAGGATTAATATAATACGGACGCGGTTTTAACACAGTTGAACAGACATTTTACCTTCTTTAAAATTCAATTTGTGAAGAAGCAGCAGCAGCAGTAGAAGAAGAAGGAGCAGCAGAAGAAGAAGAAGAATGGGAAGTGTTGAGTTGAGCTGTCAGCTCCACTGAAATCACGCATATGGGAGCACTTCGGTTTCCCAGTGAACCCTCCGCGTCGTCCATTAATTTCAATGGACACCTGGTTGGGCATTAACCCGCATATACCATGGTCATTTACAAAATAAATAAATATAATGTCAATTATTAATAAGTTAATGTTGTTTTTTTTACAGTTTAAATCATAAGTTTTTCACAAGAAGTGGCTGAGCGGACTATTTAACATCTCCTGTCCGCAGGCGTTGCAGCAGCAGTTACTAATCAGCGGAGGGGAAGAGAGATGATTGCTTAACATTACGTGATACAAAGCATCATTTCAGTAGGCCAGTGCCCTTATTACCCTGTGTGTGTCTAGAGGATCATGCGAAATTTCCAGTTCACAGATTTCCTACATCGTTTTTATTGCAAGAAACATTATCCACCAGTCACTCTAATCATTTAATGTGTAGAGGATCATCTTCTAAATTGTCCTGTTCCTCCGGTGTAACCTTGTGTCGCATCTCCTTCTTCTTTCCATGTTCTCTTCGCTCTTTCTCTTCTGCTGCATCCAAAGCAAAATTATGAAATTCACTAAATAGGTTAAAATTAACTATAAAATAACTAATTTTTTGTCAACTCTATTCCCATTGTGATAAATAAACTGAATAGCATATGTTCTGTTGCCACGGTTACCAAAGCGTTTGAGCCAGCGCAATCATTTAGAACTGTCATCAGGCAATTAAACCGGAAGTTATGGGTGTCCATCATCACTTTTTAATGTACACCCCTCAGTCAGTCAGATTCGAGGATTCACCCAGACCATGGTTTAAGTAAGGGTTAATGCCCAACGGGGTGAAAGTGTGTTTTTTCTTTTCCTATACAAACAAAATGAATGAATGGTATGAAAACCCAAATGCATTTGTTTTATGTTTTATTCTATTTATTTTTTTAACTTTTTAAAACAGGAGATGGTTTTAGTTTTGCAGTTTCTGTTCAAAATAAATGAAAAAAGCTAGTCTTATACATGTCTGGCTTTTTGTTGTACCGAACCGTGACCCCCATACCGAGGTACGTACCGAACCGTGACTTGTGTGTACTGTTACACCTCTAATAAGCAGTAGTAGTGAGTCTTCTGATGAGAGTTTTAACTCTGAACACTGCGCCATACCTTTCATACGTAAAACCAAGACCAAGAAATCTGACCTGCCAAAATTCCTCTCCTCTCCACTTAGCACTCGTGCAGATAAAGAGGTGGTTCAATCTGTATTACCTAAAAAGATTAAAAAGATGAAAACCCTGGAAGTAGAAGATGATGACTTAAACCCATCTGATGTGGTTGATGCAAGGACGCTTGGTCGAGTTTTCTCCCAAGTAAAGCCCACAACCTGATCCAACTCCCACATCACTTCTAAGAACATTTTATGAATTCTTTGAGGAACACATTTTAAATATTGTAAATTACTCTCTTCAGACGGGTGTTTTCTCCACTGCCTTAAAACCGGCAGTGGAGAAACCCCTTCTTAGGAAGAGTAATTTAGACCCCAAGATTTTTTAATAATTACGACCCTTACCATTTTTAGAGAAAAAGAATTGTTTTTAATCAGGTAAACTATTCCTTTATTAGAAACAATATTTTAGAGAAATTTCAGTCTGGTTTTAGGATGTACCACAGCACCGAGACAGCCCTTTTAAAGATTTTAAATGGCATCAGGTGTCACATGGACCCACAAAAGCTCACAGTCCTGGTCTTACTGGATCTTAGTGCTGCCTTTGATACAGTAGATCATCACATTTTATTAAACAGACTCAGAAACCTGGTTGGTATCTCTGGTACTGTTTTTAAATGGTTCAACTCTTATCTCACAGATCGACATTTCTTTGTAAGTTTGGATACATGTTTTTAAGTGTGGTGTCCCTAAGGGTAAATTTTTGATTACTGGTCGTGAGCAGCAAAAAATACGAGAATATCATGGACGACCCAGTTGTTACGTGCCTCTTTAAAGCTTGCATAAGAGACCATAACACTGATGAGTTCACAGGTGTCAGCCAACCTTTCAACATCCACCTGTAGGAAAAGAAGGAGCCAGAGACACACACAAACAAACCTTCTGCTTTTGACACGTAACATCTATATTAAACTAATCATTTTGCGTTCAATATTAAGCTATTCAAATAATACATAGGTTCAAATTTCAAACATGTGCAACACTAGGGTGGCTGTGCAACTGCCATAAACATGTATACCTTAACTTTAAACATAGCTAAATGTAGAAGGGACAGGGAATCACCAAAACAGTATGGCCTCAGTAGTTGGCTGATGGGAGCGAGCTACACTGTTAGCTTCTCTTCTGCTAATTTTGCAGCATGCATCTGGGACTGAATATGCTCTCGGCCAAAAACTGTCCAGTTAGAAGAATTATCTTGGTAGAAACACAAAAAAAGATTAGAAGACATTTAATCTTTTACAGTGCGGGATTAGAAGATGCTTCTGTCGCAAAAGAACCAGTTTTGAATCACCTGCAGCATCGCATTTTCCTCAAAATACTCCTTTTTTTCTTTTTTTTTTAACAAAACAAGCAGTGTGTGTTGAGTTGACTTTATTCAGCAGTGACTGAGTTTTCTCCTCAGATTCCTACATTTAGATTTAACCTCAACAAGAGGAGCTCCACATCTGCTTCATGCTCTGTTTAAACAATCAACAGGTCGTGAACATCTCAGCAGTACGGGCCGGGTCTGTTAAAGTCTTTCCAAAGCCATATTCTGTCCATGTTTTCATTGATTATGGTGGCGACTATCTTGGAGAAAGCACAGCGACTGTACGGTGGAAAGCTATGGAAGAAGTCCCAGCTTGGAGGGTCATACAGAGGGATTCCTGCATGCTTCATGCAAAAACCCAAATACACATCTTCAATGTAGAAAGCTCTAACGTGTCTGGATGCCTCCACCAGCTTTTTTGGGAGGTCTAAAGATAAAACGTAGCCCAGACCCAGAGCATAGGGTGGGTACTGTGATTCAGCATAAAGCTCCTCAGGTATGTACCACATAGAGTCTTGGTTTCTCAGGACTAGACTTGTACGTGCTACAAGTCCAGTCATGTAGTTTGTCTCTGGAGCCTCTAGGAGCATCTTGATGAGGTTTGGGACATTCAGAAACATGTCTGAGTCGATCTTCATGGCGTAAGATGCGCTGGAGCAGTAAGAGTCCAGCCACTCCAGCATCACCATGGTCTTGATGGTCAGGTTCTTGTAGCAGTCCAGGAAGTCGCTCTGGATCAGGTCTCGGTGCTCTTTGCTCTCCTGCAGCAGCTGCTCTCGCAGCAGCTCGGCCCCGTCTCCGGTCTGCAGCCCCAGCAGGAAGAACAGCCTCAGCTCTTTGCCCAGGACCGAGCTCTGGCCTCCCCAGGTGCTGCGGATCACGTCTCTGTGCTTCCGGTTGTGGGGGGCCACAGGGACCATGAGGACCAAGAAGGGCTTCTCCTGCTCACATCTCTGAGGCTCATTCATGAGGAAGTTGTACTTGTAGGGGTATTCCACTAAGTATGGTCTAAGAGATAGGTCGGCCTCCTGTGTTGATGTCATGTTCTGACTCTCAGCAGCAGTGTTGGGCTCAGATGTAGATCTAGGATCAGTCCTGTTGTCTGCAGTAACATTTAATCCATGATTTCTGACTGATTTGATCCATTTATGGTCCCACTCAGGCACTACTTCATTTATGTCAATTATGTCATTTATGTCCATGTGGAAAAACAGGAAATATGCTCCAAACACCAGAAAAACCACGAAGTAGAATCGATGGGAACGAACACACAATCTCCTGAAGTTCATAATTTTCTCCCTGAGACGACACAATTTATTTAAAGGAAAGAAATATTTCAAGTTATTATTAAAGTATTTAGTCTTATTTTAGGTTCATATGTCTTCAGGTTTTAGTTAGTGACAACTTCTCTCCTTATATGACAGAAAAAAGGAGAAAATGAATCCTCACATACCTTTTTCAGCCCTCATCCCTCGCTGTCAGACAATAAAAAACTCACTCTGGTGCGAGTCTTCCATGTCTACACCTGTGTTTACTCCACCCTTCAGTTTATTGTCCTTAGGAAAATCAGAAATCTTTCCAGAGAAATAAAACCTCTTCCTTATACACTCTCAATGTTAAGAATAATTTTACCTATTATACATAACAGCCACTAAAGGTTTGAATTAACCTTAATCACAGAAAGTGGCACCTCTCTGAATTTAAAACCATTTAACTAATTTGTAAATTTGGTTTGTCCTGTTGTCTATCTGCTGAGCTGTGGCAGCGGACCAGAATACAAAGTTTCATTCAGTATATTCAAAGTTTCATTCAATATATTCAGGGTTTATTCAACATATTCAAAGATTATTTCCTAAAAGGCATACCATTATATTTATGTATATGAAGTTAGTATTTTGGCCAGCTTTCATTTCGTTTATTCTATTTCTTGTTTCCCAGCTCCTGTTGGTGCTCCTTATTTTAAATTAGTTAAATATTACTCATATTGTTTGTTACATGACCTGATTATCATTTAAGTGCCAAGGTTAAGGTGTAACTATCATACATTTTATATTATGTGCTGAATGATTTTATTGGGAGAAGTTCCATGGATGTAACGTGACCTCAGGTTTATGATGCTTTTTTATTGAAGCTGTTGACAGATGTAATAACAATAATATAATTTGACTAAATACTCATTTGCCCAGACATCTCTGCAGTTCGATCAGGTTTTATCTCAGGTCTGGTCAACAGTAAATACAGATAACTTCTTTTTCATTTTGTTTGTTCAAGGCTGTAAATATTGATATTAAAAAATATATATTTCGTAATTTTTTAGTATTAGTATTTTAACTGTAGCTTGTAAATCTTTGTAAATAATACCTTCTTTTCACTATTTTGTATATACTTGTGTTTTTGGCACTGAAAAGGAGAATCTCTCCAATCTCGTACAGCGTATAGTGACAAAAAAGGCCGCCATTCTATTCTATTCTATTCTATTCTATTCTATTCTATTCTATTCTATTCTATTCTATTCTATTCTATTCTGTAAGAACTGCAGGTTTTGCTACCTTTAAGCCTAATTTCTCAACCCCAATTTTCTTTATTTTAAAATGTAGTAATATGTCACCTCTCTCTGACACAGTGGTATGTTGTGGTACATATCAAGGATGTATGTGTTCACCTGTACTTACAATGCCACTATAATCTGTAACATGTTCTTGTCAACTGTTACAAATATACACTGTGTGCACAATTATTAGGCAAGCGGGCATTTTGATCCTGTCTTCATTTGTATGTATATTTTCCAATTCCAAGCAGCATAAATTTGAGTGCTTATTGCATTTGAGCATATCTGTCATGGTTTGCCTGTCTTTTATTTTGTGAATCATGTTTTATGTTTTCTCCGTGTGGTTGGTCATGTCTGTCTGTGTCATTAGCTCTGTTTCCTGTTTTATTTTCTTAAGTTCTGGGTTTCTTGTCTGTTTCCTTGTGTGTCCCTTGATTGTTCATTGGTTTCACCTGCTGTGATTGCCCTGATCTATTTCACCTGTGTCTTGTCAGTCCTGAGCCCTCTTGTGTATATGTAGCCCTGCCTTTCCCTTTGTTCCTTGTCGCGTCGTTTAATGTCTTCATGCCATGTTTCCATGTTCGTAGTTCCTTGTTCCCACGTCTTATTCCATGTTTTCATGCCATGTTGATGATTTCTTTTGATCTTTGGATTTACCTGCCTCACGCAGTGCCTTTTGTTAATTTTTAAATACCTTTTGTTTGAATTCCCTGCCTGCCTCATCCTATAGTCCTGCACTTGGGTCCTTACCTCAATGTTTCCAACTTGACAATATCAGATCATGTGTATTTGCATAATGACGGAGGGTGTGGCCTAAAGAGATCAACACCCCCATATCAAGGTGTGCATAATTATTAGGCAGATTCTTTTCCTCAGGCAAAATGGGCTGAAAAAGTGATTTAACTGACCCTGAAAAGTCAAAGATTGTAAAACCTCTTTCAGAAGGATGCAGCATGCTTGAAATTGGAAAGATATTGGATCGTGATCACAGAACTATCAAATATTTTGTTGCAGAAGGTCAACAGGGTCGAAAGAACGTGTTGAGAAAAAAAAGGCACAAATGAACTGCCAAAGATTTACCAAAAATCAAGTGTGAAGCTACTAGGAACCGATTGTCCTCCAGTGCTGGCGTATTCCAGAAATGTAACCTACCTGAAGTACCCAGAAGTACAAGGTGTTCAGGGCTCAGAGACATGGTCGAAGTAAGGAAGGCTGAAATTCGATCACGACTGAACAAGACAAGCAAGTTAATATGTCAAGACAGGGCCAAGACATACCAGAAGACTGATTTTTTGACTGATTTTGATGGACAGATGAAATGAGAGTGACTCTTGACGGACCAGATGGATGGGAACGTGGCTGGATCAGCATTAGTGGAAGTGGGGTTCTGGTATGGGAGCTAGTTAAACCTTTTTGGGTTAAATAAGGACTTAAAATCAACTCCCAGAACTACTGCCAGTTTTTAGATGACACTTTCTTCAAGGAGTGGTACAGAAAAAAGCCTGAATCTTTCAAGAATTGATTGTTGTTTCTGGAAAAGTTGGAAATGTTTATTTGTAATTTTTCAGTTATTTGTACATTATTTTCACTTAAACAGATGAAAATAAACAAATGAGATGGGAAAACATCTGTTTTTCATTTAGTTGCCAAATATCAGGTGTAGCATAGAGCCCAAATGCAGCACAAAAGAGCATGGAATGATTGATAATAATCGATCTTCTGAATCTCAAATGGACCAGTCAATCTGGGTGCCAGCGTCTTGGAGTCAACCCTAAGCAGGAGGTCTTTTGGCTTTTTGGCCAACCTTGTAGGTGGGAGCCTTCATGCGTCTGCAATTAGCAGTCAACGTGTAGCAGTTTCCAGACCGGGCCCAAGTGCAGCGACACTGGCGAATGAAGGCCTGGACAGAGGGGCAGGAGACATCCTTCTCCAGGGCAGAAAGCAGAGGAGGCTGGTACCTATAGGCGCACTGGAAGGGCAGGAGGCCAGTGGAAGAGCTGGACAGGGTATATTCTACCCATAACAACTGCTGCGACCAGGATGAAGGGTGGTTGGAGACAAAGCGCTTTTACAGTCAGACACATCCACTGCTCACACAAGCACACACACACATTCACACACTAGTGCCAGTTGCACTCGGAGCAACTGGGGGTTCAGTGTCTTGCTCAAGGTCTTGTTCTTCTTCTCAACAAAGAAAAACCCTGCACCAGCAGAGGATGAGGACAGGCGGATGATACCGGCTGCCAGGCAGTCACTGATGTATGCCTCCATGGCCTCCCTTTCAGGTGCAGACACAGGGGCAGTACAGATGACTACTGCCAGGTATCACGTCAATGGCCATGTCATGGGGCGGTTGAGAGGCAGGGAGGTGGCCTTAGCCTTGCTGAAGACCTCTCGGAAGTCGTGGTACTCTGATGGGACCCTGGAGAGAGGAGATGGGATGGTGCTGTGCATGGGATGAGAAGATTGAGGTTTCTTCAGGCAGACTCTATGCAGGCGGAGCTCCACCCCAGGATGGACCCTGTAGCCCAGTCGATGTGGGGGTTGTGACGACAGACCCAGGGGTACCCCAGAATGAGCAGAATACAGGGTGACCTCAAGATTTGGAAGCTGATGGTCTCATGGTGGTTCCCGGAGAGAAGCATCCGTACAGGTCTCGTCTGATGGGTGACAGTTCCCAAGTAGGTGACCATCCAGGGCACTGGCAGGGACAGGCCAAGGCAGTCGAACTCTGTCAATGTCGAGCTGCTGAGCAAGTTCATTGCCAATGAAGGAGATATCTGCCCCAGAGTCAATAAATGTAGCTAGGGCATGTGAACTCTCTGCGGCCAAAGGAGCTCTGATGCCTTTGGAGGGGCGAGGCAGGGTTGGAAAGCGTCAATCAACTCATCCTCGCTACCTATGGAGGTAGGTTATTCCATTGATGAGAATGATTAACATTGAGCTTCAACATCAAGCCTCAACAGTGACACAAACAGCTGCTCAACAGCTGGCTGAAAATCTGGGAAAGCTTCTAACGGAGTCTATCTGCAACATGGAATCACTCAGTGTGATGACACTGGCAACACAGTTGGACCCCAGGTTTAAAACAATTGGCTTTGTTAGTCCACTAAAAGCAACTGAAGCTGTCGAGAGACTGAAGTCAGAGTGTGGTGCTGAAATGAGGAGCCATGCACCTGACCCAGCAGAAGAAGAGCCTAGCTCTTCACATGGATTCAGAACCCAGTTCAGGTACAAAAACACACTTCTTTGTGTTTATTTGTATATTTCTGTGGCACTTTGTCATGTGATAATAACCTAACGATTAACAAAGACTTATTTCTAAAATATCTGTTAGGGCACAATCTCTGGAAACCTCTTGATATGGAGGTTGAGGAGAACAAGAAGACCTCTAACACTATAGCCAATTCCATAATTGAGGTCCAACGCTACCTGGCTGAAAGCAACACACCCAGAACACAAGACCCGTTACAATATTGGAAAAATAACCAGAAAACATATCCACACCTTTATCAACTCGCACCAAAATTTTAATGCTCACCATCTTCATCTGTACCCTGTGAAAGAGTTTTTTCTCAGGCAGGGAAACTGGGTTCTAAGAGGAGAAATCGCCTTGGAGCAAAGACACTTCAAAACTTTTCCTCCTCAATAAAAATGCATAAACAAATCCATTTTTAGTCTTTCATTTCGTATGATTTAACACTTAAGTTAACAAAATTCCATACCCAACTTAAAAATTCTAACTCTTCTCATGAACAACTTCACTCAGAAAACAAACTGAGCAAATGAAATTATACAATGATGAGATCACATTTTAAGTAAAGGACTGGTGATTAAATATTTCACAGGTTGATGTTTTCCATCTTATTTTGATTTTGTTTACCTGCAATGATTTTATAACCATTGAGTGACCTATTGAGTGACATAGTTTGTGTCAATACACTCCTTGAAGTATCGTCATCCCACCACTAGCAGGCAGGTGACAGATCCAAAACAGAGTTGGCAACAGGTGATCAGTCCATAAAAAAGTGCTGGAGAGTCCCACATGGGAGGCGAAGAACAATCTGGCAAAGTGTAAATGCAGGGTTGATTACAGATGGGGAACGGCAGTGAGCACAGGTGGACTGAGTTGGCTTTATGAGGAGGGAGTGGCTGGCAGACAGATTGAGGTGGAGTTGGGGTGAATGGAAAAATACAGAGAGGCCAAAGAGCAGCAGAAGTGTGACACCAAGTTACCACAATGTAGCGCCTGAATTCAGTGTTAACACCATAAGTGAGTTTAAGGTTTCATCTTTATGCTTGGCAGCTTTGGGGAAGTCCTGAAAACAGTAGCTACACCAGAGCATAGATGTTTCTCCGGACGCTTTGTTTTGGTTGCTGCCCTGTCCAGGTGAATATTGGTACACAAATCAAATGATTTATACCCTTTAAGTCAGACAAAACAACTGAGCCACCCATCCACACCCTCCCATCCATTATATATCTCATGGAAAATAATTCAGTTTTTGTGTTTTTTTGTTTTGTTTTGTTTGTTTGTTTGTTTTTTTAGAGAAATAAGAAATAATGAAATACTTACAAATCATTATACTGAAATTTGAATGGGTAAAATCCTGTGTGTATATTTTTGCCACAAAAGTGTCCTAAACACAGACAAAGTCAGAATCAGAAAAACAGTACACACAGTACAACATACAACAATTATTCATGCATTTTTTAAAATAATAATAATAATAATATCGAATAAAAAACAATTGAACCTCCCAAATCTCCTTTCCAGCTCCACCAGCATTTTGTACAACTATAGTCAGAACAGTCCCTAGTTGCACAAGCATTTCCTAGATTTTCCTCCATTTTGTATGTACTTTGTACATATTTTTATATTTCTATTAATCTTGTAAAATCATATCTATTACATGCAGTAGTTTACGATGCAGCAAACACACTATAACACAAGTAAAAGAGTTAAAAGAGAAAACAAACAATTCAAGATGCACATAAAACCTTGTTGAACACACATGATTGTGACACACTGTGTCATGACACCTTGCAATTTATTGATCCATACAAATGCTGTGTTGAAGGTTATTCAGCAGATGTCTGAATATTTAATTGTCTCCATTGAAACACAGAATCGTTTCAACACTTACATCAGATTTATTCAGTAGCTCAGAAAACAGAGATTCAGAATAGTTACATTTCCTTTTTGATTCCATATGATGCACTGAACATCTGATCCTGTTCCCTTTTCCACTTCTGTTGTTCCCTTTCATCTAAATGGGTCTCCTGAAGTAACGCTATGGAGCAATTCAATCTGTTTAACTGGGGGGGAAAAACAATCTTTCTCTTTATAAGGTGCTTTACTCCGTTTGCATTATAAGTAACTTTATTTAACATATTCTTCCTGTTTTGTTCTTGAGTTTTCCCAGTTTGTCTCTCAACATCTCTGGTTTATGATTCTTTAATGTTTCACATCAGATCACATTACTCAGATAAAACAAACGGTTAAGTTTGTTTTATCTTCTGACAATCTCACACACTGTAAACCTTTAAAAACATGTTGTTTTAAAGCGGCAGCATGAAAACAACCATCAACCAGTATCTTTTAATAAAACAAAAACCTGGATCATTTACTGTGCGTTGTCATCTGATGCAGCAACAATAAATACAACAACAGGAGTGACCCGATTTTCTACGGTGTGTGTGGAGGTGGAATCAAGTCATGAATGAAAACCTGAAGTGCAGCTACACACTGACACCATGGGGACGTTTTGTGAACTGCAACTAAATAATGTGACAGAACTAACTCAGTGTTTGGGCTTCACTCTGTTCTTTCCGCATGTGAAATAATACATAGGTAAGAAAATGGATCTGGTACTGTCTTGGTTTTTCTTTTTGCTCAATTTTAGGAAGATGAATATTTTTTGTAAAACATCATCATTTGTGTAACTTTTGTGACAATGTGAAATTACTCCAATAATCCCTTTACCTGCCTCCTAATGGCATCATTATGATTATTTATTCATTTTTTTGTCAACAGCTGTTGGACCCATTGACATCCAATGTCCAATGACATGTGTCAATTAGCCCGAGTGATCCAGGTGGGCACAAAACTACAAACACACTCGTTATTATTGGCTCAGGTGAGGACTAGCCTGCAGGCCACAGCTAACGGCCAGCGGCCTTTAATGACTGTTAATTGTGCACTGCTGTGTAACTGTGTCAGGTGTGGACTCCAGGAAGAATAGTGATGGCTTTAGCCAAAGCTAATGGTTAGATACAAAAGTCATTTATTGCACCTGAATAACCTAGAAACTCCCTCTGGAGACAGAAACCAGATGAAACCGTAGTTTGCGTTCTATAATTTTATTCCAGCATCCATTTAAAGTTTGTTTTTTTCAGATGAAACCATCAGAAAAATTGGGCATTGCTTTAGTCAAACAGTCGGAGGAATATCAATGACAAAAGAAAAAGGGACAAAATAATATGTTATCATATGTTTTAAGGGATAAATTGCCAAATGCCAAGTGTGAACATCACGCATGTTAGCCTCCTGATGCTAGGATTTAGCTACAGGACTATTGTTCCTTTTGAGCCCTTTAACTCTGCAACTGTGGCGTAAACATTCCTCTTGTGTGTCAATGTTCAGGTGAAGTTTCCCTGCAGGATTAGAGCGAATGCCGCTGCCTTTGAGGTTATTTTTATGTTGGGTGTAGGTGGAGGTGGAGGTGTAGGTGTAGGTGGAGGTGGAGGTGGAG
The DNA here is from genome assembly GCF_022458985.1 of Mugil cephalus. Taxonomy (NCBI): domain Eukaryota; kingdom Metazoa; phylum Chordata; class Actinopteri; order Mugiliformes; family Mugilidae; genus Mugil; species Mugil cephalus. The sequence goes on from NC_061772.1 coordinate 29,220,157, forward strand.
GTGGAGTGGGTCGATTTGCAAAGCACCACCTCTTTGTTGTAGCGCAGAGCGTCCAGGTAGTAATTGTCTTTATGAGTCAGATGTCGTTTGTGCTTGTTTGAACAGGTTTGTGAATCCCTGAACACCTTAAAGAAAAGTATTTGTGAGTGGAAAGTGAAAGTTGCACAGCTGTCTATTAAACTGAGCGGTGGTTTGTTTTCTTGATGCTCTTCTTTCTGCTAAAGCAGACGATGTCTTGTAGTGCTCAGTACACGTCACCAGAGGTGACCAACAAAAACTGTCTGAAATTGTCTGAAAATACAGAGGTCATACAGATCCAAATAAATAACAATAATAGAGCTTAAAATACTATAATACCAAATATAGCAATAGATAAACAAGACAAATAAGCCTAAAATATAGACTATTACTATTACTAAAAAAATATCGGGTTTAAAATACAATGCATAAAAATATAAAGTAAAGAAAACACAATAAATTAAAAATATAGAAACATTATAAAATGTAATAATGAATGAGGTATTGACAATGTTACAAAACATCCAGTATAGGAATAAGTCCAATGAAAATATATTTTGAGAAAAACTCTAGAGCACTTTGTGCCACAAATACAGAAAACATTTGAGAAAAACAAACTAATAAAAGATAAATGGACAGAAGACATAAGAAAAGAAAGAAAATATATTAATATAAAATCGAGAGAATATTAAAACAAAGCAAAATAGATTTTACTAAAATATATTATCTATTTAAAAATGTATTTACTGCAACTACAAAAACAAAATAATAAAAAGAAAAACAACAGAAATCTGCAAACTAAAATAGCACAAAATACTACAAAATTAGACACGAATGACTGAAAATAAAGCATTTATTACACACAAAATAAATATATTTTTATTATGTTAGGTTTATGGATATTGTGCACATACAATAATCAGTGTCAAAAACATGAACAGATGAAAATACAAAACAACATCCAACACAGACCCACAGAACGTACAAAGACACAACGCTACACACATCACACAACACCATTATAGCTCGTCTGAGCTCGTCTAGTGAAGATAAATACACAAACACACAAATTAACCTGTAAAAACAGTAACTATATAATAGTTTTTAGTATTTCCTGTGTCCTGTGCTTTTTTTTTTATTATTTCGTAAAGTTCTTCCTTTGTGTTTTTTGCTGTGTTAGATTGTTTGACTGGTTTCACTTCTTTCCTCTGCTGGTTTCTCGTAGTTCCTCATGTGCCCAAGTTCTCTCTTTTTGTTTGTTTGTTTGTTTGTTTTTGGTTTGTGTTGTTGGATTACTCTAAAGTGCAGCTGCAGCCTTTTGTTATCTCGTTGTGATCTTGTTTTGTGACACTATAGCCTATAAACGCCGCTTAGCATATTTCAACAAAGTCTTTTGACAAGAATGAAAAACGTGTATTTTAGAGAATATACTAATACACACGGTGAGTGTTATGGTAAAAAGGTGACTCTATCTGATGGGGCTACACTCAGCTGGCAGTGCTTTGGAGTTTTTGGCACCAAAAAATACAACAAGACGTTGACAGTGGCAGTGTTTCCTGTTCTGGTAAATGATTTGAGGACCATGAAACTGGATATTTCCTTGTGCTTTGTTAGCATGAAACAGTAATAAAAAAGTTGCAGAGTGGCCTCTGCAGACTAGCTGCCATTTGCTTCACGTTCGGCTCATGTTTAACATGAGTGTATTTTCTCAGAGGAGCATCTAACAGTCGTGTGCTTTTCGGAGCAAAGTCTAAACAAACAGAGGCTAAAAGGTGGAAGCTGCAGATCACTTCCTGTTTCCTTTCGGTCAATGACAGTTTGTCCACTGTCAGGATGATAGCAAAGGACACCTCATCTATTATTTTTATTCACCACAAGTGCAATAACAAACCCTGCAAAAACGTAGCTCTGTCCTGACCTTTTGTAATTTACATCATAGTTTTTTTTGTCATTGAAGTAGTTAATAATGTGATCCACCGCCTTATATCAAGGAGTCATTCACAAGATTAAAGTGCAAGTGTTGAATATCTGCCTTTTGTTCTAAGTGGTAACTGCAGGACCTGTTTGGGAAAAAAAAGAAAAGAAAAGAAACTGCATTTCTGGTGCAACTCGACCTGCCACCAAGGAGCATGGACGAGGAAAAGAAGCTGTGGAGAGGCTGATAAGGTTCACACCTGCTGCCATTTGCCCAACTTTTACCAGAGTTTGGTTTCACTGTGATGTGGTGTATGATAAAAAAAAAAACAAAAAACATAAATCAGTCACACACACATGCTTCCTCTCATTTTCTGTGAAGAAATATTCAATGTCCCACAATATATGTTCAGAAATCGATGTGTGACATTTAAAAAGAGGACTTGTTTCGGTCACACCTCCGGCGTAACCCGACACACATTATCCTGATCCACGCATCAGATGTTGCTCTCTGGTAACTCCACACCTGCATTGTTGCCTCTTGAAATAACCTGCCAGGCTGAAAACACTGTTTACACAGTCACACGGCCTCCGCCTCTCACTGTCAGGGCTGAATGCAGGAGCACGCCGCCCGACAACAAACAGCCGCTGACAATCGCGTCATTACAGAAAGAGGCAGATCAAGTGTGTGTTTAACTAAAGCTAAAGTGAAGTGTGATTGTTTCACACAATTCAAAGAGGGAGTGAAAAAAGAAAGCACAATAAAACTGAATGAGGTCAACTTTGCAATTGTATTATTACATATTAATACCTTGTGTAATTATTGCTCAGTGCATTTACACTGCAGGCCAAAAGTTTGGAGGCCTTTCTTAAAAATCAGCATGAGCTATATGTGTTCTGGGATGTATTCAGTGCATGATCAGACTTCGCTTTTATTGATATGAACCATTTTCCTCAAGTTATTGCTGAATAAATGTCAGCAAAGAAAAGAAGAAGGGCTTAGTTTTAGGGTCGAGAAGACTTGCAACACAGTTTGCATTATTCACTTTAACTATTTGTCTTTTGAGAGTCTGTGTTTAAATGTCTCTTGTGGAACGAATGTCTCGTATATGTCATGCTGTTGTTAAACCCAGAGGAGGTAACTGTGAAGAAAGCAAGAAAACCTCAAATGCCTCAACATTATATTAAAATGTTTTCTGATAAGTTACTCTTTATTTTATAATCATGTTTATTTTGATGCAAATACACCAATGAAACTATGGTCTTTTATGCACAAATTTGACCTTGCTTCCAAATGTTTGGCCTGTATTGTACATATACACATCACATGCCAATCAAGTGCTTCCTGGCCAGTATGTTTCCATGTGTCTGGCCTGATGCTGCATGACCACTTAACAGGTTCCCCATTGGCTCTTATGTATATGTATACGTGTATGTGCTGGTTGTTTTAATTTAAAATATACTGTATATTATTTACCTTCAACAACACGTCAGTTCGTCCCATCCTCCACTTTATTTAATAAAACTTCCACCTCAGACCTGTTGAAGTTCCTCTCCTTCGCTCTAGTCATGGTGAAAACCCGATCATGCAGAGTGGGGAATCGGCGATGCAAGCCCAATTTCAATGAATTTGCATATTTACACTGCGGCGCGAAGAGGAGGAGTTTGACACTTCTACATTTGAATGAGATATAGAAAGGGAAAGTACTTCCATGCAAAGTAAAGAAACATTGATTTTAAATCAGAACAATCCCAACATCCTCAAAACTGTACCTGGGAATTTGTGAAATTCATATGTCATATTAAACTAGAAAAGTTAACAAGAATAAATAAACGTGTAATGACACTTCACTACCAGGACATGGCAGACAAAAGTGTCTCCTTATGAGGACAACAGATCTAAATGAATAAGAAGCTGCAACAAACCTAAAACCTAATGTCCCCATATGAGGACACCAGGTCTCAGAAGGTTAAATTTGCCTTGAATCAATGTGGTGGGACTTTTGGATCTCAACGTGCCTTCTTCGTGTTTAATGGCATCATGCGTGTCTCTCCTGAAGGCGTTTTTTGCATTTTGAAGGATGTGCCAATGTTTTCCTACTTTATCCTTTAATGTTTCGGGTTTCAGTGGTAAATGTAGCGCAGTAAATAAGGTTCAGCTAATAGGTTCAGAGCTTTTGTCATTTCCAGGCAATTAAGTCTCAGTGCTTTTTAAATCTGCCCTCACAAAATCTTTGGTTGATTAGACATTTTTTCATGTTATCCCACAAATTGAAATTTCTTTAAATACACATTAACATACTTTAGTTAGAAATAAATGGAGGCAGAAGACTGAGGCCAAAATGGTTTGGCTCTAAGTGGTACATACCTGAGGTGTCTAAACCAGTGTTGCCGAGCTCCAGCGAGAGCAGCTGCTGCAGGAGAGCAAAGAGCACCGAGACCTGATCCAGAGCGACTTCCTGGACTGCTACAAGAACCTGACCATCAAGACCATGGTGATGCTGGAGTGGCTGGACTCTTACTGCTCCAGCACCACTTACGCCATGAAGATCGACTCAGACATGTTTCTGAATGTCCCAAACCTCATCAAGATGCTCCTAGAGGCTCCAAAGACAAACACTTGTCCGGATTTGTGGAACATCAAGGTAGAGTGTGTAGAGATAAAAACTCTAAGTGGTACATACCTGAGGAGCTTTACTCTGAACCAGTGTTGCCACATTACGCTCTGGGTCTGGGCTACGTTTTATCTTTAGACCTCCCAAAAAAGCTGGTGGAGGCATCCAGACACGTTAGAGCTCTCTACATTGAAGACGTGTATCTGGGTTTGTGCATGAAGCATGCAGGGATCCCTCTGACTGACCCTCCAAGCTATGACTACATCCACTTTATACCGAGGTCGTACAGTCGCTGTGCTTTCTCCCAGATAGTCGCCACTTTTTTTGCAAACAAGAGCCAGTTATTTCCATAACCACCAGAGGAGCTGCTGGCTCTGGGCACAATGGGACGAGCCGAAATACGACCATCCTGGAGGGGTTGAGGAGGAGACCCAGGGGCTGCAAGGCTGGGGCTAAGCTAAAAGTTAAGCTAGCTGAGAATCGGAGGCGCTACAAACCATCAGCGACTGCTGGTGTAACCCAGGACACATCTCAGTAAAGTCAGCCTTGTGCTGCCGGGACCTGGAGCTGCTAGCTGTTAGCATGCGGCCATGTTATCCGCCAAGAGAGTTCAGTCACGTGATCACTGCCTGTGTTTACATCCCTCCGAGAGCAGACACAGCAAAAGCCTGTGAGAAGATCCACTCACTTCACAGCAAAGCTACAGACACAGCAGCCGGAGGCATTTATCATCATTTCTGGGGACTTCAATCATGCTACTGTGGACTCTACTTTGGCTGTTTTTAACCAGGTGGTAGACTGTCCTACAATCAACAACAGGACAATTGATCTGCTGTATGGTAATGTGAGGGAAGCATGCAGAGCCCCACCCCTCCCCGCACTAGGGAGGTCAGATCACAATCTGGTTCACCTGCAGCCACTGTTCACCCCCCAGGTCAAAAAGCAGCCGGTAACAACTCGCTCCGTCAGGAGAAGGTCCACTGAGATGGAAAGATCCCTCAGAGACTGTTATAACACCAGGGTCTGGTTGATCAACAAGCACAAGGAGGACACAGAGGTGATGTCCTCTAGGACAGAGAGTGTCCACCCTCTGGAAGACATCCTGCATCGTTCCAGTTCCGAAGAAGAACCGGCCCAGCGAACTGAATGGCTTCCGACCGATGGCACTCACTTCACATTTGATGAAGACGTTGGAGTGGCTCTTCCTCAGCCTCCTCAGAGTCCAGGTGCAACACGTCCAGCACAGCCTGCACATAGCAGTCCAGCCATCCTCTACCTGCTGCACCGAGTCCACCCCCCGTCTGGACGAGGGAAGTGGCACAGTGAGGCTTCTGTTTTTGGACTTCTCCAGTGCCTTTTTAGCCCCCTACTCTTCAGGACAAACTGAACAGGATGGGAGTGGACGCCTACCTGGTAGACTGGATCATCAACCACCTCACCAACAGGCCACAGTACGTCAGGCTGAAGGACACCACGTCTGACACTGTGGTCAGCAGCATAGGATGGACACTGGCCAGTACAACTGGACTCTGTGGTGACGGTGGCAGAAATGAGGACATTGGACAAACTGCTGGACATTGTGGACAATACCAGCCACCCTCTGCACAACGTCATCAGCAACCAGAGGAACCTGTTCAGTGAGAGACTGCTCCCTCCTAAGTGCAGGTCTAATAGACTCAGGAACTCCTTTGTTCCCCATGACATCCGGCTCTACAACTCCTCACTCAGGGGGGAGGAGGACGTGGCCACAGAGGACAGAAGGGAAGGAGTGGTAGTCACCCACCCACTGTGCACTATTTACTTATTTCATTTGTTTATTGTACATCGTTTACTTCTCTTATTTCTTCTTTTGTACATAGCTTCTGCAAATACAATTTCCCAAAGCTGCTCTTGTTCAGGTTAAATCTAAATGTAGGAATCTGAGGAGAAAACTCTGCTGAATCAAGTCAACTCAACACACACTAGTTGTTTTGTTTGTTTAGTTGTTTTTTTGTAAATAGAGGATTTTGAGAAAAATATGAAGCTGCAGGTCTTTGTTTCCTTCACAGAAATCTAGCCCCTAGGGTCATTATGGCTCTCAAACTCCTGCACCACGATAAGGTGACGGTTCAAGAAGAAGCGAGGAAACAATAAGATAAAACAATAAGCATCATCTCTGAACTGGAAGTGGGTTTTAATATGTGTACATAGGGATTATTTCACTGTATATTAAGTCACCAGTATGTAACAAAAAACGAAAAACAAAAAAATATTTATTTTAATGCAAAACAAGAATTGGAAACATTGAAATCCCAACATCCTCTTGGGATTATTTAAACTTTCACGTCATATCAAACTAGAAAAGTTAATAAGAATAAATGAACAGGTGTAATGACCAGTACACGGCAGACAAAAGTGTCTCCTTATGAGGAGAAAACAAGCAGGTAAATAAACATTTGCCCATGAAAATGAGGTCCTACAATTTCATTAGAAGAGGAAATAAATATTTTATTGCAGCCTCATGGGCCGCAGTGTGCATTTGCAATTATTTGCATGTTATTATGTCACACAGCCGTTCGGTAATTTAGCTTTCTGTGTTTTTTTCTCGAGACTGGTTAAACTGTACATGTCAGTCTTCACCTAAGGAGCTGAATGGGTTTGGTTTTTTAAACGTAAAAATATTGTGGCTCGTGGCTCTTAGAGCCTTCAGCTATCAGGTTCCTCTTCCACTCAACCAGCCATAAAACCATAAAACTTATAGTTGGACTGAACCATCCCTTAGTTTTGCTGCTATAGGCCTACAGGCTGCTGGGGGACATGTCCTCTACTCTCTTCTCTGGCACCAAGTTCCTGTCTACGGAAGCCTTAAGCGGACACGTGTTCACACACTATTCTTTATGCTTTCCCGTCATAACCGTTTAATTCAAAATCTTATTTAGTTAGTCATCTCGGGAAAACAATTAAAAATAATAACCTAATGTAACAGGTAAGGTGAGTCGTTTGTTTTGTGCTCTAATGTTTGCTAGAAAACCATTAAGTTTCTGGAGATCGTTAGAAAACAAAGCTTTGTTTTCCTGAGATAACAAGATAAATAACGTGAGATCTCAGGTTATCACAGGTTATCATGTACAATTGCATGACCGCTCAGGGCTTCCGTATCTGTCCTCTACTCTCTTATAACTTCCTGTCTGTTACTAACCAATGTGTCTCCGTCTTTTCTGGAAGTTTCAGGACATTTTTTGTAAATCGTCTTGAGACAATTTGTATTATTATTGATGAATAAATTGAAATTTAATTGAAAACACTCCAGAGCCTGATACAGAGTTTAAAGTGTCCACCGCCCACAGCTGTTCCAAACAATAATAATAATAAAGCACAACACAAGTGATTCAGAACAAGACAGTTTGGATGAAACATCTTCATGAGAATTTTTTCATTTACTTATTTGTTTTAATTTTTTCATTCACAGAACACATTTCAGAATGCAACTATTCACTTTTAATCTTTTGTTCAGGTGTAAGTTTTTATGTACATAGTCATTTATCAACCACAGAAGTTACAGTGAAAAGATAATAAGGATAAGAGGCAACGGTTTAGCTGCACAAACTTTATGTGAACTTTACCTGTGGAGAGTGAAGCTTATGTCTGTGTTTAAACAAGCGGCACAAGACAATGATTCTGTTTAATCACTGATGACCCTCCGGTTCTTGAATCCCAGCCTTAGATAAATACTTACCAAAGGGATTACATGTCCTAAACAAAACAGACATTGTTGACTTATCAAGGTGGTGACACGTTAGCATTGTTTAATCGGAAGTTAAAATAATTACATTTAAAGTTAATTTAAAATTGAGGGTTGAGAAAATAGGCTCAAAAGTAGCAAAACCTGCAGCTCTTCTAATGTCCGTTAGAGGCTGGCTGGAAAGGTGAGTCTACGTCCATGTTAAAATGCCCAAATTAACAGCAGAAATAAACATGTTCACATCCTTTAACAAAAAAAAAAAAAGTAATGTAATGTAAAAAAAAAAAAAAAGAATGATTTGGTCTATAAAATGAATTTCTCCATCTATGACAACTGTACGAGGGGTTTTAAAGAACTCACCTGTTTAAATCACATCAAGGCTTAAAGGTATGTATAATTAAGGGCATAGCTGCTAAGCCTGGTGGGAGACAATCACCAATCAGCCACAACATTATGACCACTGACAATTCAGTGACCTAGTTTCTAGTTTATATATCCAACGTATGGGAAATTACCTTGTTGCTGTAACGCAGGATTATGTAGAAATATATACAAAAAACAGTAAAAGATAATAGAATTTCTAAGGCAGCAAACATGGACTGTGAGTGCAACACAGACGCAAAAAAGCAGCAGATTATTGTGCAAAAAGAAGCTGTAAAAATGACAAAACAGGTGTCAAAGTCAAGGCTCAGGTGTGAGTTATTGTAGGAAGGACACTCCTTGATGGCAGCAGGATGCAGTTAAAAAAAACAAAACAAACAAAAAAAAAAAACATGAAGAACAGCACATGGTGTTGACCTGGCCTCTAAATTCACTAGATCCCAAACCGATCAACTGTCTGTGGGATGATCCTCAGAGGCCCCTCCCCTCAATCTATTTTGAATTTATTTGCTTTTCCAAAAATGGGACAAAATGTAAATTACATTTACAGACATAGACTTAGACAGATCCTTTTTTTACTGCTATTACTCCCTAAAGAAACCACAGTAAAGTACAGGCCACTCGAGTAGGTGGTTTACCTGGGACCACTCCACAAAGTCCGCTGTCAGTGTCCTGTCCTCCACCTCCTGTCCATCTCTGATCAGAGGTGGCAGGACCCAGAGCTGTAGCAGAAGTCAGAGGTGTAAAGTTTTAACAGGAAAGGAGACAGAACAGTTCCCGTTCTCTGATTTGCATCACCTGTCCCTTTACCAGGAAGGTATCCAAGGATAGAAAGAGACAAACAGAGACAAACAACAACAAAAATGCCTCAGTGCATTTACATGCAGAGCTTAATCGAGCTATGCTCAAAATTCGACTTTCTGACTACAGTCCTTGTCCCAGTTTACATGCAGCGCAAGAAAATCCAATAACTGTTCTCCTCCTCCACACTAGGTGGCGATACGTGTCTTTCAGCGGGTTAATACCACGTTAATACGGCCCGATTTCCGCGTGACCTATTAAGTGATATATTAAACAACATGCGGCAGACCGGCATTTAAACAACAACCAGACGGATAATTTTTTTCACATGCATGTAAACGCACTGAGTGTACTGTGATAACCTGTGATCCACCCAAGGGATTTTTGGCCGCACACAACAGTTCCGTCCTTCTTCAAAGACACCCATGGTTTCATATAAGTCACAGAGTCTGAGTCTGTGATGAACCTGAAATTACAGACACATGTTGGCTAGACGGCAAGACTCTGTAGTTGATTGGAGTTTGATGGCATCCCAGAGCAATCAGGTTAAAGCGTACACAGCTAGCTAACCCTTCACAGGACTGGTTATGTATAACTATAATACTAACATTATGTATTTATTCATATTTAAGCAGAATGGAACGTGCGACACGTAGCGCACGAAATTTAAATAGTCTACAAACACTGCTGCGGATCATAGATACGAATATGCAGTTCTTTAAAAACAGAGGGGGTCGAGACAAAGAAGCAGAGAGAAGGAGAGATGATGAGAGGGAGAGAGGTGGTTTAGCGTTTTATGCACTGAGCCAGATGTTAATGGTAATCATTTCAGGAGAGAGGGCTCAGTTATCCACAGGACATTAACACACTGACCTACCGTAGCCTACGTTTCTCTGTTTTTAAATATTTAGAACAGAAGATACAGGTTCGATATTCAAATTAATTCATTCACACTTGAAAAAGACGAATAGACCTAGTTTATGTCGTCTTGTCTGGAAAAGTGTGACGTGCGACCTGCGATTCCGTAGAACTATAGTTGTAGGCTACAATTTGCACACGTCAAACATGACGTTGTACCAAAGTGTCTGCAATAGTTTGACCGCTAAAATCACACCAACCTGTTTCTTACCGATAACTTAACACAGAGTTTTTGAATACTTCCCCCTGTCTTTCAACATCAAACCAGGACAATGAACAAAATGTATATATATATATATATATGTCACATGATAATTGTGACTTGTCTGCAAACACTCAACAGAAAGTGGCAACTGTGCATGGAAGTTGGTGCAGTGGTACCCTGCACCAACTTCCATCCACAGTTGCCGCCTTTCGCCCACCGACGGCTGGGACAGGCTCCAGTAACGCCCACAACCCTAGTGAGGATTAAACTTTAGTAGGATGAGATGAGATGAGATGAGATGAGATGAGATGAGATGAGATGAGATGAGATGAGATGACATGAGATGACATGAGATGACATGAGATGAGATGACAGCTGCGCCGCTTGGCACTTTTAGGATACCAATATAATATGAGTAATAATTAACTTATTAAAAATAAGGAGCTCCAACAGGAGCTGAAAAACAAGTAACAGAGTAAAAGAAATTAACGCTGACAAAAATACTAACTTTAAATAAATTAAATAATAATATATAAAATATAAAAATAATACAATTTCCCTTGTGGAACATTAAAGTCTGTCTACGTCTAAAGATCCAATGAAAACATTTTAGATAAAAAGCAAAGAGTCTAAATAAAAACTCAAATTAGAAATAAAATAATTGAAGGTCATTAACATATGTTAAACGGTTTTAAATTCAGACATGTGCCACTTTCTGTGATTAATTAATGAATTCAAACCTTTAGTGGCTGTTATTTATAAAATGTTAAATTGTTCTTTGCATAAAGGTCTGACACAGAAATAACAGTGCATAAAATATACTCTGTGTAATGAAGGGGGTTTATTTCTAATGCTAATTAACAAATGAGAGTTGTCAAGGATGTGTGTGTTAAACGTGGACACAAAGAGGCAGCTCTTCTTTGTGTGCATCAGCCCTCGGGAGGATTTCTGGTTTTCCTCAGAACAACAAACGGAGGGGTGGAGCAAACACAGGTGTGGCTCTGCAGGTAAGAAAAGAGAACCACAGCGCTGTGGTTACTTGATCTCACAGGGAGCAGAGACATCAGGGTCCATGGTCAACATGGACAGGGAAGACTCACACCTGAGTCTCCGCCATGAATTTTTCATTGTCCGACAGCGAGGGAGACAACATGCTTCAAAGTGACTTGTTATGGGCTGAAAAAGGTATGTGAGGATTCATTTTCTCCTTTTTTATATCAAATAAGGAAGCAGAGAAGCTGTCGTTAACTAAAACCTGAAGACATGTGATCCTAAAATAAGACTAAATAATTTGAGATATTTCTTTCCTTTAAATAAATTGTGTCGTCTCAGGGAGAAAATGATGAACTTCAGGAGATTGTGTGTTTGTTCCCATCGATCCTCCTTCGTGGTTTTTCTGGTGTTTGGAGCATGTTTCCTGTTTTACCACATGGACTTAAATGAAGTAGTGCCTGAGTGGGACCTTAAATGGACCAAAACTGTAAGAAATCATGGATTAAATGTTACTGCAGACAACAGGACTGATCCTAGATCTACATCTGAGCCCAACACTACTGCTGAGAGTCAGAACATGACATCAACACAGGAGGCCGACCCCTCTACACCACAGCAGACTGCACATCCTTCAGTGGTGGATCAGAACCCAGCTGTTCCTGATGTATCTCTTAAACCATACTTAGTGGAATACCCCTACAAGTACAACTTCCTCATGAACGAGCCTCAGAGATGTGAGCAGGAGAAGCCCTTCTTGGTCCTCATGGTCCCTGTGGCCCCCCACAACCGGAAGCACAGAGACGTGATCCGCAGCACCTGGGGAGGCCAGAGCTCGGTCCTGGGCAAAGAGCTGAGGCTGTTCTTCCTGCTGGGGCTGCAGACCGGAGACGGGGCCGAGCTGCTGCGAGAGCAGCTGCTGCAGGAGAGCAAAGAGCACCAAGACCTGATCCAGAGCGACTTCCTGGACTGCTACAAGAACCTGACCATCAAGACCATGGTGATGCTGGAGTGGCTGGACTCTTACTGCTCCAGCGCATCTTACGCCATGAAGATCGACTCAGACATGTTTCTGAATGTCCCAAACCTCATCAAGATGCTCCTAGAGGCTCCAAAGACAAACTACTTGTCCGGATTTGTGGAACGTCAAGGTGGGGTGCGTAGAGATAAATACTCTAAGTGGTACATACCTGAGGAGCTTTACTCTGAACCAGTGTTACCACATTATGCTCTGGGTCTGGGCTACGTTTTATCTTTAGACCTCCCAAAAAAGCTGGTGGAGGCATCCAGACACGTTAGAGCTCTCTACATTGAAGATGTGTATTTGGGTTTGTGCATGAAGCATGCAGGGATCCCTCTGACTGACCCTCCAAGTGGGAACTACTTCCACTTTTTTCCGAAGCCGTACAGCCGCTGTGATTTCTCCCAGATAGTCGCCACCACAATCAATGAAAACATGGACAGAATATGGCTTTGGAACGACTTTAACAGACCCGGCCCGTACTGCTGAGACGTTCACGACCTGTTGATTGTTGTAAATAAGTGTTAAACAGTGCATGAAGCAGATGTGGAGCTCCTGTTGTTCAGGTTAAATCTAAATGTAGGAATCTGAGGAGAAAACTCAAAAAGTTCAACGTGTTTTACATATATATACTAATACTATATATACTTTATAGTATATATAAGTACAAAGCTGAGTGTTTAAATCTTTTACGCAGCACTTCATGTTTATTTGAAAGGAAACATTTGAGGTTTAGACTCCGTCATAGTGTCTCAACCCTGAATTTTACAAACTTCACAAACTTCAAGCACATAAGAGGCACAGTTTGTCTCTGAGTCACTATTGGGCTCCTCTCTTAAAAAGACAAGCAGCCACTGAAGGCGAGTGGGAACACGTTTGGACATTCAGGAAAACCCAGGATGGTGGTTTCCACCCTCAGAGCAAATAGTTTGTCACTGTTTTTGTTTGAAAAGAGTCAGAACTGTGAGGAGTGTGCAGGTTTGAGCTGCAGTGACCAGGTGTTTCTACCTAGAACTGTAATATCCTCTTTTTTTGCACAGCTATTTGCAATGTTCATGAAGGAAAACTAAAATTCATACAGTATATCGAGGGTTTGGAGCCAGAAGGGCGTAAGTGGCATTTTGGGCGAATATGAGTTCCATACATCAAAATAAAGGTCTTGATGAGCTCTATCCAATGGTGCCAAAAAGACCTATCTGAGATCAAATTGCATTGAATAAACCAACAAAACAATATAGACCTAACACAAAAGTGTCAGTAATGTTTGGTCAGAGTTGGTTTTGAATGTATTTCATCACAAGTGTGATCATGATAAGACATAATCATGCCTTGAAAGCCTTCCCTTGTTAGCCTAGACTAACATGGCTAACATTAATCCCGTTGTTTTGGTCTGATCTTGCAATGGGAGTATTCCTCACACATACAGTCCCCTCTAAAGGTATTGGAAGGGCGTAAGTCCTTAGTTACGCCCTTCTGACTCTGAAAAATGTAGGGTGTAGGATGTAGGACCACATGTTAATTCAGAGCCAGAAGGGCGTAAGTGTAGTTGGTGCCCTTAAACTGCATTCAAAATAGCTGACACAATTGCAGACATGGAACTGTCTGAGGCAGAAAAGATTTTGATTAATATTATAAAACATACTAGTGAATCCTATATTGAAGAAGTTAAGTCAGAGTTGGTTTTGAATGTATTTCATCACAAGTGTGATCATGATAAGACATAATCATGCCTTGAAAGCCTTCCCTTGTTAGCCTAGACTAACATGGCTAACATTAATCCCGTTGTTTTGGTCTGATCTTGCAATGGGAGTATTCCTCACACATACAGTCCCCTCTAAAGGTATTGGAACAGCAAGGCAAGGCCTTTGCAAAAGGCAAAAGCAAAGCAAGGCCCTTGCTTTTGGTTTTCACTGAAGACAATTTGGGTTCAAGATCAAAAGAAGAGTATGAGACGAGTTCAGAATGTCAGCTTTTTGTCAGCCTGTTCCAGGTTTCAACCCAGGCCAAAAAATAGACTTTGCAGAGTTATTTGATGTTTGAACAGTCAACCTGACGAGAAACACCTGTCAGTCACATGTCCCATTACTTTTGCTCACCTAAAACTGCTGTGGTGTAATACAAATGGTGATAAAAGCCGATATACTGAACTTTTCTCTCACACTCATATTTTGATCTTAAACCCAAATGTCTTCAGTGAACAACAAGGGAATTTGCCTGTTCCAATACTTTTGGGGGGAACCGTACGCACAGTTCTACAATGCTTTGACAGTGAGTGGAACTAAACAGACTAGTGAACAGAAAAGCAAATAAGACGTGACATTATTCTTTGGATGAGGTCAATGAAAAGAAAAGTGAAATGAGTAAAAAGTATATAGTATAGTATTGTACTGTATAACTCATGATTTGCCAATCAGAAGTGGGTTTAGCAAGTTCATTGACTTTTATTGCTGTCTGTACCGTTCAGCAGATGTCCAGAATAAAAAATTGAAATTAGAAAAAAAAGAATGTTAAAGTTAAAAGAAAATTAATTACTTATTCAAGTGTTAATTATTCAATTGATTCCCCTTTTTACCAATTATTGTCTGCATTGTTCAGCAGATACGCCCAATATACCCATAGAAGACTTGAAATGTTTGGTGCCAAAAAGGCATATTTGACGTTTTTGCCATATTTTTTGGATTTTAAAATGTTTTAGAACATGTTCATTGTGTTAATATGCTATCAGTTTATTCCTTAAATACTCATTCATATAAAAAAGTTTGTGGTTGCAATGTTGTGGTTCAAGGTTAATAAATACAGTTGATTGAAGTGTGGTCAAAATCTTGTTTTGTCTCTCCTGTAAAATTTGTCAAATGCCACTTACGCCCCTCTGGCTCCAAACCCTCGATATATATATATATATAAATATTTAATGCTAAGACATTTACAGAAATCCTGTTAGGGATTACACATGACACATGCTTTTAGTTTCAGATAAAAGTATGATATTAAAGAATCTTTCTGCCAGACAAACTGAGAACGGGTCTTCCATTCCTCTGATGTGTGGTGCATCTCTGTGTCATTGCACCACTGTTTTCCTCTCATGAGCACTGAGGACTATTGTTCACAAGGTTAAGGGGTTAATTTTGGTATTATTTAATTTGCATTTCTTTTCCATCACACCACAGATATGATTCAATGTGCTGCTTCAACACTGTGACACAGCGTAATTGTATACAGGGTGCATAACTTAGAAAAGATATTTTTCTATTGTTATGAAGTGTGTGGACGCTCACGGGGGTAATTTATATATTAATAAAGATTGCCCTGTAAACTTGTGTTTGGTGTCTTTAACCTAAACTTGAACTGATCCTTTGGCTGATGTTCAGATTCAGATTCACGCAGGTCACTGTTTGTGTAAGGGTAAAGCTATGAGCAAACACATTTCGTCCCCGTGGCTTTTTCAGACATGAATGAATGGTGGTGGGGAGATTAGTTGTTTTTTTTTTGTTTTCTTTTGCTGAGAACAGTTGGCCTGAAACTCAAACACCTTGGGGTCAGTTAGCGAGCAAATAGGGGCATGTTGTGGAGGTTGATCCGGGTCCGGTTACTGGTTCTCTAACAACCCAAATACAATATTCTCTGTTTACACTCAACAAATCTCGTATCCAGTTGAAACTTGAGATTTAAACCTTTAATATTTGTATTGCACTAATGGACCAGAACAGATTTGATTTTCAACTACTGTATGTTCAACGTCCATTTGAGCTCAGACAGACTTTAATGATCTACAAGGGGAATTGCTTGGTCACAGTAGCTTAGCTTAAAAGCCACAAGTAAAAAGAAAGACAAAATAAAATACAAATGAAATACAAGTATTATCTAGTAAAATAAAATGGAAAATGGTTTAAGCAAAATATGTACAGAATCATCACTATGAATAAAAATTTGTTGATAAATTTATAAAAATCAGTCGACATAAAAACTCTTGAAAAGGGGTCAAACTGAACCCACAGGACAGCAGGAAATGTGTTCTTTTAAGCTGCACGCTGACACCATGTGGACACTTTATGAACTTTTGAGACAAAACCAATAGTGTCTGGGGTTTTTGTACAGGCATTAAATTGTAGAAAAAAAGCATCTGTTCAAGCGCTGTTTTACATTTTAAGGTAACACAGTATCTGTGTAACTTGTGTCCTAATGAAGTGACATATTGAGTTTTCACACCTGAAACCCAGAACTGACTGAAGCAAAACCAAGCACCCTGCAGGATCGTCAGAGTTTAGAGTTTCATTACTCTTACTGTTCCCTCGGTCCATACAGAGCTAGGGAGAACTCAAAGCAGCAGAGTTATAATGTTTTCAGATTTGATTCCCTTTGGGGAGACTTCAGACTCTCTCTTAAGGGCCTGGAAAGATCTTCCATTGGAACTTGTTCCAATCTGTAACTCTGTGTTATATTTGTAATGTTTACCTATGGAAGGTCTCTTAATGTGTCCGTCTACAGAGAATGTTGTATCGTTGCTCTAGAACATGAGTCCTTGTGGCTCAATGAAATTTACCTGAAAAAATAAAGGTTTAATTATAACAATAAAAACAGGCTCAACGCTACTGCTAAATGCGAAACAGAATCGTTGTCCCCATCTGAGACACATTTCACAGCCATGCATCCAACATTTGTTCAGTCGACAGCTGCAAATCATCACCTGGGTGTTTCCTGCTGAGTCAAGTTAAATATCCAACCTGACGAGCAAAGGAACAACAGAGATACAGCTCATGTGTAGTATTTGTTTGCGCATGAAGCACAGCAGAACAGAAAAATAAAAACGACTAGAGGATGACACGAAGACTGGATTTGTCGAAAGCAGTTGCAACTGATGAAAGAAGAACCCTGAAGGGTGTGGAGAATAGTTAGGTGGTGTAGGACGGTGCAGGTGTTAGAGAGGCTGCAATGATCCAAACCTCTAATGTGCAGCAAGAAGTCATGGGGCTATATAAAATTAGATAAATAAAGAGATGTAGTCATGGTGTAAGTTGACGAATTTGACTGAATTTCCTTAAAAACATCACTTTTCTTGTTCCTGTGTTATTTCTTTTGAACTTCCTCTTGTCTTCAGGGCCCGATTTCAAATGTTTTTATATTATTTAGGGCGTCTTAGAGTCTTACGGCCACTTAGGGTTAGAGTCTTAGAGCTTCCTAGGGTTAGGGTTAGAGTCTTAGAGCTTCCTAGGGATAGAGTCTTAGAGCTTGCTAGGGTTAGGGTTATGGTCTTAGGGCGTTTTAAGGTTACAGTCTTAGAGCTTCCTAGGGTTAGAGTCTCAGAGCTTCCTAGGGTTAGGGTTAGAGTCTTAGAGCTTCCTAGGGTTAGAGTTAGGGTCTTAGGGCGTTTTAAGGTTAGATTCTTAGAGCCTCCTAGGGTAAGGTTTAGGGTCTTAGGGCGTTTTAAGGTTAGAGTCTTAGAGCTTCCTAGGGTTAGAATCTTAGAGCTTCCTAGGGTTAGGGTTAGGGTCTTAGGGCGTTTTAAGGTTAGAGTCTTAGAGCTTCCTAGGGTTAGAATCTTAGAGCTTCCTAGGGTTAAGGTTAGGGTCTTAGGGCGTTTTAAGGTTAGAGTCTTAGAGCTTCCTAGGGTTAGAGTTAGGGTCTTAGGGCGTTTTAAGGTTAGAGTCTTAGAGCTTCCTAGGGTTAGAGTTAGGGTCTTAGGGCGTTTTAAGGTTAGATTCTTAGAGCCTCCTAGGGTAAGGTTTAGGGTCTTAGGGCGTTTTAAGGTTAGAGTCTTAGAGCTTCCTAGGGTTAGAATCTTAGAGCTTCCTAGGGTTAGGGTTAGGGTCTTAGGGCGTTTTAAGGTTAGAGTCTTAGAGCTTCCTAGGGTTAGAATCTTAGAGCTTCCTAGGGTTAGGGTTAGGGTCTTAGGGAGTTTTAAGGTTAGAGTCTTAGAGCTTCCTAGGGTTAGAGTTAGGGTCTTAGGGCGTTTTAAGGTTAGAGTCTTAGAGCTTCCTAGGGTTAAGGTTAGGGTCTTAGAGCTTCCTAGGGTTAGGGTCAGGGTCTTAGAGCTTCCTAGGGTTAGAGTTAGGGTCTTAGGGTGTTTTAGGGTTAGAGTCTTAGAGCTTCCTAGGGTTAGGGTCTTAGAGCTTCCTAGGGTTAGGGTTAGGGTCTTAGAGCTTCCTAGGGTTAGAGTTAGGGTCTTAGGGCGTTTTAGGGTTAGAGTCTTAGAGCTTCCTAGGGTTAGGGTCTTAGAGCTTCCTAGGGTTAGGGTCAGGGTCTTAGAGCTTCCTAGGGTTAGGGTTAGGGTCTTAGAGCTTCCTAGGGTTAGAGTCTTAGAGCTTCCTAGGGTTAGGGTTAGGGTCTTAGGGCGTTTTAAGGTTAGAGTCTTAAAGGTTCCTATTTTTAGGGTTAGGGTCTTAGGGCGTTTTAGGGTTAGAGTCTTAGAGTTTCCTAGGGTTAGGGTTAGCTTTCAATCTTGATTGCTCCATTTCCTGCAACTCAGCTCAGTTTCTTTTTAGTAAGGTTAATGTTCCAGTAAATTAGAGGAGGGAGTTTGGTTCTCATCACCGAGCTGCTATTGTAGCTTTTAATTTGCTAATTTTTTTGTATCCTGATCTTTTTTTCAGCCTTATTTTCCTTCTACAGGGTCTGTAGGGTGACAGCAGGTCCTACTTCCCTCTGTGACTGATAAAACTGATAAAACTTTCAGTTTGTGTTGGATCCTCTCCCTTAAGAACCAGCTGAACAGCAAATACATTAATACGGCCTTATTACCAGTCCTTGGATGCCTTCCAGAGATGATGAGTTTTCATAATCTGTAAGCCACGATCTTTAAAATTACAAGAATAATAATGAAATATTTAATTTTATGTGTAATGAATCTTTCTGTAGTGATGATTATGAAGCAGATTGTTACAGGAAATCATTCCTCTCCGCTGCAATTAAATTATACAACCCTAACCCTAACCATGTGAACAACAGTCTGTGTATGTTCTTCAATTGTTAGTATTCATAAAGGTGTATTATTTTATGGATGACTGTTTTGTTCTTTATGTGTCCTCTGGCATGAGAATATTTCCTTCAGGGCTGATGATGCTCTTTCTTATCGTTTTCTTAATCATGTCTGGTCTTGTCTTGCAACAGGACTGACCACATTGCTCCTTTCCACGTTTCATTTGTTGCGTTTTCGTTCCTTCTAGGAATCCGCAAAACCTAAATATGGTCATGTGACCAATTCATTTGAAGTCCATCTTCTTCAAAGTGACGAGAATTTAATAGAATTATGGGATATCTTGACACAAGACTTTACAAGAGTCATTTGACAGCTCATTTGAAAAAACACCTTTCAATGGAAACACGTACAAAAATCGAAAGTTCAGAAATATCACTTTAATTTAGCAAAAAAACTGTATTGGAAACGCAGCTAGTGGGATGTTCTTTTAGGGGAACAGTATCTCATTCCCTGTTTACTGTTGTCGAGAGCATCCTGACCAGCTGCTACGTACCAATAAAGGCCTGCAGAGAGAGAGCGGTGTTGCTAAGAAGCTCAGCAGGACTCCGCTGCCCTCCTCCCTGCAGAGAATCTACCGGAGTTCACAGGGGAGCTGCCTCCGAACACCCACCCACCCCCAGCATGGACTGTTCAAACTTCTACCCTCAGGCCGGACAAATAGAGGGGAAATGCCAGACTTCAAGACTAAACAACTGTTTCTTTCCCACTACCACCAGACTCCTGAACAGATGACAGGAGTTTATAATCATGCATAATTACACAGAGCATGCACGTCTCTACTGTCCTTCGCTGGTTTTTAAGTACATGTTTTATTATTTTGTATTATTTAGAATCTATTTTATATTCTGCATGCCTTCATGCAAGTAGGTGGAGTACAGGACAATTAACAGAGACTTTGCAAACCAGGTAATCCTGCATGTGGCCAAGACCAAGGAGCTGGTTGTTGACTTCAGGAGGAAGAGGACACCAGTGGACCATCACCACCATCCAGGGCCTGGAGGTGGAAGTAGTGGTCCATTACATTTACCTCAACAAAAGACTCATGTCTTTTAATGTATGCAGAAGACTTTCCACAAGTCTGTATTTTGCTGTGGTTAGTTGTCCACGAATTAATCCAGAAGGCTGGACACGTGATCGGCAGTGAGTTTGAGACATTTGTCTCAGTGACTGATCCAGCTACAGGACTTTATTCATACGAAACTCTATCTAGAAGTACAGCAACTCACCTTTCTGTGACACATTAATCCATGTTATTCATATTAATACACATTATAGGACCTTACAATCCTTCCTATGGATAGAATATATATTTACTTCTCTATTTCTTGTACATTTTTACCTAAATTAGACGTAGACTTCCATGATGGAAGTTGCTTTGTCACAGTAACTCTGTTATAGGTAAAAGTAAACACTCATAAAAAACACAAGAAAGATAAAATAAAATGAGATTAAAATAGCACAAAAATAAGTATTATCTAGTAAAATACAATAAACAGTGTAATCAAAAAAATTACAGAATTAGCATTATGAACAAATATACAAAAAGTAGTTGGTGAAACAGTGTCCAAGGTGATGTGGTTGTTTGGCCGGTTGCGTAGCAACAGTGACATGGATCGTGTCGCTGAGGGACGGATGTATTTGTCACAACGTGGTGAAGTTTTGTCTTATCCTCATTCTCGTCTTGTGACTTCCTGTTTGATTTAGAAATGCAGCTCTCCTCTCGTTTCAGGGCCCTTCCCTCGTGTGTCACCGCTCAGTTTTGCCTGATTTCCACTTGTTTCCACCTGTTCTCCATTGCCAGTGTGTGTGTGTTTATAGTCGGCGTGTCCCCTTGTCCTCTGCCAGCTCTCCTTCATTGTCCTCATAACTGCCACAGCTGAGTTTTCATTGGTTCTTAGCCTGTTTGTGCTTTTACACCTTGTAGTGAGGGGTTTACCCTCCGTTGCAGTGGTTTTGATTTGGGTCGTTTGTCAGGCTCCTTTGTTTGTTTTTTTCTTTGTTGGGCAGACAGCGAAGTAAGAACTTGTAAAGAGGAAACATGTGTCCTCACTGTGCATAATGTCAACAAACCGTCTTATCTCAGTTTTACCTGGAAAGATCGTCACGGCCTCCCACGTCCACAGTTTGCAGTGGGAGTGCAAATTTGAGAGAGAGTGAGGGTGTAAAGTTGGCTCATCCACAGATTAGTGCCAACACTTTTACACTTTTACACAACTTGGTTCATTTAGTCAAGGTCTTCTGAAGCCATCTGACTTTGTAACTCTGACGTTGGTTTCCACTTAAATTGTATTATTAATTGTATTTCCGTGCCAGTATGATTGAAGGCTTTTTATAAAGAAAAGCCGTAAACCAGGTGACACTATAAACAGTCATTATTTTATTTAGAGCTGTGGTTTTTATTGTAGCTTTTAATTTGCCAATTTGTTTGTGACCTGATCTTTTTTTTCAGTCTTCTTCTTCTTCTAAAGGGTGACACCAGGTGACACCGACTTCCCTCTGTGGCTTCTCTTGTTTTGGTTTATCAAACATACCCATTAGCTTTTGGTTCACTGTTTTGGTTTCCTTGAGTTTCTGTTTGTGTTGGATCCTCTCTGTTAAGAACCAGCTGAAAGCATTTTTATTTCCACGTTAATACTTGTTGAAGCAGTCTTACACATATGTTACTAGTCTTCTTTTTCCTTTTGCACTGTTGATTTCCTTGGTGTTTTACGTTGATGTCTGTGAATGTTTGTGTACAAGCTACTGGACAATCGAATTTCCCACAGGGGATGAATAAAGTATTTTTCTGTCCTATTTTATCACAGTCTTTGTTTCCCACCTTCTCTACCCCAGAAGTACAGCTACCCGTCACGACAAGCAGAGGAAAACCTTTCTGGCACCAACTTCTAAAGTGAAGAAATCACCTCTAAACACCTTTTTAAAGTGACACAATGATCATATTATCTCTAGACTGTGATGTTTTGGCTCCAGGTCCCTCAGACGCACTGCAGACAGTATGAGCCTGAACATTAAACAAAGAAAAGCAATAAAACAATCAAAGGGAACAGGGATTATGAAATATTGTAAAAGGTTCCTGGTTACCTGGAACATTACAGCACCACCCAGCAGAGCTCTTGTTTAAACTCATGTTCCCTTGGATGCCTGCCAGAGATTATGGGTTTTCATGATCGGTAAACCATAATTATCAAAATTACAAGAATAATAATGAAATATTTCACTTCGTGTGTAATGAATCTAGATAATATATGAGTTTTACTTTCTGAAGTGATGATTATGAAGCAGATTGTTACAGGAAATCATTCCTCCCTTCTGCAATTAAGTTATGCAAGTCGTCCCTCTTTTGTGGACATGTGTGATGTTTCTCTTGTCACGTTCAGTTAGAATTCAGGGATATTACTTGTTGATGCCCTGGTTGTGCTCTGGTTTTGGCTTTTTAACAATGTGAGCAACAATCTGATGATGCTCTTTCTTATCGTTTTCTTAATTATGTCTGGTGTTTCTTGCAACAGGACTGACCACATTGCTCCTTTCCACGCTTCAATTGCTGCGTTTCTGTTGTTCCTAGGAATCCGCAAAAACCTAAATATTCCAAGAAAAGCCTGGTAATGGAAATGGAAAAATTTCTAAGAGCCTCTCAAATATCCTGTTTGATTTAGAAATGCAGCTCTCCTCTCGTTTCAGGGCCCTTCCCTCGTGTGTCACCGCTCAGTTTTGCCTGATTTCCACTTGTTTCCACCTGTTCTCCATTGCCAGTGTGTGTGTGTTTATAGTCGGCGTGTCCCCTTGTCCTCTGCCAGCTCTCCTTCACTGTCCTCATAACTGCCACAGCTGAGTTTTCATTGCGTCTTAGCCTGTTCCTCCTTTTGCACCTCGTAGTGATTTGGGTCGTTGGTCAGGCTCCTTTGTTGGGTTGACAGCAAAGTAAGAACTTGCGGAAACATGTGTCCTCGCTTTGCATAATGTCGATAAATCGTCTTATCTCAGTTTTACCTGTAAAAGTCGTCACTGCCTCCCACATCCACAGTTTGCAGTGAGAGTGTAAAGTTGGCTAATCCATGGATTAGTACCAACACTTTTACAAGTCACAACTTGGTTTATTTAGTCAAGGTCTTTGAGTGCAATGATCTAAACCATATTTCGGCTTTTTAACGTCTGATTTTTAACCCTCTGATTTTGTAACTCTGACGTAGGTCTCTAAGTTTAAGTTGTGGCATCAAACCGACTAACGGAAGAGGGAAGTTTCTTGGATTTGTTTTTCTTTTAAAAATGTCTGTGCCAGTATGATTGAAGGCTGGTGACAGTATAAACAGGGCACATATTTCATAGGTTAGTCTGCAGGGTGTTTCGCTGCAGGGCTCTATTAAAAGCCTTCCAGCTTAATGGATGAACACGTTGGATGTCATGTGATAGCAGTTTGAGGCTGTTTCTTTAAGTCCTGCAACATGAGCTGAACCACAGGCAGTGAAGGTCTCAAACTGGACAGGAAGGTCAGCGCCATCGTTTCACTGGTTGAAATCATGGTCAAATAATGGACTTTTCCTTTTGCACATTTGAAAAAATGTACGTCTCTGTCGCTGTATTTTCATCTTGTTAATTGGACTGAAATGTTTTTATTCATGTGTGCCACGTTTGCTACATCAGAGGTTAGATTCTACAGTGTAACCCTATGGGGCGGATGTGCTATGTGGAAATAAATGTCCTATTTTCACCATTAACAGGTCTATAAATGTTATCACCAACGTCTGTCATATGTAAAAGGCCCTCACTTAAATATCCCAGCGTCTACTTCCTTTAAATATTGTAAATGAGGCTGTAAAATGCTTCGTAGCCTAATCACCTCATCAGTCATGGAGCTGTGTTTACCTTCTCCTCAGTCTCTGTGTTCATCCATCACCGTTAAAAGGTTGAAATTACTCAGAAAAATTAGAAATACACAGAAATAGTGAAAGTTTGAGATCAAGGTTCAAGGATCAAGTTTGAGATCTATATAAAATCTTAACAAACGTCAAAGAGAGACATTGACATTTACCTCATCACATAATAGAGAGAAACCAGCTGACATCCAGTTCTTCCTTTTAATCTTCTGCTCCATAACTTTCTCTGTTTTTGTTCACTGGGGAAACGGTGGAGTTTCCTCCGTGTTTTCCTTGTCACACCGTGGTGAGGGCGTCTTGTCTTGGGTTTGTTTTGTCCTGTCATTTCCTGTTTTATTTTGAAAAGTAATTCTCCTCTTGTTTCAGGTCACTTGCCCTTCCTCATGTGTCTCAGTCTGATTGTCCTAAGTGTTTCCACCTGTCCCCTATTTCCCTCCATGTGTTTAAGTAGTCTGTGTTCCCCTTGTCTTGTGCCAGAGTGTCATCGTCCTTGTCCTGCACCAGAGCCTTGTTCCATGTCCACAGCCATAGTAATTGCCTAAGTAAGCCGTTTATACCTCTCGAAGAGTGATTTTTTTGTTTGTTAATTCTTTCCATAGTTTAGATTCTTAGTCCTTCGGTTTTCCTCCATTCGGAGCGTTTTATGTTTCTCGATTTGTTTCTTTTGATTAGAGTTTTTTCCTCCTTCAACAGAGTGAAACAGGCTTCGGAGTCTCCGTATCAAACGTCCCATCTCTAGTGTCTAGGTTTTTATAGCCATTTGTTTGTCACTCTGTCTGAGATCTCCGGTGAATTCAATAAAAACCTTTTTGTTATTCAATATCTCTGCATCTGAGTCCTGCTTCGAGTCTCGGCCTGACATTCCTGATCCTGTGCTGGAGCCGTAGGCTGAGCACTGTGGCATATTTTAACTTTTAATCCAACTTTATTCTCTGTTATTGCCACTTCTCTATGGGTGAATATTTGTTAGATGGATCCAACATGGCGCCCATGAAACAGGTGACCAGCTCAGAACCAATCAGCATAGAGGGACAGATCAGACGGTCCATTCTCTAGTTGGACAGACTCTCTCTAATAAACGGCTCCGGTGTCTGTGGGACAACACTGCCACCATGAGGACATTTTGGGAACATTGCCCTCTGCCAAGCAGCATTCTGTTTTTAGAAACCTTCTGGATGAAGGAAAATAAAAGCATGTATTATCTAAAGCAAATTAGATAACTTAAGAGTGTATCTAAAGTAAAAAAAAATAAATTAAATATGAGCGAGGTCTTTTCTCTTACATGTGCGTCTTGTGTCTTGTGTATGTTTTGGCTGAGGCGTGATGTCTGGGTTCTTGTGTTTTCTTTCTTCGGGGTTAATCTGAGCGTCAGATGCCTCAGTCTCCGCTGACTCACATACCAGCTCTGAGTTCAGCCGGGTCGAGAGGAGGGATCTCGGTACAGCAGGTCAGAGGGGTCAGATCCGCAGACGAGATATGAGCAGGAATCCAGCTCCAGATCCAAGAGAATAACAACTGTAATTTTATGTCTGTGAATCTCTGTGCTGATCAGAATGAAGAGGCCTCACAGCTTAAAAGAAGAATCTTAAAATTTCAGTTGACGGTCATGTAAATTTATTTGGTCCATGTTCATGATCTCAGTTTCCAATGCACATACACCGATCAGCCACAACATTATGACCACCTCCCTGATAATCTGTAGGTCACCTTTGTGGCGACTCATCAGAGGATGGACATGAATGTTGTTAGTGGAGTTTATGTCCCTGCAGAACGTTGAGTTGTTGTTTACTTCCTGTCCGTGGTCATAATGTTATGACTGATCAGGGTATTTGTGCATCTCAGTAAGTGTTCAGCGTCTCTTTATAACTGTTTTCTGTGCAGCAGGACTGTGTGTGTGTGTGTGTAATTGTGTTAAGATAAAGCACTTAGCACGTGTGTTTGTCGCTGATGTGTTTTTTGCAGGTTTGACATTGAAGATATTTCAGCGTCTCCTCCTCAGCTCAGGTTGAAGCAGACTGGCTGTTATGTAACAGAGGAGAAAACAGCATCTGGATGCAGGGAAATAAGCTGCAGTCACAGCGCTGAGGTCTGTGAGGACGTGTAAAGTTCAGCCTGTCCGTCACTAATCTAACTCACAGGCGTCAAACATAAGGTCCGCGGGCCGAGAGCGGCCCGGCAGAGGGATGCATCAATTTGCAAAGTGCAAAAATGACATAGAAGACGCTAATTTGTCAATGAAAATAACTTCTGTTCAAGCTTGGAGAGTAATGGGTTACATAACAAAAAAAAAAAAAAAAAGGGAACTGTAATCTTTTACAGTACATGGGGAAGAATGTAATCAGATTACCAGTATATGTTCTACAAATGGGGGTTACTGATCAGAATTACATTCCATGTAACAGCAGTGCAGAATTAGGCAAGAATATACACAAAAAAACAATATCAAATTCAAAAGAATATACAAAATATAGAAACAAATAACCGCGCTGTGACATCCTGTATGTACAGTGTGGACTGGGAATTAAAAAATACTAAAAACTGGACATAAAAAACACTGTCTTCATGAAGAGACTTGACTTTTTGATCATTTGGAATCAGTGGATTCACTGCTTGAATTTGCTTTCTGGTTTTAAAATTCTTTTTCCCCGCACTTTTGTATTGAAAAATTTAACTAATTTGTCAAAAATTAATACAGGTTCTTCCAGTGTCAGCTAAAATAGCGTCTCCTGCAGAGTAAAATCAGATTTTCTAAGTTTCTCTAATAAATACACTGAGCTGGGCATCGATCTTCTGCACGTTCATCTTTATTTGCATGTTTGGGATCGAGGTGACTAAATGTAACCAGGTACATTACTTACGTTACTGATTACATTTTTTAGCAGGTAACTTGTACATTTTTAAGCAATGAACCCACATTGGATTTAATTTTCTTGAGAAATTTCATTTTTAGATTAGTGCGGAAGCCCTTAGCGGCCGCGCGTATATTAGTATTTTCCATTTTCCTTTGATAACAAGTTAATTTCCTCTGTTTTGTTGAGATCTCAATATATTTAATTTGAGAAAGTCCCGTCGTGCTGAATGATGGATGCTCTTAACACTGTAATCCAGTAACATAATGTAATAGATCTACTCTAAGGTGAGCCGTTTGTTTTGTGCTTTAATATTTGATAGATAATAATTAAGTTTCTGGAGACCTTGAGAAAACAAAGCTTTGTTATGCAGAGATAACTGGAGGAAATAATATGTATTAATGTGTGGCCGCTTAGGGCTTCCATAGATTAGACTATTTGAGATTAGATCATATTTACTTTCATACATACTTTTGTCACTGGTTTTGTCCCCCTAATGAAGCCTGGAGGACAGTGTCTCCGTCGTCCTCCTGTAAATGAATCTGAGCTGGTGACGTCTCTGTGATGAAACTGAAGCGTCTCAGAATAACAGCGTGTGAGTGAGTCATCGTCGGACTAAGAGCTCAGTTCAATTATTCAGAGCTCCTCTGTACGTATGAATTATTGAGTCTGGAGACAGTGTCCTGAGCTGTGAATGTTTTCTTGTCTCATCGGGGGCCGGTTTGCTCCAGTGTTTGGTTTTTAAACTGAACTTCAGTCGGTTGTGAATTATAAAAAACACAGCGGGAGGAGACGGACTCACTGAGCTGAACACGGAGCGAGGATCAGATAAAGAAAAAACACACAATTTATTTTATTTTATTCATGGGAGCCGTCAAGTCCTGTACATGCTAACGCCAGCGTGCTAACATGCTCACAGCGGCCATGCTAACATGCTCACTGTGCTAACATTAGCTTAGCAACAGAGACGAAGTTTGTTGAGTTATTGGTGGAATTTTTGATGTTGTTAAAGATGGTTACTGTGGTTTTTGTGAGTTTAGTTTCTTTGTGTTAATTTCTGTTTTTTTTGTTTTTTTTTGGTTAGACATCTGTTTGCACTTGTATTGTGTCTTTTTTTGTTGTTTTGTCCCTTTTTGTTGAGTTATTTGTGGTTGTTTTGACCATTTGCTGATCTGATTGGTGTGTCATTGTAGTTGCTTTGTGTTTGCTTTGTGGTTCTGTGGTAGTTTTATGTTACTTCTTGGTTGTTTGTCAGTTTATTTTCTTTACTTTTAGTTGTTTTGTGTTCATTTGTGATTTATTTTTGTCTTTTTGGGTTTGTTCAGCATCTTTTTGTAATTGTTATGTGTCTTTTTGTTGTTGTTTTGTCTCACTTATGCCATAATGCTGCGCAACTCAGTGACTGTTTTGTAATTTTTTTGAGCTACTTCTGTCTCTGCGCTTGTGGTAGTTTTGAATTTATTTGTAGCCATTTTGTGTCTCTTTGTAATTGTGTTTGATTCTTTTTGCTGCTGTTTTGTGCCTCTATTTATTATGTGTCTCATTATGTTATTTCTCTCAGTAGTTTTGTGTCTTTTTGCAGCATTTTTCTGCCTCTTTGTGGTCGTTTCATGTTTATGCGCAGTAGCTCAACAGTCAAATGTTTTTTTTTATCATTTTATTTAAATTTCATTTAGTTGAACTTAATCTAACTATATTTTTTGTTATAGAGACAAAAGTGTTTTTACTGTTTTTAATCAGCTGTAATGTTTAAGTTTTTGAAGCCGTTCCATTTAACCGGACTGATTAAGACACTGCATCCTGTGAATCTGACTCCGGTGTTTGAAACATGATCAATAAATCCTGCTGGAACTTAAAGGTAATTGTTGGTCTCTTTTTGTCGTATTGTTGAGTTACAGCGGGACAGCGCTGCTCTTAGAATCCGATAAAACGTTCCTGTAATAAAATGTGCTTCCAGATTTCCTCTCATCTTCACATGAATCACTAATAAAGTGTCACGATCGTTTCATCACACGGAGCCGTGATGAAACCGACTACAAAGGAGAAGCTTTTAAATTATAATGACGCTTTACAGCTGAATAGTTTCTTTCTTTTTAATAAGATGCATAAATTAACTTTCTGTAAAACTGTAGCGGCTCTGTTGGTTCTGAGAAGACGCTGAGGACGGAGGAGTCCTTCACTCTCATGTCTCATGTGTCCACTGTGTTCTTACATGTTGATACATACAGAAAATACTCACAAAGCTCCAGAGTTGATGTCGTTAACAACTGCTCAGTAACTGTAAACATGTAGGTGTTGTTTCATCTTTTTTGTGGTTGTTTTAACACCCATGTGTCTGTTTTGTGTTACTTTGCCATTGTTTGTGTCTCTGTGGCAGGTTTGTAAATTGTGGTTGTTTTTGTTTATAGTTATTTTGTGTCTTTGTGTTGTTGCATCTCTAATTTTGGTTGTTTCGTGTTTATACTTTATGTGGTGTTTGTTTTGTCTCTCTGTAGTTGTCTTTTTGTGGTTGTTTTTTGTCTTTTTGTGGTTGTTTTGCAGCTTTGTGTCTGTTTTGTGGTACTTTGTAGTTGTTTTGTGTCTCTGTGGCAGGTTTGTGTCATATTGTAGATGTTTCCTGTTAATTTGTGGTTGTTTTGTGTCTTTTTATGACTATTTTGTCTTTGTTTCTGGTTGTTTTTTGTCTTTGTATGATTGTTTTAGCAGCTATGTGTGTGTTTTGTAGTAGGTTTGTGTCACTTTATAGATATTTTATGTTAAGTTGTGGTTGTTTTGACTTTATGTCTGGAGGTTTATGTTTATGATTGTTTTGTGTCTCCATGTCATGTTGTGTGTGTATTTGCGGTTGTTCTTGTGGTTGGTTTGTGTTAATCTGTTTCTTTTTTGCAGCCTTGTTGTTGTTTTGTGTCCCTTTGTGACAGTGTTTTATTTTTTTGGCTGTTTGTGGCTGTTTTGTGTCTTTTTGTGGCTATTTTGTATTTGTCGTATTGTGGTTGTTTTTGTTTATGGTTGTCTGGTGTCTCTGTGTTGTTTTTACGTCTGCACTTGTGGTTGTTTAGTATTTATTGTGCATGTGGCAGGTTTGTGTCTTTCTGTGGCTGCTTTGCAGCTTTGTGTTTCTGTGGCAGGTTTGTAAATTGTGGTTGTTTTTGTTTACGTTTGTTTTGTGTTCCTATGTCGTTGTTATGTCTTGCATTTTGGGGGCTGTTTTGTGTCTTTTAGTGGATGTTTTAGCAGTTCGGTGCCTGTTTTGTGGTACTTTGTGATTGTTTTGTGCAGTATTTATACTGTATGCAGCAGTTTTTTGTGTCTTTCTGTGGCTGTTGTGCAGTTTTGTGATTGTTTTGTGTCCCTTTGTGACTTTCTTGCCTTTATTTGCTATGGTTTCTTGTCTTGCTGTAGTTGTTTAGTGTTAATTTGTGGTCGTTTCGTGTTTGTGTTGTGTCTCTGTGGCAAGTTGTATGCTGCAGAAACCTTTTTCAGAAACCTTACACATGTCGGTTTGGGGTTGTCTTGTGTGTCTTCTTTCTTCTTCTTTTCACGTTAATGATCGTATGAACTGTGATGGTTCTTCAAGCAGCCACGTGACAGGACGGCATTCATCACAACACTGTGTGTTGCTCTGTAAAGTTGTCGTCCTTTGCTTCGTTGTGACTCCTGAGGTCGTTCACAACAAGGACGAGTCGTCCGCTTCTGCCTCAAATCGCTGTCGAGATAAATCACGGCTGCTCTCTGGCCAACGGATTGATTGATGAGGTGACGGCCGAGGCGTCATGTAGCTCCACCTTCACTCAGACACACCTCGACAAAAGAGACGCACAACAACCAGTGTCACTGAGTCCACACTGAAACCAAACCTTGTTCATTCAGCTGCTCCACCTGTTGGTCAATGCTCACAATTCATCTTTCACTCTGGATTTTTACCTTTCATCTGATATTTATATTACATCTGTACATTCTAATCTGATATATATATAGTTTCCAAAATGCACTAATTTGATTAATAAACTGCTTAAAACAAATAATTTAACACTAAACTAACTATTTAATTAATGAAATTTGTGCTTGCTTTGTGTCTTTTGTGGGTTCTTTTGATAGTTCTGTTTTTGTGTGTTTAGCTGTGGCTGTTTGTATGTCTTTGTGGTATTTTTCCATGTTTTTGGGGATTGTTTTGTGTGTGTGTGTGTGTTTTACTAGTTTTGAGTGTTTTTTTTTTAGATGGTTTGTTTATTTTTGTGATTAAGTGTGTTTAGCTGTTGTTTTGTGTGTATTTGTGGTAGTTTTGCATCTTATTGTGTGTTTATTTGTAGTTGCGTTGCAGTTTTGTGTTTTATTTGTGTCTTTTTATGCTTGTTTTTAACAGGTATGTCTAACTTTTAAATAAATGTAATAAAATACACGACTGACTCGACAAATATTGCACAACTGTACAGTTTTTAATGTAGTTCATAATATTTGCACCACAGGAATCTGTGAGAATATGAACTCTTTGTTGTTGAGCAAAAATAATGCTCACTCTACAAATATGTTAATAAACATGTTCACTCTGGTTGAATCTACACAGTTGTATCTATCAGTAGCTGAGTACTTTCACTGGCTCGTTAAAAGTTTAGATCCATGTTTTAATGAAGATATTATGCAAATATTTAGTTTATTTTGTGGAGTTTTAAGGTATGGACAGAACAAGCCAACTTCAAAGGACTACTCACAATGAAGGTAGACTGTAACTCCTGTGACTGGACAAACATGTTGCACTTGAACGCACTTCAAACGCTACAGCCAATGAATAGCTGGAATTTATTGGAATAAGTGTTTGTACCAGCAGGTGGCAGTAGTCTGCATTCATCATTCATATGGAGAAACAGGAAGAAGTACACTGGGAGATGGGAGGCTAGGAAGAGCGACGTTTAGCCGGGAGACTAGAAAGCTAGGAAGAACTACTATTACCTGGGAGGCTAGGAGGAGCTAGGATGTTTAACTAGCAGACTAAAATGCTAGGAAGAGCTACGTTTAGCTGGGACATCAAAAAGCTAGGAAGAGCTACGTTTATCTGAGAGGATAGGAAGCTAGGAAGAGCTACTATTAGCTGGGAGACTAGAAATCTAGAAAGAACTACTATTAGCTGGGAGGCTAGGAAGCTAAGAAGGGCTACTATTAGCTGGGAGGATAAGAAGCTAAGAAGAGCTACTATTCGCTGGGAGGATGGTAAGCCAGGAAGAGCTACTATTAGCTGGGAGGATGGTAAGCTAGGAAGGACTACATTTAGCTGCTAGGAAGAGCGGCTAGGAAGAGCTACAGACCGCCGTACGGAGCTGGTCTCTCCTGAATCATTCTAGATGATCATGTTGTTGAAATATTTGAGGATTTGAATGCTCAGAAGAGATGAAGACGAAAAAGGAGAAGAGCTCAGTGTGACTTTTCACCTTCATCACTTCCTGTTTCTCTTCTCGTGCGCTAGTTCTTTGTGCCCATTCAACATGCTAAACCATCACGCTATTTGTCATTTTATGTGGCCACGACTGAAAGTGTGCAGCTGCTACCTGAATGTTTTCAGCTTTAAATTTGCATCAGCAGGTTGTAGGAGCCCAAAGATAAATCCTTTGTTGCCTTAAAGTGTTGAATCTCGTATTAAAGTCCACTGTTTTTGTCGACCCATTCATCCACCCTGACCTCAGGTCCATGTTGACGCTGCAGCTTTTACACGACTTGATTTCGAGGCTGCTGTAAAAACCTGATCTGATGAAACATGAAAGCTGCTGAACATCCCGGGCCGTCCACAAAATACGGGCTTTAACGGCCGCTGCAGCTCACGACACCTTCGAGATCCGAGTGCTCGACAATGTCATGTCTAAGGTTTAAAAGAGCGAGAGGGAGACGGGCGAAACGTGGGAGCGCTCCCGAGGCTTTTCACTGCAGGCTAAAGGAGACCGCCAGTCCTCTAAATAATCGTAATATTCAGCTCTTTTTATTTCATCCCGACTAATTAAAATGATGAAATCTGGAGCAATATCCTCCTTTTAAACACGGTCCAGGCATTATGAGGGGAATCAGTGATGGAAGGAGCTGATGATGATGTTGATGATGATGATGATGATGATGATGAAAAGGTAGACAGGGAGGCGGTAAGATAGCTGGCAGCGTTCACAGGCTGCAGGAGAGTCCACAATCATACGGCATGAAGCTACTATTACTGTACGACAATAATGTAAATAAAAATACAACCTTTCAGTTAGTAAAGATAGATTCAGCAATGAATAAATGAATGAATAAATGTTTCATTTTGGACAAAAAACAGTACAAAGATGTTCAAAAAGGACTAGGAAGAAGCTTTAGGTTTATTTAATCCTACCCCTTCTCCATTTAACATTTACTTCCTGTTTGTGTTTTTTTTTTCTTTTCCCTTTTTCAAAGGCTCATATACACGTATATTTAGACATATTCAGAGCCCCTACTTTACTTCCCTATGCCTGGTTTTTGTACGACTGCTTGAATTTGCTCATGTTTGGACACTGCTTTAGTTCCCCCGTCAATCTGTTCCATAATTTCCCTCTTAGATCTGAAAAACATTTCATGTGAAGGAAGTTTTTATGATGAAAAAGTCATCTTTGTGTCTCTCTGTTGAGCTGCAGTTGAAGGACAGCAACACACGTTCACCTCAAGTGTTCCAAAATAGTCATTTTGGTCATGTTTTATGCAGATTCGTTTTCTGTCCTTTAAGTTTTACTAATCAGAAACAATGGGTAAAGTGCAAACGCTGCACCTAAACATGTGTTTGAGGGACTTTTTTTGCACAGATGCATCAGCAAAATAGAATCAGACATTAGTCAGAAGAGTGCTTTTAATTGTCAAATTAAATTTGAACCTTCTCAAATGTTTCTATATCATCATCATTTGATAGAAATGTGGTCGACTGGCCACGGATCAGAACGGAAATCTCCAAACTATGATAATTAGTTGAGAAGAAGTTGGTTTTAAAAAGTGTAATTTATGCTTCACAAACTGTCAGTTGCAGGACAGAAGTTGCACGGTTGACGGAAACATGAGTAGGGTGTGAAATTCAGAACTTGTGTTTTCCTGCAGTGGTTCCTTCTATGTTGTTTCTCTGCATTTAACTTCTTCCAGCTGAGCTCCACAAACACCTAATGACAGGACTAATAAACTTTCACTATGTGCACATGACAGTGAGCAGGAGCCATGAGGTGTCTCCCAGGTTGCTTTGCAGTTCCAGGTGTTGTGCAGCAGCAGCAGCAGCAGCAGCAGAGGAAGTAGACTCTGCAGGAGAAATACCGCAGAACTTCTGACTCGCTTCAGATCTCACTTCCAGACTCGTGTGGATCCTGTCCGGGTCTGAGCCTCCAGGGAGGGCAGCCGAGCTCTCCACAGCGCCGCCCTTCCTCCTCTCTCCGCCCGGGCTCCCTCTCCTCCAAACGGCGTTCAGCGCAGCGACCTGACGGCCGCTCAGCAGCCACGTTTCTCCCGCTGCAGAAGAACCCCCTCAACGCTGCCTTCCTTGAGTTTTTGCAAAGAAAAGCTGAGGATTTTTGTTCGTTTTTGGGAGTTTTTCCTTTCCGGTTCATGGATGGAGTCGTCCCCGCAGGATTCTGCGAGCGAGCCGAGCAGGAGCGGCTCTGATCCCGCTACACCAGCCGAGGAGACGCCGGTGCCGAGCCTGGAGACTCCGCAGCGCACAGCGGCCAGAGCGCACAGTTCCTCCGGCTCCGGTAAAGGTAGGATTTTTAAAAAAAAAAATAATTTTGATCAGGTCTGTTTGTGCTGCCAGTCTGCAGCATTAACTTCAAACGATCCGAGTTGGAGCGCAGAAATTCACTGATTTTCTGCACCTCCACACACACACACACACACACACACACACACACACACACACAGACACACACACACACACGGCACCGAGTGACACCTGAATCAGCCTGCGAAGCCGCGGGCAGCCACTCAAAGCCGGCTGCAGAGAGAGCTGAGAGCCGCCTGATGTTCAGCTGGAGGCGGAGGGACAAAATGTGAAAAGCGCCTCATTTAACTTTATTAACCAGGTGAAAGGAACCATTGACTCAGAGAAAGAAGCTGCTTGAATCTGACAGTTAAAGCCTTTTTTTCTTAGTGGCCCTTTAGTTCCAGTGAAAGTGAATCCTCTCTGTGATGCTTCACCCTGCAGACCTGTGTTATTTTAACTTTGACAGTTTGTGTTTGCTGCAAAAACCAGTTTTTCCAGGTTAGCGTGGGAAAGAACCGCAGGAGAAATTATGGGTGCATACTGAGAATTTAGAAATTTGTGTGTTTTCACCATGAAACACTTTGGATGAATCTGCTCATGACTCTGAGTCTCATGAGTCTGTGCAAGGTGTAAAGACGACTAAGAGACAGAAAATATGGCACAAAACGACCATAGATACACAAAGGTGTGTTAGAGAGACCTGAAATCACTACAGATCACACAGATGTGTTGTTTGTGATTGTCCACACGCTCGCAGCCATGTATCAGCTGGTGCTGGTTTCCTTTCCTGGCAGTCTGATGCAGGGTGTATGTTTCTTGGTTTTGAAGCTCAGTGCAGCGTCTCAGTCGGTTTAAAGAAATCAAGTTTACTGATTCATATCAACCTTGATTTGAAAGACTGGATATCGATTCATAAAACCCTGGAATCATTTTACTAATTTCACGCCATTTCCTGCAGCCTCTTGTTAGAAATCGGTCTGCAGGCTCCCCAGACTGGACAGATCTTATCGGACTGGGCAACACAACCAGACTAAAGCATGACAGAAGCTCCGACTGTGAGAGCACTGACAGTCCTGAAAGATGATTCGATTTAAATAGTATGAGCTGCACAAAAGGAAAGACACGCGAAAAATGAGAAACTAGGGGGAGAATATTGCGAAGCCAACCACAAATCTCTGGAACCAATCTGACAAATCTCCTTTAAAACTAAGTAAAATTGTTTGAAAACTGGCGTATTGCTAAATTTATTGATATTTAATCGCATGGACCTTAGGAATTGGAACCGTTTCAGGAAGTAACGATACGTAGCCCTGGCTAATTCCCAGCTAACACAAAATTGAATCAAGGAGTTTGAGCATGGTTGACTAAAGACAACAAGTAAACCTGTGAGGACACACACCTGTCAATCAAAGATGCCACGTCCATTAATTCTGCAGAAAGCCTCTAGCCTCTAGTGGACATTAGAGGAACTGCAGTTTGTTTGTGTTTTGTGCTAGTTTCACAGCTCAGATTTTACTGCTTGTAAAAAAAAAAAAGAGTGATTTCAGGAGGTGTTTTGAAACTCTTTGTGGTGCTAAAATCAAACACTGTGGTTATTTGTACGTTGATTCAAATACATCCACAGAGATGTTGAATGTTTGAGGGGAAACGGACACAGAAACCCTCTCGCTCGTGAGTAAAAGCAGTGAATGAAGTCATGCTGCACGTCCCCAGTGGGCAGCTCTCGGGCCTGACGGCAGATTTTCCTGCTGCTCATTATTGGTATGCAGACTGGAGGGAGAGAGAGAGTGGGGGGGGGGTCAGATGGAGATTCATTGAGTTTCCCAGAGCAGAGTCAGTTATGTAACAGCTGTTCAAGGAGAAGCAAGAAAGAAAAAAATAACAGTGAGCGAGTGGAAATGGAGCTGAGCAGATAGTTTGGGACCAAAGTAAATAATTAAAGATTAAAAAAAATAAAAAGAACGACCAGGGGGAGATCAGCGGGTCAGGTGTTGCGTTCAAGAACACATAGTAAACCTGAAAAGGCTGTGAGCGCTTCGTTTTTTTTCCCAAAAGTTAAAGAGTGAAACGGATGCACAATAGATGCAATAAAGAGCTCAAAGCTTCATTCTCATTATTTGGTTTAATTATTTCACTGCCCACGCTTCATTAGATCCAATCAAACTTTATTTATATAGAACTTTTCATACAAAATGCACTGCAAAGTGCTTCACACAAAATAAAAACATTAACATAAAACATTACAACAAATAATAGAAACCAACCCCACATATAGACCCACGCACTCACACACACACAGAATGTGCACACACACATATTCACAGCATGTTAGTCCAGTAACATGCACTGAGGGCCCAGGGGAGGAAAAACCACCTATGTGCAGAACTTGAGGGAGGGATCTCCAAGATGACGTCTTTGCAGAAAGACCAGACCAGACACACCCCCCAGTGCAAAGGGCCCCCGTGAGGAAACACTGGAGCTAAAAACTAAAAGATTAAAAGACAGTAGGAAAGGATAAAAACAAGCAATAAATACAGTAATGATAAAATATATAAAAGAAATGTAAAAGTTTAAGATTTAAAGATAATAAATGTTAAAATGCACATGGACTTAAAATAAATTAATAATTGAATAAATGAACAAGTATAAGTAAAAACTCGAACATTTCTCACAAGCAGGTTTTTGACCTTTGACCCCAGACCTCAGGCTAAACTGTTGAACTGCCTGGGAGCCAACATGGCCGCCGTCATGGTCGCCGCCGTCATGGCCGCCTTGAGCTCCTCCTCTAGTTTATTTCAAACATGTAAAAAGCAAAAAACAAGATAAGCACACAGAAAAAAATAAATAAAAGTACAGTAAACTTAAACTGAATACTCCATATTCTACATCCCTTCTTCTTCTTCTTCTTCTTCTTCTTCTTCTTCTTCTTTTCCTTCTCTTTTCCCCCTCCTCATTCTTTTGTCCTCCTCCTCTTCTGTCTTCTTTTTCTCTACCCTCTACTTCCTCCCCCTCTTCTCAGCTGCCAGTTGTTATTTCTCTGACTGCACTTGAAGGCATCATTCCTGTTATGTAAGAGGTGACTGTTGAGAATCCTTTAAAAACTGAACCTGTGAAAACTAACCTGCTGACCCACATTCCTCCCTGAGACCAGAAGTTCCAGACCTGTACGTCTGAGATAACAAACACTCAGACCCTCCAGGTTTTTGGTTTGAGGACCAGCTTGAGTTCCTTTAACTTTCCTCTTTGTCCTCTTAACTAAACTCACTTTTCTGACACGTCACTGCATTTATATTAAATAAAAATCCGCCGTATCCAGTTTGTAAAAGCAGCTTTCATATTTTGGAACAAGCTGTGAAGTCTTTCCCAGTGAAATAGTCACTGCTGAGAAAGAAACCTCTCTGATAATAAAGGGGAATGAAGGGAAAGCATAACTTACTGTAACTCCACACTGTTTCTTATATATCCTTATATATCTTATATAATATGATCTCATCAATAATTCAAAACAACTTAGCTTATTTATAACTTATAACGTTAATTATCTTCACCTACCAATTTATTTATTTTTTCACCTCATCGTTCTTGAGGGATGATGAAAAATAAATAAACAACTGACCACTGGCTGATACCACAGACTGTATATAAATATGGACAACACATCCTCACTCATTTGCATTGGCCAAACTGATGCTGTTTTCCTTGGAATACGTGCGCCGCCATCTTGCAACTTTTGAGCCGGAGTCTGATCAGTTTGGTCTGAGGGCGGAGCCACAATATCGATGCCCCGCCCACACTTCCTCCAGACTCACTCTTCCTTTCATTTAAATCATACTTTGCTCTGCTCTGACAACTTGTAGTGATCATGACGTCACATCCTGTTTCTGTAGCGTCAAATAAACAAAACAAAAATTCTAAAAAACTATTGACACTTGAACGTGCATCAACAGTATATTAACTACCTTAAATGATGCTGCTGCTCAGTTTTAGACAACACATGAAATATACATGTGTGTGTGTGTGTGTGTGTGTGTGTGTGTGTGTGTGTTTGTATTGTTCATTGTGTGTTTTAGTCTGGTTGTTGTTTCCAGTGGTTTCATATGTGGTTGAATTAAACTCTTGTGAC
Organism: Mugil cephalus; assembly: GCF_022458985.1. Taxonomy (NCBI): domain Eukaryota; kingdom Metazoa; phylum Chordata; class Actinopteri; order Mugiliformes; family Mugilidae; genus Mugil; species Mugil cephalus. Next base: position 29,259,289 of record NC_061772.1, read on the forward strand.
AAGCGCCACTAACAGGATTTAAAGATCTGTTTCTGGATGAGACCAGACTGAGATTTTTCTCTTATTTCTACAAAGACAATCCAGGGATTTTCTATTCTCTGAAGACTCGTCGGCTCCGGGAGGCATTTATAGTGTCCAGGATGCAGGATTGATGCATTAAAGAACAGGTACAACTAAACTGTTTCCATGGACGCCAAATAAAAGGATCTGATCAGATATCTGTGTGTGTTTAAATCAAAACGTCAATCAACTTTATTGACAACGTGTACATGCTGCTGAGGAGCATCTAATCTGCTAGAAATAGAACAGACGAAGAAGAAGTAGAAGAAGATGAAGAAGCACGAGAGAGGAGGAGGAGCAGGAGAAGAAAAAAGAAGAAAGAATGAGAAGTGGAAGAAGGGAGGGGAGGAAGGAAACTGGGAGGAGGAGGAAAAGTTTTTTCCCCAACTCTATCTCCATTCCTGAACGTTTAGAGGAGAAGAAGAAACAGTTAAGACAAACAAGAAGGAGGAGAAGTGGAGGAAGGAATGGGAGGAGGTCCATCTTTCTCTCCTGTCCTGAATGTCTAGAGTCTTAGAAGATGAACCAAGACATCTCCACGTCTCCATCGTCTCTGTCCACGTGGATTCTATCTTGGTTCATCTTGTTTCTCTACCTCCACATGGAGCAAACGTGCTCAGAGAGAACAGATTTATTCCAACAACCAGAGAGAAACATCAGGACTTTACATGGTTACATGGAGATAAAGTTTGTGATGGTTGTATAGGTTTATAAGAGAGAGAAGGAACCAGCAGATCAAGTGTATAATATGTTTGAAGGGATTTACCTTCTCATCTTCCATCAACATTATGAACTGAGAGTGAGGAACAACGTCTTTATCAGTTTTTGATCCTACAAGGGCGACAGGGATCATTAACCTGAAGCTGTGTGACCATCGTTCACGGCGTCAGATAACGTCAAACTTTTAACGATAAAATAATGAGGATGATCCGTCTGAGTGACGACGCCTGATAAACTCTGCACTTCAGAAACACTTCAGACACACTTCAAACCCCGACTGCTGCACGTATTCGTTAGAGTCCACTTCAAATGGTAAGTGAATTAATTAAAACGTCAGACTGGCTAATAAATGTGTCAGATTGGTTTGGAGTCTACTTTTAATGTCACAGAATATTTCAGGAGCTTTCTCCTCAAAGCAGACATCAATATCTCCACAATCTCATTAATGACATTTTTTATATAATTATTTGTAGAAGCCATAAAAAGGTTAAGAGAGATTTTTTTTTCTACTCTCATATGTTGCAACTTTTGGCTCCTTTTATCTTTTCTGCAGCCAAATATTTCCCACCAGAGTCTAATCACAATGAAAGGTGAGGTAGAGAAAGAAAACACAGTTTATGTGTCTTCTAGGAAGATTTGAATTATTTTGAGTCTTCATCAGCTGAAATAAAAGTTCCTCAGGGATCAAATCTGGATCCTCGTTTCTTTTTTCTTTTACTGTTTGTGCGAGTTATTCTTCCGACCGGGATTTCTTTAGTTACGTAAGTTAAAGTCAAAGTGATGTTACAATTCTTTGTGACAAGTTGGAGCAGTTAATATAATAATAATAATAGAAATTAATATTTGCCATTTGACATTAATTACGTATCATATAGATGGTTCTCACGCTGCCGTCAAGTTCCCATGTTTGTATATTTCAGTGCTGCCTTCAGGTTCCCCTGTTTCTCTGTATATTTCGGTGCCGCTTTCAGGTACCTGTGCTTCATTGTGTATTTAGGTACTGCCTTCAGGTTCTTGTGTTTCTCTGTATATTTGGGTGCTGCCTTCATGTTTTCATGATTCTCTGTATATTTTGGCGCTGCCTTCAGGTTCCCATATTTCTCTGTATATCATAGCACTGCCCTCAGGTTTCTCTGTATGTTTTGGCGCTGCGTTCAGGTTCCTGTGCTTCATTTTATGGTTCGGTGCTGCCTCCAAGTTCCCGTGTTTCTCTGTATATTATAGCACTGCTCTCAGATTCCTCTGTATATCCTTGTGCTGCCTTCATGTTCTCTGCATATTTTCCCACCAAACATCAGCATGTTAGCCTCTCGATGTTAGCATGTAGCTCCAGGTGCTAACTCTTGTTTCTTTGGAGGCCTCTGCCTCTGCAGCTGTGGCGTTAACATTCCTCTTGTGTGTCGATGTTCAGGTGAAGTTTCCCTGCAGGATTAGAGCGAACCATCGTTTAACTGATCAGCCTTTTTTATGCACACCGGAGGCATGTCAGCCGCTGCCTTTGAAGTCGGCGCGTTATTTCCAGCGTCGGTGGAGGTGGAGGTGGGGGTGGAGTGGGTCGATTTGCATACAAAGCTATTCTCGCCTCCTCTTTGTTCTTGCATGGAGCGTGCAGGGAGTAATTGTCTTCATCAGTCAGAAGTGTTTATCTCGGCGGTTCGGTGCAGATTTGGCGTGACGTCGGGCGTCGGCAGAGGAATGCAGAATGGAAATAATACTCGTGCGGGATTAGCACCGAAGACGGTCGTATTGTTCTGTCAGATCAGTGGCGAATGCCTCAGTGACGGGAAGGAGATAGTGGACTCTGAATGGAGAGAAATCAGTTCCAGTCTCTTTACCAAACTGTGAAAATATTCATGCATCTCCACGCAATGTTCTTTTAGGCAAGCATAACAGGAACTACCGCTCATTCGACAACAGATGAATCTTTCACAGCGCAGCAGTTATAATTGAACCTCTGCAGCGTTGAGTTGGACCAGAGCTGTAGTTCTGTGTCCTATGTCCCGCTGTCAGATCTCAGTTGTGCATATTTGTGTGTGTATGTGTGTTTGGATGTGTTGCTGAGACCCTGAAGACTCAAAAACTAAAAATGAAAGAGCTGTTCATCTGTGTCTCTATGTAAGAATCCACCAGGGAACCACGTATGATGCAAAGATGTTTGTTCTTCCAGTTCAGAAAAATGTGTATGAGTGTGTGGGTGAACGCTTCACATTGTAGTAATAGTGGTTAGGGTTCAGGTCGTACTCTATTGTGATGTTGTCCGTGTGTGGCCATATTTATTTGCTTGGTTCTTCCTATGTTATGAACCTAACTTTAACAAACTTTAACTCTTGATGTACTGGTTTCTCTTTGGTTATTGGAGTAAATCCATTTTCTCTGAGCTGTTTGAGGAGTTTCAACATGGAGGTAGAAAAACAAGATTAACCTAAGTGGGAATCCATCCATCCATCCATCCATCCATCCATCCATCCATCCATCCATCCATCCAACATTGGAGACATCTTGGTCCATCTTTCTCCAACTCTCAACTGATTTGTTGTACTGAATCAGTTGAGAGTTGGAGATTATTCCTACACCTCTTTCTCCTTTTCATTTACCCAAAGATTCAAGATTCTGCTCTGTAACAATGCAGCATCATTACCAGATCTTAAAGTCTTCGTACATGTAGCCCACTTGTATGGAAGCCCTAAGCAGCCATGCGTTCACATTTTTTTTTTTCATTTTCTCGGTCTTGGTAATAGGTCCACTGTAAGGTGAGCCATTTGTTTTGTGCTTTATTGTTTGTTCGATAACAATTAAGTTTCTGGAGATCTCGAGATAAATAACTCGAGATCTTTAGAAAACAGAGGAAATTAACTTGTTATCTTGGGAAAACAGAGGAAGTGATATGTATGATTTCATGGTCACTTAGGGCTAATTTATTAGCAATTAAAATAAGATAAATATAGAGAATAGAATGAAGCAGTTGGTTAACCATTTCATAGCCTAAATAGTTTCCTTAATCAAAGACTCTTTGGGTCTTGGTCTGTTCCGATACTGTCGGTCTGTGTCTGGTTCTGTAATTGTCTGTTGTATGATTGTTGCTTTAAAGTCTTCTCTGTCTGTGTTGTGTAGCTTGGGACTACACCTGAAAATCAGCATTTATGCTGATGACTAACACATCAATGTTGATTAATGTGCATTGTCCCAATTCAATAAACTAATAACAATAATTTAAAAAAAAATGTATAACTGTGTATAAAAAGATGTATGACGCTAGAATCTATGCAGACGAAAACGATGGAGCCGTGGAGACATTTAGATCATCTTCTTCTTGTACTACTGGTCGTATTACTGCTCTGACTGAAGCATAAAAGTATGACTGATGTTAAACATCTGTCAAGCATCTTAGTAAAAACAAGCCAAAAAAAAAAAAAAAAACGTAACTCACCAATGGACAAAATTCAAAGTGTGGCTGAGCACCATTACGGTAATGATGGTGCTGCAGGTTGGGGAGTGAAGCAAGACGGGTGAGCCCCAGAAGGAGATAGTTGTTTGGAGGACTTTGTTGGTAAAAACGAGTAGTTATACCCTTGAAATCTCACAAAGTTCTTCCAGACAAAAGCACAACTTCCCAGTGTTGAGCCACACTTTGAATTTGTCAATGGCGCAAACTACTGTGAGTTACGCTAATTCAAAAACCGCAAGCTTTGACTTCATCGCGATGATATGTTTGGTTCTGAAGGGTTAAAGAATTTCCTTTCAACGTTTGGTTAAGGGTTTCTTTTAGTAAACATCACGACACATCGTCGTATTCTATGCAAATTGAACCTTTGTTGACGAGTCGCTGCAGCCCAAGTCACTTCCTTCACACTTTATTTTACATTTACATGAAAGAACTTTTCAGCTCCTGAATCTCCCATGAATTCTATCACCTCCTCCTCAGTTGAAACATTACTTGACAGATGTGCGCTGAAAGGTTCGCATTTTGTTCCTTCTGACGTTCCGATTTCCTCAGAAACCCCACAGAGAAGGGGGAGGTGGAAGTGGGTGGGTGGAGTCCTTCAGTCTAAAGCTGCAATAGGAGAACTGACAGATGTGAATCTGTGCAGAGGTTACTCTTTGCCTTGTTTTTTCCCAGAGTGTTGGTACTCCCGCTGTGAGCCTGATGTGGGGAACATTACTCAATCTAACTCTCAGTGTGATCTCTTGCCTGCTCTTGGAGCTTCGGGCCAAAACAGCACTGATCACTTTGATCTGGGTCCACTGTTAGTCGGCCAATCAGGAGTCTGACTGCCACTGACTTCAGCCAATCATCGTCTCCTGCTGGGAGACAGTGGACTGAGAGAGGGTTTAGGTAAAAGAGTAGATATTGCTATAAGCAGATGGGCGCCGCTGTGCACTCTGAGCTGACTCTGGCCATTTTTCAAACTGCTGGTGAAAAGTTAAAGAACTTCTCAAGTAGGTTGTTTAGCATCTCTGACAACTTGACTATAGACTCTTTCTATGTCCTACGTCATGGAGGTTAGCTTGGGGAAAATGCGAATCACTGCAGAGCAGAATAGGAGGCAGACGTTCACTTATAGTTATCAGAATATCCATGTGCTGTGTTGTCGGGCGCGAGAATCGGATAACAGCTCTGAACTGCAGTTTTATAGCATATCAGCTGCCACCCTGAATCAGAAAAATCAGAGGAAGTTGTGGATAAACGCAAAAGGCAAAAAGAAAAGAAGATTTGACCTATGCAGGTTACAGTCTTGCCGCTATCTAGGAACACAGAAATCCTCTGCAATCAGAGAGGATCAAGGAACCATTCAGTCTAATGTGGTCTGCTAGGTTTAGTACGTAAGGACAAGGAATCTTGTGGTAACTTCATCGACCTTGATTTTCTACATGAAAATTATACATTTTGAAAAATGTTGTTAAAGTAAAAAAGTATTTTTACTGTATGCCTTACACTGACAGTACTTCAATGAGTGCCCTATAAAGGGTTAAACCAGAAAAAGAGACACTTGTAGGGCTTTCACACCAGCAGGTTCCGGTTCCAGACCGAAAAAATAATAGGTTCAGAACCTGAAAAGTTGGCTCTCATGGGAACCAAGAAATACCTAGTTCTTCCCTGCGAACCGTGACATCATCAGTGGGCATGGGCACTCTAGGTTTAATAAAAATAAAGAAGAAGCAGTGACTGACAGCGAACATATGCACAGTGGTCTGCAGATTGCATGTTACGTTAAAAGTTGCATTAAATATCTGTTGTCATGCTGTGTTGTGTTAGCTCCAGTAGCCAATCTGCCTTGGCTATAGTTATGTCTGTAAGATGTATAGGACGCATCGGCCCTACATATACAGTACTTCTTACATACAATTCGCATTCTACGTCTTCTCGCCATCAACAGCTGATTCATGCTGGATGGAAACACATGTCTGTAGCAACAGGACGAAAGCCCCCAGATGCTCCATGTGACCTAGGCCCACGTTGTTTCCACTTTTACTTGGTGTGAACGTGGGCTGGTTCCCCAGAAAGCACCAAGGTTCTCAGACTCCAGAACAGAACTGGAGCCAGAACCGTGTCCGTCTGAAAGCACTAAAAGATTTATAATGCTTGAATGGTTGAACACCACCTTTCTTTTTGACCTCACCTGCTAATCATTTATGTCTGAATTCTGTTGGCAATTCATCTCGCATTAAGGAGGAAACCAGTTGTTGCTTGCTTTGCTTCTGCAAAGATTTCCAGAGTCAGAGATGGTTTTTTGGGACAGGGCTTCATGTGGTGATGGACCGAAGAGAAACAGTAGTCATTCACATCATCTGAGCACAAAGGAGTTGAATTCATTTCAAACTAAATGGCTCTGACTGGTTGGAGGACTTTCCAGAGGCTTTACTCGAGTCCTCTGCGGTGACTTTGCTCACCACTCGGCTCGGAGGATCTCCAGGAAGGAGGACGGCGTCTTATAAGTGGGACAACGTAGGAGCAGCTGGTGATCGATGAGGACGCATGTCCCATGTTTTCCAACAGCAGGTCTGAGCCGGTATTCTTAGACTGACCTGACACACACACACACACAGCTCTGTCTGTGGATAATAATTTTCCTGAAGGAGGTCGGTGTGTCTTTCTCGTGATGGATCAACCTTTTGATGCCTTATTTGTCTCCGGTAACTTTGAGCAAAGTTAACCGAAGTCTGAAGTGAAGGTAGTGATGTTTCACTTGGCTGGTTTTCATCTCTATGGTTCACCTTCAGGAGCTCTGCAGCTCCTCGTAATGATTCCGTTTCCCAGATGAGATTTCTTAGGGAGAAAAGCCGACGTTCAGCCTCAGGAATGATTGACAGCACAAAGTAGAAACAGGGCTGCTGTCTTTTTGTCTTTTTATTTTTTCTCAAAGGGCCAGTGAGAAGTGTTTGTCCTCAGGTGATGGAGCTTCGCAGGATCTTATGAGAGACAATATGAAACTTTAGTACTCAGTATTTTGTCATGTCAGTGTCTTAAATGATGCCTTTTATGTTAATTTCCTTTTATAAAGAGTCATAACTTTAATAGCGTTCTGCCTGTTTCTCTGTGTTCTGGTTGTCCCTCAGGATGAAGATGCTTTAATCTACATTTACTAAATGGAACCAAGTCTCCATCCTAAAATATAATCATAGACATTTAAAGATCTTTATTGTTGTAGAGGCCAAAACATTTATTAATACTCTTCTAATAATCACAATTTAAAAAACGCGTCAGAACTGACTGTTCAAGTGACATATCCACGAGGGACACAGTCCTTCATCTTCCAAACTCATCCCTAGACCTACTTCTTCTCCTTCTCCACACCCTCCTCCTCGTATGAATCTATTCAGTGTTGACAATAAAATTACAAAAACTTCTTCTTCTGTTCTGTTTCCAGTGGCTTCGATGCTCCACTGCAGCAGAAACATATTGTCACTAAAAGTTCTTCATTAGTTAATTAATGTCTTGATGTAAACACATCAGATGGATTGATCAGGCTAAATATTTATATTAGTGCTGTCGAATGATTAAAAATTTTAATCAGATTAATCACAGGGTTGCTGTGGATTAATTTCGATTAATCGCGATTAAATATCATTAATTTTTAATATTTATTAATCGTACTTCATTGTGCATGAGCAAACAGACTCAAGAAAGAATATATCTGAATTTCACATGTTTAGAAAACACCTTCAACAGTGTCAACAAAACAACTTGAAACAACTTTCTCTCTCTTTTTTTTTTCTAAGCCAACATTTGTGCACATATTTGCAGCCAGCATTGCCAGATTGTCTTTGTCTCATCTCCAGCTGTTAGCCGCGTTAGCCCAAGTGCTAGCAAAATCCCCGACTAACGTATGCTTGGCTTGGTTAATGTGCTATTTGAAGCGGGAAAGAAAATTCCTTCCTGCAGAGTGTGATAATACTTTATGTGGCTCCACTGGTCCCTCTTGTTTATTTTTTTTGTCCTCAAATGTCCCATGGAGAGGACCAACGGGCTGTTTAGCATCTTCCATCTTTATGGGTTGGTTCTGCTGCCTGTCACTACTGGATCAACTGGTGCTAACGCTAACGCTACTTGGACAAACTGAGAGACGTTCAGAGTCACTCTGCTGCAGATGCTTCACTGGGTTCAAATTATTAATCACATTAATCATGATGATGGATTAATCGGCACTAACGTGTTAATTTTGACATTTATATCATCCATGAACACATCCATGTGCTCATGAGTAAAACCTACAGGGTCCGGTTATCTCTGAGCCACATGTGATGCGTAGGAAGCCGGCGTTTCCAAATCCATTTAAATTCTAGTATCAGGCGTCACAGCTCATCATTCACACGGTGGTCTGTTCTCAACGCGCTGTTTATTCATGGCAACTGTAATTAGACCAAATAGTTTTCGTTCATGAACGAGTGTATGTGTGTGTGCTGTGACGAATGCACGGACAGTTAACAAAATAAAAGCTCCTTTCATGCTTCTTCTTCCTCCATTTTCTTCTCTTTTTTCTCATCTTCTTTCGTTCATCTTGTTCTTTTCCTCCATCTTCTTTTCTTCATGTTCCTTGTTTCCCTCTTTGTCTTCTTTTGCCTCTTCATTTTGCTCTTGTTCTTTTCCTTCTCCATCTTCTGCCTCTTCTTCCATTTCCTTCTCCTTGTTCTTCCTCCTGTTGTTCTTCTTTCACATTTCTGTGCTTGGAACAAACTTTATGTTTAGTTTAAAATCAGGTTGAGTTTAGGAAGTGAAACTTATTCTTGTCTTGACGTGCGATTGTTTGATCACTTCCTGTCTTCCTCCTTCTCTGTTCCCTGGTAAAAATGCTCTGCTACTTCCTTGCTTCCTAATTAAAACTCACATTTTCAGTACATCCCTCATTTGGAAACTCCTTTCTCAATGAACTTTTTATTGTTTCCTTGCTATGAAGCTTCCTGATATAGAAGTGCCTCGATACAGGAACGTCCTCTTTGATCCGTAACCAAGAGGCCTCCGTCTTCCTCCTCGTATCCTTCTTCTTTCTCTTCTTTGTCCCAAACAGAAGATCTTCCTCCCACCGCGTGTCCTCACTTATTTGAGTCCTCGGTACAAATTGGAAAACTTTCCTCCTCCCGCCCCTCAGAATAGAACAGATGTGACTTTATTTCTAGAGCAAATTACATGAACTTCTTCACAGTGGAAGATAAAAGGAAAGACAAAAATAAAAATAATGAGTTACAGGCCAAAAACAAGACTTTTTAATTTAAAATGGGAGAAAGTTGTGAAGTTAAACCTGCGTTAACGTCAGCATTAGTTTGTGGCCGGTTCCTGGACAACAGTGATCACATGAATACTGAACTGAGGTCTAACTTTCATCTCTGAGTGGCTAAAACTGATCTAATTAAAATGGATGAGGCTGTGTTTCCTTCCTGTTGCGTCAGATATGGGAGAATTATTAAACCAATGACATGCGAGTTAGTGGTCTCGTCTGCACGGGGAATGATTTCAATCAGGTTGAAGGAATATTCTGACTTGAATAAAATGTTCTGATCAGATTTATGAGTTTACATCAAAGCATCAGTCGCTGTAGAACTTTATGGACGGAGCGGTTCTGCTGCTGTGGAGAATCAGATCTGCTGGAAAGTAGTTTTAAAAAAAAAGTCTCTTAATTGGAAAAGTCTGATATCGATATACATCCTTTCCTGCATCTTCTCATTAGAAATCTTGCTGAGGCCTCAACTGGTTTCGCCTGATAAATCTCGCAAGGGAGATTCAAAAGATGACAGAAGCTCCATCTCTGAGAGCAGCGTCAGGACGGAAAGATGACTGGATTCAAAAAATATGACGAGAAAAGCAAAGACACATGAAAGATCAGAAAGTAGTAGTGGGAGAAGATGGAGCAGACATCACAAATCTCTCAAACCAATGTCAACACTAGTTTTGTTTCTTTAATTTCTTTGGTGTCAGATCTACTAAAGGTTTGCGTGTGTAAAAATGTGCAAACTCAAAAAAACAAAAAACAAACAAACTGATTTACTTTCAAAGGTGCAAAATGGCGTCTGCATCCAGTTAGCATGTTTGCCTTAATGACTATGCAATATGGGGACAATACAGAGAAAATGCAAATACATTAATTTAGCATACTGTTACGCACAGTCTAGGGGTTTAGGACGTAACACAACAAGGTGTGTCAGATGTTAACAAAGAGGGTTTATTTGCAAGGTAAAGAAATATATAAATCACAATTCAAATAAGAAGCACAACGATTCTGACTAAAAAACATAACTGAACTAACTCTTCCCGGATAATTATCCGACAGGAAGTAAAAGAAACACCAACCAATCCCGCGTCGGGTTCGCCGCACACTTATTTGCATATAAAGATAGGAAAACAAACAGGGAGCGCACACTCCAACCAAGAAAAAACCGTAGGTCTAATAAAGTTGTTCAGTCACAAGATTTTATGACATAATTTCAAATCTTTGATTTTTTTTTTAACCTGTTTTATGCCCTGTTTTACTTTCTTCTCGATTTTTAGGAATTTTTCTCATTTAATTTAAACACGTTTTCTCTTCAAGTCTCTCACAGATGAAACACACACTGAGTGTTGCTATTGAGCAACAGCAAACAGACTAAAAAAGACTAATTTATGTGGAAAACAAACGCACACCCATGCACCCAGGTGGTGCTTGCAGCTCGCGTTTCACTCTGAATTTAGAGCATGTTGCATCACAACCATCATGGTTATATCACACCTCCTCCTCTTTTAACCAGAGGATTAATTTTCTTCATTAGTCTGTGACATTTGCATTAAATTCACGTCCTTAAAGAGTTCAGAAATGCTTTACTTTTTGTTTTACGCTCTGCCTCCACCAGCTACAAGGAAATGTTGGATTATACACTAAACTTGTTGGATGAAATCTTTTTTTTTTTTACATCTCTCACGGCCTCATGGGATGCTCTATGGGGTGGTTGACATGACAACTGGCTGTCATCCCATTTCTATAAATAACAAACTAAAACAAAACTTAAAAAATTGACACTTGAACATTCATCAATGTTATATTAATTACCTAAAGTGACAGAAACTATCCTTAAAAAAAATGTATTTGACGTATATTTTAGTGTTTTAGTTCGGTTTGTAAGCCCCGCCTACTTACATGGAGGGGGTGGAGCTTATACTGCAGTCAGACACCACCAGGGGGCGCTCAGTTTTAAAATCCTCTAGAGCAAAGGCATACAACTTCATTTTTGTTTAATTTTATAGACAGTGGACAGTCCCGATGATCAAGTAGTAAAAACTGAATTTATCTACTCAATAAACAGGGAACTGGAAAATCGTCGGATAGATTCCTTTTATGTGGAGAAAAGAACCGTGATTGTAGTAACCACAAGAAATAACCAGAATCTTTAAAATGCATCAATACCTAGTGGTGAAATTGGAGAAAAGATGCAAATAATTTTTTATCACGCGTGCAGAACGTGATTTCCTCTCGTGTTCATGGAAACCTCACATCCCCAAAAACGTGTGCCGCCTCACGTTTGATTCGTCATCCTGGCGCTCGTCTCCTGACAGCGAGGTGGGTGGATCGTCACCTCCTCACCTCCTCAGTCTGCTGGGAGCAGATGGAGGAGGAGACGCTCCGTCAGCCTCCTGCTGCTCCTACGAAACATGTTGATCCACCTGAAGCGTCGTTCCAGACGCCGAACACGAGCGTTGCTGTGATTTCTGTGATTCAGACACGCGCCAGGATCCTGTGATAGAAATATTTGTTGAAGGGGGAGAGTTGTCTTGTTGAAGTTGTAATTAATAACCAACATAAGACACGAAACGTTCTCTTTTCCCTCCAATGAAACGTATCATTATTAGCTGCTGGATTTTCTTCACATCTCATTGAAAATCAGACCATACATTAACATCCGATCACTAGAGTCCACTTTAAAGTCCAGGTGTGAACACAGATCTGGTCTCAGTCCAGATGTGGAGGTGGTCTGGAACACATGTGACCTCATTCTTTTGGTTAGTGTGAACACACACAGAGATAGTATGTTTACAAAAAAAAACGAATTATTGCCTTAATCCGACTTTACCTGGACAACATAATCGCATGTAAACGCATTAATAAAATCAGAGTTCTCCTTATCTGACTAAGACACCTAGATAATGTGACTGGAATGTATACGCCTTAATTGTGTAGCGAGCATCTTATCTGCACCAGAAGAAGCACAAACATTACGTACGAGATTAGACATCTGAACTATTGTCCATCTGGTTGTTGCTTAAATGCTGCTCTGACGCATGAACAGTTGTTTATTATGTGACATAACAGGTCAACGAGAAAAGGGACTGTATTAACCTGCTGAAAAGACACATATCACCACCTCGTGTGGAGGAGGAGGAGGACATGTTTCCGTCAGTGATCCCATTTTCTCCGTTGCATGTGAACTGGGACAAGGACCTCATTCAGAAAATTGAATTTTGAGCACAGCTACATTAAGCTTTGCATGTAAACGCACATAAGTGTGCAAAGATGGACTATTCTCTCCAAAAAGTTTAAAGCTCCTGGGCTGGAGGAGAGGAAAATATCCTCCTTCAACACAACACAACAAATTTATTCCACCACCTGAAGAACAACCACAAGCTGGAATACGACAAGAGCCAGAAAATGAGTCAGGAGAAAGAAAGCAGCTACATCCTCCGGTAAATTACAAGGACCAGACATCCCCGATTTCTGGGGACAGTCCCTGTTCTGGATGACCTGTCCCCCAATATGTCCCCGATTTCAGCGTTATATGAATAAGACAAAAAATGTTGCTCGCAAACTACAGGTTATTACCATAGCCGTAACATAACAGTTTAAATATGAAAAAATTATGTAAAACTTTCTTCACTTCATCTTGATAACATTTTTTTTTTATCTTCTGCTGTACATGTCTCCTTAGAAAAAAACAAAAAGATGAAAATTGACAACGTGTTCAGTCAGTCCATTACATATAATAAGCAAAGCAAGGGATGGAAAGATAGAACCACAACATAATTTCTCCACAAATTCCTCCTTAAACCTGTAGTTAGTTACAGACTGAGTGAAAAACGTGGGTTGGAATCAGATCATTTTTATCGTGATTTTTATTCATTATCGTGATAAATATTTTAGCCTGTCCCTAGACAACTGGTCCCGAGCTGTTCGTGCATCAGTCTCTGCAACAGAAGAGAGAGAAGACATCAGAGCAGAGGAATCTGTGGGACATGTCGTTGTGTAGTCACGTTTGTGTGGAGGTAGATGTTGTGCTACAGTGAAGATCTGAAGCTCAGTTGTTCTAACAAAGCGACATCTTCTCTCCAGCCTCTTGTTAGAGGGCACACAGAGAGACGGTTTCATATCACATCAATAATTTCATGTGATCAGAATCCTGATCAGAAAATAAAAATAACTCTCTTGTTGCAGCTCTTTAGTTTCTCCTCATTGGTTCTGGATCTCCAGCCTTTGATGCCGTCTTCTCGGCTCAGACACGGACAGATTCTGATTCCTCTAATGGGATTCGTCTTGATTCGTCTGACTGGGCCTTTTTTATTTATCTATTTATTTGTTGCTTAATGTTTGGGCCGTTTGATTTCTCCCTGACAGTCGGAGGCAGCGCTGTGTTCGGGCTCCTGAAGGAGCTTTGTACTGATGGTGTGTGATGTCAGGCTGATGAAACCTTGATGTAACAGGAACCCTCAGAGCTGTTTGTAAAGTACACAACGCACAGTATGAGAACATGCAGCGTGGTCCATCACGCTTCTTTCTTCTTTTGAGTCCGGTACAAAAGTTTGAATTCTAAATGATAATATCAGTTTAACGGAGAGAGAAGCTGAATAATGTCCAGGACTGTCAGATTATCTGTGTTTCATTATGAAGGTGTTAGCTCAGAGCTGCTTGATGTCTTTTTCGTTTTGGTCTTTAAGTCTCCGTCAGGGATCAGCTGACTGATCGGTCTTCTCTGGCCTCCAGGCTCTTCTTCTGTGAGGTGCATTTGGGCTCATTATCTCCACAGAGATGAGACCTGATCACGTCTCTAAGGAGGGAGGTGGAGACGTTCAGACCTTGTATTAACATGTGTCTGATTTTCATTCACAATGAAATAAAACACCACTATGTGATATACGCAGATCAGGCATAACATTATGACCACCTAATAGGGATGCAACGATACAGGACAGTTAATAAATGTGTGACAATTTAAACTGGCTGAGATGGAAAATGAACCACGATGCCCTTTTTAAACAACAGAGGGTGTGATCTAGGTTTGAGTTCACGTGTTTGACGTCATACGTCACTGTTAAGTTTTCAGACGGGATGAGATCTTCTGATGTATTATACATATATATGCATATGGATGGTGTGATGGATTGATGGATGGATGGATGGATGGATGGATGGATGGATGGATGGATAAAGCTTTATGCCCCAGATGGTGGAGGAACCTCCTCCTCTAACATAATAATATCCCTCTGATTCTCTAATATTAACTTTCTCTCTTTTTTGTTTTTGACTATAGAAAGAAACATTTCATTATTCATTTGTTTTTATTTGTGGATTTAATGAAATCAAATATTTAATGTAAAATAATCAGAGCAAGTATTTGATATTTTAAAACAGATGTTTTTATTTTTTTATTTTTTCCAGTTTCTAGTTTAAAAGTTAACTTGAAATACCAAAAGAAATTCACTTTGATGGTTCCAGATTTCTTACTCACTTTGTCTGTGGCCTCCTGAGAGTTGCGTAACCTCAATGGTTGATGTCCTCACATGCCGTGGGACTTTATACAGACTGTACACAGATGTGTGACCAAAGAGACCTTCCAGGTTTCTTAGTTTTGTTGCATTTATCATCACTAGTTATCAAGTGTAGACCGATGATAAAAAATAGACTTTTATTTATTTTTAAATCAGATCTACAACAAAGAGACAAAAAAGCAAAGAGGTGGACAAAAATATCTAATATTAAAACTGACGGCTTAAAAAACTGAATTCAGCTGAAAAACAAGAAGGAAAGAGGAGGAATACATTAACACAGAGACAGATTCTGTTAATGAACACTGACTCTCATTAATGCAGGGGGGAGATTTCAAGCCATGTGTTGGAATTAATTTGGTTTGTTCTCATGTTCAGCCTCATCGTGTGGTCTAGACTCCGGTTACACCTTCGTAGAAAAACACGAGGCGTCGTCGCCCGTGGTTCTCAGAGACGCTGAGGCTAATGAACGTCCCGGTGTTCGTCTTCTCCTGCACAGAAACTGTACGTTTGCAGCTTCTGGCCTCGTTTCTTGTTGTGTAGCTGTGATCTCGTCTCCAGCTCTTCCTCCTTCTGCGTTGTGTTTAGTTTGTGCATTACACAACAAAACTCCTGGACTGACTGACTGAGCGACTCCTCCTTCATTAGCCGACTGTCGCTCCGCTCCCCTTCGTCCTGAGCTTCGTCTTGAGCCGAGGATGAGCAGCGGAGCTGGAAACGTCACCTGACTCAGCAGCAGGAACTCACATGTTTAACAATCCAGGAATGTGAACTGTCACATAAACAGAAGCTGAAAGCAGAGAAAAAAAATACAACGTCTGACACATTTCTAACTATCAAGAAGCACCCGAACATCCACCTGCTGGGTCGGATTAAGTTTCAGTTCAACAAGATCATGTTTTCTGTAAAGACTTAATATTCTTAAAGAGAGAAATATGCTTCTTTGCTTCCATATGGAAGATATTATGCACATTACTGCAGTTAATGTCTGTTTGTGTAGCTCTTAAATCTATTTTCTTTGATTCTTCATGTAGATTATTTTAAATTATAATTATTTTTTATTATTTAAGTAATTTACTGACTTACAAATCCCAGTGAGAGATAGAGTTATGATGTGTGAGGACAGACAAGAGTTCTAGAAGCAAACTGATGAACTGACAGAGGGAAAAGCAGGACTATATATATATATATATATATATATATATATATATATATATATATATATATATACACCATTAGGACCACCTTCCTAATGTTGTGGTCATAATGTTGTGGCTGATTAGTTCTAAGAATTCAGAGGATTGAATAAACTGATCTTTGTGTAAATAAGCTGCACGTTTAAGGATTGAAATGTGGTTTCACAACCCGTCACATACGTTAACAAGGACGTCGCTGCAGTAATACAACCTTAGATGAGACCTGTGTGAAAAGGCAACAAAGATGGAACACGCCGCTGTGTGTGTGTGTGTGTGTGTGTGATGGATGCAGTGTGGAGCCTCAGGTAATAATAGCCATGATGGATTCTCACCTGGCCCGCAGAGCTGCGGCTCGGTCAAGGAAGATAAAGATGTGTTGGAGCCCCGGAGCTCCTGCTGCTGCACCGCTCCAGGTTCGGCTCGAGCCGGGGGAGATATTAATGATAACCCCAAACACCCCGGCTCCCTCCCACCACCCCTCCCCACATCCCTCCTGACCACCGGTCATTGGCTAACAATACTTTTGTCGGGGCAAGAGCATCAATCTTGTGTCGACTGTGCATCAGATCAACAGGAAACACCTGCAGAGATGTGTTTGTGAGTAATTAATGTGAAATGTTGGCTCCGGCAGCTTCAAGCTCCTTAAATGAAACGTCTTTCTCTGTGTTGTGGGTGGAGATTTTTGATTCTGATCTTTTATAGAATAATTTATAGAGTGTAAAGGGGCAGTGATGTAGAACGTTGACTACTGGCCCTGGATTGTCTTTTCCTATTGGTCTTTGGTTTTACAAATAAACTCAGAACATTGTTGGATGAATGGAAGTTTAAATTAAAAATGTCTGCTGGAAAATAACAGTAGTCCTGCCCAGTGTCTATTCTATGTCATTTGCCTGATAAGTGAACAGCTTAGGTTGGATGCAATGGAAACAAGCAGATGGAGCAAGGCTTTGAGCAAATTTTAACTTATCTTGGGCAGACGACTGATTCCGAAAAGCCAAAGCCTGTGGCATCAAAATCTGTAGTTCCTCTAATGTCCACCAGAGGCTGGAGTCAACCTGTGTGTTAAAATGTTGAAGACTCTTGAGTTTGCCAGAAGCTTGGTTGAGTCACACATTGAGCTTGAAAACAGTTCTTCAGGAAACATATAGTGATGATGTCATGGAGGACTTGAAGAATCAGCTCTTTACATCGTGGGGTTGGATCGCAAGAGTCCGGCTTAATCCTGGTATTTTAGACTTTAACTTGTTTTGGAACATTTACACATTGTCCCCGTGAACAGACAGACACAGTATTATAGTTTGTAAACATACGCCTACTGTTGTGAGCTTCAATATTTATTTACTGACGAAACGATAAAGCTCTGGTTCCACTGGGGATTGAACCCAGGACCTTCTGCGTGTAAAGCAGACGTGATGACCACTACACTATGGAACCTCTTGTGCTTGATGACGATTGTATTTCACAACCGAGACAGGACTTTGATGACAGTTGTTCAGTTGAATTCGATTTTCCCAGGACAGATGTTGATGAAGTGTCCACCTTAAAATACTGGTGTGAACACATTAAGGTTAAGTTTGATTAATCCAAACCCATGGAGGTTTGCTTTGGTCGAATGTTAAATCCCGGTTGGTTATGTATGTGTTCTAGACTTCATATAATAATATGTTACTATGGTTCCACTGGGGATTGAACCCAGGACCTTCTGCGTGTAAAGCAGATGTGATGACCACTACACTATGGAACCTCATGTTTGTCTTGATTGACCAAAGCTTGACGTAGACGCATTTAATGTGAACACGGGAACTAAAAGCTGTCCACTTGTGTTTGATTTGATGTGAGGTCTTCTTCATCTTGGATGTAGTGTGAGCATCCTTCCAGGCGAGCTCTATCTTAAGGGTCCATCTTAAAGTAAAAAGAACCCTTAAAAGATTGTGAGACATGAACATTTAGAAGATAACACCATAAATGTGGTTCTACTGGGGATTGAACCCAGGACCTTCTGTGTGTAAAGCAGACGTGATGACCACTACACTATGGAACCCCTTAGAGGAGCTTTGGGCTAACAACACAGACAGGACTTAGCTGTGATGAGATGACACACATGTTTCTTATTCTGATATAATTTAACGATCCATTAGAGGCAGCTGGTGTAATAATGTTCTGCTGCATCAGATACGTCTGTGTTTGTTTGATGACACAAAGCGAAACTGAGATCAGATCTCAAGCGCTGGATTGTAGTTTCCTGTTGGCCTTTGGTTTTTGGTCTTTCATACAGCGACACATTTTAACACAGGAACTAAAAGCTGCCCACTTGCATTGGATTTTCATGAGCGTCCTTCCAGGGGAGATCGATTGTAAGTATCCATCTTAAATTACTGAACGCATTAAGGCCGAGTTTGACTAATCCAACCTCACATTTTAGACTTTAACTGGTCTTGGAATATTTACATACTCATGGTTAAATGTGTATAAAGCAGATGTGATGACCACGGCTCTATAGAACCTCTTGGATCGACTAGGAATCATGTATATTAAATCATAGCTGCCCACTTGCATTCGATTTGCCACAGATGGATGTTGATTTGAGGTTTGAAAAGTGCCAGATAAAACCTGACACCTCTAAGAGAAACCTCAGTGGGTCGGAGCTGTTTTGATAATAGTTAATAAGGCGGTGGAGGTCCTAATATTTTGGCTTAGTGTAAAGCTAAAAGGAGTTTTGCTGTGGGATCTAGCTCTGAGTCATTTGTTGGAAGCAGCAGTGAAAACTTTGGATCCATTTTTCTCGGTGTAGCTGGGAGCTCTGCAGCCCGCGGCCTTTGCGGGGCAGCGGAGATAATTCAGACGTTGCAGGACTCTCCTCGGGGACGAGGGAGACGGCCTCGCTCTATCTCCGCTGTCCTGTTTTTAGCTGCTGAATGTCTGGAGACGCCGCTGTGATTTATTCAGCCTCTCCGCTGCTGCCGCCGCTGCTCAGGTGAGAGTCGACTGAACCAACAGGATGAATGAGCGGCTGTCACACTCACTCCTCCAGGCTTATTTTAGTCTGCAGGCAGAACAGACAGGGCCGTCTGTTTTTATTTACTGGGTGAAGCCAGAGACGACTGAGGGCTGTGTGCTGCTTTACATCCATTTAAAAACCGAAAGGAATTGATGTGTCAGCTGTAAAACTGAAGGATGCTTTCACTGGTATCATTGGACGTTAAAGCAGTCATGAGCACATGACATTAACACAGCTTATGAACTTCAACAACATGTTGAAGCTGAAGCCCTAAAAGCAACTGAAGTGTCAGTTTAACCTGTACAGAGCTATACGGCTCTTATTTTGTGGGTTAAAAAGTAAATAAAGTTGAAGCGTAAATGTTGGTTTGGTCTGTGAAATCTGAATGAGCTGTAATTCAAATACCCTGAAGCTGAGATGAGGAAGATGCTGAGAGAAAATGTGATTTAAAGTAGAAAAAGTCAAAGAAGTTGAAGCGTGAGCACTGAAAGCAGCTGATGTTTCCTAAGATCTAAAAAATCCGAACGTGTCACTGAAACATGAAGGATGATGTCAAATCCTCCACAGAAGCAAAGGAAACGAAGATGCCAAATTTTAAGTATATAAAGTAAAAGTAGTTGAAGTGTGAACACCGAAAGGATCCCGCATGAAGCTAAAAAACATGCTGAAAGAAAACGAAGCGTCAACTTGACTAACAAGTACAATAAATTGACATGTAAGCACTGAAAGTAGCCGAAGTGTCAGTTTAAACTGAATTACTAAAAGAGCTGTGTGACTGAAATGTGAAACAATTGAGACTGAGGCTACAAAATAATTTTAATTTTAAGTTTAAAGAGTAAAAGACGTTGAAGTGTAAGAACTGAAAGCAGTGGAGGGGTAAACTGTAAATCTAAAAAGAGCTGAAACTGTCAGTGAAAGGTACACGATTTAAAAAAAAATGTAGTCTCAGATAAACTAATCACTTTAGTTAAAGAAACTGAAGTGTCATTTGAAATACAAATAGTAAAAGTAGTTGAAGTGTAAGCAATGAACACAGCTGGATAGGGGTTCAGATGGTTAAACTGTAAAATTAAAAAAATCTTAAATGTAATCACTTAAATGTTGAGGCATCAAATCACAAGATGAAAGGAAATGAAGTCTCAGTTAAGATGTAAATATATGAAAGATAATAATATGTTCTATACGTATTAACCGGAATTGTCTGTAATTCTTGTTCTCATGTGGGTTGAACCGGGCTGAGGAGAAACCGAGTTTCAGAGTCGTAAACATCTGACACTTTAACACAATTTATTTTATTCGATAAAAGCTTGTACCCAGTGTTCACTTTCTCAGACTGAATTCAACCCCCACCCTCAGCTGCTCGGCCCTTTAATCCACACCAGGGAGTTCAGTTCCAAGAACCGAGGAAGTCACGGAGAAGTCGCCCGAATTAAACTCACATTTATTCACTTTTTCCCCTCAAAGTCAAATAAAAACACACTTCACATCTCTTGCATCTTTATTAATTCCCTCTGATTTCCCTCCTTCTGTGCTGTGTCTTCCTCCTCGCCTCCTCTCGCAGTCACGTCTCTGTCACCGTCTTCTTTCACCAGATTCCTCTCAGCTCCCATTTCAGCGTTTATTTCGGTCGCCCTGCGGCAAGGATTCGGATAAAAGGATTAACTTATCGTCTACCAGTTTAGAGCTCCTAAACTCAGCCTGACGGCCCCCCTGAAAATTGAAAAGATGGATGCCAGAGAGGCTCCATTCAATACATGTTAAATTCATTTCCCCTGTTTATTACACAGAGGGATGTTGATGTTTAAAGCCTGAAGAGATGCTGGGAAAAAAAACAAAAAAAACAAAACAAGAGGGACCGCTCATATGCTGTAGTAAGAGTAGGAAAGGAAAAGCTCCACCATTCAAATATTCATTAAAAATGAATAATGGATCTAATTGTGAGAAGAGTATTTATGTGGATCAGTTTTTGATGACTGGTGGAGACCAAACCTGAGCCTAAAATCACTTGAATATAGTCAAGTAGGCAGTTAGTTATCAGACCATACTTTTTCATTGTTGTTTGTCTCTTTGGGGAGTTTGTCTTCTCCCTAGTGCCTAAAATTTAAACAACACCCCTTTAAATATCTAATGTTCCGATCAAGAAGCCTAAAATCAATGCCCCCTGGTGATTTTTGACATTTTAAATTGACATGACATGACATTTTTGACATGTGTTGGTCCTTGTATTGTGAGCTACATCTGAAATAATGACTTTTCTACAGTTAAATATGAAAAAGTTGCTCAAATCAAAGATTTAAGAAGTTTATTTTTCGGCATTTCCCCCTGGCTTGACTATCACCATTTTGAAGTGGTTGGATATGTCAGAGGGTTGTTTGGATCCTTCTCAACACTGTAGGAAATGGATGAGGATGAATTGGAAAGGGATCTTGAGCCCGGTATAAATCTTGTTGGATATGCTTTAGAACCGATACGGTGTGGAAACCGAGCAGTGGAACCACTGAGAGTGGAAAACCAGTAGTTTGTAGAGAAGAGTGTGTTGGCAACACCACTTGGTGTCAGTGTGACTATTGTACAACAGACATTAGCCACACCAGGAGGACCAGGGCACATAGGGCTGCACGATTAATCAAATTTTAATAGCAATCACGATTTTGCCTAAATTTCTGGAAACTTTCCATGGAAACTTTAGTCAGGGAATTTTGCAAAATTGTCTGGCCTAATGGAATTTATGGACATTAACGTGAATTAACTGGAGATCTGGAACAATTTAAAGAAACATGTATGAGTCATATACCAGCATAAATATAAACATTTTATGTATAGTATATTTTTGTACCAGCCATATTTATGTCCCTAACCTTCAGCTTTGACAATTCCCAGTTTATTCCCATTCATTTCCATAAATTACCATGGAAAATTCCAAACTTTGAAAAGTCGCAGAATTTAAATGAATGAGATCGTCGGGGATATTTACATTTAAAATGCAGGTTCTGCTGTAGTCAGCCAACCACCAGGGGGCAAACGCATGGTTCAGGCCTCATTAAACTGCCTAAATAACAAGTGAGTGCACCTTGGAGCAGCAGCCTCAAGTTACCCGGTGTACTAACGAGAGCAAGTCGTCATGGACTTGTTTTGGATTTAAGGCGAGTGACGTGAAACAAGAACAAGTTATATGCAAAGAATGCAGCAGAGTTGTGTCGCCCCACAGGGAAACACAACTAATCTGTTCAGTCATCTAAAAGAAACATCACACTACAAAGTACGAAGAATGCATGTAGACCAATTTAATTTAAAGTTTCATTTGGACTGAAAACTATAGTAGTGCAATAAAAGTACAGATGTTTTCCCTGACATGATAAATAATCGTGATCATCATTTTGGCCATAATTGTGCAGCTGTACTTCCACTGAGAGACGTCTGAGAGGAAACACTGCAACGCCCCGTTAGTAGCAAGTTTAGCTAAGCTAAATGGAACCACACGTTAAAATGCATCAGACTACAATGATCCATCTTCCGCTGTTTATCTTTAACTGTCTACCGCTATGAGAAGCACCAACCCCATAATGTCTCAGGCCACAGTATGGAAAGATTGCGGCGGCCATTCTAAAAAACATATAATGGCCGCCATATTGTCTCTTTATATGCTAACATTTGTCAATATATGGCGGAGCAGAAATCTCTCTATAAAATGAGGTTTACTTGATTGAGTGCTTCATTAAAGATTGACCCTGTAGACACTGGTTAGATGTTCGTTGACCAACCAAATCAAATTAACTTCAACAAATAATCTACAAATTTCTAAGTTGTAATACAGCTGTGGCCTCATGTCTTGTATCATGAATGAATTCTTTGTGTTGTGTTTTGTGCCTTTGCATCATGACGTGTGTTCTTTGTTCCTGCTGGCTGTGATGTCATTTTGTTAAAAGCTGTTTGAAGAAGAAATAGATCCGTCTGTTTTTATGATATTCTGGAGTTACGCTGTGGACTCAAGCTGCTAAAATCGCGTGGACACGAGTCTCTTTTTCTGCTCCTAGTGGCTGATGTAGATACAGTGCAAACAACCCGACAACCAAACAGCCAGGCACGTTTAAACAGACAAACACACACATGGAAGCAGCAGCAGCAGCAGCAGCAGTGAAGCTGCAGCCCGTCACCAACACCCACTCTGTTCCCAGCAGATGTCAGTGTTACATAATGGCTCTCTGATGTAACACACTCACACTCGCAGCATGTGTTCGCCGGCACAAACAGATGAGGAAACACTGAACAAATGCAGCCACAACACCTGGAAACATCTGGCAGTCCATACACAGTCTGCACAGCTTTTAACTCTCTGGGACAAACTGTAGTGTATTAATAAGAGGTTTTACCTAAAATATATCAGTGTTTCAGGGCAGCGTCGTAGTTGAAATCATACAACAGCACATTTATTCTGATATTGTTGATATATGCTGATATATATCATGAGTAGGTAATGCTACAATAATTTTTTTCTACAAAATTCTCGGTCAAACAAACCTTTACAGAAATATCTGCATGAATAAATATTTTAACATGAAATATGTGGATGAAGAAAACATTTCAAACTTTTCCCCAATGAAGCCAAAAACCAAAAGGTCAGATTTATTTGGTGTAATTTGGAAACGTGTTTTCAATCATTTGCACGTCCAGTGTTGAGGATGATTTAACGTCATTTGCTTGTGACAATAGTAATTGGAAAAGCAGCTGTATTTATCAGCTGAAGGTTGCTCCTACTCGCTTAGAGCGTAACGTTAATGGAAATCTTCCTCGTTTAAAGGTTGATATGTGCAGAAACAAACTGCCGTTTGCACCTGCTCTTGTGAGTCTTTGTTGGGTTCTTTTCCGAAACACAACAGATTAGGAAACAATGATGACTCCCAGGCTCTGACCACCGACCAACTAAACTCATTGGAATAGTCCAAACGCTGACACTGCTTTCTCGTTGCTTTGAGCTTGGACACTTGGTGCATCCTCATCCATATAGAGACTGTGCTACCTTGGTGGGCCGTTTCATTTTTGCAAGGTGTTCAAAATCCCTGAGTGACTAATGTGTTTCCACATTTTCAACATTCATGTTTAAGCTTTTTTGGCCTTTTTCGGTCAAGCCAGATTCCCTTTCAACACATATGGTTACTTGGGATATCCTAATATCAGCCCGGTTGGTTCTATTATTACTAAAACCTTTGTACAGTTTGTGAGCTTTGTGGTATTTCAATAAAGTAAAGTTCTTAGGGTTAGGGTCAAGGGTTTGCTGAATGAGCTCAGTAGCATCTCGTTGCCATCAGGGTGTTTTTTTTTTTTTACTATCTAATCTAGAAGAGTTCAAGAAAGATAGAAAGGATGGAGGTAGAATAACAACCAGTTGTTCAAACAAATGTATGAAAAGATGAACAAAGCTAGAATCCATGTAGACAGCAGTCTTCATCATATTCCTGTTCTTCCTCCTACACTTAAAAATGAAGGTGCTTCTACACAGGTGCAACTTTTGGCATAGTTTAGCAATTAGCATCCATCCAATTTGGGGATGGGTACCAATACTGGGTACCATAGTGGCTCTTGTGCTGACTCTAACGGTAGTAACCAGACTGATTTGGATGCTTCATTTGGTGCCAGTGAGTTTTTAATTAACTCAGCCCCCTTGGCTCTATTGCTGTGCTGATGCTACATGTGACGTCACGTGAGTTTTTCACCTGCACGGATGGAAGTGAACCTTCAAAATGTCTAAGACCAAAGGTTTGTCAAAAGTTTGTTTGGACTTTACCTCAAAAGAT
Organism: Mugil cephalus; assembly: GCF_022458985.1. Classification (NCBI taxonomy): domain Eukaryota; kingdom Metazoa; phylum Chordata; class Actinopteri; order Mugiliformes; family Mugilidae; genus Mugil; species Mugil cephalus. Next base: position 29,284,270 of record NC_061772.1, read on the forward strand.
GCAGACTGGTCAACCTGCAACAAGGGAGGTAACACCTAGAATTAGATTCAACATCTGACCACACATAGCATTTTATTGAAAGACCAGATATGTAACATCTTTGATGGACCCCTTGCACTGGTTTTATTAGGATGGTGGCCCAGTGTTCTTCATTCTTTGGGTCTCCCAGCCAGGCCCCATTGAAGAAAATCTGGCCACCAGACACTCACTGATGATGATTTCTACTCCCTCTACTGGAGTTTTGACCCTACCAGGGGCCTTTTCTCAAACACTTCCACCACGTTAATGTGGCAACTCATCTTCTTGAACCCCCCGTCCAATGAGTAAAGCTGCTGCTTCATTTGCATTGACAGGGGCCAGGTGAGGTGGTTTGGGCATCTGGTGAGGATGTCTCCTGGCTGTTGCTGTTGGTGGTTAACCGGGAGGTGGGTAGAGTAGATCCAGGACTTGCTGAAGGGATTATGTATCTATAACACCAAGGAATACCCCAACAAGAACTGGATTGGCATCTGGAATTCCCTGTTTGGCCTGTTGTCACTCCGACCTAAACTCAGATAAATGTGAATATGGAGCAGATTCAGTTCATTCAGTTTTTTTTTTATTATAAATATCTAATTGATTTCAGAGAGGGTTCATTGCTGGGACATGGATGGCAGTTTCCAGTAGAAAAAAAATTTGAAATGCCTCCATGCACACGCTGAGCAGCAAAGACAAACAGAGATGAGTTGAATGCAAATTTTGAGCAAGTGAATCTACAGGGAAACAAAGACAGAGACTGAATAACACACTCATGTACACAGCTGCACTTCTTCATCTATACTACACACTGTCACAGCGCTGTTTACCCCCGAGGCCTCCACACACACACTCACGCTCACATAGCTACAGTACCTCCAACATGTCACTTATCAGGCAAATTTATTTCCACCACAGTGTTTTCTGGAGTTCATCTTAAGTCATATCTGATTTTAAAGACACGTTGTGTTTTTGCCTTGTGTCCAGTCAAATTTGTTGCAAACCTTGACATATAACCATACATTTTCAAAGACACAATGACTCTAGAAAAACTCTATGTTATGGTTCGTTAAGGTCAGCTTTGTTCACTGGACTTGAAAGTTGGGTTTAATTTGCAAAAATAGCTATGACACCTCCGCTCTGATTGAATCCAGAATCAGTCTCGTGATCTTGGGTCATTTAATCATCATATCCGACTACCCAGACAGGATCCCAGTTCCTGTTCCTTTGGTAGGTTTTTGGCATGATTCGGGATATTTTGCTATGGTTGGTTTTAGGATTTAGGTTATTGGTTGGTTGGACTGGAAGTGGAACATGAATGTATCTGGCTGACCCAAGTCACCTCCCTGTCCTTTATAAAGCAAAAACTCATCCATCACAGTGTATTTGCTGACAATATGACAATGAACTGGTTCCACTGGGGATTGAACCCAGAACCTTCTGCGTGTAAAGCAGATGTGATAACTACTACACCATGGAACCACTATGTCAGCCTCCAAGTCTGTAAACGGAGATGCTTCAACTTAAGTGCACTACTCTCTGAGTTGCTTTTAATAGCACAGTCAGGACAAGTTTATTGGCATCATTATATTTTCGTTATGGTCGATTCAGGTCAAAGTTTTAGGTACATTCAGTTTGTAAATCATTGTGGTAGTTTCATGTAGCTGAGCTTATTTGTTTTGAATACGGTAGAAAACACCCTGATGACATCATGCACAGAGATGCCACTGAACCCTTTCAGGAATCCCCTGAGAAGAACTGTACCAAGAGTATTGAAATATCTCAAAGCACATGTCACATGTCACCTTCTGTAGACAGTTGTATTGTACCAGGTTCCCTTGTGTGGGAGGGGTGAAGTGGGAATGTCTTAACCGTGTAAACAAAGCTAGATGTAATATTGAATCCATCGACTCTTAGGTGGGTTTGAAGAATAATATTCATGCTGTTGCTTCTTTTTCTAACCATGTTGATTGGCAATGTTCTTATTTATTGAAAAATGAAGGTTCCACTGGGGATTGAACCCAGGACCTTCTGCGTGTAAAGCAGATGTGATAACTACTACACCATGGAACCCTGTGGAGAAATGTAAAGCCATTCGTAAAGCGACTGATAGATGAGCTAATTTTCACATCTTCACTGGGAAGAAACTTAACAAAAGCAAAAGACTGAATCATTTTTCTATTTGGGGTTTCACCCAGTCTTCTTCCAGAAAGAGCCCGTGAGTTCACGGATCTTTGCATGTCTTTCCATCCAATTGGAGTTTGGCCCCTTCATGGTCGACATCACTGTGACATCATGACGTTAACTGGAGGCAAAACTGAGGGAAACTTAAGGCGAAAACACTGTCACTTTCAACTATGGAAATGTCGTCTTGCTGTATTTCCGGTGCCAAAACCCAAAAATCAAAAACAGTAACTTGGAGTTTTATCCAGCCACCTCCAGTCGTAGACAACTTTGGTTGAACGTGATTAAAAGAAAAGGATTGTGAGTGAGACAATCGACAACGGTAATGAATCATGATTTTCAGCCTGGGTAACGTTATGGGTTCGGATGAATTGTGACTGAAATAACGTCAAATTAATCATTATTTAGGGGATTCTTGTTACACGTTAATGCTAATGCTAACCATTAACTAACACATCGTTAGTTGCGTGTTTCAGTGGTGTCCAAGCAGAAGTTGCATTTACTACGTTCCCCTCCACAGTGGTTCCACTTACTTCTTGTAATATCTTTGTTGGAGAGGCTTCATTTGATAAAGACAGACCAGACTTCGTCCCCTCTGTGTCCTTTGGTCAAATCGTCCATCCAGTGAGTGAGAGTGTAGGGGTTGATGAATATAGTCCCATCAGACAGAGTCAACTTTTTAAGATAACACTCACAGTCTCAGTGAGTGTATTAGTATATTCTACAAAATATATACGTTTTTCTCATCTATTCTTGACAAAACACTGAAATATGCTAACTGGCGTTTACAGTCCATAGTGTTTGAGATGTTTCGCCTCCAGCTAAGCCCCGCCCCTCAAAATACATCACACTGTTTACAAGCTGTGGAGAAGTCTGTAGACAATAGATCATTTTTGCTGTACTTTTTGTGATTTTAATTGCCTCCTTTTACAATTCTACCCTTTAAATAATCAGTAATAATTGTGTAATTCAAAGCATTCACTTCATGCCTGATTTAAGTGGCTGGAGTTGGACTGATTGTGAGAAATGTAAGCGGAGCAGCACCGTGATTTTTTAACAGCATATGTTATCTCCACCTGTTTGTTTATTTAGAGGCTGCGAGCTGGAGGCGTCGTTCATCCGTCGCCGTCGGACAAATGTACTCAAACAGAATAAATGCATATAAATATAAATATAAATGAGTCATTTTTCATCATAGATCAGAGGAGATTTAAATTCAGTCTTATATAAGATGACACAACCAACTTTATTGTTTCTCTGTGCTGCGCTGGTTGACATGTGCGTTGCTTTCTGCTGATATCTATCTGAACAGCTTTCAAATGGCTCATCCATCGGGTCCATATGGGGGGCCCCCCCAGAGGCGGGAAGGGGCAATGAGTGTACATGTGTGTGGTTGTGGTGGGGGCACAGAAGGCTGAACGGCATGTTTCTCTCCCTGTATAGAGACCAAGGGAAGCGCTGAGAGGCTAAATACATCTTAAAGATATATTTAAAGTGAGTGAGAAGAGGCTGTTCTGGTCCAGTGTTAACGAGGTTGGGTTCAGTCCTGGGTTGTGTCATTCATTGTTCATTTTTTATTTAGTCTTCACAATGTTATAGAAATACTACATAATCTGGAGAGGTTTTAGTACAAATATTCCAACACCACACACTGTGTAAATTGTTATGGAACAAATAGATTTCCCAAATATATTTAAGAAAGCTTCAAAAATATGAGAATAATAATTGAGTCTAATATAAAGACCAAACAAATCTAGAAAAAATAATGAGATCAACTAAGCAAAAAGGAAACTAAGGCTTCAACATAATGAGACACACAAGGGTTATATAGACTTAGGACTAGTCCAAAAGAAAAACAAAATAATAATAAAAACATGGGAGGGGAGGAAACTCGATTAACTATTAACATTAAACAACTGTCTACAAAAAAAAAAAAATTATTTTAACCCAACAAAAACCTAAAAGGTCTTCTCAGCCTGATTAGCTGAAACAAAGAAAAAGGGAAGTAACTTAACGACCATGAACAGAAAAAGACAAATCAGTTAACAAACAAACAAAGACGTAGTGTGGGGTTAGTACCTGTAGATGTGTACAAGTGTAAAACTGACAATGACAACTGCTGGTTTTACCTCTTGAGTGGGAGTTTGACTATAGATTACTACTGATTTCCACTAGAGGAGGCAATGTGCACACAGTCACACTTTTTATTTATTTATCCTGTACGTCTTCAAATTCTACAGTTGTGCACATTATAAAATCCATAAAGACATTGATATTTTCTCCATATCGCTGGTGTGCACACACAACTAAGGACATTAGATATCAGTGCAAAGCTTTAGTGTCTGTGTTAGTGTGAAGGAAAGATACAGAAGGTCTTTCCTTCCTGCTGCTGTTTGGCTCCAAAGTGAACACTCGTAACATGCGTGCAATATTATTACACCTCGAGTTTCAATACGTTTACCATTTAATATGTGCAACGTCCAACAATCATTATCTGTGCAATTCAATATATATATATATATTGTATTTTTTCTTCTATTTTGTCTTACTTTACTGGTGTTAGTTTTCTGCCCCATGTGTGCTGTTGCAGTGTTTTCTAATTCTATTATTATTATTATTAGTTTATTGGGACGTTACACATTAATCAACATTAATGCGTCATCAGCGTAAATGCACCAGACTTGGCACAAATACTAATTTTCAGCCGTAGTCCCAAGACAGGTACACAACACAGACACAGAAGATTTTAAGACAAAAATCATCGACAGACAATATCAAACCAGACAATATTATGACAAAAAATATTATTAAAAAAAAAAAAAAACATTAATGGACAAAGAACTGACTATGCATCAGATTAAGAAAACTATTTAGGCTATGGGAGCACATGTCTGGTTTATTTTTAATCACAGCTTCTGATGTGTGGCGGTAACTTGTTCCAGGAATGTGTTCGTCTTAGGGAGAATTTAGTCCTACGCCTCGGTACATTACAGTCGCCTCTAGTTAGAGCTCTCCTTCTTTGTCCTTCTTTGTCATTCAGAGGTGGTGGGGGGGCAAGAGCATTTAAAAGTTTAAAAGTGAGACAGACATTCATAAAAAATTGATAGCTGTCTAGATCAAGGATATTATACTTTTTTAGGACAAAATAATGAAAGTGAAGAGGTTTCCTTAAAGAGACTTTATCCGTGTGTGTCCAGGCTGTAATTTATGTGCAGAAATATCATGACATTCATAGACTTTTTGGAGGTAAGAAATGGTCGTATATGATAGAAGTTTGATAAATTGAATTTAATGGTGGATGTGGTTTTTTTTAACACGTGCTTTAAATGACAGGTTTGTGCTCCAGATGATACTGGCACCAGGTTCCTCCATGTTTCTGCCTCCTCACTCTGATGTTTCACCCACGTGGAGCAAACGTGACTTTAAACTGGCCTCACATGAATGAAAAGCCCCACATCTCTGCAGGTTTTTAACTCCTGCTTGCACACATTAAGTAGAACACCTAATCTGGATTAATGCTCTGAAAGTAGTCCAGCGTTTCCTCCTGTCATGATGAAACATCCAGCCTCTGTGTCTGCAGCCTGACAGAGTTAGTGTAGATGTTATGAGACAGAAATCAGACGTGGACAGGCCCGTTTAACCTGCACGCCCCCCCCCCCCCCCCCCCCCCCCCCCCTCCTCCCGGCTCGTTGTACCTGCAGAGCTGGAGCGGCTTCAGTTGCAGCAGCAGAGTGTCGGTTGTGTTTGGCTGCTGGTGATAAGCTGCTGCTCTTTCATGTGTCGCCTGTCTGAGGTGGTAGCAGACGTTACTGCGGTTTTAACAGGAAACAACTACCAGGAGTGTGTGTGTGTGTGTGTGTGTGTGTGAGTGTGCGTGTGCATGTACCCCCACAGTGTGGATGCATGTATTTCAGCTCCAGTTTGATCAGAAAGGGTGAATTTTGAATTACCAACTGAATGAGTTAAAAGTTTCTTTCTGAGAGTTTAGATGAGAAGATGGACATCACTGTCTTGGCTTTACACTCAGCTAAATATCAGTCTACAGGTGGAAAATGTTTAGCTTTTCCAAAGGTGCAAACGTCCACCTTCAGATCCAAAAAAAAAAAAGTAAAAGAACAAAAGACATTTGGACATCTAGGATGTTTGATAAGATGTTTCACCGCTCATCCAAGTAGCTTCTTCAGTCCTATGGTCTGAGTTGAGGTTTAAATTGTAATTTTGGACATTTGTGTGTATTTACTGACAATAAGACAAAGAACTGGTTCCACTGGGGATTGAACCCAGGACCTTCTGCGTGTAAAGCAGATGTGATAACTACTACACCATGGAACCTCTGTGTTAGACTGTAAATCATATTTAACCAGACAAACAGCTGGATCTCAACTTATTTTTTTCTTTCCTGGCAGCAGTGAACATTGCAAAGTGTTGGCAACTTCAGTGTAAAGTATTTATTAATTCACTGACAACTGTGAGACTAATGAACAACACAAAAAGTGAAGATGCTTCCACACAAGAGTTGAGGTTTAATGAACCACTGACGTTAAAAAAATAAAAATAAAAATCATGGCACTATATATTCTAAACTTTGGACTCATCTCAGTAACCATCGTTGTCTGATTTAACATGTGAACACACTTGTGGAAATCAAATATACATTGATTGTGTGTCTCTTGTAGGGAGCTTTGCTTTCACTCTTCTGTCCAGTTCATCATGAACCAGCTCCATGGGGTTAAAGTCCAGAGACTGGGTCATGGTCCACTCCATGTTTTCAAGCTTTCCATCTAGTTTTTATCCTGAGGTAGTTCTGGTAGAGCTTGGACTAATGTTTTGGGTCATTATCTTGCTGTAGGATGAAGCTCTGACCAACTATACCAGAGGAAACTGAAGCTGGTCTGAAACTTTTCACCAGTAGCATATAAACTTATTTTAGCCATTCAGTGTTTTCCTTCCATCAACATGTTTATTTTATTCATCTTCCCTGCGTTTCATTTCTGCAGCAGCTGTGTTCCTCACTTCCTCCCGTCATTTTTAAACAAGTCACAGAAAGTTCACGTCTCTCCGTCTAATCCTTAAATCTGATACTATCGCCACCATCTTAAATCCTCGCTTCACTTGATGCTGCGGACAGCTCCAGGCAGCGAGAGGAGGGGAGGCTGCTTTCCTCCCTGTTTTTGTTGTGAGCTCCCTGATGAGCGCCGGTGAAATGACTTTGGCGTCCGCTGCTAATGCGCTATAATTGGTACGAGGAGCCGCTCGCTCCAAACAATTATGAGACGCAGGAGCAGCGACGTCTGCTGAGAGACGGAGGCAGACTTCCTTCATCTTTGTTGTGTCAGCCTGTCGTGTTCTACGTCTTCCAGAGCTTTAAAACAGAAATCAGACACGGTGAAGCAGCGCTGACTGCAGCTTTGACTTCATAAGTTACACCTGCTGCAGTCTGGAGGGCTAAACCTGACTTTTCTTTAACTCCTGTCAGACAGCCTGTCAGCCGGCAGCCTCCGCTCCGGTTCACAGACTACCTGTAGGTTTCTGAGAAGCTCTTAAAGTGTCTCAAATTAAATCTGATGAAGTTCGGGCCTTAAAGATGCCCTGTGGAGTCGCCTTGTTATTTTTAGATTTATTATTATTTCTCATAAAAACAGGTTGTGTGTCAGGATGATTTCTTTTCATCATCTTCCTCACCTCCTCATGCTCTGTGGCGCCCCTAGTGGGCATAAATGCCAAAAGGCACCTATAACGTCTGGAGACCTGAGCTGTTGTTTGCTATTTATTTTTAATTTCCCAACTTCTCTTTATTTGGGACCACTAGGACCTAAGAACTGTAAAAACTAAGCATCGTCCTTGAACAGGAAGTTGTTGTTGGAAAGAAATGATGTCCTCATGTGTGGACACAGGGATTATTTCACTCGATATTATAATAAAGTCACCAAAACTGTTCTTTTTCATGTCTGAACATGGCTGTGCAAAAGCAGAATTGCAAATAACAAATTCCCAATTTCCATAATGGAGTAATTGTTAATTCATGAAGTTGTAGCTCGTTATTATTCACAGAATTTGCCTCTAATATTAAACTAGATCATAAATAAATTGGTTTAATCTGTAAAATTTGATAAAGTTTTGTACCTTGTCCACTTTTGTTACGTGATCGGCTGCAGAATGAATCCACTGAAATGATGCTATCATGTTTTTACACCAACTAGTGTCTAGTTAAGAAGATAAAAATTTAAATGAAGCAGAATAAGCTGCTACAAATCTAAAATTTAATGTCCCCATATGAGGACGCAGGGTCTCAGGAGGTTAAATGTTGTTTCTCAGGTTAAATTTGCGTTTTTGATGCCTTTAAATTAAGCAAAGGAATCATTTTCATTTACAAATATATAATTTAACATGTTTTCATTTCTTCAGTAGCACCGCTAATGTTTTAATGTGCAGAAATCTGATTACAAGACCTGTTCAGAATTATTTCAAAACTATCTGCAACTCAGTTTAGTTTAAGTGCAGCTGAGGCTGATAGGAATCTTAATAGCAGGTCGTCACAAAGCAAAGTGATGGTTTGCCTCAGACTTCACATCAAGACTCAGATCAGGATCAGTTTGAGGGAAGTGAAGATCACTGAAGTCGAGGTACTCGAGGGAGAAACACCTGAATCATTTGAAATAACGCAGAACAAAAATAACAGGAGTTGAAAATAGATGAAGCAGCACTTTCACGTTATAATAAATCTGCAGTTTCCTCCAGAAATCCACCCGACGTCTCTGGCTTTGACGGAGGATGAGGCCTTGATGAGGGTCAGGTCTCAATGTCCTGAATCCATTCAAGTTTGATTCAGTTTGATTCAGTATCAACTCATTTAGAGATATTTCAGAAACTCATGCTGTCATTGGTTCTAGAGATTTGTTGCATCTCCTCCGTCTTTCATGCGTCTTTGCTCTTGTGCAGCTCGTCTCTGTCATCAGACTTTTTAAATCCGATCGTCTTTCAGTCCTGACGCTGCTTCTCAGAGTTTGTTTCATATTTTGGATCTAACTCACACGTCGACTGATCTCGCCTTGTGAAACCAGCCTCGTTAGATATCTAACGAGAGGAGGCAGGATGGGCTGCATGCGTCATATATTGGTCAGAGGACTTTAATAAAGCGGGATTTAAATTGGAAAACTTTTTTTTTAGCCATAACTCTGGACATTGAATCCTACTGTAAAAAACAGATTGAGAGTATGAGGTTGGTTTTAGTCTTACGGAGTCTCCTTTAAAATATTTGCTAGAATATAGTTTCAATGAGTTAAATCACACAAACCCCAGATATAAATATAGTGTTTTTCTTTTAAATGAATCAGCTGGTGAGTTTGGTGCATTAATAGATGGTTCGCTCTTCACCGTCCTTGAGCCTCAGCTCTTTGTGAGCAAATGCTTCCCTGCTCCATCCATCAGAGCCCTGAGGGATGTGCTCACTCCGTCGTCTGCTTTTCTTCTTAAAGACTCCTCTCTGCAGCGGGGCGTCCAGCTGGAAGCAGCTCCGCCAGTTTCCTCCACGTCTCGGCTCTTTGGATGAATTATGGAGGAGAGCAGGATGACAGAGACGTGTTTGATTGGATATATTCTTAAACCCCCACCGCTGTGGATTACACGCCGTTAAAACACAAGGGAAAAACCATCAGTATGAAAACACATGCATGGTTGCGAATCCTCCCATTTTGATTCAAGATGTTCCAAGAAGGAGGAATGAGTCCTCAGACTTTAACTCACCGGATTAAATAATCTTTAATCAGCATTTGATCCATAGTTCATTAATTCTAGGAGCCAATCCTTAGTTCAGGAATCTAAAGGTTCCTTCACACATTATCTAAAGCCCTGAAAAGATTTAACCCATTAGTCCAACCCATACTGTGATGCCCACATTAAACTGTAACAGAAACTTTGTGTTCAGTTTTTCAATCACATACTCTACAAAAACCCGAAATGCAAACTAAGCCTAGTATTACCTTCTGTAGGTCTGATGATTAGGCCAGATATTTTGGGGGTTGATGCTTCCTGCACGGATCCAGATGCTGCACATAAAGACCTCACGCCTCCGTCCTCTCTCTGCAGACAGGCAGCCAGACTCGACTCCTCTGGAAAGCTCTGAATATTTCAGCAGTGAGCTGCAGGTTTTGGGTCAGTGTGTCAGTGTGTGATCGGCTGTGACAGAAAGAAACAGGAGGAGGAGGAGGAGGAGACGGTCTGAGCTGAGTGAGGAGGAGGGAGTTCATGAGGAGAACACTAACTGGCTACGTTTACATGGACACTGGTGTTAAACTGATAAATTAAAAATGAAACAGCCTCATGTAGCCTCCTCAGTCAGAACAGACGGATCAGATCAGATGTAGAGGAGGTTCTGGTGTAGACCTTTAAGAACCATGTGAGCTCTTAATGTTTCTAGTAATAAATCCGTTCTCTCTGAGCATGTTTCCTCCACGTGGGGTAAAAACATCAGATGAGGAGTTTCCAGGAGGATCAGAAACACGGAGCTGGAAAAACGATCAGCTGCTGAAACAATAAGTGTTTGAAAAGATGGAGACATGGAGACATCTTGGTCGTCTTCTATGACTACAGGTCTTCAACAAATTTAAATTTCTTTAAACGCACAGTCCTTGTCCCTGAGAGGAATATGTTGTTTCTATATAATGGAAAGTATCAGTCTGTAAACACAAATCTACTAGTTTTTAATCTAAAACACTAGTTTGAGGCTGGACAGATTTACTTGATTAAAGAAATCGTGTCTGAAATGTTCTTGTCGTATTGTTAGATACATTTATTCATTTTAACCATTTTTTTCCCCAAGTTTAGAGTTTTTTGTTGTGTAGTTTTATAATAAAACTGTGTGAATACTTCGTCCACCGCTGAGAGAAGGTTCCTTCAGTCCATCAAGGTTTTTTTTATATTAAGCTGTCAAGGTTGTTTCCGAGGTCTAATTTAAACTATTCCCTGGACGGTATGAGGACAAACTGCTGTCAGTCACATTCAGGAAACATGCTTATTGTCCACTTTCATAAAAAATAAATAAATAAAAATGTGATCATTTTGTCCTTCAGGAGGCGGCCGGAGGTAAAATGGTCATTTAAAAGTGATATGAACCAGCTGAACCTGAAGTCGTATCAGTCATTATCAGATGGTTATTTCGTTGGTGTCTCAAAGTCTTTAAAAAGTTTCACGGTTATTTACACTCAGCTTAAAAAGTAAATAAAATGAGCCATATATTACTTGAAATAGTCACCAGCTATGGAACAGATACATTTGACTTGCCAGCAAGTAAGTGTTTCCATATTTCTCCAAGTAGGTTTGTGTTGATGCAAGAGAAACATAAACAGAACAGTTCACTACATAGTAGATGTGTCATTTTAACTAACTTATTTAAGAACCAGTAAAAACTCTTAAAGTGAGTCAGACATAAAACCCTATTTTAAAACACTGATTGATGTATTTGATTTAGTTAATTCCAGTTTTTTCAGTGTGTAAAATGAAGATCTGAAATGTCCTTTAAAATTAAGGATTAATCTTTAAATACGTCTTAAAGTTGCTGGAGACTTTCAAAATAAGAGTTAAACGTGGCTTTAAAAATGCATGTAAAGAACAGAGGTTCAGGCTGTTACCTACAGAAGCCCTAAGCAGCCATGAATTCATTCATATTATTTTCCACTGTTCTCCTGTTATAAAATCCCTTTTTTTATCTTGTTATCTCAGGAAAACGAGCTCTGTTTTCTCAGCATAGCAGGTTTATCTCTGCGGTTAACATGGGAAAACAAAGCTTTTTTTTCTCAAGATCTCCAGAAACTTAATCGTTATCTAGTGAACATAAAAGCACAAACGTCTCACCTTACAACAGACCCATTACATTAGGTTACTGTATAGAGTTAAGGGCATCCATCAGTCAGCATGAAGGAAATTACCTCGTTATCACAGAAAAAAAACAAAAACAAAAAGTAAACCACCATTTCTAAAGTATCAGAATCAGGTTCTGGCCCAAAGAATGTAAATCAGTTTTAAAACGACTTGTCTTAAAACGTCTCATGGCTGATGGAGACTTAAATATTACTTTATGAGATCTCATAAAAAGTTGGGTCGACCTCGGCGTCTGGAAGGACTGAACAAGGAGACTCGGACTCTGCAGGCTGTGCTCGACAGTGATTGACCGTCCTGTTGTGTCATGGGCTTGTGTGACCAGATGGCTGATGGGAAGACTTGACAGGAGAGGTGAACCGTACCAGGGGATAGGGGGGGGTGGGGGGAGTTGGGGAGACGGACGGACTGAATGGATAAACGTACATGAAGATCACCAGAGAAGTTTTAAAAAGCTTTTAAAATGTTTAACTGAAAAGAAAAACAGTTTGGAATCTATGATGTGATTACACTGGAAACCTGGTTACCACGGCAACATCCTCCACCTCCACCTCCATGCCCGTCCCCCCAACCTACCCACCCCCATCAGTATCAGTATCGATATGCAGGAGGAGGAGGAGGTGGTGGACGGACGTGACAACGCGCTCACACTCCAGTGACCTCGTCCAGATGGACTGAGCGAGATGATGCAGAGTGACCAGAGGGACGAGTCACAGATTTTGGCCCCGAGACCAAAGTCTCAATCACGCCCCGGTCGTCCAGACGACCACGAGATGCTGCGGCTACCGTAGCAACAGCATTTACACAAAATAACAAGGGAAGGACCTCAAGTGTAGAAAACGTGCAGACTGATGAGAGCAGCTTCATATTATTGTTTGACCTGCACCTTTATTTCTTACACGCAAAGTTTATATACACCGATCAGCCACAACATTATGACCACAGACAGGAGACGTGAATATTAATTAAATTTAACCATGTTGTGATAATTCTGTGTTCTACTGGGAAACTTTTGGACCTGACGTTCATTCATGTTGATGTTACTTTGACATGTGCACCCACCTAGACCCCCCACCAACCCACCCACCCCCAGCCCAGTGTTGACCTGGCCTCCAAATTGACTAGATCCCAAACTAATCACGTATCTGTAGGAAGATCCACAGAGGCCCCTCCCCTCAAAGACCCCAGACTAAAAACATTCAGCACCTTCTGGTGAGTCCTAGACAATATTAGAAAGGTGGTCGTAATGTTATGCCTGATCGGTGAGTTCTGGGCTTTACGTTGAAAAACATCAGTAATCACAGAAACTCATCTCATCTGTGTTCTGTCTTTCAGGAATCTCAGCCGTCGTGAAGAAGACGCACTCATGTGAGTTTAGTTTTTTTTTTTCGTCATCTTCAGACGTTGTTTTGTTGTCGCTGGGGGAAAATGTGCAGAATGTGCCCCTGGTAGTCTGTGTTTAAAGGCTGGACCATCCGACCACACACCTGCGCTGACACGATGTCTGCTGAGATTTCAGGGTTCGTCGTCTCAGCTGATTTGCTCCATGTGTTTCTGATCCCTGGTGTACTTCAAGTTTATTTTCTCCACATTCAAACCACAAATCTTTTCTTTCTTTCTTTTTCTTTTTCTTTTTCTTTTCTTTTTTTTTATACGGTAAAACATCTGAGGAGTGTGTGAGATACATGAGGGCAAACTGCTTCCAGAGTGGAGTCTCTCTCATTAGAGCTGATAAGGGTGGATAATGAATCGGGGGGAGGGACGGTGATCCTCCAGGCGGCGCGGAGGCTTTTTTCAAACAGCTCGTTGTGAATCTATTGACTGGGTCTGATGAGGGAGGCGGAGAGCTCCGGCGCCAGAGGACCAGCCTTTCCAAGCGTAAATCATCTCCCTGTTCTGCCAATTTGGAGGAAGAATGAAGCTCCCGCTGCTTCTCAGTTTGGTTTCTCAGCTGGCAGGAGTTGTTCTCGCCCGCAGCACTCTGATATTTACTCAGCACGGCTGATTTCAGGGAAGCTTAATCGTTTTTCACTGATGCTCCGCGTCTCAGACGGGATTTGTTGTACGAGCCAGGGTTCCCTCTTAGCTCGAGCTCCAGTCCTTTAACTCACCGTTGGAATATGTCTAATTTAACCTTAGTTTCTCCACTTCACAAAAAAAAAAACGTATTATATACAAATAGACTCCTTCATAGTCTGTAAACAATGTGATGTATTTTGAGGGGCGGGGCTTAACTGGAGGCAAAACATCTCAAACACTGTAGCATAACGGTGGTTAGCATATTGCAACAGACTGTTGTGGCGAGTGGAACCACTGTGGACGGCAACGTAGCAAATGTAGCTTCTGCATGGACACCCCTGAAACACACAACTAATGTTGTGTTACCTAGCGGTTAGCATTAGCATTAGCATTATCTGTTACAGTCCCTTCTAGAGAAATGAGGCCACAGTTTGCACCGTTTCAGTCTCTCTGCCATCGCGTCTTCCTTGTCGTCACGTGATGTAAATGACGACAAAAAGATTCTTCTTCTTCTTTCATTTTATGGCAGTTGGCAAACAACTTTTAGGTGCATTATCACCACCATCTGGCCTGGGATGTAAAAAAATATGGCATGAAAAGAATTAACAAGGGGAATCGATAAGCATGAGGGCTAACGATATCAATGACTTAAACCAGTTTTTCTAAAAGAACCGGTTCTTGTTGCCCATTCCTACCCACAATGCTACTAAAACAAATTATTGCCTTAATCCGACTTTAACTGGACAACTTGCATGTAAACACGTTACTCCAACTAAAACAGAGTTCTCCTTATCCAATTAAGACACCCAGATAACGAGATTGGAAATTGATTTTCTCCGTCATGTACATGTTTAATTGGACTTTCACTAGACAACACACGTGCTCATGCTCCACAACCGCTGCTCTGGTGAAGAAGAAGAAGGTAAATAGAGCTGGTAGAAGAACCACCTGAGGGATAGCGCCATCTTATCTGCACCATAAGTAGCGCACACATTACATACAAGATTAAAAAAGCTGAACTATCCGTCTGTTTGTTGTTTAAATGTCGGTCTGACACATGAACGACTCTTGTCTATTAAATGATGTAATAGGTGAACCTGAAAGGAGGTCGTATTAACCTGCTGAAAAGACACATATCGCCCCCTAGTGTGGAGGAGGAGGACATGTTCCCGTCAGTTATTCGCTTTTCTCTGCTGCATGTAAACTGGGACAAGGACCTCATTCAGAAAGTTTAATTTAGAGCACAGCTCCATTACGATGTGCATGGAAACATTTAATTTACAAAAAAACATCTATACAAAAAAGTAAATATGTTATGGAACAAATAATATTTACATATAGCATCGGGTTTAAGTAACTAACCAACAGTTGGGACAAACACCAGGAAGTAGAGTGTGTAGTTTGGAAGCTGGACTCTTTGTGATATTACAGTTAAAAGTTCTGTGACGACGTCGACCAGCAGCCGAGCTGATGGAGATGACGAACACCAGTGGGTTAAAGAATGTGTAACACATTTTGTTTAGTTAAAACTAAGCCAGAGTTTAGTGTGTGTCTGTGGACGGGAGCTGTTGCTTGTTGGATGAAACCGTTTGACAGGTTTCTGCTGAAGACGAGTCTCTTGTGGTTTCTCGCTGTGTCGTCCTCTTTGGTATTTTGTTGTTGTTGTTGTTGTTGTTGTTGTTTTTCTTCTACATTTGTTCTCTTCCTTCCTTTTCATGTGTGTCTGTGTCTGTGAACCACAGTGAAGGAGGGAAGCAACACAAACACCTTTTTATTTTTTCATTTGACCTCAACAGGAAAACGGGTTTTTTTCAATAAACACAAAAGCATGAACACAACCGTCGCCTTTTATTCCCTGCTACTGTGCTACTGTTGTGTCTCTTTTGTTGTTTACTGCTTCTTTTTATGTCATTTTGTCTTTTTTTTGTGTCTCATTTGTT
Organism: Mugil cephalus; assembly: GCF_022458985.1. Taxonomy (NCBI): domain Eukaryota; kingdom Metazoa; phylum Chordata; class Actinopteri; order Mugiliformes; family Mugilidae; genus Mugil; species Mugil cephalus. The sequence continues at coordinate 29,300,301 of NC_061772.1, forward strand.
TCTCTTTTGTGTCATTTTGTCCTTGGAGGAGTTGTGTCTTCTGTCTTTTGTCATTGTTTAGTTTCTTTTGTGTTACTTTAAATCTTCGATGTCGTCATGTGTCCCACTTGGTTCAATGTGTGTCCTTTTTTTTTTATTGTTGTGTTATTGCCTTGTGGCCACTTTGCGTCATTGTGTTGTTTCTTCTCTTTATGTCTTTATTTTCTTTCTTTGCTGCCACTTTGTGTTTCCTTCTGTTTTACTTTTTGTATCTTTGTGACATTTTGAATGTTTTTTTGTTCGTCATTTGTTTGAATTTTTGTGCCTTTGTCATTTAATACTTAGTTTGTGAGTATTTGTGGTCACCTAGTGTCTCATTTGTTAAAATTGTTAAAACTCTAGTTGTTTGGTGCATCTTTTTGTGTCACTATAAGTGTGTTTTGTCACTGGAGTTGTTTCTTTTCATCGTCATTGTTTTGTCGCCTTTGGTCATTTTGTTCACTGCTTCTTTTTGCGTCTCGGATGCTGTTGTATTGTGTCAGTTTGTGTCTCTTTTGTCATGATTTCGGATCCTTGTGGTCATTTTGCAGTTGTTTTTATGCAATTCAGCCTCTTTGTCGTCATTTTTTTGTCAGATGTTCTGCTTTTTGTGTTGTTTTGAGTGTCCTTTGTCATGTAGTGTCTCATTCATCTCAGTTCATGTCTCTCTCTCTTTTTGTGTAATTTTAAGTCTCCTTTTTGTGTCTTTTTTGGACGATTTCCTCTTTTGTCATTGTTTTGTTGCCTAATTGTTTGTTTTGCCATGATTTCCTGCCACTTTTTGTGCTATTTTATGTCTCGTTTATCATGAATTTGAATCTTTGAATCTTTTGTGTAATTCCGTCTCTTTGTTGTCAGTTCATTTTGTCATTAGTTTGTTTCTTTTCTCTTTTGTCACGTATTTTATGTCTCTTTAGTCGTTCCATAGTCGCCTTTGTTTCATTTGACGTCTTTTTGTTGTGTCTTTATTTTGCCTCTGAAGTCGTTTCTATTTTGTCTCTTTTGGTCATTGCATGTTTCTTTCGGTGCTTTTTATGTCTTTGTGGCCAGTTAGTGCCTCGTTTGTTTCAATTTGTGTCTCTTTTTCCACTTTGACATGACACATCTTGTTTCCTTGTGGTTGTTTTTTGTTGAGTTGTGGTTTGACTTTTGTATTTTTTTTTTTTTTAATTTATTAAGAGTAAAGGTGAAACAAAAAATAAATAAATAAGCTACACCTGCTCTGTCTTCTGATTGGCTGACAGCCCTGCCAGTCAGAGTGGTAGGTTGGTTAGAGGGCGTGGTCGTGGCGATGACGTCACAGTCACATGGATCCTCATGCCGTGCAGAAAGCAGGCAGAGGATGACAGAGCTGAGAGAGAGCTGCTGCTGGACACTCAGACTCTGAGTCTCTCCCTCCTCCTGCCTGGATTATAAATATGTATTTTGTCATTTCTGCCATGAAAGGTGAGTTAACAGCTGTGTGTTTGTGTGTCTTTGTGTGTGTGTGTGATTCAGTCAGTGTGCTGCACATGGGTTCAGTCAGAGATGCTGAGTTGTCCTGGGGGGATGCTCCACTCTGTGTCTGTTTTAGCCATTTAGTCCCAAGTTGTTGTGCACAAACAGACTTGATGTTGTGTTTGTGTTGTGTTTGTGTTGAGTAGCTCCACGCGCTCTCAGCTGGTGTGTTACTGTACGTCAGTCTGATTGTTGACCGTCCAAAGTCCAGAAACGCGACACCTTCACTGACTGTGTAAATGCTATTCTGGGAATTGTGACTCAAATTAACAGCCCTTTAAAGAGTATATGCGTTTGTGTGTGTGTGTGTGTGTGTGTGTTTGTTTGTGCGTGCGTGTGTGTGTGTGTGTGTGTGTGTGTGTGTAGTGGACGCGACGAGGATGTGAGGCTTGAAAGCTGAGGATGTGGTTTTCACATTGAGCTTTTTGTCGAGACATTCGGGTAAAATCAGAGCTGTTGTTGAACTTGTGTCCGTGTTTCACAGAGGAAACTTTTCGTGACTGTTTCATGTCACCCTCTGTTGTGTTCCTCTGTTGTGTTCCTCAGGTTAAAATAACTTTGCTGCTGGGTGAGGTGTTGTCACATTATAGCATTTGCAGGGGCGAACCTAGAAACTCTGGGCTCCTGGGCACAGACCAGTAAAAGGCCCCTCACGTCTCCGTGCTGTTTGACTGGCCTGTTCTCATTTTCTTTGCATATATATATATATATATATATACATATATATATATATATATATTCTCTATATTGTTATTTTCATTCTTATTTTTTTTTTGGTGTAATGTTGTAAGTTTTGTGTTACTCTTGCATTTCCTTGTGGCCATTTTGCATCATTTTGCTGTAACGTCGTCTCCTTTTCTTTGCTTCTTTTTTTGAGGTATTTTTGTGTCATTTTGCATCTTGTTGTTTTGTCTCTTTGGTGTTATTTTTAATTTTTGTGGACTTTTTTGTGCACTGTGTGTCTGTGGTGTTATTTTGCATTGGTGTTGTGTAATGCTGTGTCTTTTGGGGTAATTTTGCATCTGTTTGTAGTCATCACTAGCGTCATTCAGAGGTCACATTGTGTCTGTGGTGTTATTCTGTTGGTCATTTTGTGATAATTTAGCATTTTTAAAGGTTGTTTAGTAACTTGTTGTGATATTTTTGTGTTACTTTAAATTCTTTTGGACTGTTTGTGTCTTTTTGTGACCGTATCCCTTTAAGGTGACTTTGTGCGTCTCTCAGGCGTCATCAGGATCAAATGTTTTTGGTGAATTTGTTTCCCTTTCTGCGTCCTGTTGGTGTCAGTGTGTCTCTTTGGTGTCATTTGTTGTTTCAGTGTGTCTTTTGTGTTATTTTGCATCATCTTGGAGTCATGTTACGTGTCCTATTGGAGTTTTCCAGTCTCCTTGTTGTTGTTTATCGACATTTTGCATCTTTTTGTTGCTGTTTTGCAGCGTTTTTGTGGCCACTTGGTTTTTCTTTGCATCTTGTTGGTGTCATTTTAGTTTAGTTTCATTTTATTTCATTTCATTCATTGAAAACAATTCAATAAAATCACAAACGTCCCTAAATCTGAGTGAACGGGATCAGAAAGAAGAATAATCTTCTATAATCTGAGCCTTTACCCCAAGAATCAATTTACAGAGAACTTAAATTAAAAAACAACAACACAATAAGCAGCAAAATAATGAGAATAATAAAATAAAATGAAATGAAATAGATATCATGTAACACTGACTGTCACATTTCAGAATAAAATAATGTTTGTTTAACTTTCACGGTGGGTAGGACAATCAAACTAACATGTTTCATTATATTTCCTGAACATTCTGGATTTAATTGTTCTTTTAATGTGAATTTTGATTTAGTTTCTTTGTTCACATTGTTCCATAAATTGATTCCTTTCACACAAACACAGCGTTTAGTCCTGAATCTTGTATCTTTAAAGATCTCTGTTAGTTCTCTTTTTTAAAATCTGAATGTTGAATAAGCTTTAAACAGAATTTTCAGAATATTATAATCTACTGATTCTCATCTGAAGGAATAACGAATGTGTTGGATCCCTGTTTCTTATCTGTTTGTGGCACTTTTGCATCTGTTGGTATCTTCCTTTGGTGTTGAGTTTGCAGAGGTTAAACACACAGTTCAGTACTAAGGTTACTTTTCATCTTTGTGTGTATCTTTCATATTTCAGTCCTTAGTGAAAATGAAATTACCAGAAAAAGACGAACAGCACGTTTGCATTAGTCAGTTTTAAGTGGGCGAGTCCTGGTGGATGGTTTCCTGTTTTTCTTTTGTCGACTAAGTTAAACAACAGCGTCTTCTCGAGTCTTTTTTAAAGTGTGAACCTCCCGAGTTCATGTGGAGTTCATGAAGCTCAGATGCAGATGTCGCTGCAACACGTTTGGAGACGTGTCTGTTACTTAGAAGCCGGTGATCGACTCTGAGTTCTTATCATTTATTCACCTCACTGGAATACCAGTCATTCAAGCTGTTCACATGTCGTGTGTGTGTGTGTGTGTGTGTGTGTGTGTGTGTGTGTGTGTGTGTGTGTGTGTGTGTGTGTGTGTGTCTTACAGCAGTGTGGTCCTGATTCAAACCTGCAGGAGGCGTTTGGCCAGCCTGTTATGTCACAGGATTACAACAGCCAGGAGATTATTTAACTGTTCGGCTGTGGGTGGGGTGTGTGTGTGTGTGTGTGTGTGTGTGTGTGTGTGTGTGTGTGTGTGTGTGGTTGGCGGGTGAGTGACATCACTTCAGCAACGTAAACACATAAAGAATTGTGTGAACATCTGTCCACCGTCCCTCTGTTGTTTTCCCAGATTTATTTTTTGTATGAATTGTTTTCACAGATTAATAATAATAAAAAAAAAAACAGTCTCTTTATATCTGACATCGTACGATAACGTTCAAAATAAAATTCAAATTTGAGTCAATGAGGAAACGCAGAAGAAAACAGGGAGTTACATTGTTTTCAGGAATTAGATGGTGCCTTTACTGGAACAGAAGAAACTAAACAGCCATCCAGGAAGTATCCAGTACCGTTCACTAAAGACATAAGATAACATTTATTTATCCAACGTATGGGAGATTACCCTGTCACAGTAGCTCACAATTACATGAGAAATATATACAAATATATACAAAGAAACAATAATATATAATATAATTGCTAAGATAGCAGACATGGACAGTGAGGTAGTTAATACAAAACAAAGACAGGCATTGCAAAAAGAAGCAGATTATTGTTCAAAAGAATCTGTAAAAAGGACAAAACAGGTCTCAAATAAAGATGCAGTCCTTCATGAACCGTTGACTTGTACCTGCAGTTATGCTCTGTAGGAAAGAAAAGGCTGCAGGTGAGCAGGAATTATCCACGTCCCTCCTTCATAGTAAATCCAAGCAAGAGCAGCAGTTTATTCAGGAGTTAACGGCTCCTGCTGCATATCATCCAGAATATATCCACTACCCACTCACCCAGGTGTTATCTGCTGCCCAGAACCAACAAGCGCAAACTGAGTCTTTCAGGAATTATCCACTGCCTTGTTTAGCATTAGCATTCACCCTGGAAGTATCCTGTACCCTGTATCAAAGCACACGACTCATATTCATCCAGAAATGATCCCTTGCCGTTAATTTTTATTACTTCTTGTCCAGGATTTATCCGCTTCCACATGTAAGCAAAGAGTAGTTACTGTCATCCTTGAATTATCCAGCGCCCGTCAGAGATAAGCTCAGTGTCCTCAACTAAACCTCCAGATCTGCTTGTTTCTTAAACCACTTAATTAATTAATCTCGTTTCCTTGTGGTGCATTCGAGTGCAACTTGGATTGTTTCCCTTTTTCCGAGCTCTCTTGATCAACACGTTCAAGCTTTGAACTCTTGTTCTGAGACCAGGTTTTATCAGCAGGCAGCGATAAAACCCGAACACACCAGTAATAAAAAAAAATAAAAAATAAAATCAGACTCTTGAATTTGAGCTGCAACAGAAGAAAAAGCAGGAGGTGTTTTTTCCTCATTCGCCAGAAAACCTTGACACATTTGAGAGTCTGAGCGGCCTTCCTCTCTCCTCCTCTCTCCTCCTCTCTCCTCCTCTCTCCTCCTCCTTTCATCTGGTCTCTGAGAAACATGATTATTTCTTCAGTGCTTTCTCATAATTTATCCATGTGGGACTTGTTTTGCCCGAGCTTTAGCGTTTTTGGAGTAAACATCGGTGGCTCTCATGAAATTCTTGCAGCTCATTAGCTTTCACTTAGCGTCGTGCTAATTACACACATGCAGTCGTGTCTGTGCAGGCGGCGACTGCGACGTCTTCAGGGAAAACTCTGGAAAGTTTGAGCGCGGCCCTGAATATAATTACTGTGGCTGCAGAATGAGACACCTGCCTCTACGAGAAACTCCTGTGAGATCTGAAACAAAGAGAGACACGACCTTCCGGCGGATGCTTAAACAGTTTAACCAAACGTGTGCAACACAATAAAGGGAGGTGAACAAAGAGCAGGGCAGGAGAGCAGCTGTGTGGGGGAATAAACCTGAGTGAGGGTCGCTGTGCAGATTAATCTGGTCCTACACTGTGGTTTTCCTCCAGCTGGTCTCGTGCTTAAGCAACTTTTTTTTTTTTTTTTTGCCATATTGCGCTTGACACTTAATTAGCAGTGATGCAACGCAGCGATTTTTTCAGTAAATCACGTTCCACACACGCATTTGGCATCGGAGGAGGTTATATTTGTGTTTGCAGACAGTTTGTTTTCATCCATACGGTGAAAACCACAGGGAGGAGTTGAGTGAGTTTATCTTTTTTTAAAAAAAACAAAAAGTGCAATAAGACAAAATATAGATAACAGACAGTTACAAACAAACAACTGTTGTGTGTGTGATTCTGTGTGTGTTGTATGGGCGTGTAAATGATAATGACAAAATGATCAGTGACAATTATAGTGATATTAGTAATATAACAGGAACAGAGTTCAGTATATACTACTACTAATAATAGTAATAATAATTGTAATAATAAGAATAACTACATAATGAGTTATAATAATACAGTCAATCACAGTGATAACAGTTTAGAGCTTGATAACCTAAAAATGTTGAGAAGGAATTAGAGTTTTTCCTTTTTTTTTAAATATTTTCATTAGTGGAATTTTATTTCATTTTATTTTTTGAACAAATACATTTAAAATGTATTTAATATATATTTTTTTTTAAAAAGAAATCTATTTTTTTCATGATTTATTTAATAATTTTGCAAACTTTTTTTTGCTTTTCTCTTATTCTCATAAGCTTTTTAACTGTATTTTATTTTTATTTTTGGAACATGCTATTTATTTGTTTTCCCACACAGGAACTCTTACAGTGAGTCACTGAAAAGCTGACAGGTGTTTACAGGTGTCACTAACGTCCACCTGACTCTTCATACTCAGGAATTTTAATCAGTAATTTGTCTGCTATCCATTCAGATTAAATCACGATATAAACTAATGCACCCCCAAAATAATCCCTGTTCGGACTAAAGCGTCTTGGAACGGTGTAAATCAGCATCTGGTTACCACGGGAGACGACTGGAGAGGTGACGAATGGAGCCACCAACTGTGGCTGTTGAACAAGCTGCTGCTTCGTCTGCCGACGGGCTGAAGGGATGTGGTGCTGCTCCATGTGCGCCGCCATATGTCGGCCGTCATTACACCTCCTCTAAGAATATCTGGAAGCTGGACGAGGAGATTAAAGGAAGGAGCCTGTTAGCAGCGAACGCATCATGTTGCTTCTTCAAGCGACTTGGATGAACTGAACTAAAGTTCTCAAAGACAGATGCAGATAAATTGAATTTAAAGTGGCCAAGTGGCGTGTATCACTTAAATATGATCATAGATTTGTCCGTTTCCCTTCACTTCATAGTGTCAGATGGAGCGAGCGCCTTCAGTGTCACATCCTGTGCATCTCCTGAAAACCTAGTGACGCCCCAGTCACACACCAGCGTTGGTGAGGTGCTTTACAACCGGAGCAAAGTGGCAAAGAAAGAAGAGTCGCGCTCTCATAGCTACAAAAACAGAATGAAAAAGTTGCAGTAACAAGGGTTTAAATAGGTGCAGGTGGGTTAGTGATAAAGTGTCTGAGTTCACGGATCTAATGAAAAACTCCATGAGGAGAAAATGTTAATGTGGAGCCCCAATGATCTAAAACACTAATAAACAGAATGTTTCTATACATATTTAATATATTAAATAAACAACGTTCAACTCATGACATTTGAGATGATGAAAGACTGAGAATCTAAATTGTCTGGTTGATGTTTCAGCCTGAACAATCCAAGTCTTGATGTTCAGACCTTTTTAACGTCCACCCTGAGGAATCCAGTCACAAGTTTAAGACTCATTTAAGGCGCATGGGACAAAGACGCTGCCGCCTACGTTGGTCTGAGCCATTTCTACTTGTGTGCCCATCATTTCATCTTATGAAACTTTCCCTGAAATTTCTCCAAATTTCTCCATTCATTCAGGAATGAACACGTTGAATTGTTTAACATTAGTGCACTGTGTCTGATTCCACCATTAATAAATGGGATTGAGGGTAATTAATGCAGTGAACATGTTTAAGGAGGCAGCTGTTATTTACTCTTTATTAACAGAGATTTTTCTTTAATGAAATTACTGTACGTTTGGAAGCTTCCAGGCTTCAGTTACTGAGCTGAATAAATAACAGCTTCCATGTGAGACTTTACAGATTATTTCACAATATGTGTATCACCTCCCCAAGTCGTGACACACACACCAGAAACAACTGTTCTTGGTTCTGAATCAGCGGTGGGTGGAGATCATTAGAGATGGCAGCTGTTACTCTACTGCACCACAGATGATGTTTCTGTGTTCATTTGCACACAGAGAGAAACTGAGGTGAGATGTGAAGTGTTGGCTGGGAGAACATGTCGAGAGGCAGGTTCTTAAACAGATACGCCACCGCTATGTGAAAGTTAGTCACTGTAATCCCCCGAGTTGGATAAGTGAGAAAAAACGTTTTTAAATCGGTCCAGGCATTGTCCTAATGGTGTTAGCTTTAGCTTAGCATAGGCGCTGTAATGTAGCGTTGCCGATTAGCCAGTCGTTTGCAAAAGTGATAAATAAACTCAAGAACTCCAAGACACCACGCAGCACCTGAAAACCAGTCACCCCGGTGTGTTGATGGATGTTGGGGGTTTTCAGGTTATTTGCTTTTTTCTGCTTTGCCAAAATATAGCCCCAAGTCTTTATCTGCCCTAATCTCTTATGTTAATTGCATTGACATTTGTACTTGATATAAATGTACAGGTCACAAGAAGTAATTAGGAAAATACTTGAGTTTATTCATCACTTTTGCAAACGACTGGCAACTCTACATTACAGCGCCTATGCTAAGCTAAAGCTAACAGCTGTGCTACCAGATTAGGACGACGCCTGGACTGATTTAAAAATGTTTGTTCTCATTTCTCCAACTCTGGGGAATACGGTGAGTGACTTAACTTCACATAGTGGTGGCATGTCCCTTTAAAACTCACTAGTAATGGAAGGATTACTCAGGTCAGATGGTAACACAAGGTCTGAGGGAGGACTCACACTCGTCATGCACTTTGGGGTTTGACTGAAACACACTGATGGAGACAAACATAAAAGAATGAAAGGAGGAGGAGGAGATGAAGGCTGCAGACGGACGAGCTCTCTGAGGGAGCTTCACTCTCCGGTCCAACGCTGTTCAGACTAATTCACAAACACAGCGGCGTCCCTGCCTCTGTGTTTGTGAATTTTTTGTGAAGCCGCTTGACATGAAAAGCTGTGTGAGGGGTTTGACGGCCGCCGTCCTGACAGCTGATGAGTCATTAAAACAATTTCCTCTCAGGTTCACGGATGTAAAGAGGCGCTGAGCAAGAGGAGGACGCCGCGTTGTCACATCCGACTCCGTCAAAACCAAAGGTCAATCCGAGCTGCAGGACAGAATCAATATCACCGTAATCAGGGCCGCACTTTCTTCATACTTTAGTGGAATTCCACACGGCGCAGCGTTAGAGAACAGTTTCTTCTTGTTTATTCAGTGGGTTGAATATCCACCAGCCTCAGTTTGAGCCTTTGAATTATTTAGTTAAACATCAAGTGTAAAATATCTGAACATCAGTTTGACAGAACCCAAACTGATACTTTTATTGCTTGTTGTGTTCAACTAACAACCCCAAATCAAACATGGTCAGTACACATAGACATAAAACTGTGAAAATTAGAAAGTCCTCACACTGGAAAAAGCTGCAACCACCAGAATAATTAGTATTTAAGGCTGTTTTTTTTAAGGTGTTCATTCAAAGTGAAGCAGATGTTTACATGCACACGAATATTAACCTTCTACTGTCATTCAACATGTGAAAATCTTCCAGATTTCACATTTCAAAAGATTTGAAAACTGCATATTGACTTCGGATATTCCAAATTAGGCTTTCTCCTAGTTAGATATGTGAGATATCCCATTGTTGTCTTGTTTTTAGGGGTGTCCTTTGGACATGTATGCAGCATGTTCAGAATATGGTTTAATTTGTGGTTTCTACTGCAGTTTGTGTCACATGGGTACGGTTACCTTGGTGCTTGAATACCCACATCCCCCACCCCCCATCCCCTTCTTTACGTTGAAACCACATACTTTTCCTACCATTGTGCTGATTTTTTTTTTTTTTTTTTTTTTTTTTATGATTTAAACCTTAAAAAATCAGTTCTTGTTTTTACAGGGGCTCGAGTTCTTCTTAAAATGAGCTCGATGCGCCTGTGTCTTGATGCACTGCTCATAAACCAACCAGTCCAGAAGAAAAGGCCAAAAATTTTGGATCAGAAGGACACGCCTGCTTTTAAATGTCAAGAAAAACAACATGTTTTTGTGCTTTTTCTGTGCAAATACCACAGCGGTGACCTCTTCCAACAGTTGGTTGAAGGAATGAAAGTGTTTCCACGGTCGAACGAATCCGGCCATGGTGGAGATGTTGGAGAAATATTCATTTTCGTTGTGTCGTGTAAGCAGCTCAGAATAGTAAATTGTCTTGTCCATTACAACCACATGGCCTAAAACTGATGTGAAACAAGAAAGCTGGACACCCAAGTCCATATCTGGAGTAATTTGTGATGGTACAAGTGTGATTGTTGCAGTTTCTGCATTGATCTGTCTGCAGAAACATCTGTGTTTCTTTTACATTTTGATACCTGAACATTTTTAAAGAAAGAGGAGAAACCAGGAACACACTTCTACACTGACTTCCTGAGGCTCGTGGACATAAAAAAAAAAAAAAATCAGATATTTGCTTTTGCGGCAGGCTGTATAAACATCTACCACTCCCACATCAGCTCTGATTTCAGGCGGTGTCTTTGTCGAACGTCCTCCTCTTTGAAGCTGAAGTGCGGAATTCAGACGGGATTAACGCTCAGAGAGCTAATTACTGCAGAGAGGGGAGTGCAGCACCGAGGCCTCAGTGTGTGTGGCTTCGGTTTCATTAGCCTGGTTCCATCATTTGTTGTTTTTTGAAAATTTTTGCATGTTTGTAGAGTTTATCTCTGTTTCTACACACAGCACTGAATAAATGTTGTAGTCACTTCAAATACAAACTTAAATCAAAAGAATATTTGGTATGAGCTCCTTTGCACTTCGCATCGATGCACCTTTGCACCAGGTACGTGGGCAGATGGTTTATTTAGCATCTTGAAGAACTCAGCCTCCTGTCTTTTCATAAAATACAGATTAAAAATTGCAGACCTGGTTTAGAACAGTTTTTAGATTCATTCTAAGCTTTGTTTTTGAAACTGGTTAAACTGGTTCTGGGTTCATTATCGTTGAAGGTTCTCATTCATGCTTGTCTTGATATGTATCCTAAAATCAAAGCTGAACCAAGGCCAACTGGGCCTGTGGAGTTTATTGTCAAGTAGCTTTTCCGTTCCTAATGACTGGTGGGAGACTTTTAATAGGAGCATCTATGGGTGGTTGGTGCCTGAAACTCATCTGTCGTATAGATTCCTCCAATTACAGGTGAGTTTCTCGGTTGTTACAGACTCCAGTCATGTGAGTTTCTTAGAACTGAAGAAGCTACTTGGATGAAAGAACTCACACAAGTCCGGTTGCCTTTGTTTCAGCTCTTTTTGGACGACATTCATCTACATTCTGGTTTGACTTCTTGTGGATTCAGTCCATTCTGTGTCTTCTGAGTCCTCATGTAATTGAAACAGACTCGTGATATTGAGACCAGGGGTTTACACCATCTGGTGCAGAACTCCGTGTTCTTCTTGTGGTTGATGCCCTGCTCCACAATGAAGGGATTACACAAATTATAAGGAGCAGTTCTTCTCACTAATTGTGACCCAGTTCTCAAAAAGAACCTCCAGAGAGTCTGATAAACGTCTGGCAGCAGAAACTCAAACCAACCAACCAGTATAGCGCCATTATATTTTGACCTTTTGATTTTTGTGCACAGGTGTGTGTGAGAAACGATCTTCCGTGTGTGAATCTTCCATAAAACGACTTCAGAGTAGACTTGCCTGAGTTCTGCATGAGTCCCATTGGTTTTTACCAGTGTTAAACTAACTGCTGCACATCCTTTCATTTCTGAGGAAATCTGCTTCATTCTTTCACTTCTTTTGGCTGAATATTGTTCTTTATGACTCTGACTGGATGTTTGTTCATGTTGTGCCGACTCTACAAGAACTTGCTCTTTCTTTTCATTGACTTTTTCTGTTAGTGCTGCAAGTGTGAAAGCTGATGGTTTGCATTGTGGTAACGAGCTCCTCTCCACTCACCCCAGCTGTGTGGAAATAGAAACTTCTGGGTTAATAGTCTTATCATTGTCTCACAGAAAAATGTGGATATTTTAGTGAAGAATGGAAACGTTATCCATGGACTAACTTAAGGATTGTGTGTTGATTTGCCTTTTTAGGCACTTCCACAGAGAATAACCAGGTGAAGCTCTAATGTCCAACTTGTATTTAAGGCTGGGATCTTGTATATAAATGGTGACTGATGTCATTGCCTGGTTTACAGTTTTAAGTAACCAGATAAAAATGATTTATTACGTGATAATAGTAACTTGGATTTTCAAATCTAGCTCTGTTTAACAAAAGAGAAATCAGTTTATGACCATTTTTTTTCGTCTCCCACAAACGATGAACAGATCGCAGTGTTCTGTGGTCACAGACTAACATCTAGTTTCCACTGCGCTAATGCGTGTGAACACACCAGCCACCTCTTCGTGACACGCTGACATAACCACACAGCACACCGCCTGGTTTGTGGGGAACTTGTTCGTTGCCTATTGTCTCATTTGTAGAGATCCGTGTGGTCGGTGCAGCTGACACATAAATACGTAACATGTATACATTAATGTCACGAAAAAGAATCTTAGAAAGAGCTTTAGGTTTGGTGAGTTTGATCTGATGAGAGTAACGACTGGTTGGTGGCGTCATACACACATCCTGTGTGTACGCCTCAATCAAACCAAGCGATTCCAGTTTCATTACTGCAGCACCAGGGTTATGACCCCATTAAAGAGGGTATATACAGCTCCCGTGATCTCTGTGATTTTTGTGACTCCTTGTCCGCCAACTCCATCCTGTGTTGTAATATGCTGTAGTGGATGCAGTGAAAGTAGTACAGGGGGTACAAGTTTGCCTGTATTTCTTGTCTCTTGACTCAAAAACTGAGTGGAAACGGGGGACTTGTCTTAGTCTGATCTTCACAACACATGTTTGTGTTGAAGTGTGTGATGGCAACGGACAAAGGAGCTTTGTGAGGAGCTCAGAAAAAGAGTTGTTGTTTCTCACCAGGCTGGAAAAGGTTCCACAACCATCTCTAAAGAGTCTGGAAGCCACAAATAATCCACAGAGAGTCAGACAGATTGAAGACGACTGTTCTCCTCCACAGGAGTGGTCCACCAACAAACATCACTCCATCATAGTGGGAGAGGAACCAGAGGAACCCAGGGGAACTTCTAAGCAGCTAAAGGCCTCTCTCACATTGGCTGATGTTCATGTTGATGAATCCACTCAACAACCAAAGACACTGCTCTCTGTCCACAAAGAACATGTGGGACAATGTTTAGTGGACAGATGAGACCAGAGTAGAATAGTTTGGTTTAAATGTTTGGAGATGAACCAACTCTGCATTCCAGCATCAGAACCTCATCCCTCCATGAAACATGGGGGCGCTAATGTCCTGGTTTGGGCCTGTTCTGCTGCATCTGCTCATCATTGATGGACCAATGAACTGTGAATTCTACCAGTGAACTCTAAAGAAAATGTCAGGGCATGAGTCCATGAGCTGAATGTGAAGAGAAACTGGGTCATGGAGGAAGACAAGGAGCCTTAGAACACCAGTGCTTCTCCAGAAGAACCAGAAGAACGTTTAGGAACAAGTCAAAGTCCTGACCTTCATCCAGTAGAAATGTAGGAAACCACCAACATCTCAGGACTGAACTTATTCTGTTCTGAGGAATGGGTTCAGATTCCTCTAAGCTGCTGATCAGTCCAGCCTCCAGGTCACATTTCATCATGAAAAATAAACAATTATTTCAGTATGAATTCATTTTCTGACAGTTTACTGTTTTGTAATTGATAAGTTGTAGCTTTAAATCTAAATTAAGTCAAAAGCTCGTGTCTTCAGAGGGAAGTCTGCAGGGATTTAATGAACTCAATTACTTACGTGTACTTATTTATAGATCAGTGCAGAGTGACTTAACAATATGCCCACTCCTTTTTTTCATTTTTTGTTCTCAAGGTTTTAATTAACTCTACAAGACATTGACTCACAATATGACACACAAAAAGCACAAAGGAATGACTCACACAGGCAAAACATAATCCTCACACACAGGGACAAATAAACAGAGTTTACTCCTGGTCATAAAATACTGGTTAACCAAAGCACAGAGGGCTGGAAGAGGTTGCTGGGGAGGTTCTGAGGAAACACTCATGCTGCTGGATTTAATCTCATTCCCTCTGTGGTTTAAATCAGGATCAAGCAGATCTTCATTCACTCGGTCAAATGTCCACTGCTCTTGTAAAGGAGCTCTGGAGTGGGACCAGCAGTGAGTGGATTAACTAATCTGATGATTGATTAATTGTCTTTTTCTTAACATCTGGTGGTTCCTGCCTCTCAGGTGTGAGGGTCCATGATAAACATTTAAACAAACTGCAAGACGTGTTTCCTCCATTTTTGACAATTTATAGACAAAATGATTCATCAAGACAACAACTGTCTTCTTTCTGTTCACTGACCTCAAACAGAAAATGTCAGTGTTATGAGACAATTCAGGACACAACTGGATTGGAAAAGTAGGACTTTCATAGATACCAGGAAGTCAGAGACTATTATAATAAAAAAAATGCAGATCAAAGAGGAAAAAGGATTTGATATTTATATTTATTTATTTATATATGATGCATATTAAAAAAAAGTAAAAAAAAAAGTTGTCCACAAGAATATATGAAAGTATACATCAAACAAAAATGGGAGAATGAGTCAGAAACACAAATATCAGAGGAGACCTGGAGGGAAATGTGTGAGACACAAGCCACCACTGCAAACTCAAGATGACTGAGAGAACCTGGCTTATAACGCTCAGAATAACAGCCACAGACACAGAACTGGGGATTCTAGTGGAGACAATGTGGAACCATTTCCATGTCTTTTGGGATGTTGGTTCTAAAATCCAGCCAAAATGTTGGGGGCGGAGCTACATTTGTCTTTATATCTTGGTAAAATACCTGAAACAGTCCTACACATGGATCGATACTAACTGAAGATATTTTTGGCAAGTAGTAGAAAAGCTATAATCTGAAAATGGTTGCAAATGGACCTCCCAAAATTGAACCAGCGGCGTGGGGCTGTAAACGAAATCTACTGTAAAGTATGGAAAGACGTATCTTAGTTTTAAGTATCTTCAGTGAAATTAACTGATGACGCCGCCTTTGCGTCAACGTTTTTATACAAAAATTGATTTGGTTGTGTCTCTCTTTCTTCAGAGGAGTTTTTGTGCCGCTCCCTGTTTGTGTGGATGTGGTGCGATGATGGCGGTGTGCGTTTGTTGTGTTAATTTGGCTGCACACTTACATAACTTCCCTCCCTTGCTAAATATAGCCGCTCAGAGTCGAGCTGTCACTCCGTTACAAACTGCTGGGAGTATAAATACACGCTCGGTGTGTTTTCGGGCTTCGTTCTGAGTAACCGTCTGAAAGATGAGACGATGCCCCCCCCCCCCCTCGCTGCAGTAACCATTCCTCCAGATGTTCCTTCTCTTTAAAGCTCATGTAAACATGGTTCGTGTCTCATACATCGCTAGCAGCCCTGTTGTTTAAGCCATACTGTAAATTAAAATCATAAAGCTGGGAGTGCAGTTTGTCTTAGTGCTCCTGTGTTGTGTGGATGGACGGATGAGGAGCAGCTGAGATGAGGGCTTCTCAACATGTGTTTATAGCTGCAGACTTGAGGCAGCTGGAGGAACGTGTTTGTCAGCTCCGTCTCTTGCACCAAATGTTTCAGTGTCATTATTTTCTTCCTCTCCGCAGCTCAGATTGAAATCATCCCCTGCAAGATCTGTGGAGATAAGTCATCAGGGATCCACTACGGGGTGATCACCTGTGAGGGCTGCAAGGTAAGCCCCACCCAAACTCTGCACGAATCTCGCTTCCTGTTGTGGTTTATCTTTATCTGCTAAGATGAGGTGAGATAAACCGTTATTCACGCCACAGTGGTGAAAGCCATGCAACCAACAACATTAAGAGTAGAAAATTAAACACAATAGAAAAGATGAAGTTATTGCGCAGATGTTGCAGATGTTACAGTGTGTGTGGTCCAGCAGGCGTAGTCGTACAGCCTCACATGCTACCACAGACTCACAGTAGTCCCCCAGTAAACCCCCCTCCTCCCATACCGAACAGTGGTTCCCAACCTGTTATTTTCATCAAAGTCACTGTTGTTGGAAAGATGGAGAGTAAATTTATGGAACTGGGAGAATGTGTCAGAACTACAAAGGATTTAAATAGTCCTAAAAATAAATGGTAGAGAACCACTGGTCTAGAGTAGGGGGTCCAGACGTCCTCTTTTTGAGACATAAAACTGTGTCCAACTCTACTTCTAAACTATTTGTCTGGGATTTTGAGCCTCAAATTTGTATTTCTCTGTGTGTCCCCTGCTGAAGGCTCCTCTTTTTCCACAAACTCAAATCTGGTCAATCTGGTCTAGAGACCAAGAACACAAGCCCCTGACCTTCTCCTTGAACCTGGTAAAAGCGATCCTGTCTCAATCCTGTTTCATGGCAGAATTTATGTCTAAGCTGCCTTTAAATGACAGAATTAAATAAACCATGTGTCCAGTTTACATTAATGTGGTACATTAAGTGGCTTCACTGTTTAAACAAACATCACTCAGTAATTTCCCTGTTATCCTGCAGACCTCGTCTCCAGCCTCATTAGGAGGGTGGAAGGAAACGTTTGACGTCGGGTCTTAAACATCAGTCATGACGCTTCAGCTCTTTAGCTGCTGGTGTGTTCGACTGCAGCAGCTGCTGATGTGACAGCTGGAGGCTTATTTCACAGCCAGCGAGCAGCTGATGGAGATTCATCATCGTAGCTCCGAACAAGCCCCACAATAGGCAGACTTTAATTATCTTCTTTTATGACTATTATGGAAATATGACATGTTAGTGTTTTTTTTTTGTTTGTTTTTTTAATGGCGATACCAAAAGTTTTCCAGTTCTTGGCACAGAGTGGCCTTTAGAGTTTTGACCTTTAGTCACAGATTCATGTTGTTGTTTAACAAGAAGTTTCACTGACAGTTTCAATAAGAACAGTCATTATAGTTTTATCGATAAAGTGATTCTGCTGCAGAGCAGCATCAAATCTGCAGGAAATAGAGCAGAAGAAGAAGATGAAGTTTCCCCTCCAACGATCTCCGACTCTATTGAGAATTATGAGCACATGGACAGGACAAGAATGAGGTGTAGAAGAAAGAAGACACTGTGGTGAATGAAAAGAAAAAGGAGGAGAAAGAGAAACGATGAAGAAGTAGAAGGAGGAAGATCAAGAACAAGGTTTTTTCCTAAACTTTATCTCCCGCGCTGAATTGATTCAGTAGAAGAAGAAGAACCAAGGTGTCTCCATCGTCTTATGTCCACATTGATTCCAGCTTTGGTTCATCTTCGTTTCTCTACCTCCATGTTTCTGTTCCTCAATCTGATGTTTTTACTCCACGTGGAGCAAACATGCTCAGAGAGAACAGATTTATTCCAACAACCAGAGAGAAACCAGAAACATCAGGAGTTTATTAGGAGATCAGATGTTCCTGTTCAGTGGGATAAAGAAATGTCACAAAAGAGTCGAATACTACATTCAAATTTAAATGAACAGAAAGATCATGTAATATGTCTATGAAGGTTCTCAGTCATCCAGCTCATGGTATCAATCCAAAAGGTTTTTAAAGAAATAAAACTGGACTTGTAGACGTTTCATCTGAGTAGTTCCTTCAGTTCTGAGAGACTGGAGGGAAGTTGAGGGTTAAACAAAAAGCCGTGTGCTTGTTTCACTTGTTTTTGTAAAAAACAGACTTATTTCCATTAATGGATTTAATATACACATTCTTTAACCATCATGCATTAAGGGACAAGTGTCCTCTTCAAAAACGCCCTAAAAAGCAGCATATGACTTTTAACCGTTTATATGTCAGTGCTTGTGATGACATTGAAATTTTTTCTAAACTGAAAGTGCGTTTTTCTTGGGGGATATTATAGCCTTGGACTTGTTAATTATTAGCAGCAAAAACTTTGATGGGTTTTTATTTTTTTGTAATGACCGATTCACAAAAATTGTTACGTGAATTGTCCTCTTCAAAAACGCCCTAAATATATCATATGTTAATATTTCTTTGTTCTTTTTTTTTTCATAAATCTTTTACTTCGCTTCAGTACTAATCACAAATACCAAAAGTTTGATTAAATTCTGACTTTTAACACTTTATATGTCAGTGCTTCTGGTGGCGTCGAGTTTTTTTTTTTTTTTTTTTACAAAAAAACAAAACAAAATACAAAAATTTTAATATTTTCAACAATCTAAATGCAAAGTGGATTTTTCTTGGGGGGTTATAACTCTAAGATACTTACTACTACTATGAATATTGCTCTAATGAAGCCATTGTCAGTGGGAGCCTCCATCTCAAGATGTGACTGGTGCTGGAACTTCTTGGGGACAGAAGTTAAGACTGGATTGTAAATTGATGTGGTTCTTGTGACTCCGGTCTCTCAGAACTGAAGAAGCTCCTCAGATGAAACGTCCTCAAAGAAACTCTACATGTCCAGTTCTTTAAACTGTAAACACATTTGCATAAAGTGAACAGCCGTCCTCCTTCCCTTTCTCAGGGTTTCTTCAGGAGGAGTCAGCAGAGCAACGCCTCCTACTCGTGTCCCCGTCAGAAAAACTGTCCGATCGACCGGACGAGCCGAAACCGCTGCCAGCACTGCCGCCTGCAGAAATGTCTGGCCGTGGGAATGTCCCGAGACGGTGAGACACTCCAGAGAATTCACATGACACACTCACACGAACCTGCAGGAGGCCTCACACCTGCAGAAAACATCTGGCAGTCAGCAGTTTACAGGACGTTGGTCTGCAGACACAGCGAAGAACAGCATGGTGTCTTATTCAAGAAGCATCTTTAAAGCATAGACTGGATAAAGACTGATATGATTGTCCTCTCCGTCCTCTCCATCCTCTCCACAGCCGTAAAGTTTGGTCGCATGTCTAAAAAGCAGCGTGACAGTCTGTACGCTGAGGTCCAGAAGCATCGCCTCCAGCAGCAGCAGCAGCAGCAACAGCAGCAGCAGCAGCCTCCTCCCCCCCTCCTCTCTCGTCCCAGCCTCGGCAGCCCGAGCCGGGGAGACACCGAGTCTCTGTCCCCCCACTACACCCTGTCCTCCACGGGCCTCACAGAGCTCCCTGACGAGGTGGGACGCTACATGGACGAGAACTCGCCTGGAGGAGCGTCTCTGTCGTCCAAGGTTTCTGTTTAGTTTTCGTTTCGGTTTCTGTGTGAAGTTTGAATGAATTACTTGAATTGACTTATTTTGCACAAACAGGCAGATTCTGGAGTGGGAGGAGGAGGAGGAGGAGGAGGAGGAGGATTCTACCTGGATATCCAGCCGTCTCCAGACCAGTCTGGGCTTGATATTAACGGCATCAAGCCGGAGCCGCTGTGCGACTACGGCTCCAGTAACGGCTTCTTCCCGTACTGCTCCTTCAGCAACGGAGACACATCACCCAGCGTGTCCATGGCCGAACTCGGTAAGACTCAGAGACGTGTCAAGAATGAGACATAACTGCTGAGGATCGGAGCAAGTCCTCCCCTGTAGGTCGCGTGTTCTCCACCTACAGACAAGCACACAAAACAAATCCACCCTCTACCATTTTTATAACTTTTTTCCTGGTGTTAATGTTTCAGTCCTCTAACATTACATTGGTTCCTCTTGTATTCTCAAATATATATTCTTAAATACTGACGTCCAGTGGATTCAGTGATAAATACGTATAAACAGCATCACTCAGAAATACCCATGTTAAAGAGTCTGACTGCTGAAGTGACTAACGTCGTCCAAATCATGCACCATTTCCTGCATCTGTACGATAATATCACTACAATCAATAATTCCAAAAATCCCATATTCTGTCATAATTTGACCCTTCGATAGATGGATATTATCAAACACACACAGCGCTGTTAGTTCATGGTAAAACTGCATTTGAAGCTTTACTTTGTGGCCTGTGGTAATGTCTGAGGAAGTACGATCATTTTACTTAAAATATGATAAATTTAAGCTTCTGGTACGATAATTTATCATCTCCCATCTGCCAGCAACATGAAGGAAGCAGCGTCAGATGACTGGATTCAAGAGGTTATGAGGGTTATATGAGAAGAGATGGAAAAAAAAAAGTGAATACATGTAAAACATGAGAAACTAGAGGATAAATAATGTGGAAAACATGATTGGAATGTCTCTAAAAGAATTAATATCCAATCAAATTGGTGAAATCAGGAGCGATATCCAGCGTTTATTTTAGCTTTTGACTTCTAACTATTAAATAGCTTCAGGATAAAGCTGCTCATTTTAAATCTTTTTTTTTTTAATTCCCATTCCTGGCCTTTTAAGAATCAATAAAGTAAATTAGCATCTGAGTCTTGGCTGAACGGGCGACGCTCTGAAAAATAAAAGATGCTCCATCTGGCAGAACGTTGCAGGGAGCTGCAGGGAGAGAAGAAAAAAAAATATGAAGATGAGGAAATATCTTGAAAGAGGAGGAGCAGGAGGAAAAGATGGAGGAGGAAGAAGCCGCTAAGGAGAGTCAGGGAGACAAAGGAGGAGAGAGAAAGGTGGTTTAAAATAGCAGGAGGTTGAAAACTCATCTTCAGAGCTCATTAAAAACTCTGTGTGGTAATTAGCTGTCTGTTAATTAGGGCCAACCGGGACGTGGCGGGGCGTTCGTTGGGGGAAATCATATTTTATTGTCCCTGGAGATTTTCTTTTTTTTTCATTTTTTATTGTAATAACGCACCACACTAACAAGTCAGAGCAAACTAAAAGAAAATTTTATTATGTGGCTGTAATTTTTATAATTTTTTTGCTTTATTTTGGTCTGTGTTGTTGTGTTGTCTGAACAATTAGCTGCAGCACAAAGAACAGAGCAACATCTTCAGTGTATTTATTTTTGGTTTGTTTCTCATCTGAGCTGAACATCATATTGAGACATCGATTCACTGCGGAAAAGGTCGGAAATACATTGGGAAGGAAGTGAGGGTGTTATATCAGGTTGTTACTGCTACGAGGTTTGGATGTCTAAATATGGAATCAAATAAAATCAAATGAAACTTTATTTATATAGCACGTTTCAAACAAAACGCAATAAAACATTACAACAAATAATAAAAATCAAACCACCTCAGGCAGGAAAGAAAAGGTTTACAAGTCTTGTGCACCGTTCTGTTATGAAATGATTAGTGTCCGAGTCCGAGTGTTTTTAGTCGTCACATCCCGATAATAAAACACAAGAAACCAGTGAGAACATAAGAAACACATGCAGATACTTGGACTCACTTTAGACGTTACACTGACGTCCGTCCTGTGCAGTCGTAGTGGAAATAAGCAGCTTAAAGTTCAGGTGTGAACTTATCGGTCTCAGACTGACATGTGAATATTCACTCATAGAGCAAAAGACATAAATGGCAGATTTTGTTTCTGCAAGTTTGCACCACTTCCTGTTGAAGTCTGCAGGTTTCACAGAGACCAGTTTATTTACCACCAAAATGTTTCCGAGTGGAACAAGCAGGACGTCCTTTTGAAGTTCATTAACACTGGATGGTCACCACACACACGGCTGCTGGTTCCTTCAGTGAAGATATCTGAGCTGTGCATTTTAAAATATAAATGTTCATGATCACAAAAAGACTGCTTAGAGTATTTATTTATTTGCACCATAATACAGAAACAATAACATAGACACAGAAAAACAAAAACAAGATAAAGTATCAGAGAGGTAAAAAAAAAAGAAAAATACTGACTGGGCTGATTCAAGGTACCTCCCCCACCAAAATAATAAAACATGAATACATATAAAAGGAGGTTATTGTGAGTCTTGGTGTATTAAAAAGGAATTCAGTCTGGACTTTGTGAGGTACAGAAAAAAGGAGGATGAACGGCATGACTTGTGTTGAAAGAGAGTTGCTCTGTCCATGACAACCTTCACTAATTAATTAGTCAAAATGAAATTTGTATCAATAGCAAATAGTATGAGTTGTAGTTTGTCTTGTGAGCCAGCAGAGGGCGCTGCTATCCGTAAACTAAGCTAACTCATATAAATGCACTAGCAAGAATCTTGGCTTCATGCAGCTAGAAAAGAAAGGCTTCATGGTTACAACTTTACAGTTTTCATCATCTTTAGGTTTAGATTTTAATGCAACATCACTATTCTTGATACAAATATGTTACAAATAAAGCTCGTCTGTGTCGTTCCAGATCACCTGGCCCAGATCATCTCTAAATCTCACCTGGAGACGTGTCAGTACCTGAGGGAGGAGCTGCAGCAGATGAGCTGGCAGAGCTTCCTGCAGGACGAGGTGGAGAGCTACCAGAGCAAGGTGGCTTCATTTTGTTCATCCTCGCGTTAGTTTCCTGTTTCCCGTCCCGAGTCAGCGACGTTCACTTTACTGAAGAGATGAGTCATTGGTGCGTGTGCTGTTCTTTGACCTCCTCCTGCTCTGTCCTGTTCAGCCCCGGGAGGTGATGTGGCAGCTCTGTGCTGTGAAGATCACCGAGGCCATTCAGTACGTGGTGGAGTTCGCCAAACGTATCGACGGCTTCATGGATCTCTGCCAGAACGACCAGATTGTCCTGCTCAAAGCCGGTAAGAGCAGCTAATGATACGATTCATTTCTTCTTATCAACAAATACCATGTCTGTATCAAAGCCTGATCTGAGCTGCAAACACTGTTAAAAATATTACAATAACAATGCTGTGCCACTTAAAAGCATTTGCAACCTTCAGGGTGTTCTACATTTCTGCATAAAAACTATTCAAAACATCAACTCAGTCAAATAAATGAAACTGAAATATTGTAGACTTCTTCGTGGCTTACGTCACTGTAACATTCACCGTGTTAGCTGGAGGCAAAACAGACGACAGTTCATGTACCAGCCGCTGCCAACTTTGCTTTGGCTTTGGTGATTAAAAGAAAGGATTGGAGTGAGACAATCATGAACAACGGCACACACTTCTTATCAGATCAGATTAATATGTGATGCATCATCTGTTTCAGCCTGGATAACGTTATGGGTTAGAATAAATCATGACTGAAATTACGTTAACTACGTTACATTAATCATTACTTGGGGGATTCTTGTTATATGTTAATGCTAATGCTAACTGCGAGCTAACGCAACGTTAGTTGTGTGTTTCAGGGGTATCCAAGAAGAAGTTGCATTTACTACATTAACCTCCACAGTGGTTCCACTTAGTTATTGCAATATCTTTGTTGGAGGCTTCACTTGATAAAGACAGCCCTTGTGTGATCGTATGGACTAAAGTCATTATTCAAATTCTTCTACTGCAAATCTTGCACATGTCCACTGAAGACATTGTTGTAGGTGTCTAACTATTTGTATGCCTTCAGCCTTTCTTTCGTGTAAATGCTGGGTTTCTCAATTAGGTGTAAATGTCTGGTCATTGCATGCATCCATCCAGGGAGAGATGGACAATTTGACAAATTATATTAAGTTAATTATTTTTTGGGGATTCTTGATACATGTTAATGCTAATGCTAACCGCTAGTTAACGCAACATTAGTTGTATGTTTCAGGTGTGTCCAAGCAGAATTGAATTTACCACGTTACCTCCACAGTGGTTCCACTTACTTATTGTAATATCTTTGATGGAGAGGCTTCACTTGATAAAGACAGACCAGACTTTGTCCCCTCTGTGTCCTTTGGTCAAATCGTCCATCCAGTGAGTGAGAGTGTAGGGGTCAGTGAATATCAGTCAGAGTCAACTTTTTAAAATAACACTCAAGTTCTCGGGGATTGAGTGTGTTAGTATATTTTCTAAAATATGTGTTTTCCTCGTCCATTCGTGCCAAAACAGTCCATTGAAATATGCTAACCGTTGTTTACAGGCTATAGTGTTTAGGATGTTTTGCCTCCAGTTAAGCCCCGCCCCTCAAAATACATCACAGTGTTTACAAATTTGTCTCAGTCTGATCTTCACAACACATGTTTGTGTTGAAGTGTGGACAAAGGAGCTTTGTGAGCAGCTCAGAAAAAGAGTTGTTGTTGCTCATCAGGCTGGAAATGGTTCCAAAACCATCTGTAAAGAGTTTGGAAGCCACAAATAATCCACAGTCAGACAGATTGAAGACGACTGTTCCCTTCCACAGAAGTGGCTCACCAATTAACACCTGACCCTAATCCAATAGAAATGTTGTGAAGCAAGAGTTCATGTAAGGAAAACCAACCAACACCTCAGAACTGAAGTGGTTCTGTACTGAGAAATGGACTAAAATTCCCACTGGTCTATTTTCAGGACTTGTGTGCAAATCTGTTGATGTTTTTGAGTCATTTTTATGAAGAAATGTAAGAAATTCTGAAGGGCAAAAACTTCTAAGCAGCACTGTATAACATCCTGATACTTCAGATATTCCAGAAAATAAAGAAAATAATCCACAACAAATGCTTTTTACATATATTTGAAGTATTTT
The DNA here is from genome assembly GCF_022458985.1 of Mugil cephalus. NCBI lineage: Eukaryota > Metazoa > Chordata > Actinopteri > Mugiliformes > Mugilidae > Mugil > Mugil cephalus. The sequence continues at coordinate 29,325,063 of NC_061772.1, forward strand.
TACAGATTTCAGTCACATTTACATTTTCACTTAGAATAAAATAAAACTTTCTGATAAAACGAAACCTGATTCATCGTCATTAGTCTCTGATTGATCATCATCTGAATGGATTAACATTCCTCCTCTGCCAGGTTCTCTTGAGGTTGTCTTTGTGCGAATGTGTCGAGTGTTTGACTCTCAGAACAACACCGTCTACTTCGATGGGAAGTTTGCAACTCCTGATGTCTTTGAAGCGTTAGGTGAGTGGAGGAACTCTTTTTCATACGTATATATAGAAATACATATTACTCCTGTCTTGTTACCGGCACAAAGTTGTACATGATATAGTAGCATTTTTGGACATTTTTCTTTTCTGTTCTTTGTTGTGGCTGCAAAATGGAGTCTGCTACGTCCTGTGAACTAATTAGTGAACTATTTATTGCTTATCAACAGGCAGCTAACTGCTCCAGGTCAGTAGAGGAGGCCCCTGGAGGGCTGTCAAACTGAGAAGCATTCAAGTACATTTACATGCACATGAAAAAAACAAATTACTGCCGTAATCTGACTTTAACTGGACAACTTAAGTGCATGTAAACACGTTACTCTGACTAACATCAGAGTTCTCCTTATCCAATTAAGATGCCTAGATAATGCGATTGTTAACTAATTGTCTCTGCCATGCATACACCTTAATCTGATTTTAACCGGACAACGCGTATGCACATGCTCCACAACCACTGCATGGTCGCAGAAGAAGAAGGTAAACAGAGCCGGTAGAAGAACCACCTGAAGGATAGCGCCATCTATCTTATCTGACTCAACTTTGTAGACGTAATCCCTTTTACACACCGTGTGCATGAGACATACGACACAAGCACTTCCTCAAGGAAACCCACTTTGGTTCCTACCATCAAATCCACCGTGATGATAGCGGGCTTGGAGCGTGTTAGCTTGATACAACATTAACCTCCTGAGACCTGGGCCTTTGTTTGGTATGCATATTCGATTTCTCCCAACGTATTTGGAATCAGTAGGACCTAAGACGTACAAAGACTATGCATCATCTTTTTAACAAGAACAAGCAGTTTTTGTAAAACATAAATGTCCTCATATGTGGACACAGGGATTATTTGTATATTACAGTAAAGTCACCAAAAACAGGATTGCAAACAATGAAATCCCAACGTACTGAAACAAGTACCTGCTAATTAGTGAGGTTGTAGCTTGATACTATTGATAGGATTTGTTAAATTTGCAGGTTGGTGAGGTTTTGTACCTTGTCCATTTTTGTTACGTGAACTGAAAAGCCCACCATCATGTTTTTACACCGATTAACAGGCCATAGAGAGGATATGACCTACCACCTCTGGTGCTCATCTTGGACTGACTATAAGGTCTTATACGGGGCACATTTCTCTAAGTCTAGACTAGCTGAACTGTATCCGTAAGTAGAAGACACCTTAGCCACATGTTTTTTCTTCCTCATGATCTGGACGGTTTCTGGGTGGGTTATTTTTGTGTTATGTCCTCTATTCTTGGACTAAATCCCCGTCCTTGCCCTTTGACTGCTATGTTTGGGATTTCGTGACATCCTTACTAGCAACACGTTCCTTATCGTTACATTGGAAATCTGCTAAATATCTTTCTCACATTAAGAGGATGTACAGTCAAATTTTTCAACCCTTTATCTTCCATTTCACAGATTTTGAGGATCTAACCAACTAAATGTGCGCCTGTTATTGGTGTACCTTTTATGTTGGATAATATAATATGCGTGTCGGTCATGCTGAACTGAGCTTTTATTATCAGGTTGTGACGACTTGATCACGTCTGTGTTCGACTTCGCTAAGACCATGTGTTCACTGCACCTGTCGGAGGACGAGCTCGCCCTCTTCTCGGCCTTCATTCTGCTCTCTGCAGGTACGTCTTCTCTCTGGAAAATGGACGCCATGACGGCTCCTGTAAAAGTGAAGCATGTGGAGCTCCCTCTAGAGGCTGGCTGCGCTATAGCTCGTAAGCTCCACCTCCTCCATGTTAGTGGGTGGGACTAGTCGTCCATATTTTTCTACAGTTTGTGGTAAGATTAGGGTTAGGGTTAGGGTTATGGGCGGTGCTATCTAAAACAAAACTTTTCCAAACAATTGAAGAGGTGGAGCTATACTGTAGTCAACCACCAGGGGGAGCTCTACTTGCTTCAGCATCACTTTTGAGGAGCAGTTTCATCGTTTATTCAGTCTTTATCGGGTCCATGGTCCCGACTACCATGCAGCCTCTTGTCAAGCTGAACCAGCGTGTGTCTGTTCAGACCGGTCGTGGCTGCAGGAGAAGCTGCAGGTGGAGAAGCTGCAGCAGAAGACTCAGCTGGCTCTGCAACACGTCCTGCAGAAGAACCAGAGAGAGGACGGCCTCCTGAACAAGGTACGTGTTCAGACCTGGAGTCATTCATAAACCAGACGAGTCTAAACATAAACATACTGGCCAGAAATGAGACGACGTGCACCTGGATGAAACCTCAGAGTCATGTGTTTGAAACATTATTAAATGCAGAAACGAGGCCACGCTGCCCTCCTGTGGAGACACTCTGATCTGCACATAAAAACTGATCATGTTTGTCCACTGCTCCTCGTCTCCTGCTTTATTTTACTCCTGTTCCTCATCTCTCTCTTTTCCTCCCATTCCTTTTCCTGCTTCCTCCTTTTAATTTTCTCTCCCTCCGCCCCCTTCTTTCTCACCTCTTGTTTCACTCCTCCTCTCTCTTCTTCTTGTTTTTACATTTGTCTCCCATTTTTCCTGTTCTCTTCTTTCTCCTTGCCACTCTTATTTTTCCTCTCCCCTCTCCTGTCTCCTCCTCTTTCTTCGTACCACACCATACCCTCTTTACTTTTCCTGTCTTCTCCCTCTTCCTCCTCCTCCTCCTCCTCCTCTTCCTCTTCCTCCTCTCTTCTCCTCCTCAGCTCAGGTGTAAGGTGTCTACGTTGCGTTCGCTGTGCAGTCGTCACACGGAGCAGTTGTTGGCGTTCAGAGCCGTTTACCCCGACGTCGTCCGGACTCACTTCCCTCCTCTTTACAAGGAGCTGTTCGGAGCCGACCTCGAGCTGACACTGCAGACCAGCGACTGAACCGGGACTGGACCAGACCAGACTGGACCAGAGCTGACTGATCCAAACCATGAACACACAAGACAGGACGGTGACTCACGGCAGCCAAAGAGCATCACAGTACATCAGCTGCTTTCCTCCTGAGCACAGCAGAGACACCTGAACTCATCTCCTCCTCCTCCTCCTCTTCCTCCTCTTCTGGAGTCTGGTGCACTCTCTCCACGTACACTAACACACATCTGGTTTCCAGGATCCTGAACCTGGACATTAAAAGGCACTTTCACTCCTCACACTGAGACCTGGTTCCTGTTTCAACACATTGTCAAGACATCACTTCTTCTTCTTCTTCTTCTTCTTCTGTTACTGTACTTTTAAAAGTTCAGGCGCCGGAAACCTTCACAGCAGTAGCGTTTTACCAGCTGATCAATGACGAGCAGAGAAAGTTTGACGTCTCGTAGTCCACTGATGGATGGAGCTTCTCGACTCTTTAGAAAGAGGCACATTTCAAGTGCGCTCCCACATGCACAAACACTTTGATTTCATTTCAAATCAGCTTTAAAAAGCAATTTGACAAACAGCCAAACTGATCCAAAGCCAGCCCGACCGTCGTTCCACTGCCCGAATCTAATTTTAAATGCAAAATACTTTAATTTCAAACCTGTGTATGAAAACTGTCCTATCTGGCAGCACTGTCTGCAGCACCAGTCCTGCAAGTCCAGCTGCCCTTATTTACAGCTTGTGTCTTTTCTATACCTGATTATTTATAATAAAAACACTCGAAAAGGTTGTAAATACTCCCCTTTTTAATGTGTAAATGATCAACAAATCTAACAAAACAAGAAAAAAAATACAGCATACAGTGAGAAATAACAACTTTTTTACTGAATCCTTTTAAAATGGTTTTAAACTAACTTGAGGGTCAGGTAATAGGTTTGTGCCACGTTCATTTTTTGTGCATTCTCTGCATATGTACCAGAAACAACCACTCCACCAGACCAGGCTTTTGTCAAGCGTGCACTCACCCCCCAATGATGTCAGCTCAATAAATTACTGATATTTGCACTTTGTTCCTCTTGAGTTATCAGAAATTTGCCCTTCGTTGACGCCTGTAGCGTCACATGAGGGAACGGTTTCGATCCCTCTGCAGAGAAATTTACAAATCCAGTAATTTAGCAACCTGGAGTGAAAGCAGAACCCAGCCATGTAACTGAATACTAATTTTATTTAGCCCCTCGTCCTCCCAGCAGCCTCCTCTTTCCTCACCTGTGTGTCACAAGAGAGTCTGCAGCACCACCATGTGGCTCTGATGCCAAAATGCAGGTCCTTTTTAAGTTTTTCTCTTCCATATGCATACACAAGCTTCACCACTTTGGAAGCTGATTAATTAATTATTCAGCTAATTTACATAGAGCTGTACTGAGCCCTGTTCGGGTGTATATGCAGCAGCTCTCTACTCAGGTCAACACATCCAGAATAAATGCAGGAAACTAGAAAGAAATTTAAAAAAAAATTCCCAAAAGTCCAAAGATGTTTTAGTTTAAATTCATGCTTCAAAATCAAACCAATAGATAATGAATCACTTATCAGAAATTTGAAAAGCAATATTAAGAAAAGCAATACATGGAAAAACAAGCTATGCAGAATGTGGTGACGATATTGAGACATTGCACTATAGTGAGTCTATCTGCTGCCAAATCTGTGTGTCTGTTGTGTGTGTTTGTGTGTCTGTGGACTACAGACTGCTGGGAGGAGCCACATTTGACCATTAATCACTCTCAATCAATTCTTTTAAATGTGCAAACATCAAACGAGCTGTTAATTCTTTTACCAGCCTGGATGGTTCCAACACCTTCCATAATTCAACTACCATTTGTTTGTAAGATTTCCACGACTTTCAAACTAAGCTCTAATCTGGAGCCTCTTCCAGTCATTTAACTTCCCAAAACTAATACAGGGGTTACGTTTCCTCCAGAACATTGTAAATTGTTTCCATAGATAGAAAGCTAATCTGCTAACATGTCAAAAGAGCACCAACAACACTTTCATTTAATCGTTGGTCCACCTGTTAAATGTAAAATCTCTCAACCAATGTTTCCAGCTGAGAGTTATTAAGAATTCTGGGTGAATAACAATCATGCAGAAGGGTTTAATTAATCAGGAACCTTAAGATAACTTGTCTCTGAGCAATCAGAATACGAGTCTGACTCAGGACAGGAGCCCACAGACAACCTACGGTATCACACAAAAACAAGTTCTCACATTTCTGTAAATATTTTATTATATCTTTTCACAAGAAAACACTGAAGATGTGACACTCTGATGCAGTGTAAAGTGTACAAGTCTAATCAACAGTGTAAAATTCAGTCAGCTAAAAATAACTCAACACACAGACATTAAAGTTTAACCTCCCGAGACCTGATACTTCATTAAGAACTATAAAACCTAAGCATCATCTTTGAACCGGAAGTGGTTTTGGGGGAAAAATTATGTCCTCATGTGTAGACACGGGAATTATTTCATTGAGTATTATCATAAAGTCAACAATATGGAACAAAATACAAAAATTAGGTTAATCTTCATGTCTGTGCAAAAGCAAAAATGCAAATAAGAAGTCCCAACGTCCTCAGTCGAGTATTACCAAAGTTATAGCTTCTTACTATTGGTACAAACTGCACGTCATATTAAACTTTATTAAACAAATTAAAAGTTTAATATGAGATACAATTTGTACCAATAGTAAGAAGCTATAACTTTGGTAATTATCACGTCATATTAAACTAGAAAAGTTTAATATGACAGTACCATGTCCACTTATAGAATAGAATAGAAAAGAACTCCTTTATTGTATACAAGTATTGGTATATATACAAAAAGTAATAAATTGCAACAAAAAGTATTGCTTGACAAGCCTAAATCATTGACTTGCAACAAAAAGCATTGAATTGCAAACTGATATATAGAAGATATTGCACAGGATTAAGTAGTGAAATGATGAGAGTATTTTTGTTACGTGATCGGTTGCAGAATGAATCAGCTGAAATGCCCTCCATCATGTTTTTTCACCAACTAGTATCTACTTATGAAGATAAAAGTTTAAATGAAGCAGAATAAGAAGCTGCCACAAACTTAAAACTCAACGTCCCCATATGAGGACACAGGGTCTCAGGAGGTTAAACCGCTGACAAAACAATTGAGTACGCCCCTAAGTGAAAACTGTGCCCAGTTACTTACCCATTTCCTCTCCCCGGTGTCACGTGACTCATTAGTGTTACAAGGTCTCAGGTGTGAATGGGGGGCAGGTGTGTTAAGTTTGGAGATACCATAACTGGACTGGTGTCAATCAGCTGCTTCATCTCAGCCTTGATCAGTGTTTCTGGCAAATAACGAACCAAACTTTAGCCATAACTGAATGTCAAGCAATAATGTAAATTTTTGTTTATTGTGTATATTTTTTTTTGTTTGTTTGTTTTTTGTTATGTTAAATGATGGCATGTCTGTGCAGGTTCTCATTTCTGAGTTAAATCGAGGGAGGTGTCGTCTTTGAATCTTCGTGTGTTTCCAACTTACCATTTTCACGTGATCCCATATGCTGACGACATGCCGCTCTCCCTCCATGCCAGTTCATCGTTTTTAGCTGTCGTTCTGTAACTAATTATTGATTATTCTGTACAGGCCACAGGAAAAATACTGCTCTAGATGCCTAGCTACTGGGCATCAAAGTTTTTATCTGTTGATTTATATGCATCATAACGTACGATATCTGGTTTGGTATGCACAGCTCTCTTTTAGATTTAGGTCAGTAACAGAGAGCTTTTTGTGTTTTTAATATGCGTGTGGTACTAGGTTATCTTTTGTTAGTGATGTCTTGATTTTCGACAATGCCACATTGTATGTTTCTTCACAGGGTAAAAAAACAACATTTTTTAAAAAGAATCTTGCAGTGAGCTAGTATTTAACAGAGAAATTGTCGCAGATTTTTGGGGCGATTTTCAGGGGACATTAAAACTTGGACATTTGCACCTCACTATTGTATAAAAATATGAACTTTCCTTTTAATTTATCAAACATTATTATGATTATGTTATATCATAGTACAAGTTTGTTATTGCCCGACCTACACCTGTATCAGCGTGTTAGACTCGGGAGTGTTGATTTCTTTGTTTAAACTGCTCAAACATGACTTCTTTTGATACAAAACAGAGCTGCTGTATCTGAAATGTGAAAAACAAAATGATTAAAACAGAGAAGGACATAAAAACATGTGTCTGTGTTGGCTTCTTCTAAAGACCCCGTATCTATACTTTAAATACAGACACATAATAAATATTTATTATGTTCTTTATTAATATTTATTTACACACTGTAGTTATTTGGTGTATTTTATAGTTAAAATTAAGTAAGTATATACTGTATATTGAATATCAATAATCTTACTTTTATCTTATTCTTGAAGTTATTTTCATTTTATATTTTTATAATCTTTTCACTTTTGACTTCCAGCATGTGTTAAATGTTAAGGAGGAAATACTGTCAGTCTTTAAATTCTAAGTTAAGGTAGCAGTCAGAGAGGAGCTAGATTGTCAGGATTGCTCGAGGTCCTTGGATCAGAAGCTGCACCAGAAGACGAGGCCTAGCCAGTTCCTGTTTATAGCTGTGGTCAAAGTCCACTCCCAAGGAAAAGACGTCTCTAATTCACAGAAGGCTATCCATCAACTTCAGAACTCAGGGTGTTTGGATCAGATGGGAGCTCTGGAGCCATTTCACATCTGCTTCATCCTCACGTCCCTGTTTACAACACCCTAACAACACCAACAAACCTGCACAGATGAGGAAGGAGAGAGTTGTGCGCATCTTATCAGGTTCTAAAACACCTTTGACTCGGGGGAGTTGCATCTCTGACAAGGAATTAACAACTCTCACCAACATCTTGAAGCTGCAAAGATTGAAGAAGCACCACCACTATCACCTTCCTAAAAGGAGAGACGACAAAAATGGTCAAAGGTGTCGCAAAATAAAACCTGCTGTACTCGGCCCATGGGTGGGAAATGAAGTCGGACCGTCAAGTTGTCCCAAGAGGTAACAAAAGCTAAGCTGAGCTAACGTCCTGTGGGTGGAGAACTGTGAAGGAGCAGCAGAAAGGGAGAGGAATAAGAAGTAAATGTGGTTCAGGGTGATAAAAGGTGGATTTCCTCGTGGAAGTGTTGATGAAGTCATTTAAGAATCCATTAAGAATGGGCTGTCGATTGTGGGTCACGTCGTGCTGTTCTTCCTCCCTTCCTGTAGGGGATGCTGCTTTCTCTTGCTCTTCTTTGTCTTTCAGCTTCCTGTGTCCTGGACAATGATTGGAGGAAAGCTGAGAATAAGTTCTTAATTTCTGTAAAATAGGCCCAACAGGAAATTCTGCACTGCAACTACCCAGAAACAGCTGAATATGTTATACTTATTTAAACCAAATACAATGTACAGAGAATTTATCTTTTTCAGTCATTGAAGAATTGTGAATTGAGCATTGTGACTTTTCATTATCTGACCTCTGGAGCATCAGGTAACGTCATCATACCGTCATATTGCTCCTCCAGTCCAGTTGGTGGCGTTAATGCACCTTTAAGCCGATTTGTAAACTGTCATTGAACACAAAAGAAGACTTTGTGTCACCATCTTGGTGTTTTTTGTGCAGCCATGTGGTTCACACTAGTGATGTTTGAGACCAGCGATTTCCTCTCATACAACAACAGAGAAACCAAACAAGACACAATCAAAGGTAAGTAAAATAATGAGACCATTACAATCAATTATTGTTTAACTATTAAGAACTGCTATAAAATGAAACCTTTCATCTTAATTGTGACCCTGTTCTCTCCTCTTTTGTCTCATCTCCTCATCATAAATGCCTCGTATTCTGTGTTGTGGTTCAACCTGAGTTTGTGTTTCACAAGGTTTGTTGTGTTTCCACAACTCAATAGTTTAGTTTCTTTCCACCGTGTTCCTACATCACCTCCAATGACTGAAATATCAAAAGTATTGATATTTAGATTTGAGAATTGATTTTAGAGCCTGGTAACGAGAGTATCGACATTTCAGTATCGATCTGCACATCACTAGTTCACACATAACTGTCAGTGACCTGAAGCTCTCCAGCCGAGCCAGCAAGAGTGAGAGGCCAGTTTTATTTTCATCATGTTTTCTCTTGTTTTTGGGGTTTAAGGAGCCTGAGGAATGTCTTCTGTGTTCTCTTTTCTTTTTGTTCTATTCATCATTTAGAAGCTGTCAGTTGCTCGGTCAGTTGTAACAGGGCTCAGAGGTCAGAGGAGGAAGGCTGCAGCCTGAAGGTTGGATGAGCTTCTTGGTGGCTCTGGGATCGAGACCCACCAGCTGGAGAGAGATGTGTTTAAGGGTCAAAACACCCAACAAAGAGCCACTTGGCACCTTCCGGGCTGAGGCTGCATCCATTCATAACGGATGTCAGCCACAACATTATGACCACTGACAGGAGAAGCGAATAGCATTTAAACCATCTTGTGACAATTCAGTGTTCTGCTGGGAAACTTTTAAACGTGGCATTCATTCATTTTGGTTGGAGATAATTATTAATTATTCAGACACAAGCACGCTGAAGGAGTAACTGCAATAATTAACCTCTAGTAGTAAATGTGATAATTGAGTCCTAAACGTTAAACTAAAATGGTAAACATGCTGTTTTTACATTAATGCATGAGTGACCTTATAATTTATACAATAGTAAATAGAATTAAATGTGCATTCTCTGCATTTGCCACTTTTAATTATGTAATCAGTGTTTATTTTTACATTCATGATTTTATTGTGGCATTTACCTGACACGTCTCTTCTGTCCAGTAGGTGGCAGTAGAACACAGGTGTGTCCGTTTCATCCTGCTTTAGAACAAGAGTCAAGAGTTTTTCAGCTGATTAGACCAATTTTCTCCCTCTGCAGAGCTTGCAGCTTGGATCACACACAGTTTGAATTACATTTCTTTTCATCTAATGATGCTTTTGTGTGTGTGTGTGAAGTGTGTGTGTGTGTGTGTGTGTGTGTGTGTGTGTGTGTGTGTGTGTGTGTGCAGCCTCACATCAGGATGCATCGTTCAGTGTTTGACGTGACAGGAATTTCACTTTTCAACAACTCCATCCAGCGTCTTCTGCTTTCAACGCGTCTCGTTTTTCATTCCCTGCCTCTCCTCACATATTCCGAGCATCTGTGATCTTCACTTTCTTGACAGTTTCGAACTCCTCAGTCAGACCTGCACGCGTCCTCCATATGTCGACGCAGTCTGGCTGTTAAAGCGTCGAGTTGTGATGTTCGACATTTTCCTGGAGCTGCTTCGTTTTGGAGTTCAGTGTAATTTCACGTCCAATCACAAGTAGAATTAAATTCACATGTCAGACAAAAGAAATACATACAAATCATTTAGAATTCTATTTCTCTCTATATGTACAAGACTTTGCAACACTGAACCCATCTGAAGAGAAACTTGAAAGCAGCTGAAGCTGAAAACAGTTTCTTCTACAAATTCATTGATTGCTCCCAGGGATGTAAATCAAACTCACCCATGTTGTGAAGCAGCAGCAGAGCGTGGACACAGCAAGAGCAAGATACCTCAGTATGCACAGATCAGCCACAACATTATGACCACCACTAACATTCAGCACCCTCTTAAGGCCCATGTCCATCCTCTGATGGGTCAGCACAAGGGAGACCTACACAATATTAGTATTAGTAAGGGGGTCATAATGTTGTGCTTGATCGGTGTACAGTAGTAAATTAAAAACCAATCAAATATCTACAACTTTGTTAAATTTATTTAAATTCTCCTTCTCACTAAACCTCAGCGTTCACCCTTTGAAAAGATGATGATGAAGGATAATCAGAGACACAGGCGTCAGAGTTCTATAATTTGTTGACTTCTCGTTCATCATAAAGTTCACCGTAGAATTTAAATGAGTGTAAAGATTCAGACGAAGATGAGAAAGTAGCCTGCAGGACTGGGCCCACACCAAGTCCATAAACACACGTCACACTTAAATCGATCCCGCATAATGAGATCTAATGAGAACACGTGGAACTAAATCAATATAATGAAAATAGGAGGCACATGTGCACAACATCTATGGAAACCAGGGGAACTTTTGCTCCGATTTATTTGATGCGGAAAGATGAAGAGGTTCCAGTAGAGGTAAGGATCCTCTTAAAACTGCTGATTTATTTCTGTTGGGTTTTAAATTCTGTTACATATAATTATTAAATAGTAAAGTAATCTACTGTATTTTTACTTTATGGACAAGTCGTCCATTGACAAAGGAAAACTAATCAGCACATACTTGCAATATGTCTTCTTTACTCAACGTGTTAAATTACATATAAGATATACTCTAGTTCAATAATTTAATAATTGTTTGGATAATAATAATTTGGATCTAACACAGAGTCAAAGAGTATAAAGGAAATAAAAAATATTTTTTTTGCTGTTTTACAGTTTAAACCTGGAAGAATCAGCTCAAAGCATTCATCACTATAACTTAAATTAAGCCACAACATGTATATGTTTTCAGAGGACACTATCTTCTCCTTCCTTGTCTTAACCTTTTTATTTTCATTTTTTAGCTACGTTAAAACCCCTTTCTCTTCCCTTCGCCATGTCATATCGGCTGGATGTTGGACAAGTCACTTTCTGAGTGGCTTTAGCCGCCGGCAGCTCAATTCCTCTTCTGAGTCATTTTCTTTTGAGCTCATCATTTTTGATGGCAGTAATTCTTGGATATTTGATTTTGAATTTTACATAAAGATTGACTTCAGTCCACCCAATACACAACTACTAGACAAAACTCTAAGAAATGACGCACACACAGCACAGACTTTATGTCTTGATGAGCGCATTTATTTGTCTGCTTTATTTCTCAGGTTACACCATGTGGAGCTCTCACATGCAGGGTTTTAAAGGTGTTTTACCACAGTTGGCCTAAAGTGCAAAGATACAGACAAACCAACTAACTAATAAAAACAAAGGCTGACTGTAATGTCGCCTCACGTCTCCTGTGTCTAAAACAAAAATTTGCCCTTGAACACAAAGTCTGCAGCTGGTAAATACATCCTGCGCCAACCTACCACCAGGTGGCAGTGTTCATTGTTTAAAAGGGGAAACAGGAAGAGCTACCAACAGATGGATGGCAAGGAGGCTAAGGAGTGCTGCTAATGAGTGCTACTATTAGCTGGGAGACTAGAAAGCTAAGAAATGTTAATATTAGCTTAGAGGCTAGGTAGCTAGGAAGAGGCACTATTAGTTGGGAGGCTAGGAAGCTAAGAAGGCTACAAAACCAAGAAGTGTTACTGCTAGCTTAGAGGCTAGTAAGCTAGTAGGAAGCTAAGAAGAGCTACTATTAGCTGGGAGGCTAGGAAGGGTCACTATTAGCTGGGAGGCTAGGAAGAGCCACTATTAGCTGGGAGGCTAGGAAGCTAAGCTACAGATTGCCCTCTGGTGAGTACACTTAATTCATTCTAGATGAAAAACGATATGTTGCTGCAACACTGAAAATCTTCCCAGTGCGGAGTAAGTTAAAGGCTTTTCTTATATTATTTTTCTTGTTAGACACTTAATTTTGACTAAATTGAAGGCTCTACTGCTCCGTGGGTGAAAGATATTTTAAATTAAAATCAAAAATGACAAGGTGTACAGCTCCCGAAGAAATGATTCATTTATTCGCTTTGTATCTTTTTTTAATCTTGTGTTGTTGCGGATTTTGGCAGCTTCAGTTGATGTAACTACTTTTTTTATTTTGAAAACTGATGCAGTTTGGTGCAGTTAAAGTTACGGACTAAAAAACACACAAAGGATGAGCTGAGTTTGGAATCATTTATTAAAACTGGACCGACTCCATGTTTCTCAATGTGCACTGTCTCTGTTCGTTTCTCAGCGGGATCCAGTTTGGAGCTGCTGGTTGTTTGGCGCCTGATCAACACTAAATGAATTCTGAAGCATGTGGACGGATGAGCACCTACGAGGTAATGAACGAGAGGTTAAATAAGTTCACGTCCAGACTGGAGGCAGGAGGAGCAGGAGGAGCAGGAGGGGAATGGGGATTCCTCCTCGTTAATGAACAAGTATCAGGAAATGTAAACAGGCTTTAATGAAACAGGACGTTTTAAACAGGTCATATCAATGGCAGCTCATTTACTCCTCATTACCACATGTTTAGTTTCATGTACATAACCAGGAGCATCAGCCAATACCATGCCCTCCTATGTTTAGTAATACCAGAGATGAATGAGTACACGCTCAAATACAAAATGATTTATAAGGTGAAGACTATTGTGTTAATTTTCACAATTTTTTTGGGATAAACTGGGACATTTGGTTTCGCTCTTTTGTTGGTTATATAATCACATTTAAGACTGGGAATGTCAGGTGTGCATATCTTCATCAAACTTGGATGGATGGATGGATGCTTTATTCATCCAAAACTGGAAAATTTAAGGAGTGCTACTATTAGATGGGAGGCTAGAAAGCTAAGAAGAGCTACTGTTAGCTGGAACAGCTCACTGTGCTGTTGTTTCTTGCTTCATTGCTGCCTGAAATATTTCTGCTGCCTACAAATGACACGTTGTTACGGCCGCTGCTATATGAAACCCCTGATCACTCCCTGACCTGCCAAGCTGCCTCCATGCTGCTGGATCCTGAAGCTCCGCCCTCTGACCTGATTGGTGCGGCCTACTCTGATCCAGCCAATCCAGACCTGACTCCACCCCTGTTCCTGATTGGTGCGTTAGGCCTGCTGCAGCCAATCCCGGCTGATCAATCAGGAGCCCCCGCCTATATAACACCTGTTGTTCCCTCAGTCATGGTGGGTGTCTGTTGGTGTCTTGCTCTGCTTTGTGTGAACCTCCTGTCTATTTGTAGGTTGCAGTGCCTGTGTTTTCTGCACTTTGTGTAGACGGTGACCGCTGCCCAAAGTTGTAGCTAACTATAGTGACTCTATTCTAGTTCTTTCTGTTTCTGAAGAGCGGCCAAGGTCTTAGGTTAGTTACTTAGGAAGTAAGTAGCAAGATTGTTAGCTCTTAGAGAGTCCATCTTTTGTATTCATCTGTTTTGCTTTTAACAGCATCCACCGGCCCTCTTCCCTGATTTGTTGCATTTTTTTAAGTTATGCTACAATAAACTACCTAAACCTTCACCACCCGATTATTTCATGTTGCTCCCCTTTTCCCCTGCGAGCCGGGGCGTAACACATATCCAGTGTCCCCTCATGTCCTCAGCCAGCACTTGAGATCTGATCTCAGTTTTGCTCTTTGTCTGTGAACAAATACCTGCATCATTTAGGAGCCCAGTAGCAGCTTGTACCAGCTGCTGTCTTGAATAGTTCGCTACCAATTGTTGTATCCATGAACAGCTGTTTCTCGTGTGTGTGTGTCTCTTGACTTGAGACATGATACATATAATGGACCAAACTCTGAAAATTACGCCTGTCTGTCGGTCTTTAATGCGACTCATTGTGTGTTCACACTAGTAAAGGAATGAGGTCGAATGTGTCCCAGACCACGGCCACATGGATCCTGGGTGTGTTACTTAAAGCCCAGACTGTGACATACATTCTGAAACTATTTACACATAATGGTACCACGCACACCTGGGTGGAAAATGGACAAATCTGTGCAAAGCGATCTGGCAGCTTTCACCTGCAGTTAGCTCCTCACTAGCTCGCTATGTAATTAGTCACCTCGCTGGCTAACTCGTACTTAACACTATTAATAACCTTGTGGATACCTTGGGATTCCATGTGTGCTTCAAGCGTTTGTCTGTTCTCTGGCTCAATGTGAACTATTAAACCCTGCGAGACGCGAGTATTAACACAACCAGGACGTAGCCAACTGTTCACCACCAGGCTGTCATGACCAAACACTCCCACTGCTTCCTGGATGAGACTTTGATTCCCGCAAACGGCTTACATGCGCCTCTCCTCTTCCTTTACCTCCGCACCCCTTCATCCCTCACATGGGAGGATGTCACCGATGCACTGAGGAGAGGATGCGAGGAGGAAGGGTGTTTGCTAATGAGATGGATCCAGCTTGGCAGGCAGCAGAGCCTGGCAGCAAACTGTAGACACAGGGAGAAGACGGACGTCCAAATCTGTGAGCTCTCCTCGCACTTAACCGAACAAATCTGGGGCAGCAGCAAAGACCTGGACTGTAAATAGCATCACAGTCGGTTTTAGAGCCTTGGGGATCGTGTGCGTTTTCATACCATCAGTTTGATGAAGCATATGTGAGGTGGGAGGGATTTCTTGGTTGATCATAGCTCAGAACAAACACAGGATTTTCAGGAAGGAAAATGGTGATATCTACCAGTGACATCAGTTCAAGCATCATCCAGGTCATGGTATATGCAAAAACCTGGACTTTCAAGAGGACAACTACATCCAGCTACCCTTGTTTCAGCTCGGTGCAGGTGTTTTCTGTAACAACAATGTGAGCTTTGGGAAGAAAACAGATAGTGACAACAGGAGGATGAGTGGCAGCAGAACACAGAGCCGCTGGACCGAAGCCGTCGCCTTAGATCGTTTAGATTTAGCAGCCTCTTCTCCTCCACAATCCATTTTCTCATCTCCTCCACACACTCTTCCCCCCCACACAGTGTCCACTGCTGTCCATCATATTATCGGTCTGGGCGAGGCTGCGTATCCCGTCTGCCCGAGCTCTTCGGAGGTTTATCACTTTATCGGCCCACTCAGGGCCGCGTGGATCCTCTGATGGAATCACATCGTGCTTTCTCTCCATTAGCTTCTCTTTATGGCTGTTTGCACTCGGGTCTGAACGCGCTCCAATCTTTGAAGATGTTCTGATACCTTTAATTCCTCCATGCAGGAATGCACTTTACATTTGTGGGGTTTCTTCAGTGTATGGAGAAGTTTAGATGGAAAGTAGGGCTAAGTATCAATTTAAATACCGATAGTATCGATGCCAAGGCTAGTATCGGCATCGGCTCGATACTAGTGTGATGAGATCGATACTTTTGTTCCAGTTTCTCTTCTATACGTCCAGTAAATGACTCCTCACAGAGTTCATGCAGCTTCTCTCCAAATCTGTGGAGCTTCTCCATCCTCACCTGTAGTCTCCATCCTGCGTGTCATTCCCCCCTCTCTGCCTCCTGATTTCCTGTCTCACTTTCAACAAAGGCTAAAAAGCCCCAAAAAATATACTTTAAATAATAATTTAAAAAAAGGTGGATATGGACAGAGGTTGATGCTGAAATCCTAGAGTCACAGCAGCATCACACAACTGGAACTTGATGCTGTTATTGAAATGGAGTCAGTACACGGAAGAGAAGATAATCACACTGGATACAGACTCACTTCTCTGGTGGAAAATTAATGAGCCAACAGTTTTTATATTTATTACATTGTTTAATTATTTTGCTCAACTGACTTTGTTACTAAACATGGTTGTTGTGGTGGTTACATCGTTACATCGTTTCTTTTAGTTATTTTGCATTAATGACATTTTTAAATATTTTAATGAATTAATATTTTTAAGTGGGAAAAATGATTCCAGTTTGTATATAGTAAATATCTGTATATAGTTGATGACTTCTTATGTTAGATTTGCACTATTTATTCTGTAGGAATACAAACCACTGGTGCAGCTCTCTGTGTAATTTGTGCAACTGACAAGATAAAATGACACTTATAAATAAATATACATGTTTTTAGGTTAAATATTTGTAGCTTATTTAAATTTTATGTTTACATTTTCAACAAATCAACTCATAGAGATGTTTGTGTTTTTTATTGTTATAAATAGTATTTTTTTTTCCAATTCCCATTAAATTTTTGTGTATGTTTGGGCCCAAAATGTTAAAGTAGGTTAAAAGTATCATATCATACAGAACTAAACTATAATACAGAGTTATTTATGTGTTCAAAAACAGAGAAAAAGAGGTTAAGATCCCCAGATAATCCCAGATAAGGGTTAAGTCATATTTTCTACCGTACCTTTTATCAGTAATTCAGACTCAGACAGGTTTCACTCTCTCATCTCTTCTCCTGTCATTCTACCTGCTAACCTCCCACTATCTGTCACCAACCCCCCCTCCTTCACCTGACACCATCCAGCATCCATCCATTTTCCTCCCCTCTCTATATCTCTCTGTGTTTCTGTGTAGATCACATCCACCCACGGGGAGTTATCACCTGAATCTGTGCCAGCAGCTCCGCTCTATGCCTCCCATTACCCGAATCCCACGTTCCTGCCATTTACCGCTTATTTCCCAGGTTCCACTTCTCCTCAGGTTGTGTTGTCGGCGTCTCCTGTTGCCTGCAGAGCTTCTCTTTACGTCTCGTTAGATTCAGAGGGAACTTTGTTTAAGTCTCGAGGTGAAGATCTGAGAGTAGAGTCGCTTCCCACCATGTTCCTCTTTCACCATCTTCCACTTTCCACCTCCCTCCTACTATCAACAAATGAAGCTTAGGTGAATATTCAAGTATTCCCTCATCTCTTCCGTTTTCCCAGACTGTCCCCAACTTCTCAATGAAACTCATGTCTTCATCAGTCTGCCAGGTTCTTCTTCTTCCATGCTTTAGGGAGTCCTGTCCTGATCTACCTTCCCCGTTTGAAAAGGAATGTATTTTAATACAGCAGTCCTGCACTAATTCTTAATGTTCACGAAGGTTATGGGACTTGATGGATCAGCAGGACGCACAAAAGTTGTGTTTAAGTCACATTTAGAGTAACTAGAGTAACATCTATTATAAGTATTTATACCAGTTGCTCAATCTAAAACTACAAATAGGTGCAGCCAAAACCAAAACTAACTAAAACTAACTGAAACTAACTGAGACTGAGACTAATCCACTTTTCCAGTTCGTGTGGATTACCGTCGAGTCCAGTTGTCCCTAATTTGATCTGACCATGGGTTCCTTAGCTCAACTTACTCCATAGATCTATAAAATAGAATAAGAATAGTTGTTGAGCTGGAAATTGAATCACTCTGGTTGTGAAAGTCGACAGTGAGTGTATGTACCGCCGCTGTCCTCCCTCACACATATAATCCATAGTGCATCATGGACTGACTCACACCACCGCGCTACCACATCGGTTATTTCTGTCTTCATACAGGCTGCTGTATGGAGGCCGTCCAGCAGTTTGGTGCTGTCTCTCATTACCGTTTCACACCTGAATGCTGACAGTTTTTTTTTTTTCCACTATAAAGCTGGTGACGAGTTTTCTCTTTACACCTGCCGTAGTTTTACTGTTGAAGTGTTGCAGCTGGTGTGGTAACAAAGGGAAAGAGCTGTTGATTCAACAGTGTTTTCATTTTGAAGGCTGTGGTTTGTAGCACGGATGTCCAGAGCATGCTCCGATGTGCACTGTGTCGTAGGATTCAGTCCAATAGATCTTTCTGTCTATGTTAATGTAGTGTGGAGAGGGGAGCTCATACCTCGTACCTGTTCTCTACTCAGAAATGTTCTGGTCCTCCAACGTTGCCATAAACTCTCTAACCCTCTCCAGGAAACTTTTCTCTACTTTTAAACATTGTAGCATTCAGTTTGTTGTTGTTTGGGTGCATTCTTTGACCTGAGTGGACTTCAGAGATTCTGTTTAGTGAATTTACTGGAGCTGTTGGTAGTATTGAATGACACTCATGTGATTTGGATTCCTTGTTCTTTTCTTCCTCAACACTAGCCAACCACGACTAATACAAAAGAGGAAGAAGTCATTTTGATGCTACAGGAAAGTGTTTTGTCATTGTGTTGAACCAGTGCATGTTCTTATTACAGACCCCTTCATGGCCTACGTCACTGTGACGAATAAACGAACACTGTCACTGTTAACCAGGAAAATGTCGTCTTGCTGTATTTTTGGTGCCAAAACCGAAAAAGCAAAAACACTAACTTCCAAGTTTTATCGCATAAAGCCAATGCCAGTTGTAGGCAACTTTGGTTGCCAGTTTTAGCCTGGATAATGTTATGGGTTAGACTAAATTATGACTGAAATAACACTAAGTTAATCATTACTTGGAGGATTCTTGTTACATGTTAATGCTAACTGCTAGCTAATGCAACATTAGTTGTATGTTTCAGGGGTGTCCAAGTGGAAGTTGTATTTACTACGTTACCCTCCACAGTGGTTCCACTTACTTATTGTAATATCTTTGTTGGAGAGGCTTCACTTGATAAAGACAGACCAGACTTCGTCCCCTCTGTGTCCTTTGGTCAAATCGTCCATCCAGTGAGTGAGAGTGTAGGGGTTGGTGAATATAGTCCCATCAGTCAGAGTCAACTTTTTAAAATAACACTCAGAGTCTCAGAGACTGAGTGTATTAGTATATTCTCCTTTTCCTCGTCCATTCTTGCTAAAACAGTCCATTAAAATGTGCTAGCCGGTGTTTACAAGCTGTTGTGTTTGAGATGTTTTGCCTCCAGTTAAGCCCCGCCCCTCAAATAACATCACAAATAACTGTGAATTGGTCTATGTTGGCTAGCCTGTTATCCGCAGTGTGCTAGGCTACATAACAGAAAGCATTTTTAAAGAAGGATTAACTGACGTCAGTACAGACGAGTAAAACCTACAGTTACTTTGCTTTTACACGGACTTTAGATTCTTCCCACCTTTTTAAACGTTATCGACTTATCGAACGTGTTTCTGCTGATGATTTTCTGCTGCTGCCTCATCAAGTTTCATGCCATGTTATTTTGTGCACGTGTGTCAGCTGGGCTTAGTATGCACACAGGTGTCTCCCGCCTGCAGCCCTGGACGAGTTGAATACAAATACTAATTAATTAAGGGCTAATTTCACGCTCCATTGATTCCAGCTCCCACGTAGCTCCGCTTCACCCCTCAGAGGATCAATGAGTGCACAAACAAACCCCCCAAAGTACACGTGCATGTGAATTTCTCCGCAGGCTTTCTCTCTCTTTCTTTCTTTCTTGAAGCAGAAGCGTCTTCGCCCTCATTTTCATGGATTTTCAGAGGTGAGCCAGTGAGGTGGGAGCTTCCACAGTCTCCTGACATCAGGGGGTAGAGAGGAAGATACTGCCTCAGGGGTTTTTTTTGTTCTTGTAGGTGGGGTGAAAAGACGAGAAGAAACTTTAAGTGCTAAGAGTATTGATTAGAGTTTGACATTTCCCTACTTGGATCTGCATCACGATCTTAAAGAGTTAGTGGAAATGAGTGTGTGTTGAATAGCTTCATATAATTATAAATAACAAACGTTTATAAATAACAAATGTGTAAAGATTCTCTGTTTCAGGTCAAGTTCCACTTGCTCTCGTGGCTTCTTTGTTCGATCTCTGTCCTCTCTTAGCTTGAATAGATTGATCTGATCCTTCATTACCCTACTCTAGATTTAAATGGTATTACAGTGGTGGTTAGAATGATCGGTTTGTAATATCTAAGCATCCACAGATCGCAGGCAGTCTAGTATGTCGAACACAGAAGTGAATTATTTGCAAACAGAAAATACCAACATGTCTGCCGTAAAAAGATTGTTTACTGCACTCCTCTTATTCCTTTGGTTGTTGTTGATCGAGTCTTTAAATGGCAGTTTCATTTATGATTTTAAGAAAGATGTTGCTAACTTTACCCGTATTTCAGATTCCGTCCTGAGACTACCCTCTCTAATGGGGCTCAGCTCATTTGTTCCAGAGAAGAGCACAAATGAACCGACCTGAGGGATAAACCCTCTGGACCTCAGTGTGAAAGCCCCCTCAAACAATTAGTGGACCCCAGTAGTCAACCGCGATCGATAGATCTCAAAATTCCTTCAGTAAATTAGATGATTTTGCAGCAAACATTATTCATCCCTCAGGTCTCAGCTTTGCAGCCTCTCCTCGGAAAAGTTAATTGCAGTGTGAACACATGTTAGCCATGATACGTCTACCTTATAATTATATACCAAGTAGTTTACCTGATGAGCCTTTCAAAGCAGCTGTGCTACTTGTGTTTATATTATACACATCAAGCTGGTTCTGAACATAGTCTGACTGCTTCATCAAACTGAATGTGTTGTTCATGTACGTAACTCTGGTACATGAAAAGCAACAAATGCCGACAGCACTCGGAAGCTGATGCTCCATTTTTTTAATGTGGACAAACTGAGGGCTCTGTGGTGGGGCAGAGCTGGAGTCCCTGACATCGGTGGCAGAGGCAAAGACCTTGAACATACTCCCATCCATCATGAACAATGTCCACCCCCCTGTACACGACACTCTGTCACTTAAAATAGGACAAACAAAGACAAACCAAGACAAAGACAAGCTGACAGTGCTGGCTTGCAAATATCAGGCCACTCCTGCAGCCACTGGGCCACAAGGTGTTTAATCAACACGTTAAGTGCAGATATATTTCCTTCTTTCTGGAGTCTGTTTGCTCAAGCAAAACGAAACGCGATTATTATAGATTAAAACTGAATGATATTTAATCGTGATTAATCTCCTGATTTCCTGAAAGGCTATTTTTCCTGAAAAATTACAAACAATAACCAAACTGTTTGCAACAACGTGCTGTTGTGAACATGCGCCAGACCAAAGTCTGGTCAAAGTCAATCATTTGCTGCGTTACCATTTCCCTTAGAAATGAACAGAACCTAAATATCACAGTAAAAAAATTTGTAATGAAAACACCTATATCTCTAAAAGCCTCTCAAATATCTGAAGCTAAAAACATTTTTACGCTCTCATGAGGTGGTTTTTCAGACGTATTGATATAAAATTTCATCGCAAAAGTGCAATCGAAACACTTTTTTCACATCGCTCTTAGAGGAAATACTGTGTTAACAGTTTAACTAATGTGACTAATTCAGCTGATCTGTGTGGGAAAACTCATATGAATCAGAGTAGCGGTGGTTGATTGTCAGCCTCATGTTCTCTTTGCTCTTACAGCCCTTTCATGGATGGTGTACGTTATATTATAGACACAAAAGGTTTTCACAGGTGTAGATGTCCAAATTAATCAGAGAATTAAGCAAAGATATCATTCACCAAGTTGACACCTTTGCAGCTTCCAACGTTCCAACATCATGATCAGAAACACCATTGTACTGACATCAATCTATTGTCAAAACCCAGAAAGATGTACCATAAAGTGTGATATTTCACTAAATATAAATACAACTTTCTGGGTTTTTGTCCCATTACTTCAGCCAGCATGAACTCAAAGAGGCCACTTTCAAAAAACATCTTTTCCACTTCAGCTCGGCCCAAAAAGGCCACCTCAGATTTAATTCATCACAGTGTGTTCTGCGCCAGAGGAGAGAGCAGTTCTTTAAAAGTTTAAAGGCTTTTCCTTCCCTGACTCATTACAGCTCCATCACTTAGCAACGGTCAATGCGTGGACGGTGGATGTGGGCATCAGTGGTAACTGGATGAAAGTCAGAGAGAAAGGATGGAGTCATTCCGCCGTGTTCAGAGGAGGACAAATAACTGAACTAAAATACCTTAAAATTAAAGTAAACCATTGTCACCTTCCTAAAATAATGGCCTAGAAAAATGATTTTCAATAATAAACATCATCAATTCAATATTTGGTTCTGTTTTTTTCTGTTTTCTGAAAAAAATGGCTTGGACCTTTATTTTAAGAGGGTGTTGATATTTTTTGCTTTGATAAAAGAAAGACATTAAATGTTCTGTGCGAAAACACATGAGTGAATAACCAATGTAATGACTTAGGGCTACATATTTCTGCACTTCGTTCTCTCTCTTGGAAGAAGTTCATGCTCACAGGAGAGTGGAAACAACCCAGAGCAACAAAGTCACTTTTATATTTTCACCGATTAAGTCCCGACTGGAATAAATAAAGAAATAAAGAAACCTGCAGCAACAACACTTCACCAGAACTCATCGTGCTGATACATCTGTGCTTTTCTGACATTGAAGTAGCTATGAGATGACAAATCCAGCTGGTCTAGTAAAAAGACGGTAACTTTTACCGACTTCACTGCCTTTGGGCTCCCGTAGTTTACACTGAGCTCAGCTTCAAGATAAACTTGAAGTTCAGCTTCAAAGCCCCACCAGATGGTTCTCTGACACGAATAAATTATTTTCTAACTAGGGAATTATCCGAGCAGCTGACATGTTGACAAGAGCAATCCAGACTTGGAAAAAAAAAAGGGTCGTCAATCATGCAATTAATGCCAATTGTCCAATTAATCACAATTAAATGTTTTAATCCATTAATTCAATTTTCAATTATGTTGTTATTAATAATGTGAATAAAATGTGTTGGTGTTTAACCAAAGGATTAATAGGCTACTCAGGAAATAATGCTTTAGTTAATAAATCAATCCACTGAAAAATAATCCTTTGGTGCATCCACACACATATCCTGTAGTTGGGGATATCGTCATCTGTGATAAAATAACATATAACCTGCGTATAAAGATGCTCCTCATGCTATGCTAAATTGCAACTACATATACTCTACAACTACATGTATTTAATAGAGGTTGTATAGACTAGTCGATTTTACTGCTGCTCCATCAGCAGACTAGCAGTGGTTCATCATCGTGTGTGGAAATGCTTCATTAAAGATGAAGCCCATTCTACCGTGATATGTCAGTCCTGAAATACATCTAAAGTCTTACTGCAGTGCATCTGAAAAGACATCTGGTAACGCTAACAGAGGAACGGTCCAAATCCTCTGGACATCAGTCAGTTAACAACTTGACTAAATGTCCTGTGGTCACAGAGAGAAGGAAGCTGCAACTATTTGTTGGTAAATTTCATTGTCTAAATCAGTGCACTGTATTCATAAGCTAATGTGTTACATTCAGCTCCCTTAGTTGAAACTGTTACTGTGGCTGTAGAGCGTGTTTTTTTTTGTCCTTAATGTCAGTGAATGCACCATGCAAGAGAAGGAAGTTATGGTAGAGCTGAGAATTTTATTCGCGTCTGACTGATGGTGTTGACTACGGCCGACAGTAGTTTGTGTTCAAGCTTCAGTAAACTTGCAGAAAAGCCTCCGGTGCTTCTTTTATGTGAGATGCTACAATATGTATTCACATCAAGAATATGGATTTAATTGTTGCAAAGCATTACTGTCTACTATGTTTTCATAGTTTGTTTGTATCTTTTCATGGGAAAATAGAAAATGGTTTTGGTCTCTAACCCACTCATAACTAGGGATGGGCACCGCTCCTCGGTACCATAATGGCACCAGTGATGTAAATGAAAATAACCAGACCGAGAAGCAGCATGGAGTTGGGTGCTTCATTTGGGTGCCATTGAATTTTTAATTACCGCCCCCCAGCTCTATTGCTGTGGGAGTCCCAGCCTTGCCAGTAACTTATTGTTAAATTAATGAGTGTATGATGCTGTCGTAATCTCACGCAGCAGTGTTTTTTGTTCATTAATCACAGTGACTCCTTTCCCTTCTTAGTTGTATTTATATTATTTAAGTTAATATTCTGTTCAACTTCTGCGTCACAAAATGTCTTCTAAATAAAAAGGCACCATTTTTAGACAAAGTTTGTCCATTGTTAAAGCACCAGTATCGGATAAAACCTTATCAAAACCCATCCCTTAGTCATTACGATAAAGATGTATCTGCACACATGTTTCTCAGTCGTCTATGATCAGAAACGTAGACATACCCCTGATTTCATTGGGTTTCAAAGTGTTTCCCGTCCAGCGAGGACAGACAGCGTGTCTGACGGAGATGAGAAGCCTGTTGAGGAATCAGAGCTGTCGTCACTTTTCTTTCATGTCTCTTATCTTATTTCCTGGCTGATCACAGTGAAACAGCATTATGCTCAGAGAAAACCCACAGAGCTTATCAACACTTTTACCATCGGCTAATGTGTTTATCCGGCTTCTTGGAGTTTAAAGTGTCACTCGCATTTATCTCAAAAGAAAGTTCCTTTCCTGTTGGACAAATAACACACACACAAATACACACACAAAAAAAGTTTAATTTTGCAGCTATCAATGTTATCTTCCTGTAAGCAAAATAGACTTTCTCCCACTTTGAATAAAGGAATCCATTCATACACAAAACTACAGTGAATTTATTCTTCTTCTATAGCCAGACAATTCTTGTCAGAGTCTGGTAACGCTGCACTTATATTTAATTATAGGCCATGTTTCAACCGACACACAGGGAAAAGAAAATAACTCTGGAAGCAACTGGACAGTCCTCCAACCAACGAAGTAGCATCAAATGATTGAGGATTTCTCGACAAATACTTACACAGTTGTTACTTATTTGCAATTTAAAGTTATTTGGCTCCTAATATCTTTTATTCTCGCTGAGGTGATATGACTTTGTTGCTGTCAATTTTTTTGTATTATGATAGGCCCAGCAGATTTTTTTGGAGCATAATCAGTTCCCTATTGTAGAATATACCTTCCTGGTACATTTAAAAATAATTAATATATATATATATATATTTCTTACAAATGTAATTTGATAATAAATATCCTACAAGGACTGAATTAGTTCATGAAAGTCATCGAGTGAAGGTTGGTTGGTGACTCTTCTCTGCAAATTTATAACTTTAAAATAATCCGACACAGTGAGCCCCCAATTAGACCAGCTCTGTGTATCCCGCTCACGTTTTTTTATTTTTTTATACTCACTTCTGACTGTAAATCAGGCATAACATTATGACCAACTTCCTAATATAGTGTAGGTTTCCCTTGTGGCTCCAAAACAGTTGTGACTTATCAGAGAATGAACATGGCCTTCTTCCTGTGTTGGAATGTTGTTAGTGGGAGGCCTATTAAATAATTAAATAATGTGTGTTTGCTTTTCATATAAAAGCTCTTATCCAATCACATCTCAGCATTCATTTGTTTTTAGGGTCAAAGAAATCCACCCGGAGGCCTTCAGAATCAGTTCTGCTGCCCTGCAGTATAACATAAATATTGATCAGAGTGTTGCTTTAACCAGTCAGATTTTGAGTTGAGGACACCAGGGCCTGCTAGCAGACGTTCAGTGACGTCATCATATTCACAGCCTTTCATTGGACAGTCAGAGAGTGAGCTAGCGAGAGCCAGCGAACTGCATCTGTGAGCTGGATAAACAAAAATCTGTTGATTTAAAAGTAATGGCTGAAGGAGGAGAAGAAATTTGGTTGAGAATTTACTCATCTCGTCTTCCACACCGTCTAATCCTCACTAGTGTCGTGGGGGGTCACACTCACACCTAGGGTCAATTTAGAGTCACCAATTAACCTAACGAGAACGTCTTTGGAGGTGGGAGGAAACCGGAGAAAACCCACACAGACACAAGGAGAACATGCAAACTCCACTTGAACCTGGAGGCATCAGTGCTAACCACCGAACCGCTGTGCTGCCCTGAGATTCTACTGTCAAAGCCATTTTCAGGACGAACTTTATAAGAAAAGCTGGAATTCGTTACGAAAGGTCGGAGAACTCAGAAGCCACAGAAAAGCATCTGTCAGCCACTTTCAGTCAACTAACTAGGAGCAGCTAGTTGTATGAAGCTGGAGGCCATTGAATACATGGGCAGCCACTGTTATGTCTGTGAGGACGTCTGTGTTACGAGAATTATGGTCGGTAATTTGCGGCAAAATTTTTACTGTATAAATCATGGACGATTTGCATGGGATTAGGCTCACAGATGATCTCTGAGATTATTAGAAACTACCAGAGGTCTCCAGGGAAAGCTAATCCCGTTGTAACAGGGCTAAAGAGGTGTGTTTGTGTGGCCCTTTGGGTTTGGGTTCTTTCTCAAAGTGCATAAGTGCAGCACTAACAACCTGTATCCTGCTTTCTTCCATCCTCCTGAACGGGCCTAAAGTGGAAAGTTGAGAGTGTGAATTAAATCTCCTGATGGGAGCGCCACGCTGCCGGGCGCCTTCAACTATTGCCTCCCAAGCTCCGGAGCTCCTTCCAAAGCCCCCACCATAGCTAAAACATGCTCTAATTATTACATCCACTGCACCGAATCGCCAGGCCACACTGCCTTGGACAAAGAGTCCATAAAGTTCTGCAGCTTTTTGCAAAAGACAACAAAAGAGAGCTGAGATGGAGCCAAACGTCCAAATGCTGCTGAGGGTTAGAGACAGAGAGCATTTGGTTTTTATTTAGCCGTTAATGGGCGAGGTGAGCGTTCAATGGAGCCAAATAATGAGTCGGATCAATGTCCATCGACCTGCAGCCCGGCCCGACACACTTCCCCATTACGCTGATGCCTCAGGGTAGTCTAATCCTCAGCCTGAGTGAGAGGGTAACTGGAAATAACACTCAAGAACGGAGGAGTTGGGAAGGAAGGCTATTGATTCGTGCCATAAATGATAAAAAAATATTGATTTGTTTTAAGGTTTCAGACTCGGAGAGACTACGCTGTACCTCAGGAGGTGTTTTATTTTTGGTGGGGTGAGTTAAGCTCTGCTCTTTTCCAGAAACACATGATATTTATACACATAGTGCGGAGGGAGTACAGTCACGCAACCGCAGAAAGACGCTGTTTAAATAAAGCACAAGTAGAAATCCTGTCGTTGATGTAAATCATAACTTCCACTTGGTCTACAGAAGTTCAAATTTAAATAAAAACAAAACTAAAATGAAGACTGAGCAGACACTAGGTAACCCCTCTCATGGTCTTGAGTTTTAGACTTTGTTTGACTTCCTTGGTTTCCTGCTTTATTTTGAAATGTGTCTTTCACTGAGTTGTGCTTCCTGTCCTTCCTGTTCGCTCATTAGTTCCCACGTGTATATATAGTCCGTCCTTGGCTTTGTCAGTCAGTCTGTGTTTCTGTCTCCTGCATTTGTTCTTTTTCTATTATTTAGCACAATTTAAAACAAGACAAAAAGGCTTGGAGCTCAGTGTGAATGGGATATTTCTTTCTGTCACAACTGATGACATTGAATAGGAAGATATATGGAGATATGCTTAATCCATTTTGGTTTGCAGTTGCACCAAAGCCACACAGCTAAATGTTACACACAGAATGTGTATATCCCCCTAACCAGAGAAATCCAACTTTACATGTTAAGACACAGAAATCTGAACTCATTGTCTTTGGTCATGTTAGAAACTCCACAGGTAGTGGTTCAATATATTACTAGAAACTAGAAATATACCATTCTTATTTATGCTGCAGGGTAGAACAAAGTGCTGATACTCGTTGCTGAGTGTTGTTTAATTTAATGCCGCTGGAATATGTACAGTTGTGCAATAGAATAGGATAACACGGATTAACAAATATTATTATCATATTATATGACCACATAAAACTAATAGTTGACTAAAAAGTATCAGAATAAAGTAAAAACCACATCTTAGCTGTTTATATACATGAGCATTGTCTCCTGAGCAGAAGAATTAAATCTAACAGTAAATATGAAAAAAACAACAACATTAATTTAAGGACACAAGGAGTTTTTAAGTAAAGTTTGTAACATTTTGAAGAGAAATGTTGTTCCTTAATTTGGTTCCCCAAAATCTTAGTTTAATTTGATGTCTGCCAAGTAAAACTTTGGAGGATGAAGACAGTTAAATAAATGTGAACCTGTGAAGTTTCTATAAAGAAAGGGTTGAATCGTTTGGGAATATTCCCTTCATTCAGATGTTTTTTTGTTTGTTTGTTTGTTTTTGTAAATAAAAACACGTATATGAGAGAAATATTGATAAAGAGTAAGAATCTGAAATGGAGACGCAGATTAAATGAGTGACTCTGGTCCGGTTCAGTCCTAACACGGTTCCTTGTCTGTGTTCCCTCGTTCTAAACGTTTTCTTTTTGGATTATTTGGATTATTTTGTGTTTCCCTAAATCGCCGTCAGGTGAACTTTATTCCATCCAGTCTTGCTTCCTTGTGTCTACTCATCCACAAACTGCAACAAGGTTCAGAAAGAGGTAAAACATTCAAGTCAACCTGGATTGAAGCCGTTCATGCCTCCTGTGTGAGAGTCTAATTTAATGACCAGCTTCGCTCCCTCAGTGAGTAGAATCTAAAAGCAGCTTAGGCTCGTGTTGGTGCTTTATCTGCTCTTCACATCACTTCCTGTTCCACTCTCCTCTTCTGAGGTGTAATTAACGCTGCCTTCTTTGTGTAGAGTCGCGTCCCCAGCGTCTGTGGTTTGCTGCAGTGTGAAACGTTTGTGGCGCTAACGAATTCAGACCCCGAGAGAGGATCCGTTGCAGGCGTTGCTTTCAGATCAGCTGTTTCTCATTTGGTCTTTAATTCTTCTGCTGATTAGGTGACGAGGTTTCTGGGTTTGACGCCCAGGAGGAAACAGAGAGAATTCAAAAGAGAATCCAAAGTAATTTAAACTACTCAGGCAAACAAACTCCAAATTAACCTGGAAGCTAAAGGAGCTAAATGTTTGCAGACGTACTAACGTTGGCAACATATATTACACAATAAACTGTGTCTTTAAAAGAATGCAGTATATATGATACAATGACACAGCTTATTTTTTGAAGATGTTGAAATTCAGAATCAGAAAACTTACTTGCTCACATTTAATGACAGTGTCAATGAGGCGAAACATATAGACCTCATCACAGTTTGCAAACAGTGATGTTTTTTGAGGGGCGGGGCTTAGCTGGAGGCAAAACACATCGAACTCTATAGCTTGTAAATGCCAGTTAGCATATTTCATATACATATTTTAGAGAATATACTAATACACCCTCAGAGACCGCAAGTATTATTTTAAAAAGTTGACTATATTCACCGACCCCTACACTCTCACTCACTGGATGGTCGATTTGACCAAAGGACACAGAGGGGACGAAGTCTGGTCTGTCTTTATCAAGCAAAGCTTCTCCAACAAAGATATTACAATAAGTAAATGGAACTACTGTGGAGGGGAATGTAGTAAATGCAACTTCTACTTGGACACCTCTGAAACACACAACTAACATTGCATTAACTAGCGGTTAGCATTAGCATTAGCATGTAACAGTATTGTCCAGATAATGCTTAACGTAATTTCAGTCACAATTTATTCTAAACCGTGACTCTATCCAGACTGAAACTGATGATGCGTTAGATGTTAATCTTATCTGATATCAACTGTGACGTCCATGTTTAAAATGTCAACAGAGTCAGTTCTGTTTTTTCATCAAAACTAAAAATGATTGGGGGAAAAATTCACTGTTGTTGAAGTGTTTGTGGGAATATTTGATGGTGCAGAAAGCTTCACAACCAGCACGTCTACATCCTTCCATCATTTATCTTAGAGGAATATTTACCTGGCACCTGGTTAATGTTTGTTTTCCTGAATGAATGAAGGACATAAAAGGACGATACAATAAATCATCTGGAGTAACGAGGATGTGACATCAAGCGAAGTCACATTTGATATAACGAGACAAGCCGCATCAATAATGTGTCGACATGACAACGTCGTCTCTGGAGAACAGGGACTAACACTGAGCCGACTCTTCCTGGGAGTCAGCTGGGTTCAGGTTTAGCAGCAGCCGACTCATTCACTTGTAAATTGGGGGAAATAACTGAACCAGATGTTCTTGTTATTTCTACTCGGCCCAGGAGCATAACTACCAGTCAGTGTTTTGGACAATTTTCAACAAGCAAAACCTCTCATTTTACAGCGAGCGCCGTCTCTGCTGCTGCTGACAGCCGGAGATGAGTGAAAAACAGGGAACATGTCCATGACCCTGCAGCTGTTTAGGTTTTAACTAGAAACTCCAGTATCCACAAACTCTATCGTGGATGGAGTTATAGCACTTTCCTCAAAGTCGCAGCTGTCCAATTTACAGCAAGTCTCACATTCATTTTAGGCATATTAAGAACTTAGTCGTCCTCAAAATAGAGTACTTAGGTGTTATAATCCACCTTTCAAAATGCTACAGATGGTGAATCAGATTATGATTTTCATGGGACGGGGAACGTGGCTGCAGACAAGATATCTAACTTCTTCTTCCCTAATGAGTTTATGGTCTCGGCCGTTGGTTTGGAGTTGGTGGTGATTCTGTAAATTGAACGGCTCCATAGAACAAAATAGTCGATAACACAGATTACGCCTTAAGGCTGATGGTCACGCCGTTGTTGAGCGTCTGTGGGGCCCAGTTTTTGGCAGCGTGTTTCGTATCATTACCACTAGTTGAACCGCCGCCCTCTCAGGTGCTTTTCAGTTTATTCAACATATTGAATCTGTGGCTGAACTGTGAATTAGAGACCGACGTTCAGCAGGAAGTCTAGGTCTTCCTAGGCTTATAGTAGCTCTTCCTGTTTCCCCTTCTGACAGATAGATGTAGACTTCTGCCACCTGCTTGTGTTGACAGTTATCTCCTATCAGACAGGTGTAGAAGGTGAAATCTTTGTGGTGCATTCGAATGCAGCTTCTTGGTGCAGACAAAAGAGACATGAGGCACACTGGCGTCATTAGTCCTTTGTTAGGGGGGCTGAAGCCAGGGCTTCCCTTTGTCACTGGTTCTGTTCAAAACTCTTTCTAGTTCGGTGATCGGAGGATCTCGTCTCTGCTTTTCGTGGACGATGTCGTCCTCGTAGCTTCATCGGACTACGACCTCCAGCTCTTACTGGGGCGGTTCGAAGCGGCTGGGATGAGGATCAGCACCTCCAGGTCTGAGGGCGTGATCTTCTATCGGAAAAGGGCGGATTGCTCCTTCAGGGTCGGAGAAGAGGTCCTGCCTCAAGTTAAAGAGTTCAAGTATCTGGGGATCTTGTACACGAGTGAGGGTTTGTAAAGGTACGTGATTAAACTGAGTTATATGCTGAATATCCTCATCCATCAAAGGAATACTTTAGATTCTGCTCCGCAGCTGCTCACTAATCAAGAGAACGTGCTCTCGTGTTTATGATTGGCTCTGAAAAAAAGGAACATTTCACATTGAAGATGAGTCAGTGTGGAATATATAGCTTTTAATAGCTCATCTTTCATTAATCCATTATTTTTTGTTATTGTATATGATCTTGCAACTTTGTCAGCTGATTATGTTATGTCACAAGAGACACTTTTTTTTAATGAGGAAAATGACGTCTGAGCTTTGATTTAAGCTGAGTATACACTCTCATCTCATCTTCTACTTCTACTTCTACTTCTACTACTGCTGGAGCCTATCCCAGCTGGGGATAGGCGGTGGATGGTCACCAGTCCATCGCAGGGCCAACACATAGACCGACAACCAGTCGCACTCACACTCACACCTAGGGTCAATTTAGAGTCACCAGTTAGTTTAACAAGCATGTCTTTGGAGGTGGGAGGAAACCGGAGAACCTGGAGAAAACCAACAAATCCACCCAGAAATAAACTTAAAGAAACTCCTTGTTTTCTTTTTTTCAGAACTTGCTTGAGAATCGGACCATTTTTCATGTTTTCTGCAGGATCACAGTATTTTGGTGATAGCTGCATGTACAGATGCAGTTAATATGCAAACAGGAACTGTCAGTAGATAATTCGGCATAATTTGCATTATATTAAATTCAAAAACAAGAAAAAGGCTCGTGAGTGTGTGTTTGTCAAGTTTGGGTTATTCTTCTTAATAAAAATTCATTGTCTTTGAACATGTTATGAATCAAGCTTAATTTTAATCACGTCTTCTTTCATATTCAGATTATTTTGTTGCGTTTTGACCTTCCTGGATTAAATTTGTTTCTCTCACCCAACAATTACAATTAATATAAACTTTAAAATTAGCACTGGATGCACTGATTTCTCTTGAGATATCTCATGATGTTTTTCCTGTAAAAATGTGTTTTGAATGTAAATTTCCGTGACATCTAAAAGCATCTGTCAGGGTGTGTTTACATGCCGTGCCGTCGTCTCCTGCAGCCTGGAGGGCTTTTAGTTTCCACAACAGTCGCTTCCTGAACGTCCCAGCTCTCGTATCTATTTGTAGAGTCAGGCTCGAGAAAACACTAATTAGGCCTTCATCTCCATACATGAGTGACAGCAGGGAGGCCCGAGGAGGTGAAAGGAATGGAGAACACGGTGGAGGCCGAGTGCCGGGGAGGAAAAACAAACCAGCCTGCTCTCAAACGTTCTCCAAGCCGCCGTCTACCCACTTACAAGAACACTCCAAGAAAGGTTGCGCTTGTCTAATTGAATTAGGGTCCGCGGCCTCGTTAATGTGTAGTATCAACAAGGGCTTAACGGGAGTCGGAGCTTTGATTGGAGCAAATAATTCCCTGGCAAACAACACTATCAGGAACACCAGTGACCAGGCTCGGATTAGTGCCCACAAAACTCTAATTGAATTTCCTGTACAGTTAATTGAATTGGACAACATGTGTGTTTGTTGTTGAGTCTTGAAATCCAGCTGTCAGAGTATCGACCTCTATTCCTCTGGTCTAACATTTTTCATTAAAATGAAAATATTTTAAATATATTTTTCCATTTCTTCTTCTTCTCTCCATCTCTTGAAGTCATGCAGTTTCTGGAACAAATTCATACGAAGCTTACGACACTGCGTCTGTGAGGACAGTATTATCCAACACACTTTATTTTATTTTCACTCTTTACTTGTTGACCTCATGAGACTCAAGCTTTTCTTTGCAATGCATCGTAATTTCTTTAAAATATAATTAAGATTAAGATCTTTAAGTATTTGGGATTAATAACCTAAGAAGTATAAAAAAATATTTCACTGTTTATTACAGTTGAAGTCCCCAATGTGAACCAAAATATAAAACTGTTTATTTTAAAAATTTTCATGTCATATCAAACTAGAAAAGACTAAATAAACACGTGTATTGACCCTTTGCTACCAGTACGTGTCAGACAAACGTGTCTCCTCATGAGGACAACAGGTCGAAATGAAGCTACAACAAACCTTAGACGTCCCCATATGAGGACGCGGGGTCTCAGGAGCTTAATGCATACTTTTTTGTGTACAGTTCCTCCTATTTATATTACTTTTGGTCACTTGTACCAACCACCAAAACAAATTAAGTCAATTCTGGTTCAGAATTCTTTTAGTGATTTTAAATTTGGTCTTTTAACGTTTATTTTTTTTTTTTTCTGCTATAAATAAATAATAATTGTCCTTGTTCAGT
Organism: Mugil cephalus; assembly: GCF_022458985.1. Lineage (NCBI taxonomy): Eukaryota > Metazoa > Chordata > Actinopteri > Mugiliformes > Mugilidae > Mugil > Mugil cephalus. Next base: position 29,359,091 of record NC_061772.1, read on the forward strand.
AATAGTTTAAAACTACATGCTATGCATCATTAGTACAATACTGCATCACTCCTACATTAGCAGGCAATAAATAAATATAAGTGCTTTATTCTAAATTCACAACCATTTCTATAACATGTTTAATAATTGTACTTTCATACTTTACTAATCAGTTTCTCATTTATAAATTAATATTTAATTATCAGTGGTTCATAAGATCATTTAGAAAGTGTCAATAAATGATTAATAAACTAGTTAAATGTGCATTTATACTTACTTACTATTTACACATGTACTAATGATTTCTGAGTGTTAATAGATGGTTTATACTGAGGTATTTTTACTGTACTTCATGATTAATTCAGATAAGTATAAAAAAGGAGATTTAAATCTTCTCAACAAAACATACAAAGAGAAATACTTGATATAAAATGAAGAAATACACATCTGCAACCTCATAAAATACTATTTTTTGTGGTATTTATGAAAATGAGTTGATTTATATCTGATGGTGGAGGTTTACTGCAGTTATGTTTTCTGATAAATTATGGAAAATGTTATTTTATTTATAAATGCATTTCTTAGCTACTTTCTAACGTCTGTTAATTCATCATTTATAAAGCACCGCTCCTTCATTAAGTATTTACTAACGCTTCACCGTGTGTGCAGTGATTATAAACCCGTCCTCCTGTGGAACTGCAGCCAGTTCATTTCTACATGTGAACAAATCAGTGGGATAATAAATAAATAAATAAATAAATAAAATTAGCAACAACATCTGATCCTAAAACCACTTGATCCTGTTTTTATATCTGACATTTCTTTAGTGTTTAAATCACCGAGCTCCACTGAGCCTTTAATGAGTCGTAATGTTTTCTGCAGTTTTATCTCAATGGTGTAAAAAAAAAAAAAAAAACACCAAATGAGACGAGTCATGCGCCAACGAGGCTGCAGTGCAGTGTGGGTAATTAGGCATCCTGGACTAATTAATCATCCCATCCCTCCTCCTCCTCCTTTAAAGAGAAGATTAGCAGCTGGCCGGTTACAGTGAACCAAACCTAAAAGCTCTCGTCACATTAAACACCTGTAGGATCACGCGCTGTGATTCCTTTGTTTCACGATGATTGATCACTCGGTGAGAAAAGAGACGAACACAACGCTGGGATAAAACACCGTTCACCCTCTCACACAAACCGGCTCATTACTGTAGAGTCGTTTAAGATGGAGGCGTACGAGAGAAAAGAGGAAACACCTGCGTTCGTTAAAAAAAACAAAACATTAAATGTCATATTAGATTAAAAGTACGCTGGAACACATCAGAGGAACTAATTCACCCTGGAGAGATGTGTTCAGGGTCTCTGCGCTTTTATTGGTAATTTAAGTTTAAAATTACAAATGAAAGCTGGAAAAAAACAACTAAAACATTTATTTTATTCTGTTTTAAAAACGAGAAAGATCAAATATTTTCTTTCTATGAATGTGATTTAAAACATGAAAATGAAATAAGTGAAAAATAAAAATAAAAAAGCTGTATTCTCCTTGAATGAAGCAGGAAATAGTCTCCTCCATGGTGAATTCTGGTCCTGGTCTCTCTGGTCCAGGAAGTAGTCTTCTCCATGGTGAACACTGGTCCAGGTCTCTCTGGTCCAGGACGTAGTGTCCTAGTAAATATAAGAGTATTTACGCCCCATGATGAAATCAACCAGACTCTTATTGTGAAAGGATGTAGTCTAGGTTTGTATGATATCACTTTAAAATGTGACTGTTTCTTTCTGTCTGTCTTTCTTTTTAACCACCAATGGTTACAAACATGGAGCTTGAGCGTAGACACTGGCTCCAAATATCCAAGAAGCATCAGCCAATCAGACGGATCTTTGACCATCTCAGAGTCGACACACTGTTCCATATCTGAATAACCAGGGGTCTGATTAGGGCAGGACACAGCATCTAAAGGACCCGACCAGACCTCAGTAAACCACGTTTAATTGATTTCATTAACATCTAACGTCAGAGCTCTGGATGCCTCAGGAGGGAACTGACCCACAAGTTAATTGTCCAAAATGAAGGACTTTAATTTTTCTTGTTTTTTTCTAAGATCTTCAGATACTTAGTTTCTAATAGTTTCTAATTTATTTCTCTGCGTTTCCCTTCAGGGACTCCCTTCGACCCGTTCAGGTCAGTTTCATTATTTCCCAGACATCCAGGATGAGACGAGCTGAAACGATGAATTTTTTTAACTGATTCGTTATCTGGGCCGTTTGAATCCAAACAAAAACAACCTATCATTATTTAATCTGAAGTCTTCCATGTTCAGGAATGAAGGAGGAGCAGGTGAAGACCTCCCTTCTACATGTCCTGTATCAGGAACAGGTTCCTAATCTGATGTAACATCCAGGTCCAGTGTTTATTTCTCCTGTCAGTGTTTGGAACCGCTTACACTCAATGCATTTATAATATGAGCTGTTAACACATCATGTTATAATCAACTCCAGTGCAACTGATCTGTTGATATAAGCATAACATCCTCATCAGATTCACTTTAACCTCCTGAGACCTGAGCTTTTATTTCCTCTGCATTTTTATATTCTCCAACGTATTTGGGTTCATTAGGACCCAAGAAATATAAAAACTAAGCATCATCTTTCAACAGGAAGTAGTAGTTTTTGAAAGGAAACAACAACAATATTTGATTATTTATATTATATAAAAGTCACTAACATGTGACAACAAATAAAACTGTTTATTTTAATACCTGATCATGGCTGAGAAAAATTAGAGTTGTGAACAATGAAGTCCCAACGAGTACTTGCTAATCAGTGACGTTGTAGCTCGTTGCTATTGATAAAATTTGTTAAATTTGAGGGTTGTATCAAAAAGTAGAAAGGTTTATAAGCGTAAATAAATGAGTTTAAAACCGTAGAATTTAATGAGGTTTTGTTCCTCCCTTTGTCCACTTTTGTCCTGTGATCGTCTGTAGAATGAATCCACATCATGTTTTAACCCATTAATGCATTGACCCTTTGCCACCACTAGATGGCAGACTGAAGTGTCCACTAACTCAAAACTTAATGTCCCCATATGAGGACGCAGGGTCTCAGGAGGTTAAACCCGGTTGTAGTTGTAGAACTAGTAGCAGGACATAAAAACAAGGACCTTGAACATTTATGTTTCCTTTGACCGTCTCTTTAAAATGAGGATTTGATATTCGATATTTAAATGAGCAGTAACTCTGGTGAAGTCTCGTCTGGTGATATCCCATAATTCTATTAAATTCTCATCACTTGAACTGGTCACATGACCCTCTGCATCATCTCCAGTTTTGGGAGAAATGGGGGAAAAAAATGTACGTCGATACATCTTAAAAACATGAGAGCGTAAAAGTGTTTTAGCTTTAGATATTTGAGAGGTTTTCAGAAAGTAGATGTTTCCATTACCAGTTTATTATTGTGATATTTGGGTTTTGCACATTTCTAGGAGGAATGGAAAAGCAGCAAATGGTTTAAAGTTGTCCTCTTAAAGTTTACGTCTTTATCATAATTTATCAACTAGATTCTGTATCTAAACAGTTCGACTCATCTGAATGAAAACAACCAACACAATGTTTCTCAAACTGAATAAATTAGTTATATATGTGGGTTTCAGGCTGTTGATCACTTTCCTCTGATTTCCTGAGGATTGAGTAAAGTCAGATTTAAATTTTTTTTCCTGCTGGAGCAGCCGATAACAGAACACGTAGGAGAAGCTTAATTTAATGTAGCGGCTGTTCTGTGTGGTGTAAAATCATTTCTGTGGGCTGACAGTCCACCAGCCTCCTGCCCTCCTCTGTACCGTGTGTTGTGTCCCCGTGCGACGCTCCGACCCGTCACAGATTTGTGTGTCGGCAGCTAGTTTGGGTCCTGATGAATAACGGAGGAGGAGGAGGAGGAGGGCCGAACCGCTGCATCAGGAGATAAGAAGCTGCATGATGAGGGAGACGACAGAGGTGCCAAATGTCAGCCTGTCACAGCTGCTGATGAGTCGTGGGGTGAAACTGCTCTGACATTTCCCCACAGAGGAGGTGTGAAAAGGGAGGGTGATAAAGACGGGTCTGCATGGGAGGGGGCAAAAAAATAAAATCCCTTCTTCACCTTCTGTAACCACGCTCACAAAAAAAAAAAAAAAAAGTGGCGATTAAAGCCTCATTTGGACTCATCAAATCAGGGGGCGTTAAATATGTGGACCACCAGAGGGTCCCGTCTGGACCGGAGGGATGATTTAGTAAATCTGACCCAACTTTATTTATAACACACGTTAAAACAACCACAGGGACCAAAGTTCTGTAGAGAGGAATAAATAAAGTGCGAAAATTACACAGACGACGTTAAAAGCAATCTTTCTATAGAGGGTGCGTGTGTGACATCACAGCCAGCGAAGTCTCCATGGTTACGGCCTCTGAATGTCAAAAAGTGACGGTTGATCATGGAGATTAGCAGCATTAGCTTGAATCACAGGCTTTAGGCTCTAGGATTGACTGAA